>NC_139607.1:8058539-9258539 GCF_964270895.1 Podarcis filfolensis
GCTCTTATTAGAATCAAAGCCGTCCATTGGAGGATACTTCACTCCTTGAAGACTTGCAGCTAGCAGAAAGGCTGAAGTACTTTACTGATCTTCCGAAGCGCAGTCTGCAAGAGAGCCGGAAGCACAAATCTTTAAGAGAGACTGCTGGCTTGCCTCGCCTTTCCCTTAGACACCACTCTAACCACATTATGACAAGCCCCACATCATTATAATAACAACCAAATTGTCTGGCTCCCACGGGTGGACTTACAGTCAGGGTGGATTGTACTTACAGTCAAACCAGCCACGAATAATCAAGATGAGACTCTCTGTTCAATAATGCAGAACCAGTTTTGCATAAAAACAAATTGCTTGAGATTAGGGCTGGGGGGGGGAATTAATGTGGCTGATAATAATTTGGTATGAATGAGTAAATAAGGGGTCAATTTTTTTTTCTACAGAGGCAAATGACCCCCTAATTTGTTTTAATATTCAGTGTATACTTAGGGATGGAATGTGCTGATTTAGAACAGTTCATAAGCCAATCTGCAGGCATAAATACTAACAGCGAAACAGGCGGGGAAAAGGAGGGAATATGTTGCCACACTCTGTTCCTCTGGCATGGAGGAAATTGATAGGATGCAAATTTTGCATTTAGTGAAACTTCCAGACTGGAAGTGAAACTTCCAGACTAGAATTCAAAACTGGAATTGTTTTTTTGCAAAGCAAAAACTCTTACGGGGCTTTTGTATGGTGTGTACTATGGAAAGAACAAGGCAAGAAATCTGTGTGGAGATTGTGTTTTCCACAATCAGTTTATTTATTAAATCAAACAACCTCAAAGGGAGGTTTACTTACAGATTAAGGTGTGGAAATACTGGACTATTGTTACACCATTTTGAAACAGAATTGCCTTGGTTTTGGTGCACAGAAAACAAACTGAAGAAGGGAACCTCACCTTTTAGCTCTACAGGCCAACCATGGTCCAAGAAATTTAGAAAAAGAAAAAAAATTACGAGTGCTGCCGCCTTTAACTGGCACTGCCAAGGTCTGAACCCTTGAATCTCAGACAGGCTAAAATATGCACTCTGCCCCTGAAATCTGATCCCTCCTAAGTTTTGTATTACTCCATTTTGGAAAGGCTACCATAACTGGCCGAGGTACCACTAAAGAAGTCAAGGTGTTGGAGCCATTCCCCTAAAAGTCAGGCCAAAACCTTGGAATTTTTAGTTTAGATATTTATTTTTTTAAAAAAAGTGTAATCCTGATGAAGACATGAAAGAGCATAATTAAATTATTGGCTAAATAGGAGAATTTCTCTATCATAGTTTCTGCAACACCCCAGGAAACTAATTGAGGACTGAAAAAAAGAAAGCACAGTGCATTATTTTATGAAATGTGATGGAGGAGCCAGAGCAGGGTTGGTTGACCTTCAGCCCTTAGGTCCCATGCCCCCCCCCCTGGTTTTTTGTCTCCTTCCCCAAAATTAGTAGTTTTAAAAATAAAATAAAACAATGGTCTGCTCCCATGGGTCCCCCACAATGTACTGCCACAATGACGAAAGGGTTTTCTGTCCCCCACCCCAAGGTCTCCTCAAATTTTATTTAGTGTTTTAATATAGAAGGTAAATTAATTTAAAATGATTTTGTGCTGACTGTTCCCATGAGTCCTATACTGCGATACAAGGATGTATACAGAATGAGTGCATTGGAGGAGGAGACAGAGAGACTGCATAAAGAGAACCCTACTCATTTCATCCATGATAAACTGGATTGTTCTGGGGGAGACCACTACCCCATTGTCATTCACATACGTTGGGTCCTAACGATGATGGCCTTCCAAGTCATGGATGTTGGGTGATGCTTGTAGCAGAGATGGTTTTAGGGTGGCATGAATGGTGCGGTTGCTCTGGGCGTTGTGGCGTGTGGGGGGTGGGCAAAACATCACTGTAGAACAGAGCACAAGAGGCGGGGGCTCCAAATGTTAGCACCACACTGGACGCCACTGAAATTTGAGAGCTCATAGTCCGCCACTGTTTGTAGCCTCAGGAGGGACAGAGTGTAAGCATACAACCTATAAGCATAGAATCTCAAGGCATGTGTATGGCTGTATTTTGGCATTTGAATGTACCAGAACCCAGGAATACCGTACTTTTCCGTGTATAAGACTAGGTTTTTTTCTTTAAAAATCATGCTAAAAAGTAGGGGGTGTCTTATACATGGATAGTGCATAGGGTGGGCGTTTGGTTGGTTGCTGCTGTGGATGTCAGAGGCTATTGGGCATGTTATTGGTTGTTGTGTCAAGGGCTGGTGTTGATTGGCTGACGCTGCGGCAATTGGGCGGGCGATTGGCAGGTTCTGCCGGTGAGAGGCGTGCAGGTAAGCGATTTTTGGCAATCCCCCCTAAAAAAAACCTCAACCGTGTGCAATCCCCCCCCCCCCCCGCAAGAAAAGCTCAACAACTCTGAGCCATTCCCCCCCGCCCCCCCCCATTTTCTTAAATGCGGGAGTCTTATATACGGAAAAGTATGGTATATTTAATTAGCAATTTAGGTTCATAGGAATGTAGAGTTCCAGAATTGTGGGGCAGCCACTGCAAATTCTTCTCTAAGTATACATGAAAGGTGTGGAAGAACACTAAACACTCTACTGTTTTCATCAGTAGTTGAATTCCATACTTAACTATGTGAAAAAAGCAATGTACAATAAAAATATTAAGCTTTCCCCCAAAAAGCTCAACAACTTTGGGCCATTTGTCTCCATTTTCTTAAATATAAGTCCCCCAAAATAGGGGGCGTCCTATACATGGGGGCATCTAATACACGGAAAAATACGGTAATTCCTTGCTCTAGTTTTGCAAACACCCCTGAATAATGCTGAGCACATTAAAGCATGAACAGCATCTAAAAACTTTTGAGCCAATCTCACATTTAAAGGGAAGTGTTCATATGGCAACACTGCGTAGCACAACATGGAATTAAATCAATACAAAAACAAGTTTGCTCTTTATCGGAACTAATTGCACTTTTATAAGCCATTTGGCATACGTGAATATGTTTACTTGCAAAGAGCAGAGAAACACCCAATTCTATTGATTAGGTGCAGTGATTGATTGATATGATATGAGTGCATTGTAATTACTGAATCTATGAAAAGAGGTAGAAAGTACTACAAAAATTAATGTGGTGTAAGGCCATATGTCTTGCCCAAATGAGAAGAACGGAAGGGAATGCAAATGTTTTAAAAACAAATGCAACAATAAGAGAAGCACAGTATGCGTGGAGAGAGAATTTGAGTATCATATTATTCTGAAATAGTTGGGTGGTGCCTGATTAAGACACTGTCAGAGCTGCCCAAGGTCCCAGCTCACAAAGGACCAACGCTGCTTCGTTGTTAAGTACAAAAGTCTTTATTGAAGTTCAGTTTCACTTCCAGAGCCGCAGCGCGCAGCTCTACGTCTCACTGTCAGACCGCTGATGATCCCTCTGAATCTCCTCCCCCTGTACACCAGTTTAAGACCCTCGCCTTGCTCCACCTTTTCCGCTGCTCTTTCCTCCTCTGGGTCCGCCTGCCCACCGGGGTCTCGCCCTTTCTAGCCTCTTCTGACGCTGATTCCCCTGAGCCTTCTCCCTCCCTCTGGCGGGCTTTAGGAGCTGGTTCCCCATCCGGGTCTCCTGCTGTCCCCCGCGCCTGCACATTTGAACTTGGCGCGCGCGCCCAGCCAGCAGCTTTCCTCCTGACCGTTTCACTGCTGCTGTCACTGCTTCCCCCTTCGGGGGGGCTAGCTGCAACTGACCTCCCCTCCATTCCCCCACTCTCCGATGGAGGCGTGGTCAGCCCTGACTCACCTCCTCTGCCGGCTGGAGGGGACGCTGGCCCTGACACATGTGACTCTTCCCCCCCACTACGCTCTGGTGGGGAAACTGGTCTCGATCCCCCACTGCTGCTTTGGGGTTCCCCTCTGGCTCCTTGTTTCTGGTGTGTCCCCTCTGGGACCCCCCTTGCTCTGACCATCAGCGCCCCCTTCTGGGAATCTTCTGATTCGCTGGAGAAGCTCATGGAATCTCTCGGGCCACTGTCATACTCCCCTACGCTTCCCTCGGATTCTTCCCCTTCGCTCTCCAATTCCTCTCTCCCCAGTGCTCCTGCTCCTGATTCCCTGACAGACATACTTGGAATAGATAGGTTGAAAGCAACGGGCTTAAATTAGTCACGACTAATTTACATAAATCCATTGATTTCAACAGGTATAATCTGAGTATAATTTAGTTGCAGGGCTGCTGACAAGGGTTTCAGGGGTTACCCACATACTGGGCCCCAATCTAGCAGGGGCCACAGACTCAACTTAAAAAAAAGTAAGTCAACTGTGGACTCCTAAAATGAAAGTAGCAAGCAAATATTTCAGGTGTGCCTTAGCCTCATAAGTGATTTCTGAGCAGTAAGCCAGCCCAGGTATGCTTGCTTTTCAATAGTTTAATCCAACAAGTAAAGCCAAAGCTGTGCTTGATAGGTGAGTTTTTGGACTCCACAGGGTCCAAAAAAGCTGGTGTTCTCCTTCCTCCCCTGCACTTTTCTTTCTGGCCGGTGGCTTCTGTCTCCTTGTGATCTCCATTTGAGATCAGGTACTACCTCTAAAGGGACACGGGTGGCGCTGTGGGTAAAACCTCAGTGCCTAGGACTTGCCGATCGCATGGTCGGCGGTTCAAATCCCCGTGGCGGGGTGAGCTCCCGCCTTTCGGTCCCAGCTCCTGCCCACCTAGCAGTTCGAAAGCACCCCCAATTGCAAGTAGATAAATAGGTACCGCTTTATAGCGGGAAGGTAAACAGCGTTTCCGTGTGCTGCGCTGGTGCTGGCTCGCCAGAGCAGCTTCGTCACGCTGGCCACGTGACCCAGAAGTGTCTCCGGACAGTGCTGGCCCCTGGCCTCTTAAGTGAGATGGGCGCACAACCCTAGAGTCGGATACGACTGGCCCGTACGGGCAGGGGTACCTTTACCTTTACCTTTACTACCTCTAAATTATTTTCTCAGATTCTACCACAGAGTTAAGTGTGGGCAGATGTTAAAGAATGCTGTGAACATTTTGCAAAGAGGCTTAGGAATGTCTCCTAAAGACCACACAATTGTGAGTAATGTAGTGTATAATTAACTCACAGTAAAATGGTATGCACGTCTACTCAGAAGTAGGGCTATTTGCATTTAATGCGGCTGACTCCCAGGCAAGTGGGTACAGGATTGCAGCCTAGGCTTTCTTGTGAAGAAGTGGGAGAGAAGGGTTCATGGTGAGAGGGTCCATATGTAACATCCATGCGGCAGGCAGGTATTAAACAGAGTAAGCGTTTTGTAGTATGGAACTACAATTATGTGGAACACTTTCCTTGTTGATTGTCTATTGGACATCTTATTGTGTGTGACCCCAGATTTATTTTGGGGCGCCTCATCATGACCTGCAAAAGAGGGTTGCAAATAGGCATGTGACATAAAGTGTTTTATGCAAATTTGTCTCTTTTTTTGGTGAGTGCAGCAAAGGGTGCTAGTACAGTATACTAGGCCCAGAAAGTCCTGTTGACACTCCTACTTAGTTGGATAACACCTCTTTGGATCAACAATAACATTTTCTGTAAACATGTCCAAACCAGGAAAGCAGCTGGGGACAGCAAATGTGTGTTAAATGATTCTTGGGAAACTGGAGAGATACTGAATGAATCCTATTGTGTTTAAAATGTGCACCAAATGACTTCTTCAGGAAGGGAATCTGTGCAATTGAGTCATATAGAGGTGACAAGAGATCAAATGATAGGGTTACTGACAAATTTTAAATTTACAAACCATCAGATCCAGATAGATTTAAAGAACTCTGGTATGAAGTTACTCATCTTCCAATAAAACTGTTTGTCACAAAACCTCCAGGGGAGATCCAGGAGATTTCAGGCCAATTATCTTAAAATTGGTAGAAAATATAATTAAAGATAATATCGTCATGCATATAGACGATCAGTCTTGCTTAAGAAGATTCAACATAGCTTCTGCAACTAAAGGTACCTAATTTTAGAGTTCTGTGAGAGGGCCAACTGATATACAGACTGAGGTAATCTGGTACAGGTGACCACTTCATCAAAAGGAGAACAAAAACAGATATGCACAAGGTTTGCACATACTAATTTACATGTAAAAGGGTAAAGGGACCTCTGACCATTAGGTCCAGTCGCGGACGACTCTGGGGTTGCGGCGCTCATCTCGCTTTATTGGCTGAGGGAGCCGGCGTGCAGCTTCCGGGTCATGTGGCCAGCATGACTAAGCCACTTCTGGCGAACCAGAGCAGCGCACGGAAACACCATTTACCTTCCCACCAGAGCTGTACCTATTTATCTACTTGCACTTTGAGGTGCTTTCGAACTGCTAGGTTGGCAGGAGTAGGGACTGAGCAACGGGACTGAGCTCACCCCGTCATGGGGATTTGAACCGCCAACCTTCTGATCAGCAAGTCCTAGGTTCTGTGGTTTAACCCACAGCGCCACTTGCGTCCCAATTTACATGTATATATGCACAATTACTGTAATAGTAATTTAAATGGGAATCCAATACATCTCACCAAAGCAGGGGATGACTGTGCCCAGATAAGTTGCCTGCTTGCTCAGACCACTTGTTTAGGCGCAGCTTCAAGCCTTCTTCTGCTTTCCCTTCTTATGGCTCTTCGTCTTTATAAACTAGGATTGGAGTGGACAATTCTTCAAATAGAAGGTTATCCTCTGCAGTCTGATAGGCATGATCTACTTGGATTTATGAACAAGCTTTTGAGAAAATTGCTCACCAAATGCTCCGTGTAAACATGGCTGTCGTGGGATGTGAGGACAGGTTCTTGTGGATTTGTAACTGGTTAAAGAAAAGGAGGGAAATAATAATAGAGAAAAGAGAGAGCTGTAAGGATGAGCTAAGTTTACAGATGACCAAACTATTCAGGATTGTGAAAATCAAAGCAGACTTTAGAAAGTTCCAATGTAGAGAACTCTCTAAAATGAGTTAACTGGCATCAAAATGGCAAGTGTGGCCCAACACAAGTTTGTGTAAAGTGATGCAACTTTGGAGCAGAAAGCAAAACCAGATCTTTACATACACACTAATGGGTTTGAACTAGTGGTGACTATTCAGGAAAGAGACGTCAGACTGTAGTGGATAGCTCAATTAAAATGCCAAGTAGTTTTGCAGCAGCGGTGACAAAATGAATTCCATGGTAGGATTACAAGGAAAGAGAATTAGACTGCCAGAGTCATTGGATGATTAGGAATATAGTGTACAGTTTTGGTTGCTGCACATCAGAAAGGATATTGTAGAGCTGGGAAACGTTATGGAAAGGTAGCCAAAACGATCAAGGGAGCGGAGCACCTTCTCTGTGAAAGAGGCCTATGATGATTGAGCTGTAGGTTGACAAAGGTTTATAAGATTTTGCATGTTGTGGAAAATTGACCCTGTCTCCTAAGACTAGAACCTGTGGTCATCCAAAGAAATGTAATCCAAGTAGATCATGCCTATCAGACTGCAGAGGATAGCCTTCTATTTAAAAACTTGTCCAGTCCAATCCTAGTTTATAAAGACAAAGAGCCATAAGAAGGGGAAGCAGAAGAAGTCTTGAAGCTGCGCCTAAACAAGTGGTCTGAGCAAACCCCCTTCCGCATTGTCATCTGATGGTTGTGAAATGACCAGGAGGGTCTCCTTGGCTTAGAAGATCTTAAAGATTGACTTAGTCCTTGCCAGGGGGACACAATCTGTTGGGAAGTGGGACCTTTTTGTCTAGCAGGGCAGATCTTTATCTTGCCACCCTACCTCACAGGCCAGATTTGACAGGAGAGTGAGGTCGTCCGCCTATTCATCATCTGACCTGAGATGCAGATGACCAAGGTACCCCAAGGTAAAGGAGGTGGTGCTGGTTTTCAGTATAGGCTGTGAGCCTAATGCACCTCACATGGCTTTTATGGGAGTGAAGTGAGATGGATCTCAATGTTTGCTGCCCTGAGATCTTTGATGCCGTTCAAAGCAAATGTGGTAAATAAATGAATCACAGTTATGAAATATTTCACAAGTTAATTGTTTTCTACATAAGGCATTTTCCTACTAAGCAGGCCAATGCTATTTCAGAGCAAATACTAAATGCTGCAGTGTGTTATCGGACAATGTTTCATTTCTGTTAATGTACTTGAGAAAGATAAATATATCAGACTCTGGTGACTGAATGTATTATTCATAGTGTCATACTTAGTCATAAAACTCACAGGCTGATTATGTGTAAAGTGAATGAATCATATGGTTAAATATTTCCAAGTGACGTTATGAATGTTGGATATAATCAATAATACACTTGAGCAAAAGTTACACCACTCTTATGGTATTCTTAAGCTTTCCAACATCCAGGCAGCCATTGGATAAGTCTGTTGGCTTGATATAAGATGGTGACCAATATTATCAGTAGGCTCCATCTTTAACAACTTCAGCAAATGTTTATTAATATCTACTGTACAGAGGCCAGTATTGTCACCAGTTTCTTAGCTGAGGAGCATGTTACTTCAGCAATTTAGCTGAGATGAGTGACTGCATTTTAAGATGCCCTTTTCCCCCTAAAATAGAGTATATGCAAGTCCTGGAACAGCCCCTGAATGTGGTATTGGGCTGGAGGGTCAACAAACTAAGCTTGAATCCTGGAAAGGTGGAGGCTGCATGGCCCCCATGTCCAAGGAATAGGTCAACTGCCTGTTCTGGATGAAGTTGCACTCACTCCAAAGGACAACATACACAGTCTGGAGGTACTCCTTCTGATTTCTTACACTCCACCTCAATCACAGATCCTCTGATGGGGCACTTCTGGGGGCTCCTCACACCACCGAGGTTCCATTGGCCTTCACTAGGAACTCTGTGGAACTGCCTACCTGTAGAAGTTTGGCAGAAACCATCCCTGCCATGTTTCAGACATCTTCTGAAAACTGCACTGTTTAGACAGACTCCACAATGTGATTGTTTCTATACACCAACCAATAGCTACTGAAGTTTTGCTGATTTTTTCAATTATGTTTTATAGATACTTATAGACCGACTTTATCACATTTTATATGTTGTAAGCCACCATTTTATATTTTATGGAAGAGTGGGTTATACATTTTAAAATAAATAAAGTAACAATATATTATTAGGAACCATTGGTCTATGTAGCTTGGTATTGTCCACACTGATTGGCAGCAGCTCTCCAGAATTTCAGACATGGCAGAAGTCACTTTTCCAGCCATACCTGGAGGCACCTGGGATTGAACTTTTGCACACTGTGCAGTTGCTCTACTGAACTGTGACTCTACGAAGGAATGTGGAGTCTAAGAAAGGTGGTTTGGGGGAAAGCAAGGAGAAGAAGGGACGCGGGTGGTGCTGTGGGTTAAACCACAGAGCCTAGGACTTGCCGATCAGAAGGTTGGCGGTTCGAATCCCCATGACGGGGTGAGCTCCCATTGCTCGGTCCCTGCTCCTGCCAACCTAGCAGTTTGAAAGCACATCAAAGTGCAAGTAGATGAATAGGTACCGCTCCGGCGGGAAGGTAAATGGCGTTTCCGTGCACTGCTCTGGTTCGCCAGAAGCGGCTTAGTCATGCTGGCCACATGACCCAGAAGCTGTACGCCGGCTCCCTCGGCCAATAAAGTGAGATGAGCGCCGCAACCCCAGAGTCAGCCACGACTGGACCTAATGGTCAGGGGTCCCTTTACCTTTACCTTTAAGGAGAAGAAATGAATGAGACAAAGATAAGAAAGGTGATGGATGTGAGCACAGGCAGTTTTATGTAGACTTCGTTTCATCTGAAGATGGAGACGAAAGATTCAGGCCAAGTTTGTTCACATGAGATCAATAGGATCTTGTCCATGTAAATAAAATGAGATCCAAGCCCTTTGTTTCAACTGAATAGACCATCAAGCTGAGAGTTTCCAAAGAGAAAATAAACAGGATCAATAAAAATCTAGTAAGAGTTTGTTGGGAGCAGGAAAGCAGATGAACTTACATTGTTGATTTTCCACAATGAATGCAAAACCTGGCATTGCTTCAAAACCCAGAAAATATTTATTATTTAACATTCCTCTTTTTAAAAACAATTAATCTACAATTAGACATGCTGTAATTATAGCAGAGATCCTGGCAGAATGCATTCAATGGTGTTAACCATTGATAGATTTGTAAACAGAAGCAGCTGGACTGGAATTTCTTCAAGGAAATATTTACATGCCAACAGTTTATCAAACTGAAAGTCTGCCGATAAATCCACACAGGGGTATTATGTTAAGGAGAAGAGCAGCAATGATTCATATGTTTTTTTTGGAACAGGCTTGTACTTCTCCAGCTGTAAAAGAATAAAACCAGGAAGGAAAAAGGCCTAACTTGCGTCTCCATTCTCATGCCTTTGTTCCAAGTAACTATAGTATGTCTCACACAATTATTTTTTGAGTTGGCCATTGAAAATGTCAGGTGGGCAGAGGAGACTTTCCATGGATACATGGAGGTCCTACAGCTGCAGACGGCTGCTACAGAGTGGTCCAAAGGCAGGCACAACCTTAAGTTAGAAAGTCATTGAAGCACATTCTTGATTCCTCTCCATGCTTGTGAACCCAGTTGTATCGAACACTGGTTCAGGCAAGGAGGCCACGGACTCAATGATGCTCTAGTGAATCTTCTAGTTTCCAGCTGAATGCAATCAGCTCCAGGATTTGTTCCACAGATGAAAATGCCTCACCTTCCAACAGTTAGAAGAACTCACTTTCTGGGATAGCTCAGTCAGTAGAGCAGATACTATTAATCTCATGCGTATGATGTGTGTATAAGAGTTGTAAATGACCCTCATGGTCCCTTCCAGCTCTACAGTTCTATGATTCTGCTGGTAACTGTATGAACGACATGGGTTCAAAATCTGGAAGTACAAATTGGGAGCTCCACATTCATTTACCATCTTTGAGAAACTGTGTTAAGCCCATTCCAAATGGGTGAAGGCTGAGCTACCTGCTATTTATCAGATAGTTATTGACCATCAATATCTAGATAAGGGGAACTTACACTCAATATCTGAAATATCTGAAGGGGACTGGATTGCAGTGTGGCAGTCAACCTCTTTTAAATCAATATCTGAACTTGTTAAGGAGCAATCACTTAAATTAATCCACAGGTGGTATCTAACACCGATGTGCCCACATCGCATTTGTGGCTCAGCTTCCTCTCTTTGTTGGCAGGGGTGCTCTACAAATAGGACTTATATTCACTGATGGTGGGAGTGTCAGGCAGTAAACAAGTTTTGGGATGATGTGTTCTACAGGAATTCTTTATTACAGTGGTTTAAAATCCAGGCTTCACCTTGCTATAGTTATTTTGAGTAAATAAATATTTTTTGTTCAAGCCATCAATAATCCCTTTCCTGGTAGTAGCCAGGATGGAGATTGCATTATTATGGAGAAGTGATTAACTATTCAATACTGGTATGATAGGCTTTGGAAGGTTTCACTTGTAGACAAACGGACACAACATTGCAGAGTAGTCAGAGGGGACGTTACTAGAGATAAATGTTAGGATGGCTGGTCTTCATTCTTTTCATTGATTTGTCACCAGAATAACCTATATCAACTTTTTGGGGAGGTATGTTATCCTGAACTTTATCTCGATATTCCAAACTTCGATAATCAGATACGATGTTACCAACTCTCTCCAAGATTTAAGAAAGGTTGTTAACTTTGCAAGTCTGCTACTGTACTTGATCTTGTGGGTTTGACATTTAAAGATACAGTGGTACCTCGGGTTAAGTTCTTAATTCATTCTGGAGGTCCGTTCTTAACCTGAAACTGTTCTTAACCTGAAGCACCACTTTAGCTAATGGGGCCTCCCACTGCCGCCATGCCGCCGGAGCACGATTTCTGTTCTCATCCTGAAGCAAAGTTCTTAACCTGAAGCACTATTTCTGGGTTAGCAGAGTGTGTAACCTGAAGCATATGTAACCTGAAGTGTATGTAACCCGAGGTACCACTGTATATTCCTTTCAAAGTGTGTAATGGGGATGCAGGTTCACTTACATACTATTTTTCTTTTCTTGGCATAATCTTTGGAATGTTTTGTTTATACTGGTTTGCTTCTTTTAATGTTTTGACTGTAATAATAATAATAATAATAATAATAATAATAATAATAATAATAAAAAAACCTGGCTTGAGAAGGAGAAGGTTTGTAGTTAACAAGGAGGTCCTGCACACTATTTTTCTAATGCCTACAAAATAGGGTTGACAGCATGAATTAATAAATAAGAAGAATCTGATTAATTCAGTAATCAAATTCATGGGCCAAATGCTTGCTGATACTAATAAAATAACCTCGCCAATGATTTACACAATTAATTTCAAATGAAATTCCAAATGAAGCCTTGTCAGTTTGGATTAAAGAAGAAAGCTCTTTACATGTCACATATTTAGGGCATTGCAGGGTAACAGTGGCAACCTTTCTGCTCTTTTCTCCCTCCCTTCCTCTCCCCCCCAAAAAACAAGTGCAAGGGAACTAGTGTATTTTAACATGCTGAGAAAGAACTTGTGTATTTCTTCTGATATTCCCCAAACATGAGCTTACATAGGCCTAGTTTGCAGCAGAATGTGGTGCTAGAATAGCCCTGTTCAGGCATTCAGGACAAAGTTTTCATTGCATGAGGCAGTGTAGGGTCACCCCTCGACACTGTCGTCCCCCCCCCCCCCAAATCTGCCTGGGCATTTGAGAGCAAGTCTCTCTCAGGGCAGCCTGCCAGCTCTCGGTGGTTCTGAGCCACCTGTGATTGATCAGGCTGCTTTGCTACAGGCAGGCTCCCAAAACCAGGGATGGGGAGGGACTAGCAAGGACAAAAATGTGCCGGCCACTCATGCATTTTTCGCTCCATGTCCTGAAGAAATCAATTGTCCGTTGCAGCCCATAACACTGCAGATGAGGGAGATGATGTCTGAATGTTCCCTGTCTGCAAACATCCTGCAGCTAGCAGAGTATCAGGGAGAAATATTCTAGTTCACCGTGTCCTAGGGATTTTTCTACTTTAAATTTGCATTTTGTTTTTTTAATGTTGGGAAACTTTCAAAAGCGGTCCCCACCCCCTGCAGTGCAATTTGAAGGGTGCGATCCATTCTCCCGTCTCTTTCTGCTGCATGTGCTGCCCTGGTCATATGCTAAGGCCACATGCACACTGTCTATTGTGCTTTTATGTTGTAACTGTCCTGAGACCTGGGGGTATAGGGCGGTATACAAATTTAATAAATAATAATAATAATAATAATAATATGGCTACTCAATGGTTATGTTTTACCTCCACTGTTGGAGGCAGTATGCTTCTGAATACCAGTTGCAAGGAAGCACAGGTGAGGAGAAGAGTGTTTCGCTCAGATCCTGGGCTTCCCCTGGCATCCGGTTGGCCACTGTGAAGATACTGGACCTTTGTCTTGATCTAGCAGCGTTCTTCTTCTTTTCATAGGTGAAAAGTGTGAAAGACGCTTGTTGTACCAGGGGCAAGACTTTTGCTTTATTATGGTACGTCCAGTTTATTATGTTTTGTCCAGTTCAGTAATTTGTCTGTAAACAACCCCGCTCTCTCTGTTTAACAGTTCGTAGTAATGGGGCACATTGCAGTTATTCAGAGCAACACACACACACACACACACGTTGGCAATCCTGGTCATAGCTTTGTAATGCAGGTGTACGGTTTAAGATGTAGGTAACCAGTAAGATAGGGGACGCAGGTGGTGCTGTGGGTTAAACCACAGAGCCTAGGGCTTGCCGATCAGAAGATCGGTGGATCAAATCCCTGCGACGGGGTGAGCTCCCGTTGCTCAGGCCCTGCTCCTGCCAACCTAGCAGTTCGAAAGCACGTCAAAGTGCAAGTAGATAAATAGGTACCGCTCCGGCGGGAAGGTAAACGGCGTTTCCGTGCACTGCTCTGGTTTGCCAGAAGCCGCTTAGTCATGCTGGCCACATGACCCGGAAGCTGTACGCTGGCTCCCTCGGCCAATAAAGCGAGATGAGCGCCGCAACTCCAGAGTTAGTCACAACTGGACCTAATGGTCAGGGGTCTCTTTACCTTCAACCAGTAAGATACAAGCACTGAGGAGAAGCTTATGTAACCTAGCCCCAAGTTGCCGTTGATGCCTTGCTCTGACAATCTGGATCCAGTTTGCCTCGGATTAGATTGTGGTGACTATTTTCTGTATCAATCATGCTCAGTCCGAAAGCCTTCATGCTGCGCCTCAAACACGAGGGCCAATCCATTTCCTCAGGAAGTTGGGGCATCTAAATTCCTTACCAAACGCTTTCATCCGTTTGCTCACAAATTGTGAATAAATATCTGAAGGAGGAAGGCCTAATATAAGTGTTAACTAAGGCTAATTTGTTGAAACCGCAGAGTAAGTTGCACAAGGAGTAGAACTGGCATCGCTGGGCACCCAAAGAGCCTTACCATTGTTAGCTGAGCAACTACTCTCTCTCTCTCTCTCTAAGGATCCTCCTAGATGGGACTTCTTCCTCCTCCTCCTTGCTATCACTGCCTCTTCACCTGCCCTCTCCAAGTGTGGAAATAGTGGCAAGAGAGCTACCAGTTGCCTGTTGCTGTCCCTCTGGTCAGCTGCTCCCATATTGGTGCCAGAGGAAAAGGACAAGTCAATGGGCAGCGGTGGCATGGCATCACTCAGAGAAAGGGGCAGGGGAAAAAGAAGGGCCTCCTTGGACACACACACCCCAACCTAAAACTGACAATAAACGACTCTTTGCTTGACCCAGTCAGGAATAATTTGTATTTAGTGAACTTTGCTATTTGTTTATTTGTTTTGTGTGACCAAACTCACACAAAATAAAATGTTTTAGCACCCAAGTTTGGTGTGCTTTATCTACTTTTTTGGACCAGCTTACTCAGGATTACCAGATACTTTCTGCCCTCGATTGCATTCTGATTCCTCCTGATTTTCTGAATGAATATATATATATATATATATATATATATATATATATATATATTCTATAGCTACTTGGCTCTACCATCTTTCAATTTCCAACCCTGTTAAATATGACATTATAGTGAAATTATGTGGTTGCTGGACATACAAATAGGTATGAGATGAGGGTAGGGATTGGTGACATTTTCCTTGTCATCTTTCTGGTATGGTTGAGAGGAACAACATGAGAAAAGGGTTACTTATGTATGCTGCTTGCAATTGCTAACTCATCTCGATGTTTTCCTGAAGCTGGGAAGGGATGCTTTTCTGAGACAATAGAAATGATTGTTAGTGAATATAAAGCAAAGTTATGAGGCGAAATTTTGCCAGTCGGGACCTGGAACGTCAGGCTAATGAAACAATCTCATCTAGCTGGACTAATCTTGTTTGTTTTCAAATTTCAAGCATTGTGAAAGTACAGCAGCTTCACATGTTAAATGTTCCTTCCCATATGAAAAAAACACAGCTGTGACAAGCCTACCACTCTTCATGCATATGATTTGCAACCAATCCTTTCTGTTAAGAGTGATAAAAGACAAGTATTCACATGGCATTACTCTGCTACATCAGGGAACTTTCTATCCAAATGGATAAAATATCTAAATGAGCAGGAGGAGTGTTAACACTCTTACAGAAATGTTTGAATATAAACTTAATCATATTTTGACTATGTCTCTCTCTGAAAACAGCAACACAAAAGCAAGACCCATCTTATTCACTTATCATATATGTTGAGACTGCAGTGTGGATCTTCTCTTAAGGTCTTTTTAAATGTTTAAAATGTTTTCAGTTTAAGTGAGGAAGTGCATTAAGATTTTAAAAGTTTCTAAGTATCTTGCAGAACTTGATGGGTATTTGACAGAGAGAGAGGAACAAGAAAGTGGGTTAGAGCAAAAAAAAATCTTCCACACTCTTGTAGTTATGGAAATAACATGTTTTGTTCCATCAATGTGTGCACTTTACATTATTCAGCACAAAGCTTTGTAAAATAAGAATCCTGGGAATATCACAATATAAAGGGGGAAAAGGTACAAATAACAGCTTCATAAACTGAGAAATGTACATAAATAAATCATGCAGATGGGGGCAGTTTGCTTAGCTGGCAAGAAACAAAATATGGAAAATCTGCTTGTTAAACAATAACCACAGAGTGTGCTTTTATGATGTGTTTTTTTCCTCTTCACCACAGTAATTCATATTAGAGGTAGAAGCGGTTGCATGTTAAATAAAATCATTCAGCATTGTTCTCACATTGCAAAGAGCTGACTTATGTTGTTTTAAGATGCCTCCCATTAGAAAGTAAATATTTGTCTGATGTTACACATTTCACAAAATTTAATAAAGATGAACTGTAAATAAAGTCACAGGCAGATTTCAGACAGTTTTATTAGCAGATTGTTGAAAAGGAGGAGGGGAAAAAAAGAGAAAAATTAAATACAATACCAGTAAACGTGGTTCTCACATTGAAACCAGGCTCAAATAACTAGGCTACCATAGAAAAATTTTCCAATTCTTGCATTATGATGTAAAAACAGATTTTTGTACAGATTTTGTACAACAAAATTCATAATAATTTTTTTTCTCATTTTTAGAAAACTTTAAATATATAGATAAAAATAGACAATTTTCATAGGTCCTACATGAAGATGAGAATGTTCTGTTCCAAGGGCTTGCATAGAGCGCAAAGGTGGTTATAATATAGAACAACTAGACATTAATATCTCTTAAGATTACAAAAAAGCATTTAAACAATAACATGAACACAACATTTCTTCATAATCTAGGCAAAAGGAAAAACCTTTGTGTGTAACTAAAGAGGGGCAAAAGGAACCCAAATTCATCATACGGTAGCATTTAACGAACTGTAATATTTACACTTGTTTTTAGTAAGATATACTTCTTTTCCTCATTATCCTTAGCATTTCCTTTATGTAGGTACCAAACCAAACGATGATGCATACCCAAAGAGTCTGGAAAGTATACACTTTATGAACGATTAAGCCTACTTACAGGTGACTCTCTGCAAGGAGCAGGAGCAATGATAGAGATGCTACAGATTTCATTTGTAGATATTTTTTTTTAATTAACAAAAAACACCCCTCTTTTCTCTCATATAAATAATTTAACAGTTTGCCACAAAGTCCATCTAATGACAGCTGTTAACCCTTTAATGACTGCACTTCGGGGAGGGGGGGGGAGAACCACTGTAGTCTTTTTATTATTATTAACATGTCTATTGTGAAGTATCCTGTAACAATGTTTGAATGACAAAATGGTCCCTAATGCCTCTTTTAATTCCATGGGGTGAAATGGTTTTATTTCTCGATGTAAAATCACGAGAGACCAAAAACAGGCAACAAAAAAACCATTCCGAAACACTATTACCAGGGCAAAATAAGAATTTAAAAACCACCAAAACCAGAATTATTTAAATTTGGACAGCGGTGTTGTTTTGACAGTCAGCATTACTCCAGGTGAGACATTTTACACATCAGTGGTTCCGATTACGTTTTTATATAAAACGTATGCGTATAAACATTGAAGAGGAAGAATGTGAGCGCGAAGGGTGGCCGTTAGTCAACAAAGCAGTCTTTAAAGGGGTAACTTGGAGTAAAGATAATTTAGGATGTAATAAGCACTGTGTCACAGCTTGCTTCCAGTTATGAGCACAAAGGTGGAGAACAGATATCATAGCATTTATAAAGACAGTAAAAATAACACGCAGCCAGCCTTGCTTAAGACAAGGCAGGCAGGAAAGACAAAAGACTTCAACTTTATCACTTAGCTCTACGTGGTATTGGACTGATAACATCAAGTGTCTGTTTAGCCTCTGAGGTTTCCCCCTCCCCAGCAAATTTGACGCAATATGACATTAACATACAAAAATATTTCTGGCGGGTTGACTTGCTCTTGAGCCACAATTTACTCTTAAAAGTGCTGCCTCACAGCACTGACCAATATACAAATAAAAGTGGCTGTCATCCCCAGATCCCGTTCGTTAATACTGTGACTTCAGGACAAATATTTACATGCCTGCATGCGTTAAAATCAGAAAGGTGTCGTTTGGACCAACAGGGTGACAAAAACATATTATCTAAAATTGTTGTTTTCCTAAAATCTAGTATTCTACGGCATACATAATACCTTCTGTGTGTGGTTTGTGATTATATAACTGTACATTTGACCAGCAGTTTCAATAAGAAGCAACATCTTGTCACTCCCCCTCCCAAACTACTGCCAGGTTAGAATCAGAAATTATAACAGATCTTTAATCTTTACTTAGAGAGACTATTGCAAACAGTAAAAATTACTTTGTTTACATTCTGTACTTCTTTTTTTCCACCCAAGATAAAATTGTTTTGACTTCTTGTAATGTGTTGGTCTTTTGAAAAGGATATTGGGGAAATAGGTCTTTAAAGGAAACAATACTCTGTCCTAGAATCGAAGGGGTGGTGTTGGTGTAACTCTTTTGTTTGTCTGTTCCTAGTTTATGTTTTTCGGAATTTTCTTATGCCTCTTTTGGAAAGATTCGCTTCTATACTGTCTTGCTGGTTTACATAATAGTCTTTTAAAAGTGGGCACTGTGGAAGTTTTGTTTGATGTGCTCAAAGAATCGGAGGAGAGTCGAGGTCCTACTCTGGCCATTCTGTACAAGGAAGTGTCCATAGGCAAATTTCTTGTTAGCTGGCTGTTGAAGAAGTGTGCTACATAAGTTGTAGAAACATTCTCTGCAACACGGGGAGAAGTCCCAGGAAACCCACGGAAGATGCCCTTTCCAAAAGTTATAAAACCTCTGCACACGGATACATGAAGTGGCCAAGTTGCCTGAAAAGCACCTTTGTTTTTGCAGAACTTGCAAACTGGCAAATGTCTCGCTGCAGAGTTCTTTAAACTGTAGCACACAGGTCTTCAGCTGGATATGTTCAGTACATGACAGTAGTTTTCAAATAAAGTCTTCCATCTAAAATATAAATAATACAAAAAAAGTTTGAAAGTGCTTTGAACGTTGCTCTCACCTTGTAATGCTGATAACATTTCCTGCTAAGCAACTTCAAGTCTGGCGGTATCTCCTCAAAACTTCTCCAGTCTGACTGCTACAACGCTTTCTAAGTGACTGAAGTTGTAAAAGAGTTCATATAGCTATTATAACACGGGGAGAAACTACAGGGACTCCTGTGGATTTTGTTTAACATTTAACTGTGCTAAAGGAAATTACTTTGCTATGGCAGGAGCAATGCTATTCATATGTCCTACATGCTCTTACCCAAAAATACAGATCATGATGCAGGAGAAGTTCTGAAGAACAAAAGACAATGAGGATTGGGTGACAAGTGAGGGAAAGGGAGGATGAGCTAGTCTGGTCTGTCCCACCCAGTCTTACTAATCAGGGATGGTACCTAATAGTACACTCTTCCCCGTGGTGAATACAGTGAACCAGCCAGAGCGTTATTCCTAATAATCAGGCTAGTAGCCCACTCAGAGGAATGGAATCACTGGATACAACCAAGGAAGAAGCAGACTGTCAGGGTGCTACTGCCGAGTTGAAAGATGCTTTTCTTGCACCTGCAGCTCCCTGTCCATGGAGATGCTAGCTTATGGCCATTCTTTGGATTTTAGGTGTATTGTTCAATGTACATACAACAAAATGCCCATGTCCACTTGTAGATGTGAATACAGAACATCAGTAAAGAACAAAATATTTAATAGATTCCATGATTCTAGAATTTTTGCTCTCTATGTTAATTGTCATTAAAATATATACAGTGGTACCTCGGGTTAAGTACTTAATTCGTCCCGGAGCTCCGTTCTTAACCTGAAACTGTTCTTAACCTGAAGCACCACTTTAGCTAATGGGGTCTCCTGCTGCTGCCGTGCCGCCAGAGCCCGATTTCTGTTCTTATCCTAAAGCAAAGTTCTTAACCTGAAGCACTGTTTCTGGGTTAGCGGAGTGCGTATGTAACCTGAAGCGTATGTAACCCGAGGTACCACTGTATATTCTTCTCCACCTTTGGCTTTCAAATACAAAAGGGATATTTATGAATTATGGAACATGAGAGGACGACCGTGCATGAAATCAGCACTGACATTGTAATAGTTTTAACCTAGCCCCCCCCCCCGTTTTTCCCCCTCCTAGGGGAAAGTTAACCTGATTCAGAAGCACAAAGAATTGCATTGTGGGTTGAGATTTTATGCCAGAAAAAGACAAAAAGCAGAGGAGCTGGTATCTCTCCCTAATTCAATGTGTCTTCTCTAGAGAAAGTAACCATTTCCTGGTAGATAAGGTTATGGAATCGGATTTAGGTGACTTGGATTTGCACCCAGCTCAGCCATTTGGATTGTCTGTTTCCATTGCGTATATGCCACGTTTTCAGCATTGCTATTTTGGTGTACAAACCAGATTATAAATGTAACAGTAAACCAAGAAAGCCCCCCCCCCCTTGAAGGACTTACACTCTGCTTCCAAAGCGGGATGGACTGATTTAAATCAATGTGATTTAAGCCACCCTAAAACAGGCTTAAATGATCGATTTAAAACATGTTTCTTGTGGGTATTTGATATATTTCCTAGCCAGTGATGCATATTTCTACATCTTAACTTACCACTGTAGCATCAAATCTACCTAGGAGGGTACAGGTTTCTCAATCTATAGAATAACTTTTTTATTAATTTTAGCAAATTTTATATGGTACATAGCTGATTTCATAGTTTTCTCTGTATGTATGTCAAAAGAAGGGCCCTGGCTATTCATATCAATTACAGAACTGTGCTTGTTAAAAAGCACGTACAAAAAAAGGAAGATACAACAGCACCCAGGTAGGCGCCATGCAATAAATGATCATCCCAGGGATATACAGAAAACATATAAAAAATCTGATTGAACAGGAGGGGAAATCATTTTAAAAAATAAAAGATCATCCGTTTTTACCTATTCCATTATGCATATACATATCCCTAACTGGATGAGAAATGGCATACGCAAATTAATGTTGTGGTAAGAATCCCAGTAATCAAAGCCGTAATCCCACCAATAAATTGTAGAGAAAGAGCTGTGTAAGGATGGGTTGAGTCCTCTTTCCCCTTCCCTGCTAAACAGCTGATTGGTGTAATACTGACTTATGTTTGATCAGAAAGTGCTCTTAGTGATACATTCAGGAGTCTGGGGTTGTGGCCCCATGCAGCAATCCGCATTTGTAACTGCTGATGGATCCGTTTCACATTAACAAAACTATTAGACTGAAAATTCATAATCTCAGAATAGGGAGAGGTTTTAGTCAAAAAGTTGTGCATTTCTCCCCTGCCAGATACTGTTGATGCTTTAATTTTAAAAAGCACTCCAAGATGTAAGGCTTTTGAAGTATTTTTTAAAAAAACAGACTTCATTTCATTCAGCTTGTGGGAGGGAGGAATCCAAGCAAACAGAAGTTACAACGCCTCCTCGCCTATATTTTCAATGCATCCTTTTCGTTACTGCAGCCGGCTTGTCTTAGCAATGCTTCCTATTGACATTGTCACAGATTGGATTTCTTGTCTGTCCTTCTCACTCCTTTTCATCACCCGCTTTCATAGAAACAGGCCCTCCGTCCATTTTGCTCCTTTATGTATTACTGCCACCCTCAGCCATCTGAAAGATCCTCTCAGCTCTCCAGCAGTGGTCTACCATCCTGGCTGCTTCTTCGGCTCACATTTTGACAAGCCCTATTGCCTTATTTGTTCATTCTGAGAAGGCATCTAAAACTGAAAACTGAAGCTGCAAAGCTTTTAGATAAACACTACACTTCCCCAAATAAAGGGAAAATAAAGGGGCAAAAATATTTGCAAGGATCTGAGTGGGGGGAAATCCATAAACCTATCAAAGCTAGTCTGGGAAGTATTAAAATTGGAGGGGTTACATTGTTTGTTTAAAATATGAAGCTGAAAATAAAGGCTTTCTGGACCAGCTTTTGCTTTAGCAAGATATAATTCTTCCACATGAATAAAATAGAACAAAGCTGTTGTTTACTGCTGTTGGAGACTGTATAGTATTTATCAGAATTTGGTTATCTAGAATAGGTAAAAGCTAATGATTACAGACACTGGCTGTAATTCCTGTACCTACGGGTTAAAGGTAGTCTACATTCAGTCCATTATGTTTTATTTATCTGTATTGGGTCTCAAGGAACTGTTTGTATCTTTTGTCAGGACAGAAGCTTCTAAATCTACAGGAAGAGTGAGTATATTTTTCAAAGCCTGCTACGCGAGGCCTTTTCCACCATGAATGTCAAAGAGGGAGAAACAGCGGGGCACATTCTGAAAGACGACGTTTGCCAATATTTATGTAGGACTGGTTTCCCTTCCCTTCCAAAAAAAAGCATATGCTTGCTGCATAATCTAATGAGCATAGATCAGGCCTGCTCAACCTGTGACGGTTCAAGATAATCCACCAGCAATGCAAAGTCAGCCACTAGAGAGGACTGAAATACTTGCTGTTTGGGTTATTTGCCTTGGACTACATATAAATGGGTGAACTGTCAAGCAGCTGGCAGACCACGATGCATGTTTGGTTGGCGAGTTGCATCTGGTCACAAGTTGCTCAGGCCTGACACTGTGGGTAAATATCACTGTCAACCCGTTTATCTGTGAATCATAACATTAAAAGCATTTGCAATGGCAGCATGTCTGAACTCGCTTTTAAAAAGTTGTAGGTAGAAATGAAAAAAGAGACAGTGCACGTATTTTTGTAAACTTAAGAAAATAATAATAATAATAATAATATTAATAATAATTCAGCTTTATGTGAAGGTTTTGATTCCAGCCTATGTTAAGACTCCTTCATAATATAAATATGTCCTGATTAATTTATTTGAATGGTGTGCTATAAAATATGTCCCATCTGCCACAAATCAGCCGCATTAATGATTAAGAGCTCAAATCCTTTGCTTTTCTCAGCTTCCCATCTTCATCCATTTGCTTTGCTGCTGGGAGCATAACTTTCCCTTTCTGTGTGACGACAGTAGCAATCCACCAGTGGCATTTCACCATTGCCAGGTAAACAGTGCAAGCGTTGTGTGCGAGGGGGACTGATCTGGGTGGATAGGAACATGTTAGGGGGAGCTTGCGTATTTCAGGATCAATGAAATGTCCCCATAGCTCTATTTACTTTGCTATTCCATTTTAAAAAGTAATGTTATGCCTCTTTTAAGTGTGACTTTCCAAAGTGGTGTAAAAATAGAAATGAAAGAATAAAACAAATAATCCAAGCCAAGAACCACAGAGCAGCATAAAATAAATAAATAGTTGCTAAAATCAATTTGCTTGGGGCAATTAAAAAAGCATTGGGTCTTAGCCCTAAAGCTTGACAACCTGTGCACCAGGTAGCCAGCCCTGGTTTTGTTCAGTTGCTAGTCTATCGCAGCTAGGACTTCCACTGGATATATCAAAAGAACGGCCTTTGTCAGCTTTTTAGCATAGAAAATTGATGTGGAGGAGGAGGAGGAGGGACCTAACTTCAGAACCTTGCTCCTCATCCTCATCCTGATGCGCTGATGTGCCTGCAGTTAGTGGATGAATGTACAGCAACTCTTTACACGTGTAACTCTGCAAAGCATCCTGCAAAGCGCCTTGCATCAAGGGAAGCCTGTATGTTTCCATGCAGATAGGTCTCCTTAGCTTCATTGTGCTGATGAAATATACATCAAATAAAATGGAATAAAAACAAACCTGCTCACGTACGTTAAAGGATGTAATCAAGTGCATTTCCTGTTAGGAAGAAACTCTTATTGAAAAACGGCAGCTATTTTGTTTCCTCAGAAGATTATTTTTTTTTGTAGGCACCTGTAATCTAATGAGGTTTGCCATTTTTCAAAGAACAGCTGTGCCCAAACGCACACAACCCCTTCATCCCAATGTTGATAAAAGCATCTCTGATCCACAGCTCAAGCAGTTTTAAATTATATAACTGCTGGGTTTATTTGTTTTAATAAGATAGGGCAAGTGTGAATCGCAGTGTAATCCTAACCTTCCATTCAACATGGTGTTTTAATAATTGAAGGGAAAGGAACAAGAACAATAAAAAGGAGACAAGGACAAACAAATGGGGGATGATTCATGCAATGTTTGATAAGGCAGCACCGGGAAATCCAAATAAAAGCAAGTGTCTTGCAACAGATGGAAGGGATCTTAGACAAACTGTAACCCTTATACAAAACACTTACTAGGAAGTAGCTTATTAGGGTGTTTAAAAACACAAACCAAAAAAGACTTGCCCTCATATATCTTGTTTAAGATGTAAATGCTGTTACACAACGAATCCTTTGGGGACGTGTTTAAAGTGAAGTTGATACATATTCAGAAATTTTGAAATGGAAGAGATCATCACTGTGTTATTTCTAAACATTGTCTTCAACAATTTTTGCTTGGCAATCCTGTACATGCCAATCCTTTGTTATGGCAAAGTTTGAACTCCTAGCTGGTACGTATAAGGTTGTTTCATACTGAGTCAGATTATTGTTTCATCTAGTGCTGTCTCCTCCAGGTGTTGGTCACTTCCTGGGAGTCAGAGAAGGTATTTTTCCAACCCTACAAAATTATTAGCTAGAAATACCAGGGACTGAACCTAGTTTATCCCCTACCTAGTGAGGGGCTAGGTAAGGCTTGGGAAACCAGACAAAATAAACACACTGTAGATCTCTGGCCACAAATCTGTATGTGAACAACAGACCTCGTGTAATTAAGCTGAAAAAATAAATATTCAGATAGGGGTGCTAAATGAATCCAATGGGCTTAATATTTTGTAAAACAGAATATGCTGGAATCTTGCTGAAGATACTGTGCTGGATACTCCTGGTGATAACTCATACCTTGCCTTGTCAGAGTTCACAAAAAACACCAGGCATGGTCCACACAGCTGTATTTCCAGCTCCAGTGCTAATTTTAAAAACTTCCCCATGAACTGTGCAACTGTCCTCTTCCCAGTGTCAGGCTGGGTCACAAATACGTTCTTCATATTTTTAAACAGGTTCGTGGACCATGGGTACTGGTTTTGAAGATGTGACAATATATATTAAAAAAGAGAATTTTTCTGCTGCCTGGTGAACTTGGCTATCACTTGTTTTTATCTGTTTCAACAGAACAACAGCACTTCCCGGAAAATGAGAAACAAAAGAACTAGTTACTTACAATCACTGAACCTGAATTTCTAAAGCACTGCATTCCGGTCACTTCTATTAGGAGAAGAAGCAGGGGTGGGAAAAGAGGAAAACAAGGGAAAAAATAAACAAATGTCGGAGTCAGACATACTAGACTAGGAAGTCATTGCTAATTATAATCGGCTTGGAATCCTTTTATCTCTTACTGGGTTCAATTTGCTTTGCATCCAGAAGTTCACCAATTGTACAGAAATTCCGAAGTGGGTTCATTTAGAATTGGTGGTAGTCATATTCCCAGTTAAAATACATATAGTTCCCAACGTGCAAACTGCATTTGTTGAGCAGAAGTGGCAATAGACCATTCTGGTATTGCTGAATGAATGTTGACTCAAAAGATATTGTGATGGCAAGAAATGAATTTGTTGTCCGCAGAAAGGTTTATGGCTTTATGCAAAGAAATAGTGAGAACAAAGTTGTTTCTTAGGTGAATGTGATAACTTTTTCCAATTGGGAGCGGAGAGGGAGATAACCTCAGTTGCTCCAATGGAAGTCCTTGTGTGGACTTCTGCTAGCAGGACCCATTAGCTGGATCCAGCCCTCTGAAATTAGAGACCTAAAGGAAACACAAATTCCTATGTATATCTCAGGGAGTAAGTATTCGTAGCTGTATATAGTGGAGAGAATATCTTTCTTAGACTTTTTCTGCCTCGTTTGACGCCAGAGAGCAAGAAATACGTGCAGAAACTTAAATCTGCCTAACTTGACATAGAAACTTTAAGACGATTCCATTGCACCTTTTAGAACAACTATGGAAACTGATGTAGAGCAGATCATAAGGATACATAGCTAATAGCAACGCAGTGCATCTCCGATTAGATTTTACAATGGGATACAGTAACGTGAAGCATTCTTCCCACAATAAAGTGATGGCTTGCGACCATGGTTACTATCTGCAATGCTTTTAATGTCCTTCACTAGAGCTTGTAACATGAATGGAATTAACTTATGTCATGACTGGGCTTGCCATTTATTAGCTACAATTGCACATCTCTCTCTCCCCCTTCTCATCCAGTTTGCAATGAGGTAAAACAGATGCATCTCCAACACACATGCAAATGCATATGTTGTATATCTGCGTTACATTGCCAATTTCCCTGTCAGTACTTTGAACAGTGAAGGCTTTCCTCTCTTGTAGTCTGAAGGACCTTATGAAGAAGGGGGGAAATGAGATTGGAAAATGTCTGCCTGATGGCACACACTCTTGAGAGTCTTGTCCTCCCTGCTTTGAACTGCAAGGGAGCTTTCCATTTACGTATTTTCCAAACCATTTGCTTTATGCATTTATATACATATGCGCATAAGCAAATAGTTTAGAAAAATAATGCATTCACTTCAAATGGTAAGGGTAGTGGAAGAGGGAATGACCCCCCCCATTGTTGACGTAGTGATGATACATTCCTCCTTCCCTCAGCCTTCAGACTGATAATAAGGCCTAGATCTGGGAGGACTGTACAGTACATAGGCAAAGATTCTGAAAAAAGTTCCATCATTTTCCATCAACTGCTATTACACACACACACACACACACACACACACACACACACACAGAGCCAACAAAGGTATGACTTCTCTCACTGTGAGGAACATCCCTTTCTTGTCATTTGAAGAATCCTAGGGTAAGGAGGCTACGTGCTTCATGTCACCAATTTTTCCTCTAAAGAGAATATATAGCTGTAACCAACTTCAGGATAGTGTAGGAATTTGGAAATGGGCATAAGAAAATAACTACCACTGTTCCCTATCTTGCTTCACTTGTTAGTTTTAGCAGACTCTTAGTCTGCTAAGAGTTCATTCAATTTACAGCGTTATTGGTTCAATGATGTTGTTTGGATATTTTCTTCTAAACTTTTACTATTTACTTTGATTTTAATGTTTATTTTGTGCTGCTCTGGGACCCTTGGTTGAAGACAACAAATTACCTTACATAAATAATCAAAACATTTACTCAGATGAAAGGTCCAGTATATTCTCTGGAGCTTACTCCCAGGAAAGTGTCCACAGCAATACAAATTGCATTGCATATGCCATGTGCCCAGATGAAGCCAGAACTGTAATATCTACGACTCCAATGTCATATCTATAGAGCAGCCAAAAGACAACAGTATTGCTGAATACAATAAAAACAAAAATTAAGTATGAATTATGGAAAAGACTTGTTGCACACTGTTGTTTCTAGTGCAAAGGAATGTGATTGAAAAGCACACCTCTCTTAATGCAGGGAGTTATTTTGTTCTTGTTTGTTTGTGTTTTCCCACTGATTGTTTATAATAAGGAAAATAAAGAAGTCAAAACCTCAGGTGTCTCATAGTCTAAGGCCAGTTTTGCTATCCTTTATATGATACCTTCCATCACAACCTATGCTATTATGCTATGGATGTTTTTCTATACGAGTTCCGAGATAACATCTCTGTTTTTAATAAATAAGGATGGCAAGAACATAACAGAAAAAAATGCTGAACAAACTGTATCCCTGTCAGTGAGAGCCAGGCTACCCAGTGTCTCAGAATGGAGGATAGGTTTTGCTCTCACAGAAGAGCATGTGATTTTTATCCTTCATTGCCGTAGCAAGGGAATGAGTGCTGTTATTAGCTGCCGTGATGCTTATTTAGAGATGCTGTATGATATATGTAATAAGATATGATGTTTTGTTGGTGGGTGTTGGTTGGTGATCTTAAATCTCAAAAAAAAAATATTTTTTTTTAAAAAAAGAGAGAGATGCTGTATGATAATGTTATGAAATGGCAACCTGAATTTCGCAACATACATTTTAGTTGTGGCAATTTAGCATCCTTAGAAAATGACACTCAAGTACTGGTGATTAACCAAAAGGATATTGGAAAATAAGGCCAGGCTTATCAGAAACCACAAGAGCTGTATTACTAGGAATGAGCTGATGTTTTGAGAGATGAAGAAGTTGCCATGGTCTTTGGTGAGTGTGTTGATGTAAAGCAAGCTGGTCTAGGTGAAGCCAGTGTAAAGTTGCACCAGATCCAAACTCCGTTCAGCAACAGGGCTACTGCTGGCTGAGCTTCCCTATGCCTGGCAGAGGGAAAGCAAGACTTTAAAACAGTGTTTGAGTTATGTTATTACCGTAGATTCCGGTGTATTAGGTGACTGGGCGTATAAGACGACCCCCCAAATTGGCAGCACCAATTTGGGGGGTCGTCTTATACGTTTCGGGGACGCGGGTGGCGCTGTGGGTTAAACCACAGAGCCTAGGACTTGCTGAACAGAAGGTTGGTGGTTCGAATCCCCACGATGGGGTGAGCTCCCGTTGCTCAGTCCCTGCTCCTGCCAACCTAGCAGTTCGAAAGCACGTAAAAGTGCAAGTAGATAAATAGGTACCGCTCCAGCGGGAAGGTAAACGGCATTTCCGTGCGCTGCTCTGGTTCGCCAGAAGCGGCTTAGTCATGCTGGCCACATGACCCGGAAGCTGTAAGCCGGCTCCCTCGGCCAATAAAGCGAGATGAGCGCCACAACCCCAGAGTCGGTCACGACTGGACCTAATGGTCAGGGGTCCCTTTACCTTTTACCTTATACGCTTCGGCAGCTTCGCTGGGCAGCGGGCTCCACTCCGCGCCAGGAGGAAGCCGCCTAGCAAAGCTGGCTTAGCATCGCTGGGCAGCTTCCTCCCGGCGCAGAGCCCGCCGCCCACTGCAGCCACACCTGGCGTATAAGACGACCCCCAACTTTTTAACCTTTTTTCCAGGGTTAAAAAGTCATCTTATACACCGAAATCTACAGTACCCTTTTAAATTTATGCTGGGTTTCCAAGTCATGTGACTGAGCTGAATGACTTAGGATCAAGCCTAAGACTCCTCTCCTCTGGTCCTGAGCGCCCCCCTGCCTCTCTCTCCCCCCCCCGAATGTTTCTTTTCAGGACTTAAAATCTGCTGGGCTTGGCTTAGCCAGCTTGGTCCTTTCTGAGATGGGATGGGGGAGATAAACCAACATATTTCCAGCTGGGGCATGTATGGGAGAGTTAAACTGACATAGCCCAGCTGTAGCAAGAACCTCCAGGCTGATCTGCTGGATACAAACTCGCTCATCCCTGTGGCCAAATGATTGCTCCTTCAATATCATTTAACTATAACTGGGCTAGTATTGCACTGATAGCTGAACCCAGGACTAGCTTACATTGATGCAAAAAAGATGCATGGCAATGGCCCAATTTGTTTATAAATGCAAACATTAAAAAGAAAAAAGAAAGCAAGGGGGGGGGGAGGAGACCTCAGTGGTGCACATAAGACAATTTATTGCCTAACATGTTTAGAATATTTCAATTCTTCCTGTGGGCAGCTCTGATTTAGTCAAAATAATGATGTTGTGGGAAACAGTTTTGGTTTCTCTTTGAAACTACTTTAAATGCATTAGGCAATAAATTGTCTTCAGTGTAGCTTTTAATGTGTTCTTTCCTTTAGTTGCAGCTTAGCTGGGCCATAATATGACCAGGCTAGCCAACAGTTAGAATCTGAAGGTGAAATACCAATGATTAAACGACAGGCAGAAAATGTTTTAAAAACCTAAACTAAGCCTGGTATTGTATGCTAGCCCTGAGTACCTAGCACATATGACACGTCAATAAATACAGAATCACTTCTATGATGATGTAAGTAAACAGAAATTTTATGATGAGTGATTTAAAGAATTTCAGGATTACTATAAACAACAACAAAAATTCAAGAATGCAGTCTGCTATAGCAATTCCTTTGGTACCTCCTCCTTTTGCTCGACAAGATATTGCTTCTATGGCAAGTGTCCATTTTTAGGGAGTGTAACTGCAATAATAATGTTATACATCTAATAAGTGTGAAGCATGCAGAGCATAGGATTTTCCTCTAGGGTATTTCCGTTTTAAGACCCATTTTAAGGTAGTTTTCAAGGGGTTCTTGCCACTGAAAACTATTTATACAGTGCAATCTATGCATTTCCTCAGAACTACCGTACTTTTCCGTGTATAAGACTAGGTTGTTTGGTTTTTTACTAAAATGTTTTAAAAGGAGGGGTAGTCTTATACATGGGGGCAATATCCCCCCATTTTCTTAATTTTGAGCCCCCCAAAATAAGGGGCGTCTTATACATGGGGGCGTGTTATACATGGAAAAATACGGTAAGTCCCACTGAGTTCAATGGTATCTACTCCCAAGTAAGTGCATTGATAGGATCGCAGGTTTAACAATTCAGACTTAGCATTCAGACAGGCAATCTGATGGCAAGACCTGCTGGGATGAGCAGCTTAGGATGCAGCAGAGCTTCAGCTCAGCCAGCTGGCTTGCGGCTCAGCTTTGCTAAACCAGGATTGCCGTACTTTTCCATGTATAAGACACCCCCATGTACAGTGGTACCTTGGGTTATGAACTTAATTCGTTCCGGAGGTCCGTTCTTAACCTGAAACTGTTCTTAACCTGAGGTACCACTTTAGCTAATGGGGCCTCCCGCTGCCGCCGCGCCACCAAAGCACAATTTCTGTTCTCATCCTGAAGCAAAGTTCTTAACCCAAGGTACTATTTCTGGGTTAGCGGAGTCCGTAACCTGAAGCGTCTGTAACCTGAAGCGTCTGTAACCTAAAGCATCTGTAACCCGAGGTACCACGGTATATTTTGGGGGACTCAAATTTAAGAAAACAGGGGGAGATGGCCCAGAGTTGTTGAGCTTTTTTGGGGGGGATTACCCATCACTGTTGAGCTTCTGGGGTGGGGGGTTGCTTAGGCTTAGGTTTGGGTTTAGGCAGCTGCTGCAGCTGTTCTGCTGCTAAATGGGGTTTGGATCTGGTATAAGTTTATGCTAGTTTAATTGACACCAATTTGCTTTACATCAGGTTCCTGTGCACTGGGATGCTCCCTTTAACTCTCGCAAAACACTGAAAAGATGTCCACTGAATATTAGTCTCCAGGCTCTGAGGAGCTGGGGCCCACCATTAACCTTCATCTGCAATAATAATAATCTAAACTGAAATGTATTTTCCTTGCTTCTTATGTTTGCTTGATTGACATGTTACACTTTTATCTGTACACCTGCATTTTTAATGTGTGCAGTGGGCCTGGCCCTGGGACAAATATTGAGATTAGCGGGTGCAAGGGTTAGAGGAGAAAATGTGATAGATAAATAAAAGAGATGCTTTTTAGTTTGTGGTAATTCTGTTCTTTTACAATACCTGCAGCTATTTGTGCTTCGCTGTCGCTATATTCATTTAACGACTCCACTTATTTGTATTAGAAAATTTCTGTGTAGATAGTCTATATAATTCTCTGCCTCGTATAGAGACAAGAGCATGCATAATAGGTAAAGGATAAGCTCTTTCTAAAGCGAATTATTTGGTCCTAGGGACAATTTAAAATCTCTTTCTATTTACAAGTGCCACTCTCTCAAAGGTGTTCTTGCAGAGATCCTGCTTCTGTGCCGTATTTGTTCAACAACAAGACGTGTCTGCCATCTGTTTTTAACATGCTGCTCTACTAATTTCTGAGTTTTCGAACTCTCCGAGCAATAATTTTAACCAATCAACGTGTGGGAGGCATTTCCATATGGGGCACAAATCTTGTTGCGCACCTCTATTGAAGCAACTTGTTTTCATTGTCCTCCAAACCCACAACTGTTTGCATAGTTCAAGTATGGGTTTATTATTCTTACAGCGTTGTACTTATCCTTGAAAAATGAATCTCCAGTTCATAAATCTTATTATGCACTATGTTAAATTTTGTATAGCAGCAATTTTGCATTGTAACCATCTCTTTGCTTTCCTCCATTACTATCCGCTACAATATTAACTACTTGATACATTACCTTGGGATATAGGTGGCCCCCTTCTCAAGTAATAGCCTTAACCTTTGCCTCTGAAAGACTAATCACTGTCCTTTTAGATCCATAACTTTTATAGAAATTGCTTTCTGCAAAGCACTTCATCACATTTCATCTCCTAATGCTCTCCTATTCTGATTTTAACACTACAGCTTTAATATTCAGCATGGTCTCATCTTTTGAATTCTCCTCCATACAAGACGGTGCTACCATTACTTTAAATGAATGCTTTTACTGCACTTGATTATGACCTATCCTTGCAATCATGATGTTTAAAGCTGTTTATTCTATTAGAATACATGTAGCTGGCTTTCCTCTGTTCTTGGTATTTCAATTCTGTTAGTTCTGTTTTCCCCTTCTGGTTATGTTTTACAGGAGATAAAAAGATAGGTCTTGCAACTATATTCACAAAAATAATTGTATTGATTTCAGTTAATTCCTAAAGAGGGACCACAGTTCAGAAAAATGAACTTGTAACATTTGATAGAGCAAGAAAATTTTGGGAAAACATTTAGCACAATATTTTTAGTTTGCAGCATTATCATTGATTTGAATAGAAGCAGGATTGCATCTTTATTTTTAAAAATGTTCCTGTGGCCCAAGTGACTCAGAATATATAATAACGTGTGTGTGTGTTTTCAGATGTTGTGAGCCTAAAGAGATTTTTCTGAACACTTCAATTATAAAAACATTTAAAACATACAAACTTGCGCAACTTTTATTTTAATGAAGATGAGAAGTTCATTAAAGAAGATAAATATTTCATTAGATGTTAAATAAAACAAAGAGAATTTTTGGCTTCTCTCAGCACAAAATTCCTTTGAAAGATTAATTAATACATGCAAATTATGCAAATTAGACCCATGCAAATATTTTATGAAGACAATTAAGGGAACCATTAATTACTGCTTTTTTTTGCTTCAGTGAGATTCATTCATTTAATTTTAATTTCACTTTAACTGTTCTGATGTATAATCTTGCAGCTAAGAACTTTATCTTTCCTGGTGGGTCACTTAAACTTATAAATTTCATCAAGTGAGCAGCAACCAGAATCTGAACAGATACTCTTTGGGTTATGTTCAGTATCAAGAGAAAATTTTGACACAATGCACTTCGAGGAACTGGGAAACTGAAAGAGAATGTGAGCTCATTCTTGGACAAGGTTCAACTGCTGAAAAAGCAATTAATTTGCTTTGGCTGTGCTAATATAGGGGAATTAGAAAGTGTGACACAAGACAAATAGAAATAATTAGTTCTCCAAAATGATGTTCTCATTAATATGGTTTGAACAGTAGAAATAAAAAAACCAACATTATTGTGGTAAATCTGCATTCTCTCCCTAGCCACAGGAGTCAGAATAATGCAAGAAACTGCATTTCTAAAACCTTTAAAAATCCCCGTAGTATTTTTTCCCCTTTTGGAATTTTTCTAAAAGCATACAGTAGATCTGATTCTTCAATTCCAACAACATTTTCCAAAAGGATTTATGATTGAAAATGTATGTTTGCAGAGAAGTAAATCCTATTGTGTTCAATGAGATTTACTCAAAGGTAAATGTGTACAGGATTTCATCCTTCTGTTTTAAAGTGTGAATTGTCCCCTCCCTCTTTCCCTCCTCTCAGGCAACATACCTCACCCCACACAAATAAAAACACACTGGTAAATCCCAACTGTGGTTTCTGCATTGTTTATTTAAATCAAATTTTATGGGATATGGTAGGTGATAATGCATAATGTGCTTATACTGTCATTTAAGCTGTGGTAGAAGTAGCATTATCCTATCAAAAGTTTCCCTAATGCCCTCTTTTATATTTGAGAGCATAAAAGTTTTCTCCTTACTGAGTCTTTAAACAGGCAGGTACTCAGGAAAGTAATTTTTCTGCTGTTTTACATATTAATGCTTGTTGCCCATAGGAGCAGGTGAGGATTCTCTCATGGAACAAATAGTGAAAAAGCGAGCTTACTCGGGTTACAAATAAAGCAGTAAAAGGCGATGTTAGAAAATAGTGACCCTGTTAGTGACAGTTCCTGTGATCAGCATTTTCTGCTGCAGTTCCTATGGCACTTAGCATTGAAATTATCTGTCTCCATATTCAAGCCCTCTGGCTTAGACAGTTTCAGACACATGCTTAAGGTGCTATTGTTCATGAAGCCCTAAACCACTTGGGGCCAGGCTACCTGGGAGACGGTCTTCTCTCATATAATTTGTCTGCACACTGAGGTCAGCAGAGGCTCTTTTGGTGGTACCCCACCTTCCGAAATCCATCCCCAAAACACTGGAGAAATGGCCTTTACCATAGTAGTCTATGTGGGCCCAAAAATATGATGTGTGGCTGTTAAACGTACCTGTTTATCCAGGTGTTTCTTGATTCTTGCACATAAGACCAGCTATTATAGCCTCTGCTGAATGTTTTAATGCAATTACCAATATTACTTATTGAGGTTCTTATGATTTCTGTGGTTCTGTTGTTTTACGGTAATAATCTTTATTGCGGTCCAACATGGATTCAGAATAAAATACAGATTCATACAGACAACCCCCCAGGGAAGGGAGACCGAAGCGTTATTTGTTTAGTCATGGGTATGTTGATCTGTTTTACAGTTGGATGTTTTATATAAAGTGGTGTAAAACTAAAAACATACCCATGGTTATGTCTGAGTGAAGTAGCCACACAACACAGGTGTATGGCTGGTGTACCATGAGAAGCTACTCCAAATGCTATAACAAATAAACAGTGAACTTGAAATCTAAGAAAATACCCCCCCCCATAAAGAATAAAGGTAAAGGGACCCCTGACCATTAGGTCCAGTCGTGACCGACTCTGGGGTTGCGGCGCTCATCTCGCTTTATTGGCCAAGGAAGCCGGCGTACAGCTTCCGGATCATGTGGCCAGCATGACTAAGCCGCTTCTGGCAAACCAGAGCAGCGCACAGAAACGCCATTTACCTTCCCGCCGGAGCGGGACCTATTTATCTACTTGCACTTGACGTGCTTTTGAACTGCTAGGTTGGCAGGAGCTGGGACCGAACAACGGGAGCTCACCCCGTCGCAGAGATTCGAACCGCCGACCTTCTGATCAGCAAGTCCTAGGCTCTGTGGTTTAACCCACAGCGCCACGTGCGTCCCCATAAAGAATACCTTTATCTATAATAGCCAATTAATGCATATGAAATAATTGATTGGGGGAGATATAAACTGGACTTAAATAAATGCAGATGATAAGTTCATAATAATCAGGGAACTTTTAAAAGCACCCCAGTAAGCAACAGAAAGAAAAGAAATGCAATTAGCTTTAAGCCAGAGCTTGACAGATTTATGAGTCAGTATTTTGATGAGTTCCTCAGCTAATGATTCACCAGTCACCTACAGAGGTTAAGAAATCCTTTTGTTCACTGAAGTATTTTTTCCAACCTTCTTTGAAGAAATCGGGTCATGAATTTCCTTACTTACAAGCCACGCAAAGCTGAGCAGCCTTAGAACAGGAAACCGCTACTGTACTGCAAGGTGGAGAGCCTTTGGCCCTCTGTAAATTGTTGCAATTCCCAACTCTCATCAGCTCCAGCCATCTAGATCACTGGCCACCAGGGTTGGTGGAAAGCTCCATCCAGCAACATCTGAATGGCCATAGGCTCCCTATCCATGCTGTACTGGTATCTCCTCTCTTGGTTGCCATGAAAGCTTAGATCAGCCCGGTCCAAGGCAGTTTTCATGTATCGCTTGGAATATCTCTTTTTCAGCCTTTCCTCTCGAAATCCTCCCCACATGATTCACCTACCGACATGACTGCACTGCAAAGTTCAGAAGGCACTGAAGAAACCTGAAGCTTAATGCTGACACAATGTGAGCAGTGGATGGCAATGTCACAACATATCCATCACCTCTACTCATGGGATCAAGGGTGCTGAGATCACGGATGTGGTATTTCTGCATCACCATCTACCAAACTATATAAAGTTGTCACTGAATTTTTAATGGGAGAAACAGTTCTTTTTGTCCAAAATTGTCATGCTTGGGACCTCAACAACTAGCTTTTCTGTTGAAAACTTGAAGTGTTTTCTAACATTGTTCACTGTAAAAATAGGAACATTTAGACCTTTTTGCATTCTAGAAGTGGAAAATCCTTTCTGTATTATTCTCACAAGTTTTTTTTTAAATCTATATTGTACTGCAAAATTCATTTCCTCACACCTTCTACTAGTAAGCTCAGGTGATGAGTGCTACCAGGATTGTAGCCAAAGCAGAGCCATTGAGAAACAAGAGGAAGGTATAACTGTCAATATCCTTAGCAGAACATCAAGATTTGCAGAAATACAAAAAAAGAGGCTAAAAAAACCAGCCCAGTGAGGACCAAACATGGTCAATAGACTTTGGATGTAGAGCGATGATTAGAAAAGAAAAATGAAATAAAAGTTATGGGGAAAGTGAAATGCCCTTTTTGGAAAGAATGGCTGGCTGCAATCCTGAACATAGGAGGGAGTACTGTTTCAACCTGTATCCAAAGAAATTGAATTCTATGTGTTTGAATGGAAGGATCAAAATGTATTGACATCAGAAGGCTGAGTACCCTACATACTCAGAGATACTAATGTTTAATGAACATAATGCAGAAAACAGCCTGCAAATCTATCCTCCTTTTGAAATTGGTGAATGAATGATATGGATGTACAAATAATATTTGTCACAAATTATATAACAACTCCTAATGCAGTGATCAGCAGTGCTAACATATGCATATCTACTCAGAAATAAGTCTCTTAGAGTCCAATCCTGGGCTGTGTCCTAGGTGAGCAAGTATAGAACCAATAGTTCTCCTTATGAAATGCATGGTGTGACCAACATTCTCATTGCTCCTGAACATTCCACTTGATTTTGCCCATGCTTTTGTATTCATTTTACACGTTGGTTATTTGAAAATTGTTTAAGAATACCATGTTTGAGAAAAGCTTTCAGTAGATTAATCATTTATTTCACAAGTTATTTAATTTCATGCATCTCCAGGAAAGCCAAGTTATAAAACAAGATGCAGGTTGGGCTAACTGTGAAACATTTATGTCTGCAACTTTAGAAATTATTTTGAAAGAAAGTGAAATGACTAAGTTAGCATGCTTTAAGTTTGCTTTCTTAGGTGATAAATAGAATGACTGTCTAGTTTAAAGGTGTAGCTAACAATGACCTATGAACACTATGAAACAATAGCCTATTTATAGGTTACTGCCGGCAATCAATACCACCTTTTGTTTAACTTAATCAAAGTTGTCTTTAATTGATTAGCTTGGGCTGAAAAGCTGCCAAAATACCAGAGTTCAGTGCCAAGCGACAGGAAGCAAATTTATTATTGTTTAGTTTCTGTGCACTGCGGTAGAATTCCACTGTTTATTCTTGGTTGAGAGAAAAAAATGCAGTATGAGAGTACATAATTAGTGCATGTTTTCCTACTGACTATTTGGGTATCAATTATAAAAGAGACAGACAAACCAGAGAATGTTTCAAGGCCATAGACTGTGCTATTAGTTTCTGTCTCCATTCTGAACCTTTTAAAAGCGTTCAACATAGCCCCAAAACAAAACAGGTAAGCATAAGGCAACTGCTAGAATTAATACAAATAACGTTTTCTAGAAAAGAGCTACAATTCCTCACTCAGAGCTGCAGGCGGCTAGGACAGAGCAATGGGGACAGCCCCATTTACTCAGCTTTGTTGCCTACCAGTCCCATGAAGCAGGCAGCAGTCAATTCTTTTGACCTTTCAAGGGACTTTTTTTGGAGGGAGAGTTGCTCTCTCTTGGGCAGAGAGAGAGAGAGGAAGAGGAGTATGTGGTGTGTGTGTGTGTGTGTGTGAGAGAGAGAGAGAGAGAGAGAGAGAGAGAATGAATATGTGGTCAGCATCTGTATGGGGAGTATGGCTTGGCCATTTTGTCTCTTTTCCCTGGTACTGGGGAATACTGTTGTCAGACAACAACAGCATAATTTTTTGCAGGGGGGGTGTGATTCCTGCATTACAGGGGGTTGGACTAGATGAGTCTTGGGGTCCCTTCCAACTCTACAATTCTAAGACCCCTGCAGTAGTTGGTTCTGTTGCAGCTAAAGAAGTCTTATGATGGGCTGGTGAAAGGATGTCAAGGCCCACAGAGACTATAAGGAGAAACTGAAGCCTTCAAATATGAAACAAAGATCAGAGGTCTAGCACTAAGGCACACTGTGATTTCCCCCAAAGCCCCCCCTTTCTTGGTGAGAAGCAAAGGAAACGAAGAATGAGTGTTACTGTTTATCTCATCTACATTTTATGGCCTTATAAATCCTCTTTTCCCAGAGTCCTAATATCCATCAAAGCAGGGAGTCAAATCATTAAAAATCTGAGTTCAGAGTAACATTTTGTTCAATGTACTCTCTTGCCTTCCCTTTGATAAACTCATAGTTCATTATATAATTGCCACCTCGTTTTTTTTTAAAAAAACCCCCCACACCTCATATTAGTATTAGCTTGTTCTGACTTTCCATTTAAAAATGGTATGCAAAGAACAATGGCCTGCATCATATTAAAAGTATGTATCATATTAACATAGTATCATAGTAAAAGTGTACACACACACACACACAAGCACCTCGGCTTATGTTACCCTCGGGTAGCGTAAACTTCGGGTTGCGAAAGCGGCAAACCCGGAAGTGTTTCACCGCACACGCATGCGCAGAAGCGGTCCCTCCAGTTGTGGAAATCTCAGGATCCAACCGGAGCTCCAGAACGGATCCCGTCCGCAACCGGAGGTACCACTGTATATATATATATAAATTTTGTTGTACACTACCCTGATTTTATTTTATGAGGGGTGGTCTACAAATATTTTATACATTAATTAATCAATGACTCTTGTTGTTTTGATTAAAGGGGGGGGGGAATACTTACAATTCAGCTCACCTGTTCTCTTTTTGCATCTTTGCACTTGAGGTATGGAATCTGATGTGAATTATTGCACTTCAAAAGTTGTTAAGAATGTATGAGCATGGCCACTTTAGAGTGGGATGGTTGATCCTTCAAATTATTTGCATTTCAGGTCTCTCTGATAGATGACTATTTGTTATATCAAAGGACTAGCAGTGGAATCCTATCCATGCATACTCAGAAAATAAGTCACTGAATTCAGTGGGGCTAAAAAAATTACAGCTCCACAAATGATTGAAGCAGCCATCCATTCATGCTGGTGGCTGGCTGCTGCTTTTTGGTGATAGGAGAGGTCCTCCTGAAAGTGAATGGCCACTAGGGGTGCTGTTACACCCCTAAGTACTAGTTTTTGGAAATGAAGCGCATCAGGGTAGGGTAGAGTTTCAGTTACAGCCTCCAGGCAGTTGGGAGGTGCAGGGCAAGGTTGGAGCTGCACTGGCATACTGGTGTAGGAGGGCCAGATTTGCTGCACTGGTGGGCCCATGAATCCCAGACCTTGCCACCACCTTGGTCCTCCCACTCTTGGCAAGTGATGCTGAGGGGAGGCTATTGCTGCAGCTCTGCTACACTGGTCAAGCCAAGTACACAGGAATACACAGTTTGATAGTAACTTGCCTTTATTTTGAAATAACATTTGAATGCTAAGATCTCCAGCTTTCTCTGTGAGATGGCTAAGTTTTGCTTGTATAACAAGGTTGCTGCCATGAAGATAGAGAGACACCTTACTTAGGTTGTGAATACTATGCGTTTTCTCCAAATAAGAGATGTAATAAGACAATCCGAACTGAGCAGCTATCAGGCAGCCTATGTGTGATTATAAAGGCTGTCGGTTGTCAGGTTTGCTAAGCATATTTGTTCCGTATAAACTTTTTCTTTTTCAAAACTAGAGTATGTTTCTTTGTACAATATAAATATCACTGTCAGTTTTATTAATTTATTTATTTTAAAAGGAAAGAGAGGGAAGCTTTCAACTATAAGACAAGTATGTTGCAGAAGAATTGCACACAAACAAATGCTCATTTACTCAGACTATTATACTCATTAGACTTGTTTAATAATAGATTAAAAGGACTGCAAATCCGTTTAGAAAACAATTCCGTTTACTCTTTCAGTCAAGTGGCTGAAGATTTATTTGAGCAATTCTTATGTCTGCTAGTGGAAGCTCCTGGCAAAGTTTGGTATAAACCTCTACCGCCTGTTAACAGCTTCTAACCAACCTGTCTAAAACATAGTCCTCTCCTTGTACCTCCTCCTCCTTGTACCAGTACGGACACCTAAACTCCTTGATTCACTGAAGTTGGCAAAAGTTGGCGAAGCTATTTGCTTTTCACTCCTTCTCATGCGGTTGGGACAAAGAGAATAACTCTGTCAGGGGTTAATTTGTGGGCCAAATAACTGAAATTTGATGTAATATGAATTAAATGGCACCACTTAAATTCTTCAGTATTCTTAGCTTTCAGTGACATATATAGTGGTACCTCGGGTGACAGACACTTCAGGTTACAGACTCCGCTAACCCAGAAATAGTACCTTGGGTTAAGAACTTTGCTTCAGGATGAGAACAGAAATCGCGCGGTGGCAGCAGCGGGAGGCCCCATTAGCTAAAGTGGTGCTTCAGGTTAAGAACAGTTTCAGGTTAAGAACAGACCTCCAGAATGAATTAAGTTCTTAACCTGAGGTAACACTGTGATGCTAAGCAATATTGACTTAGGGTGAACAAGTAATGCCGAGGCCCCCAGAGAGGATATTGTAGCTGCCTTGATTCTTCTCCAGTGATTCTGCTGCTGCTCTGCACTGAGCTAACACATGGTTTGGCTTAGCATGTTGTCCAAATCTGTGCTCATGGTTTAGTTCTCCCCAGACCAAAACATGAGCTGTAACATAATATTGTCCTATGGTTTACAGCTCATGGTTTGTCTAGGAAAGATAAGCCACAAGCCCAAGTCTGGACAACATGCTAAGCCAGACCATGGCTCAGTGTAGTGCAGAAGTAGAACAACTGGAGGAGAAGAATGTCAGAAACACCAAGTCTCCTGAAATTAGTAGTCCCCCATCTTTTTTTTTACTGAAGTATTTATAAACCACACACTCATAAAAAATATCAAGGCAGCGTACAATAATATATGCAGGTACAATAAAACATAGGATACCACTAAAAAAATTAAAATGAGAAGTAAAAAAATGATTGGTCAATCTTTAACGAAAACGCCCAACTTCTAGATTAAGGTTCTGAAGCACAGAGGCTTCAGAAACAGTACTTGGTTATATCGCCTGACTTCAGGGTTACGGAACCTCCCCTCTGTATATAATATTTATTTTCCCAGCTCCTAGGATTTGGAGGAAAGAGTCTATTCCTGGCCTGGTGCTATACTTGGTGTCATTATGCTAGTATCTGCGTATGTCCCCAGACATGAGGTTGGCAATTTGCATGGTGCCATCTACCAACAAAGGGCAGTGACCTTTTCATATGCCATCTAATCAGCCATTATGGAAGGAGATGCTTCCTTTGCCTGTTATACGATGTTGTAGAAATTAGAACTGCACACGTCACTGCTTGCATCAACTTCAGTAAAAGGTAAAGGGACCCCTGACCATTAGGTCCAGTCGCGACCAACTCTGGGGTTGCGGCACTCATCTCACTTTATTGGCCGAGGGAGCCGGCGTACAGCTTCCGGGTCATGTGGCCAGCATGACTAAGCCGCTTCTTGCAAACCAGAGCAGCGCACGGAAACGCCGTTTACCTTCCCGCCGGAGAGGTACCTATTTATCTACTTGCACTTTGACGTGCTTTCGAACTGCTGGGTTGGCAGGAGCAGGGACCGAGCAACAGGAGCTCACCCCGTCGCGGGGATTTGAACCGCCGACCTTCTGATCGGCAAGAACTAGGCTCTGTGGTTTAACCCACAGCGCCACCTGCGTCCCATCAACTTCAGTACGAATGCTCAATAGGATTTAAACTTCCAGGCTATTAGAAAATGCAAAAATCAAAATGCTGCAGTGGCCTGTTAAGTACATAAGATGATCCCTGCAGGGTCAGACCCAAAAAATAACTAGTCAAGTATCCTGTATCTCACAGTAGCCAATCAATCGCCTATAAGGGGTGGTACATTAAGTAATGCTCTATATATACCCGTTGAAATGAAATTTGCAGGAGGATAGCTACAGTCAAACTTAATCCTAATACGACGAAAGCGTCGACACATCCTCTTTTGATTTATTGTTCTGTGCTCTTTATGGGGCAATCTCTAGAATCAGCAACTACACCACAACACAGTAGCCTGTTTCCAGACAGGAACTGGACCCAGGCATCATATCAAACCCGCTTTGCCACAGCTTATTTGCACTGGCTAGCTGTTCGCAACTGCTTCTAGTTCAAGGGGTTGAACATGAACTTTAAATCACTAAAGCCTAGGCCTTTAGTGTCTGAAGGAGCATTTTCTTCCCTAATCTTTAAGACCTACTGGTGAGGAAAAGCCTCCTTCATTTTGACAAGCTTCTCTAACACACTCAGTATTTCAGAACCAAAAGATTAATGACTCTTGGTAAATAGGCAGCTGTCCTATCAGCACTCTGATTTATGTGTAGCCAAGAGAAATAACATATATGTCCCATTATTCCATGCTGAATATATTTATGACAAAGAGACGATGGAAGCTCTTTTCTACCTAGCCTCCTAGATTATAATAACCTAGAGAAGGCAGGAGGTCGTTTTCAAATCTATCTGATGTGGTCAGGTATCTCCCAAGCATCCTTCTAATGTCAAAGGTCAGAGAGTATCATATTCATTGATGCTGCTTGTCAAAGTGCATATGGTTCTCCCTCTTATCCTCACAATGGCCCCATGTGAGGTGGATTAGTCTTAGAGATAATGAATGGCCCAGGGTCAACTAGTTGGCTTCATGGCCCAATGAGGATTTAAATCCAAGGCTGTCTGCTCAGTAGTAGTCAGAGATACCACTACACCACTCTGAATTTGGTCCTGAAGTAACATGCTTAGGGCTTGGCTGTGAAGATGGCTTCAAGTAGGGAGCATCACACAGAGAGGAAAGATAACTAAACGGGGAATTCAAAACTGCTGTATGTATTTTAGACATTTTAAAAAACTCTTAGTCAAAGACAAGAGTTACAACCAAAGCATGTTATTTGTGCTTAAGTTCCACCTGAATCACTGAGACAAGTTAATTCCTTCTGATTTCAGTGGGATCAAAGAATGACTAACGCTCTCTGAATTGGGGTTAATGGGTTTCAATATGTTTAATTCTTTGTTGAAATGTGGCCAATTTTTTTTTCTTCCTGGAACAGGAGAACAAGAAACAAAGTTCATGAGATGATATTCCCTCCCTGTGGAACGTCCTCCCTTCATATGTCAAGGAGATAAAGGAATACACAACTTTTTGAAGTCATCTGAAGGCACCCCTATATTGGGAAGTTTTTAATGTTTGATGTTTTATTATGTTTTAATATATATGTTGTAAGCTGCCCAGAGTGGCTGGGGAAACCCAGCCAGATGGAAGGGGGAATAATAATAATAATAATAATAATAATAATAATAATAATAATAATAATATAATGTCCTTTGAGCATTCAGACGTAATAGAATTTTAAAAAATGAAGAGTCATTGAGCTAATATAGTTATTTATAAATTTTCTGGAATTCAGGCAATAAGACACCAATTAGGTAGACAAGCAGGTAGTTAAGTTATGCTCACTTCAGATTTTGTAGTCTACATAGTCCGATCAGTGATCACTCATTACCTAAGTACTGTCGCTGCTTCTTTATTGAGTTCACACCTCACAAAATAATTCATGGCATCTCTTGGGTTGAGTTTCCTGGTGTGTGAAAATAAGCTTCCTGTACCCTCTTTTTTGACGTGCATTTAATAAATGTGTTGCTTATTATCTTTTTGAATATTTTCCTATAGTACAATGGCAGGCAAAACACCTTAGAGGAGCTAGGATATGAGATTCAATAGCAGACTAAAAGACAGCAAATGAAATTTTTAGAGTGATTGACTTTAAAATGCAAACGAAAGGCATCTCAGAGAGATTACTTCAGCTAATCATTTTAGTCTTGTCTTTGAAGAATGTACCTTCATTTAAAATTGAAAATAAATGCTATTTTTTGCTGCTCAGTATTCATGTAAGCACATCAGCAACCACAAATAGAATAAAATAAATGCAACCTTCAGAATTTGCTCTTTATTAATTCTGTGTGTGTTTGCTATCAATGTATTTATCTATCCATCTCTTAAAATAATTAGCCATGGAATATTTTGCAAATATGGGTGCAGATGTACCATCAGTTATATGTAAGAACTAATTAATTAAATGACACTTATTGAGGTATAGGATCATAGTTTGCTGCTTATTTCCTTGGATCTGTTACATAAAAACTCTGCCTGCCCCCCTTGAGATAATTGCAAAGTATTTACCAGTCACTGAGCTGTAATGTTTCTGTCTTGAAGATTACCTACCTGGTTAAGTCAGGTTTTTGTTGTTTCTACCTTTACTGAAAAAGCAGTCTTTTTAATAAAGATGTGGTGGCAAAGACTTTAAAAATATATTCATCTTAGCCACACTAAATGCAGTTCTGCAAATTAATTATTCATCTTTAATTGCATTATATAAACAGAAATGACCTGCTAATTTAAAGGAAATCTATCAGTGCAGAATGAATTCTCTTCTATAAAAAAAAAGCCAGATGAACTTGACCTTGTATGAACTTGTTTTGATGTGGCCCAGATGGTAGGCTGCATGCTTGAATAGCGGGCTAGAGCAGAGGAAAAACTAATATAGTAAGATCTAGATTTATAGCCTTTTGCAAATTCCTACCTTGTATTGTCCTTTCAGCATCTGTTCTGCCCCCACTGCGGTCAGCTTCTATCTCTGGGGTCAGAGAGTCTAAAAGCACAAAAAGGTAAGGCTGACACATATTTCACTTGAGTCTCAAAGCCCTCTTTTTACAACCTGTTACTCCAGTCCTGAATTACAATACAATCAACCTTTGCCCTGTTTTTAATGTTGAACAATGACTGGATGCCAGCACAATAATTTTTCAATGAGCAAGATTAATGAGAAATAGATGTTTAAAGCAGAGTCAATAACAGAGAGCTGACATCTCAAAGCATTTAATTTAATAAAATCATCGGGTTTAATTCCCCTCCCCGCAACAATATAGAAATAAAAAATTGCAATACAGAGGAAAAACCACTTGCTATTTTATCTCTATTGCAGTTGGGAGGAACTAACCACCAACTCTCTTTCCAATATGACCTTTCCCCTTCACACTACTTGAACCATGCATTAGTCTAACAAATGCAAAAAGGTGGCTTCTTACCATTTAGGACCCTGAGATTATCTGTGGAAGCTGCCTGTTTCAGTGTCTGTTCCGCTTGTTCTCGTCTCTTTGTTTCAAATTCAAGTGCTTCCTGCAATTTCCTCTTGGCTTTCTTTTCCTTCTTTAACCTTTTCTGAATTATTGCTGTCATGGAAAAAAATCTATTCAAGTTCAACCCCAAAACCTTGACTTGAACACTTTATTTACTTTAGATTCTTAATAGCTATGACAATACTAAATATAAAATATTACATATATGTACTCATCATTTATTAATAGTTCTCTCAGATCAATTTTCATGGTCCAGTTTTATACACCAGAAAAAAAAGTTATAATGAGCCATATCTTCCCTGGATTGACATTATATTATTACATGGCATTCTGCTAAAGTTGTAATCTATGCAAGCAGAAACACAATCCAGCTCTTTAGGGTTGGTGTCCGTGGCTTAAAGCAGTTTTAATGAGCAGGAAAGAAAGGATTTGTTTAAAAACCCAAATGTGTTACGCACACCAGTGTATGAATTTCAAAACACTGCATAGCGTCACCTAATGTGAACATCTCATCTGGAACCTGCCTTTCCAAACACTTTCACACGCTTGCCATTTTTGTTTCTCAATTATGCAAGCTCCTCGCAGGTTAATAATATTTCTTTTCGTGTTTATAGCTGCTTGTTCTTTTCTCTTCCACAAGGTGGAGTTTGCAATGGAGTTGAGCTCAGGTGACAGACTGCTTCACTCCTGGAAGCATTCCAGTTCACGATGATTTTCTGTCCTGGATCTGCATAAACTACTGGGATAAACAAGCCCATGTAATCTTTCAGAGATTCCTCTTCAGCTGTGACATGTTTGAATTCCTTCCAAGGTACCCAAGCCTATTAACTTTCCACTTTCAACCTTCATCCTCCTCCTCTTTGGGCAAGTGTCATTAGCTGCCTTCCTTGCCCTCTGCCGCCCTCCCTCTAGCAGGCAGGAGGAGAGTGTACATCATGCTGACATCTACAGCAGGACAGTGCTCATTGTCAAGTCAAACATCAGGCAGATGCATGGTTGTACAGCAATGAAGATGGAATTTATAAAATAAGGGCTCTTTTAAAGATGCACCGACTTCGGAGGTCCTTGTGGTGCAAAACCATTTTAAGAACACGTGCGAAGCCAGAATGCAATTCCTACCATGCCAGAAACAGCATTCATACGGCAAACAAAGAAAGTTCTTATTATATTTCAAATGTGAGGTCGAAGCACCTTGAGCAGCTCTGTGGTTTAATGTTTTATTATAACCACACTGTTAACAACCTAAATGAATACATAGAAAGCGTAGGTTGCTTTCTGAATTATGTGTTTGTTGTAGCTTATCCTTTGTAGCTAGGGCTGTGGATTTCACAGCCACAGAAAGTAATGTTTTGCTGTGCACCTAACCACTTCAGAAATACGATGCTAGTTTTACTACAATCATAGCAGACTCTACAGTCAAAACAGTCACTAATTAGAGGATAGGAATGGAAATCAAAGGAAATGAGACAAGTAAACATGTCATGAAGCATAACTCGTAAGCAGCTTAGGGTATATATGCCCCTATATAAGGTTCCTGTGCTGTTCAAAGCACATGAAGTTTTACTACTAGTTCATTAGCTCAGCTGTTTGTTTATAAGCCCAACATATCAATCCTTAACAGATTTACCTGGAAAGCGGCTTCATTGATCTGATCTGTTAGGGTGCCAAAAGACTTTAACTTTTGGGGTGCTTTGTTTGCTTACTTTGGTCATGCATCATCATAATATTCATAATACTTTGGACAGTAGCATCAAAACCGATTTAAGGAGAAAAGCTCTATTTAGCCTTTCAGTTGTAACTGGGTGGACCCTAGTAGCTATTTGAAATATTGGTGGGAAGGGGAACCTTATTGATATGAATCAGTAAGTGGAACTACCATATGCCTAAGGTAACTGGGGTCCCCAGCAATTTCTAAAAATAGAAGAGGGAAAACTTTAGCATCATAAATTCCATTTAAAAAAATAATAATCTGGTTATAACACTTTAAGAGCACTGGAGTAGATTTCTCCCCTTCTCTTTGGTAAACATAGAGGTAGAGGTGTCTCTACATCTTCAAGACCTGCTTCTGTGCTGCCACCATGTGACAATCCTGTGGTCATGGAACAACCAGCAGGTTCTCATTGGAAGATCAGCTTGGTTTGTAACAGTCCACCAAATATCCTGGTCCCAGGTTGGTTAGGATTTAGATGTCAGCAAAACTTTAAACCTGGCTCATTAGCTCACAGGGAGCCAGTGCAGTTCTTTCAACACAGAGAGGTGGAATCTACACACATATAAAAAACGCTGTGAAAATGCTTACATTTTTTTTTGAAAAATACTTTGAATTTGACATAGCTCACTGTCATCCTCTAGTGTCACATTTGTATATTTGCACTTTACAACACGCTTAAAAGGCTTCATTTGCAGTTGTTTAGCTGAGTCCTAAGCACCCTAATAGCTGCATTTCACACTAGCTGCAGCATCTAAACCAGACACAAGGGCAGCCTAACATATAGCACATTACGGTAGTCTAATTGTGAATTCTAATTCTACGGCAACTTGGCCAGGGCATCCCTGTCCAGCAACAGTTGTGCATGCCAACTGAATCTGGTAATGAGCACTCTTAGCTACTGAGTTCACCTGGGCCTCTACTGACGGTGATGGACCTGTGAGCAGTCCCTAAACTATGCACCTGCTCATTCAGAAAATGTGCAACCCCAGGCAGAGCTGTACACAATTCCATCCTGTCAGGATTTTGTAACTTCAGCCTGCCTATGAGTGCATCCAAGCACTGGCTTAGGATATGAAGTGCCTTTCCTGAATCAGATATTGCAGAGAAATAGTTGGGCATGATCAGATCAGCATACTGGTGAATCTCAAATTTCCTGATGACTTCTCCATGCAACTTTATCTGGACATAAAATAGAACAGGGGAGAATGGTGCCTTTTAACACCTCCCTGTGCCAGCCGGTAGAAGCACGGCCACCCAATGTTCGTGCCTGAAACTAACCCCACAAGCAGGAGTGGCCTCATTCTGTTCTAAAATTGGTCCTGAAGCCAACCTAGAATGATTCAACAGTAACTGCAGGTGAAATGACGACCTTGCCCCCCAAAAAGTATATTGCTGACTTGAGTGGTAGTTGGCAAAAATCTCTGGCAAAAACCACCACCTCCTTCAAGGGATCAGGGACCACCCCATCACAAAGCAAAGCATTCACCACACCCTGGATCTAGCCAGTAAACCCTCCACAGCCGACACAAGCCAGCTGTGATGGACATTGGTTGAGAGAGCGTGGAGTTGGCTGCACAGCTGCAAGAGCCATGTCCACATCCTCAGGCATTAGTACCTGAAACTGATCCCACAGTATCAGACATGATGGTGCACTGGATATGGTAATAGACATTGCATCAATGGTGGCACTCAAGTCTACTTGGAAATGGGTGTTTTTGATCTCAAAGTGCCTTGCAAAACCATCCAGTGGGCCACCGAGGGCTTCAAGACTCTTATCCCTCTTATCACTTGGAAAACCTCCACTAAATGGCTACCTGAGGGAGCAATGGAGGTGGCAAAGTAGGCCTTCTCTGCCAGCTTTCCCACTATGCAGTAGGCAGGATTATGTGCTCTTATGCATGTTCAGTCACTATCACAACAAGACTCGTACCGCTTGTGCGCCAGCTATCTCTGCACCTGTTTCATTGCCTGTAGCTCTCTGGTAAATCTAGGGGCTGCTGGGGCTCCGCAATTTCAGAGAATGTGCAATTGGGTCTATGCCCTACCATGCTTTGCAATTCCATAGCATTATTAGGCCCTCAGTAGAACTGCCAGCGCTGGCTGCAGGACCCCCTCGTCCCCCCCCCCCCCCAGCATTCAGGAACATTTTGGAATCCGTCTCCAAGGGCAGAAAATTTTAATAGGAGCCCCATCACTGCAGTGAGGGATTGATTCCGTCAGACCAAACTTCAAGAGGCAGTGGATAACAGCGTAATTTCAATCCCTGAACATACAGACCACCCTCAGCCCATGACTAGATTGCAAGTGTGCTCTACCATACAAGTTGAACAGGTGAAAAACTGAGAAGCCCTATGGTTTTCTTAGAAGTCTTGAGCTGCCTTACAATTGCACTGATTATTTCTAATGTTATTAGGGGTGGGGGAGAGAATCCTTTTAAGGTACTGGGGTACACTGGACCCCTTCCATTATTTGCTATGAGCCCAGTATTTCACCTAGGCATTTTGTCGTTATTTCTCTTTTGCTTTCCCTTTCGTTAACATTGTGAGGACCAACGAATCCCAATAGTGGTTTTTGTGTATGTGTGTTAAACTATGTTTTTGGAATGTGATACTACTAAAACCTATTTCCCCCTTTTTAACTAGAATCATTTTGAAATTTATCGTGATCTTTAAAAGGGGTCTACTAAATGTCAGCAGCAGATTGGTGCTATTAAAAAAATGGTGAATGAGGTTTAACAAAGAGTTTTGGTCATCCACCCAGGGTTTCTGCTCTGCAACCTTGATTTGCTTTTAAGATTACCTAACAGTATTCTCTTGGCCATGCTAGCAAACAACCCAATTTGAACAGCAAGGGCACATAGTAAGGCCTTCTCCAAACTGCAATACTTCCTTCCTATAGAGTCTCATTTTTTTCAGAAGTGGTGTAATATTTCTTCTTTGGGTTTTGCTCCAGAATCTACAGCAATGTGCAGGAACTCTTAGTGCCTCCTGACAATCTCTACCATCCCTAGCAGTGCTTTTCCTTTCTATACCCACAACACCCATGAGAACACATGAATGGGGAGAAGGAAGAGGGCCTGATTTGGTCAGCAAGAGTCCAGGAAAGCCTCCAAGTTCCTTTTGAGTGCCTGATGATATCATCAGACACAAAAGGGGCCTGGCCGATTCATAATTAATCCAGGGGAAATGATTAATTTTCAGTTGTCCAGTGAACATCTGGGCAATTAATCCAGTTCTCCTGGATTCATTACAAATCTTCCCAGGGATGTCAATCTGCTCGTCATTAACTTTATGTAGATTACCTAGCCCCAGTTGTGGTGTCATGATTCCAAACTAACTTTATCCCTTTACCTATGAGGTGCAACTACCAAATGTCAGGTCCTAAAGTAGAATAATAAAATTTAAGTAAGAATCACTTGAATATCCCTTTTTAGAAACGTGTTTTGGAAATAGCCAATGAATTAAAATTGACCTACATCAAATAATATAAATATCCATTTTCATGATATGCTGTCTGAAACATTGTGAATTCCTTTTGACCTTGCTGCTGTCAAGACTGTGGTGAAGACAAGAAAAATTTCTACACTTAAAACCTACAGTGAAATTTTTGCACTGAGCATTGAAGCGATATAATTTTCTGTGTGGAACCTTTTAAAGATAAAAAGGGTCTTTATACGAAACCATATGTTGTATCATTGGCAGTTACTCTTTTGCAAGGGAACTAAGGCAAGTCATATGTGAATAGTGGCATGGTATCTTTGGAAAACTGAGATAATGCATGAACCCTATAAATGATTATGTTTCTATTATCATTACCTCTGTTCTTCTGTTCCACTGCCAACTGTTTTTCAAGTGTTTCCCTCAGTTCTCGTTCCCTGAAAAGTTCCATTTTCAGCTCTGTCTTTTCCAGCTGGACTTGCTTCTCCTGAGCTCGAGCGTTGTCTATGGCAACCTTCAACAGGCCCTGTTGGGAGACAAAGTTCAATGGAGTAATCTTCTGAAATATTAAGCTACCCAATCAATGTTTGTTAGCTATGTAAAATCCCAATAGTAACCTGCTGGTACATTATAACATGTTATCAAATCATAGCACAGTTGCAGCAATGTGGAGAGGGAAACAACAGAAATAGTACAAAACCTCTTGACACTTTTATTCATATAGCACTGGGCAACAATTTTTTACTTTTTGAATGTTGTCTAGATTTCTACAACTGATTTAGGGTATTTTTGCACTGCTGAATCAGGAAATGGCATCCGTTTCTCTCCATCAGGTCAGGTTTACTGTAAACTGAATGGTGGGCATTGATAAAGGTAAGTACACATAAATTGCATGTTGCTTCACCATTTTTCAAACTTCAGGGCTTGAACTTCCGTTTCTTGGAACTCCTGGAATGCTCAGCGGTAGGGAGGTCTCTCTTCAGAGTCCAACAGTAGTCAGCCATCATGACTGCATCCCAGCGACCCTGATACCTGGTCTCCATCTCTTTCATGTCCTGATGGAATCTCTCCCCCTGCTCGTCACTCATCGTCACTCAGGTTCTCAGAAAACTGGTCCATATATGAAAATAGGTAGTGCATCTTGACGCTCATGTTGCAGCCCAGGTTTCTGAAAGCAGTCAGCATGTTGTTGACAAGTTCTGCGTAGTTTCTGGCCTTATTGTTGCCAAGAAAGTTCTTCACTACCAGAACAAATGCCTTCCATGCTTCCAGTTCCACTTTGTTCATTGAGTTTCCAAACTCTGGATCTCTGATGAGCTGACGGGTCTGAGGACTGTCAAAGATGCCAGCTTTCAACTTCTCCATGGTCAATCCTGGAAAAGCCTGGCACAAGTAAATGAAGCAGTCACCATCCTTGTCCAGAGCCTTGGTGAACTGCTTGATTAAGCCGAGCTTGATGTGCAGCGGTGGGAAGAGTATTCTGTCTCTGTCCACCAGAGGGTCATTGATGACGTTCCTTTCTTTGCAAGGCACCAGTTCCTCCCGCACAGGCCAGTCCTTCTTCGTGTAATGCTGAGCACGGTCCCTACTATCCCACATGCACAGAAAACATGGGTACTTGGTGAAGCCAGACTGTTGTTCCAACAAAAAGTTCACCATCTTCAGGTCAACACAAATAAACCACTTATGCTGATCATAACCAATTTTCTCCAGCACATACTTCACCACTTCATAGTTCTCCTTCAGTGTACTCGAGTGAGCCAGGGGTATAGAGGCAAACTGGTTGCCGTTGTGTAGCAGAACACATTTCAGTGATCGCTTGCTGCTGTCAATGAACAGTCTCCAATCTTTGGGTTCGTACTGTGGCACTCGAAGCTTGAGCAGAAGCTGCGCAATATCTGCACAGTACACCAAGTCCTTCTCTTCCGAGAAAAAACGGAGGTACTCTTGATGCCTGTTGCGGAAGAAGCTGACGCGAGCACTGTCAGAGAGGAGGTTTTTTCCCCTTCAATCTGGATGCCAACAGTTTGGCAGAGTCCTTTGACAAGTTGAGGTCGCGAACTAGATCATTCAACTCCTTTTGGGAAAATGGATGTGGAGCATCATCTTCAAGAACCACTTCTTCTTATGTCCTTCAACACTGGAGGCATCTTTGTCACTAATGTCAGTTCTCCGAAGATAGGCACTGGAATTTCATCACAATGAGCTACAGGACGACGTGCTGATTGAAGATCAGGATACTTCGTGGGGCGGCTGCCCCATTAACTTAGTTTTGATCCCCCAACTTTATGCTTTGCCGCACCAATTTATGGAAGATTTTGAGGTTTTATGACTTCAAACTGATCCCTTTTCGACATAATCACCCAGAACTATCGGACCTGAATACTTCTTGTCATTAAAATAATAATTTCCAATCAAAACAATTATTCGACATGGCATTTTACCCCCACCAACGTCTTCTAAAATGCTCCACACAGGCGTACATGTGAAAAAAACCCTAAAAAAACCACATGTGGCCATAGCTCAAAAAATTGACCTGATTGAGCAAAACCAATGTGATTTTTGGATTCAGCGCATCAGATTCGTCCTAAATCAACTGAAAAAACGCAGACAACAAATTTGTTGTTGACCAGTGTAATCAATAGAAACATACAACTTATAGAAACATGCCACAAGCTTTTATGGGAAGGAGCTATCGCTCAATGGAAGAGGACATAGTTTGCATGCAAAAGATCCCAGGTTCAGTCCCTGGCATCTCCCAAGTAGGATGGGGAGAGAATTGTCTCAGAAACCCCAGAGAGCCTCCCTTCAGCACTCCGCAGGTAAATGAGATTCTACTTCCAGAATAACAAAGACACAGAAATCATTCCAGGTTAAATGCCGCACTGTACACAGTAGTCTAGTTCTTTAAGCGACCTCTTTTGAGATCGTAGTTTCAAACAATGTGGAATTATAACCAAAAAAAAGTGGCAAAAGTGTCAGTAAATGCAAAAGCTCACAAGCAGACCTCCGTTACATTTTGACGATCCCTTCTTGTTGAACAATAAAACCTAGCTGCTATGGCAACTGCCATCTTTACTCAATCAGCAACATTCATGTACATGTTTCTTCTTCATCAGGAACAAACAATTAGTAACAAATGAAAGAGATCATTACATCAAGTGCCCTTTTAGATCACCCCAATTAAAACTTTAGTTTAGCTGTATTTTAATTCTAACATACCAAATTCTAATTTTCTGCTCTGATTGCTCTTGTTGACTTATCTTTGAAAGATGTACTCGCAGCGCAAAGCCTAGAGATTTATTTAGCAAGATGCCAATGTTGGCACCACTTAACGTGTTGATTGGTTGTATTATCAGTAGCAATGGAAAATAAATTACTATTAAACTATTATTGTCCTTGGCTGACAAAACACAATATTTTGCTGTTCTTTAAATATGAAACAATCATGGATAAACATGGAGAATAATGCTAAACTGCAACACTGATGGGTGTAATTTTATGTTAAGCACCTTTGCAAAGTGTGAAGCTGCTAAGAGCATGTTACATTTTCATTGGGCCTCAGCACCACATCTTCTCATCCACCCTATTCCCCTAACGTATTTTTGAAACACTTTCTTCTAATGCTCCTAATGGTAATGCACTGTCTACTGCTGCTCATTATGTCTGGAAAAATATTAGCATTTTTGGCTCTGAAACCCACTAGGGACAACTTACAACCTATGGAAAATGAACTTTCGTTTTTAGAAGTTATATCCAGCACATCAGCAGGGCAGCCAAAATATTACACTTGGAGCCAAATTGATGCGTATGCAAAAATGTTACTGCTGCCAAAGGCAATCCAAATGTGATGCACTCTGAAATAATAGGTATTAACTCATAGTCAGTGTAGCAGCGTGAGAGAAGGGGCAAATAACGTAGCCCCTAGGACCCTCAGATGCCTTTGAGCCATCAACAATAGTAGTAATTTCTGGGCTGTTTGGATTTGTGTGAATTCTCTCTAGACCCATTGAAAAAAGATTTTACAAGACACTTTGGCTAATCCTCTTCCGTGATATTAAATCAATGTGCTGCCAAACCATTGAAAATGCGGTGCAAACTAGGACTACAACACTGTGCGCAGGTAGCTTGCTTGACTCTCACTGACGTCAAGAGCATTTAAAATGCCTAATGGGTCTAGGATTACTGCCCAGGACAGCAACACAGGGAAATATATTCTTTTATGGAGACACAGACTTACAGTGAAGTTGACCAATGGTAGTAAAACCAAGAAAGTCAGGTTTCTTTTAAGGTAATAAGGCTGCATCATAACAGGCCATTACTTTTAAACCATTTGCACAAAACTCTCTAATCCCAATCTGGAAAGAGATTATGCAGAGAAACCCTATCGAAATAACTGGGGAGACATTACCAGCAGCTAATCCGGCTTTGTCTGGTTTATAGCACTGAAAGTCTTGGTTGTCCTGATTGATGACCTTTAGCAGGAGAGGGGCAGAAGGCACATGACCCCAAACAGCTTTCAATATCATTAACCATGGTATTGTCTTAAGAGTTGTTCTCTGGGCTGAGAAGTTGGAGATATAGCAGCTTCACTGCTACCTGCAGGGCTCGTTTCAGAGAGTAGCACTGGGGGACTTATGCTTGACCACCTGGCACTAGTACCATCAGATGCCAAAAGGTTCCATTTTGTCCTCCGTGTTCTTTAATATCTACATGAAGCAGCTGATGAAAGTCATCTCTGGATCTGGAGTACGGTGCCACCAATATGTGCATGAGACCCAGCTTTGTTTCCCCTTGTCATCTAAGTCAGGTGATGCTATGCAGGTGCTGAATTGGAGCTTGGGGGCAGTAATGGGCTGGATGACGGCCAATAAACTGAGACCTATTTCTGTTAAAATGGAGGTAATCTGCATAGGCAATTTACATGTCTGTGAAGTCGATCAACAATTGGTTCAAGAAGGGGTGGCACACCCCTTGAAGCACCAGGTTCACAGTCTGCATCCAGCATTGTAACCAGGGGGTATCAGAGGCACGTAGTGCCAATCTTCCACTTACAGCTGGTTTGCCTTCTATGGCCATTCCTGACTGAGATAGACCAGTAACTCATGCTGTTTAGCCATATTTACAGCTACAATAATCTAAATGGAAGAAGGTCCAGAACCTACAAGTAGTGCAGAATGATGTTACTAAGTATTGTGGTTTACAATAAGTTTTACAAGAGTTGCACAAGTTGCCTGCGTTGTTTTCGCTTCCATATGCGTAGAAAGAAGCCGAACGAACTTTTATTTGCGCTTATTTTAATTCGTTTCATGGTTTTTGGGTGTCTATGCACAATCACCCAAAATCGCAAAGTGAAGTGCAATCAGCCCAATTACGGCGGACAGGAGTTCTTTTCATGGAAAGGACACCGGTGCTTTGACGGCAGGGGAGAACCGCTAGAACGCTGTGGTACCCCAAAAAATCCTCAGATCGAGCGTTCTGAGGACCTGGAGTTCCTGCGGGTGCTGGGAACGACTCCCCCGCTCCCCGGTAAGCTCTAAAAAGAGCGCCGAGTGCGAGCGGGGTTGGAGACGGCAGCACTTGGGAATCAATTCGCTTCGTTCAAAGCATGAAGCTCTGAGTCCGGCGATCACGAGCGGCCAATTCCTCCAAAGAAAATTGGACTTGAATCTCTGGAATTTCGTGAGTAAAAGGATTTAAATTGGGAAGGAAAGGGATTTAAAAATGGAGGTTGATCCCTTCCGCTGAAAGAAAAGTGAAAGCAGCTAACGTAACCAAAAGCCGCAACTTTAAACTTATTCTTTTAAGAAAACTTTCTAGTGTACTGTGTAAACCACTGAGCCTCTTGGGCTTGCTGATCAAAAGGTTTTTTTAAAATAATAATAATAATAATAAGAGAGTCTAATGCTGTTCTTTCTTGACTTTCTTTCCGACTCACATTTATAGCTTTCATTCATCCTTCAAAGCGACTACTTAATTGGGTACACTTTCAGAATAATTGGTACAATCCAGCACTTGAGTCCAAATATGGCCTCAATGTGAATTGCTATGCAGTGCCCACTGGCGGAGGAAGAGGAGCGTTAGAATTCCTACTCTATGATTGCAGTCATGGGATTGCTGTCTATCACATGTGTTTTGACTCCAAAAAGTGGGAAGTGACGGAGACAGGATGTTTGTGTTACTGTGTTCAGTGAAGTGGGACTATTGTCCTTTGTTTTTTCTCTTTGCTGTCTGATGCTAGAGAGAGAGGGAGCCATGTTGCAGTGCTCCGTATGTGTTTATATGTAAATAAAGTAGATTAGCCAAAATGCTGAGTTACTGAGGTCTGTTATGCAACTGCGAAGACTCTGCGAATCCCTAAGTGTGCCGATGTCTGTTGGCATCGGTCGCTGTGATGTTTGGGCAGAAGAAAGCTTTTGAAGCTCCCGAATGATCAACCAGGAGGGAGGGAACATGCCAGTCGGGCATGTGTCTCTGCCAGGGTCCTATTCAAGTGTAGGCTGAGCTCCTGACAGAGCGCACCACCCCCAGCAATGCAATCCCTGTGGGGTGCCATCACGGCTGCCCCCTGCGCTGGGTGCCACACCCCTGCAGGCGGAGTGCCTCACACCCGGGACGCGTGCCAGCCCTGCCTGCTCTCCGCCCCCCCGGTGCCAGAGCATGAAGCTCCACAACTGGCCGTACCACTAATGCGACTAGGACGTACTGGGATGCACTGAGGATAAAAAAGCGTATTTCTTACGCACCTAGGGCAGAGCAATATATTATGTACAACTGCTTACCACAAACCCCCATCTGCCAATCACTTGGGAATAAGCAGTTTAGGGAGAAGGGTGACAAGAGTGCAGAACAAGTGCTCTGCAACTGTTCCCCAAAACTTTTTTGCCCTAAAAGAGAGGTTCAGATATGCATTTAGCCTGGCAAATGCAGAATTGCAGCAGAAAAACACAGGACAGGGAAGCACTCTTCCTCTTGCTGTTTCTCCTATCCAAATGCTCCTCCCTGCTTTATGCAACTGTAAAGGGTTTATTTTACTTGCTCACATGTTCCCACCTTACAGCTTAAAGGAATTAATATTCACTTTATTTGGTGTGGTTTTTAAAAACATAAATCTGAACTTGTTCCCTCCTTGCCATTTTCAGATCATTTCCGCCCCAGGCAAACACCTTTTATCTCTGCTGACTGCTTTTATACTGCTCTTCTGATTTGTGTTGCTTTCATTGTTTTCTCTTTTAATTCCTTTAAAAAATTTCTTTACTTGTCCACATGCTGAAATATTCTTCAAAGGCCCTCCTTCAGTTGCCTCTGCTACTTGAAGTGAGGTGGGTGTAAAAAATGGTTGAGTTCCCAGGGGGACTCACCTGGCACCCACACCCATGTCATTTAGGCTATCATCCTAGTAATTTACCTGGGCATAATACCCATGAGCTTCTACCCATGTAAACATGCATAGGATGCATGGGAATCAGGAAAATACCCTTTTAATCTATTTTCTCCTTATTATTGTTGTTTTTATCCCTGCCTTTCACAGTTTTTTTCTTTGTTTTTATTAGCTATTACCCTAGAAATCTCAAAGGGCAGAATAGAAGAGTTTTAAATATAGAAAGTACATAAAGAGTGGTATCCAATGGGTGCTACACTGTTGATGCAAGTCAACTGCAAGTGGAATATGGAAGGATGCAGTTTTAGGCCATTTCTTCACTACTTGCAATCTTCTGTAACTCCCCCCCACCCAAAAAAACCCAATCTCATTTCACTCTTCTTCTTCTTCTTCTTCTTCACCTTCACCCTAAGGTACCAGGGTGGGTTACATTAAAACCATACTGTTGCCATCCATCTGTCTTGAGAAATAATGGAGTGCACTTCCGAGGATGTAGTCAAACCATGGTCTTAGCAGCACCGAAGTGTATCAATTCTTTCAAGCACGACTCGAGCAAATAACAATAGTTTCAATTTTCGGTTACTTTTTCCTCCATTTTTAAACGCAGAAGAGGACAATGGAAAGAGTGTCTTTCTTATTTTAACTAGCTGTCAAATCCGTTCTGTCAATGAACATTCCCCGAACGTCATCTGGCAGCCCTTTTCCAGGTTCAGAGCAGTGGCAATTTGATTTTCACTCTCTCCTGCAGGCACACTAGATCTAAAACTTCCCCCCTCTTCTCCTGCTTCCAAGGGGGGTTATATATTTTTGTCCGGTGGAAATTTAATCCTTTGTCAAAAGCTTTCAAAGACTTTAGCTTGTAGCGTCTTTGCTTCAATCTATTTACAAAAGCGGAAGGCGGACTTCCTGTTTAAAACCTTCCCGCTTCGGTGCCAAATTAAAGTATTTCAAGATCCAATTTTCCGTTCTACTCACAGGTAGTCATTTAAAATTCAATTGTCCACAGGAAAAAGTCAGCGCTCTCCGGCAGCAGCAATGCGGCTTCACTCCGTGAAAGAAGCGGTCGATTCAAAGCACCGCGCCGCTCACCCCACGTCGCTCCGGATCCCCAAAACAGGGTTTCCCCGCGAGTAGGGGAGGCGCAAAGGGTGCCGGCCGAATCCCAAGTTCACAGGCTTCTCCTGCCTGTGATTTCTATGGGTCTCTGCCTTCACCGTGGCGGTCAGACCCTGCTTTTCACGGAGCAAGTTCCTCCCGATCGGAGGAGCTCCGCCATTGCCGGAGGTGCCAACCCGGAAGTGGAGACTGTTTCCCTCTAGAGGGAGCATGTGAAACTGTTACAGGAGTGTAACAGGGAAATCTCCAGCTACAAGATAAGGATTCTGAGAACCAGAGACTGACCTTGGACCATTCAAAATGTTGATAGGAGAAGCTATTGTGACTGTATTATACAAGATAAACTACTCGCTGGAGCAGCTCCATAAAAAGACAGATGACACGATCTTTAAAATTGACAACTTGGAACAGAAAGTGACTAATTTGAGTCAAAAAGTGAGTACCAATACAGAAACAATTCAGGATTTGGCACAGGAACATATCTTGGTCGGACAAATGGTGGAGGAAAAGGAGAAAGCTGATGTTGTGAAACCAAAAGTAGTACAAGCGGGATCCTTAATTTCTCAGAAGCAAATTGAGGATTATAAATTGAGGTCTTTCATGATTGAACCTAGCAAAAGTCAAATTTTGAGGTTTGGATCCCGGCTTGGATTGAAGAAGGAAAGTTGGAAAGAACCCTCTATCCAGGGATTGACTGACTTTTGGGACATGGACTTGGGTTTGGAGGAGCCTGAAGTTTTGGGGGCCTCTAGAATTGGAGGAATCCTGAAATACGTCCTGAAACTCTTTATGGACTTTACTTCTAACTTTGGAAATCTGGCTGAACTGTCCAGAAGGAACAAAAGTATTGCTAGGTTGGAGTTTTCCCGAGATTTGCTCCTGAGCATTAAAGAATATGAAGAAGATCTGCAGAAGGGACTTGGAAAAGATTTAAGAGCCTCGGACATAAGATCACCAGGTTGATGGACTATATGGAACTGATGGAAAGGACTGGCAGAATCCGAAGCCAGGGAGAGGAGATAGTGGAAGATTACTGGAAAATTTAAAGGGTTTATTTAGAAATATTGTTAAAGTAATGACTGTTAGAAAAATGGTGGAATGATATTTTATGGATTTAGCAGAAATGCTATAAGAAGTTAGGTGCATATAAGTAATTTACCCTTAATGGGAAATAAGGTTAAAGAATATGTTATTTATAATATGATAGAAAATAGAGAAAGATGGAAAGGATTTGCTGAAACAAGTACTAGAAGTGGGATACAAAAAGGGAGGTGTGAGGAAGTTGAGGAAACAAGGGAATGAAGGACAGAGTATGGAAAAGGAGGGATGTTTTTAAATTGTTTTTGTTTTGCTTTATTTATGTGTCTAGTTTAATGGGTTTAGGTTGGGTTTGTATTGTTTATATATTGTATTGTAGTTTTGGCCTTTCTTCTTTTTTGTTTTTTCTTTCTTTTCTCTTTTTTGTCTTTTTCTCTTTTTCTTCTACTTTTTTGTAACTTTTAAAAGTAATAAATATTATTAAAAAAAAAAAAAATAGCAGCACCGAAGTGACCTACCCAGGGTGCAAGCCTGGGCTGTGTGTCTGGAGGTCCTGGGCTGCCCAGACAACAAGACCCACCCCCTTGGCCTTGCTGATGTGGTTCAAAGGAAAGCAGAGCAAGACGTTTGGCACCAGCTTGGCTGCAGGAGTTGCTAGAAGTAGGCGTACAAGGCACCATCCAACCGTCTTAGGGACTCCACTCCAGATTTGTGTAGCGTTTACTCCAGAAGTTTAGGGTCAGAGTTTTCCTTCACCTAGATGTGTTGCACATGCAGAAACTGTCATATTGACAGTAGGGTCCACTATTGGTCTCGTCTGCTCAATCTGCCTAACTCACCAAGGACTTGAGACCCATCCACTACCCTCACCTGGTTTAGTCGGACAGCTGAAGCCGATTCTGGCGTCTGGCCACTGTCGCATGCTGGCAGTTTCTGGGAGCCACAAGCGAGATATGAGTGCAGGGTGGGGACCAAAGGTGGATAAACTACCCCAGAAGAAGCACGATGTGCCCCTACCAGAGGTACTATAATATAATTTAATAATTTATTATTTATATCCCTCCCCTAACACCCAATACACCCAAAAACAATATTAAAAACAATTTAAAACATTATTTTCTGTCAGCGGAACAATACCCATTGAAATCCACCCATGTACTTTATTTTTTATTTGCTGTAATCCACCATGGAAACACATTGAGAGGCAGAGTATAAATTCCTAGAAATACATAATATTAATAATGGCTTCATGGATCACTGCCTTGCTGTGGCGAAGGGGCTTGAATAACTCAGCGAAGCTATGAGCTATGCCGTGCAGGGCCACCCAAGATGGACAGGTCATAGTGGAGAGTTTTGACCAAACGTGATCCACCTGGAGCAGGAACCGGCAAGCCACTTCAGTATCCTTGCCAAGAAAACTCCATGGACAAAGGCATCTGACCAAACTGCGGGAGGCAGTGGAAGACAGGAGTGCCTGGCGTGCTCTGGTCCATGGGGTCACGAAGAGTTGGACATGACTAAATGACTAAACAACAAAAACAACAATAATGACTGCTTTTGTATTTTCCTATATCAGTTATTTTTTGGGGGGGAATTAATTCATGATTTTAAATGGCCTAGCAAACTCTTTAGAGAGAATACTTCTGCTTATGGATTGTTTGTTTGCCATCTTACCAAACGTTATTTTGAACTCTCTGTTCACTCTCTGTTCTCTGACTGCTTCATTGTCATAACTCACACATGGCTATTTTGTACGCCAACCAACATAAATACACAGGAAGTAAGATAGATGTACCCAACTACTTGTAACTTTCCACTCTCATTAGCATTCTGGTGAAGAGAATGTCATTCTCATAAATGTTTGCAGAAGGCAGATAAAAAAGGTACTGAATACAGTCGGTGCTAAATTGCAGCTTTTGTTTGATCTAATGCTTGCAAATTATTTTGCAATATTCATATCTTGTTGCAGTACAGGAACTCCCAAGTGCAAGTGCAATCATTGGTTTTTTTTTAATACATGACTTCATCTTGCACACTTTTTCCTAATTGAAGAACCATTTTGTTCATGAACAAATCTATTTGTATTTTAAAAGCTCATGTTCACGTAATTCATCTGATTTTTATTATTATTAAAATGCTTTGTTTATTTCATCCATTGACTCATAATGTACAACTCTAGAGTTTAAAAGAGTACTGGCAACTATTTGCAATTATATGACTTGAAACAATTATTCCATTAATTAATTGCTTAGATTTAAATAAATTTGCAAAGAATTGCCAAAACATTAAATATAACTGCATTTTAAGCTATCAAAGGAAGTCTGAAATACTGTAGAATGAACAACAGTTGCTACTCAAGGGAAAATACTACTTCTGTTATTTTTTTCCATTTTGTATTAAAATAAGAAACTAACATTAAGGCTTAATTCTTGTTGGCATGGTAAATTCAAGAGATATGCCTAGAATTTGGCTTGAAATGACAGCTATAATTCCACCCCCACAAAACCCCTATCTTCACATGCTATTGTTTGGGGGATTTGGGTGGAAAAAAGGGTGACTACCAGTCAGTGGTCTCTGGGGTTCTTCCCTTGGTGAGGGCAATGAATATAGTTTGCCTCAGCCTATAAATGTCTTTCCCAAATGCTATTGAAACACCCCCCTCTGTTTTACTACTTGCAAATGGGGTGGCAAAATGAAGGGGGTGCCTTTCAGCTGGGCCCTATTTATACGACTTCACACTTCTGCTGGGGATTCACATTATGGCATTCTTGTTCTTGTAAATAAATCAGATAGAAATGTTAAACATGCGCAGGAGAAGAGATATTCACCTAGCCTGCTTGATATGCTAATTTTGAAAGTGGAAGAAAATTCTCTGTATGAACAAGGATTTCCTCATGTGAGCCTTTGCCAGCAGGCTTAAGAGGTAGCTAGACCCCAGGCTCAGGTCTGCCATATCAGTGAGTACTGGGCTCCAAAGAGCAGGCATGCCCTGAACTTGCAGCCCATCAATTAAAATTTGCCCTCCCTGATTAAAATGAACTTGCAGAGATAATCTTTTGAAGCTTTAGCTGATTAATCTATGATTAAATCTTGCAACCCAACCCTAGTTTAAAAATGGATACAATTTTCCCCGTTTTCCTACTAATAAATGGACAGAGCTGCAGAGACTACATAATCAACCACACAAGATGCATTTGAATACGTAATAATAATTCAAATCATGATTTGGTGCATGAGTGAAAAGCTGTCACTTCCTCTCATATGCAGGGCTTCATATATTACTTCCTGGTCTAATCAAACCATAATTTTGCGGGGACATCTGAACGTGCAAACTATGATACGGGATAACAGTCCAAGCCAAGGCTACAAACCATGATTTGATCCTGGTGTGTAACACCCACATATTTGTCACTTCAGGCACATTGTGGCCTGATTAGCACAGGCAGAGGTGGAAGGGATCAGGAAAGGATGGAGAACTTGGGTCCATGCCTTCAATACAGCCAATACTCAGATGCAAGTAACAGTTGAATTGCTGAGCTACAACAAAAGCCTCCCAGCAGCAGTATTACGGATGTTCACTAGGAGTGGGACAGGTGAGGCCCTGGGGGAGGGGGGCAAACCAGCAGGAGCACCAGATTGGACCTGCCAGTGAAGCTGCCTCACCTCTTCCTTTCCCTGTGGCACTGTCACCGCCACTGAGAGGCTATTGTGGTAGGTCCACCTTTCCAGTTGAGCTGCTCCTGCTCAGGTAGGTTTCTGTCATACTGTAAAATGACCATTCTGGAAAGGAGCACTAAGCGTGGAACCACCACACAACATTGGGGGCCAGTTTTTTTGATTACATATGTAAGTAGGCTTTGGGTATTTATCCTGAATCAACCAGCGTGACAGCTGGTTGTTTTGCAGTGTTGATCCTGAGTAAAGGCTCTCCCAGACAGGGGCGACCCCTTCAGGATTGCCATCTTGGGGGTTGTCATGGCCCACTGACCCCCAACTGGGCTTCCAGGCAGAAGCACCTCCCCCTAGACCCCTTTAATGGGGTACCCCTGTCTCATGAAAGTTCCCAATTCCCCCCCCACCCCACCTAGACTAAGGATGCAATGCCTCATCTGCCAACAAGTTGTGACAATTGCTATATGGTAGGCAAAACCTTCCAGGCGGGCTTGATTTTTCTGCAGCAAATTCCTCCCTGGCCCCAATACAGTGACCAAATATTTCCATAGCAAGGTCATACTCAGAACCTGCCCACCCACCTTTGTGCAGGGCCATATGAAACATAGGCTAGGAGGATGGGGAATCCAGGTCTGACTGAGCTGACAGTCTGGACCTGAGTGAAAACTAGGGATAGAAGTCTTCCCTCAGGTCCACCATGAAGCCCTGCCACTCCCTGCTTGTCTGCGATAGGTCTGTTCAAATGCAGCTTGCTTGTGATAGGTCCATTTGACTACAAGCCTCCCAGCAATCTGCCCGGCTAGAGGAGGACAGAGTGTCATCTCCCAACAGTCAAGTGGGGCTAGAAATTTGCCCCGGACTCAGAGCACAATCACCACTAACCATCCTACGTATGTAAGCGGTCCTTATTGCACCACAGTCGAGAATTGTGGTGAACCTACTTTTGGGTGCAAGTCATAGGTAAAGGGACCCCTGACCATTAGGTCCAGTCGTGACCGACTCTGGGGTTGCGGCGCTCATCTCACTTTATTGGCCGAGGAAGCCGGCGTACAGCTTCCGGGTCATGTGGCCAGCATGACTAAGCCGCTTCTGCCAAACCAGAGCAGCGCACGGAAACACCGTTTACCTTCCTGCTGGAGCTGTACCTATTTATCTACTTGCACTTTGACATGCTTTCGAACTGCTAGGTGGGCAGGAGCAGGGACCGAGCAACGGGAGCTCACGCCGTTGCAGGGATTTGAACCGCTGACTTTTGATCGGCAAGTCCTAGGCTCTGTGATTTAACCCACAGCGCCACCCACGTCTCATGCAAGTCATAGTATGACACTAAAAAAAAGCTCCAGTAATATTTAGCTCTAAGAAAATGATAAATAAGGCTAAACCATAAGAAATTATCAAAACCATACTCTTCACACGTTGCAGTCAAATACTATACATGTTTATTCAGAAGCAGGTCTTAGGCTCCAATAAGACCCATGAAACCCAATGAGATTTTTTTCTGAGTAGACACATAAGAAGACTAAGCTTTTTTAACCTCTATAGATATACTTCTAAACTGTCAACTCATTAAAAACATCATGGTGGTATGCAATAAAACAGACTTATGATTGCTATCATTGCTTCAGAGACATAAACATGGAATATTCTGTATGTATCAATAAATTATCAGTTGCACATGACATGCTTTCTTTTCACCATATCTGAAAATCTGATTAAATTTATGATTAGAATAACACTACTGTTTTTGGATAAACAAACAATAACATGACTTTTTTGTGGTTTATGAGTACACTAATGCTCTAGATATATTCCTGCCTACCTGCATAAAGGAGGTCCTGATGTGCTGAACAGGTTTCTAACAGTTCAACAGATTGAACCAAGCTTGGAAGCTCAGCACTAAATGTAATGAACCTGCTTAAATGAGTAAAGAAGGAATTGACGCTACTATTTCTTCGTTAATCTAACAACTGTTTCTTCTCTTCTGTTATTTGTACCGGGAGGAACTTTCACAAAGATTCCATTTGAAGGTTTATACACAGAAGACACAGCTGGAAGGAGTATTGAGAAGGCTCCATTTTTTATTTTTGCACACGGCTGTTGATAAATGCAACACAGAGCCTAGCGGTGGCAGAAATTCCACCAGCCATATGCATGATCAGTATACTTGTGGGTAAGCCCCTTCTTTTTCTCCACCTAATCTCAACCATACTAGCATGCCCTGTAATATTGCTAGTCAAAACCCTGAATAATGTTCAAGTCAGACTGCAGTATACATACAATAGACAAGCTGACTGCTGCAAAGGAAATCTGCAGAAAATTTTGTAATGCCCTTTGAAGTCTATTCTTTGAAGATAGTACTGAAATGAGCTTATTTGTAACAGAAATGCTTTTCTTATTAATGTCTTTTATATTAAGGCATATTTTCCATAGATTAACATGTCATTTCCACCTTGGCATTAGTTCAGTTTAAAATAACTATTTATTTTAGCAGGTTTTCTCTATTTAGCACCATCAAGAAAGTTAAACAGATCACTACAAATCATTACTGAGTAATAGAAAAAGCATTTTAGATAAAATACCGGAGCCACTTTCATCTAACTCTGCATCAGTTCAGCATTATAAGCCGTATTTTATGTACTGCATTTAGATGGTTTTATAAACTCATTTGATTACTGTGCTGCCTTTAATACTTTAAATTCCTGAAAGAATTTTCCACAGTCTTATGAACTAGTTAAAGCTCAACTGATTGTATTAATGTCGACAGTTCGCTGTTTTATCTGTATTGTTTTACACTGATCTGCAAGGAAGGCCTACCTGGATGTTAGTCAGAAGGGTTTCTATGGAGGACAATCCATCAGGAAATAGAAAAGGAGATGGAAAACCTGGAGGTAGCGGCTGCCCATGCCCAGTTAGCGAAAGTTTGTCAAGGCTGTCTCTTGCGGTTGGTGTGGAGAGCGGGGTCTCATCTGTATGTGATTGAAACAAAAATATAGAACAAGTTACGCTTGTCTGTTTTTATTAGACCTCAGTAATGGCTTCCCTAGTGGTTTCCAGAACATTTATTGCAAATTGGTTCCTGCTATCAGGAGAAAATGCTTTCTGCTGAATTTTCTTTAATGAAAAAGCTGTGGAGATACAACAAGATAACATTAATGAGTAACTTTATAAGCCTTTTAAATGCAGTCTCTAATGAGACTGAGTTTACAGTGCCATAGAATCTTTTTAAAACAAATATTATCTCACATATACTTGTGATAATATATTTAGGCTGACTTTATGGGTACCTTCCCAATTATCTCATTTTAGTCTGTGCACTATTTGGATTGACAATAGAATATTTCCGAGGATGATACATATTTTATATTGCAGCAGTGTGTTTTATGCGAAGATGATTCTCAATTAGTTAACCCATAATCAACCATCTCCTTGATTTAGGAAGTGCATGTAAAAATAAACTTCCATGGACACACACACACACACACATAAAGGGGGCAAGCAGCTATGGGGACACACACCCAATGGTCCTGCACACACGTTGCTGGATAGATGAATGCTGCTGTCAGCTCCAACAACTATGCTGGACGTTGGGGAATCATTTCCAGATATCTCTCCCATTCTCCTGGTCCCAAAAGTGCCAATCATCTCTTGAGTGGGGGCCTCATGAATGGGAACATTCATGCAGGTGTAACTATGCATGGCAATATTTCCACTGGAATCTGTATTAAGACTGAGTGTTAAAAACCAAAAAACCACAACCCCCCAAAGTTACGTATTTTAATTACTCTTAGAAAGTAATACATTTAACATATTTTTTCTCCACTCTATGTGTAGGTATGTACGTAAGGTCCACTGGCAACTTTGGAGGTTTTCTATATACTTCATCATAATATTGCAGTTGCCTTGTCTCTCTTCCACAATCTAAGGAAAGGCTTTGAAAAATGTTGCTGAATATGCCCCTGATTTGTAAAGTAAAGGTAAAGGGACCCCTGACCATTAGGTCCAGTCGTGGCCGACTCTGGGGTTGCGGCGCTCGTCTCACTTTATTGGCCGAGGGAGCCGGCATACAGCTTCCAGGTCATTTGGCCAGCATGACTAAGCCGCTTCTGGTGAACCAGAGCAGCACACAGAAACACCGTTTACCTTCCCGCCAGAACGGTACCTATTTATCTACTTGCACTTTGACGTGCTTTCGAACTGCTAGGTGGGCAGGCGCAGGGACCGAGCAACGGGAGCTCACCCTGTCGCTGGGATTCAAACCGCTGACCTTCTGATCGGCAAGTCCTAGCCACTATGGTTTAAACCACAGCGCCACCTGCATTCTGCCCCTGATTTGTATATGAGATTAAACCGTGCAACACTGTATAAAAATCAAGGGAGGAATTCAGTGTCATAAAAGCATAGCAGCTTGCCAGGAGGAACGACCTCCCTCTCCTCCCCAACAAGCTGGGGGGTTTTCCCGTACCCCCCCCAGCCAACTTTGGAGGTAAGGAGTTGCCCCATTGTGGGAGGAGAGAAGGAGAACTCTCTTGCTCAAGAATAAGCTCTGTTCTGTTGTTCATCCTCCAATTACTCCCAGCTGCCTCCACTGTCTCCTCCTTGCTCCTTCCAGCACCCCCTTCTGCCTGTTGCCTTGCCTCTTTCTTCTCATTTTTCTTCCTGATTCTTTTGCCCTGCCTCTGGCAGGAACCTATGCATTGGTTATTGAAAGCTGCCGCACAGCCTCTGATTTGAACAGATCGTAAAGGCAAAGCAGCAGTGTGGATCCAGCATGCCCCGCATCTGCACTACTGGATTCTAAGTCTTTCTTGGAATCCCTCTTCCATGCCCTGATTTTGTTGTACTAGAGCATACATCACCTAGAGCATGCAGGTACCTCCTTCTTGTTGCTTTGTGGCCATGTTTTTGCAACAATACCGTTGGCATGCATTAGAAAGAGTGGTATCTGTCACCCTGTAAGTTGGATGCTCACACAGATTCATTACAGGCTCCTCCATACAATAGGTTTATTCAGCATTTATCCTGATATGCTTGTACAAACATTACACAGGGGTTAGATATGCTTGGTCTTTTTTGAGCCTTTGCTATGTTTTGCTTATTGGGTTCATATACTACAATGAACATTCACCCTGCATTCATTCAGATTTGCTTGCAGCATGTTTAGACATTTTCCCATTAATAAATTTGTCCCACATTTTCCAATGTATTTTCTTCTCACTTTCCTACCTGCAAATGGTCAATTTCTTTGTAAAAATTAGTTTGTTGTGCTAAGGTGACAGAGCACTTTAATTGCACAAACCTGCTTTTTCCCAGCATGCTTTGAACACTCCTGCAAAATACTTGCTTCACTTTGTCAATGACTACAAGCACATGTAGTTAGAAGCCATAGTTTAACACTAAATGAATGAGCAGAAAGGGGCCTGTGCAAAGTGCCTGGCTCACACCCCCAGCTCCACCCTTTCACAGATCCCTGGCTTTCACTGAAGACCAACTTCAAGCCATGGATTATGAAGCTGGCTTGATGAAACAAACTAGAGTTTATTGTAAATCACAATTCCGGGTTCACATGTAAGGCTAAGCCAGGAGAAACTGAATCCTGGTTTATTCACCCTCTTGAAGGAAATGGAAGCACCTGAACCCACAGGGACTCACGCACATCATGCTAAACCACGGTTTAGTGCTTTCTGTTAACCCTACAAGTATATACAAGCCTTTAAACGAGTACATAATTGTTAGTAACTTTAAACATTGCTGCTACATTCACTGCAATGCTTGTGAAGGTTCTCTTACATTCTTTCCTCCAATCAGAAGCAAAAAATAACCTAAGCATTCCTAAAATGGTACTGAATTGCATTCATTCCAGTGACTAAACACCATTTTTACTGATTAACAGTGGTTTCATTGAACCACAGTGGAGAAATAAGAGACTTGAACTCAAGCTGAACTTATTTTAATGAATGTTTAATTTAAGGAAAAATAATCTGACATAAAGTGACTTTGTTTTCTTTATGTCCCATGTGAAATAAACTTTGAATGTGACTGTATTTGAAGCAAAACAAATGTACATATCATACACAGGAAGAGTGGATATTTGGCGATGTGAGATAAGCTGTGACCGAGGGAGGGGGAAAGGGGGAAAAGGTTTTAAAGGGAATAACAACACATACTGTAAATATTAGCCAATTAAAACACAACCATAGATCACAGTAGGATTAAAGTACTTCAAAATATGTTCAAGAGCTCTCCATTACAATGCTGTTAACATTAAGTTAAAGTGAATAGATGCTCAAGGAAGGCCTAAACCTCTTTGAACAAACCCATCCAAGGGACAACACACATTTCTGCTATAACCCTATTCACGCATTTCTGCCACACCTCCTACCACTGACATCTTTCTTCTCCAACAACCACTGGGGGGAAGTGAGCAGAAAGCCTGACACCTCAGCTCCTGCTCTCAAGCAAGTTCGCCTGATCATTTGTGAGCAGGAGCTCGAACACTGGGATTTCTCCTTACACAACCATGCATAGCATGTGGCTACTGGGGGAAAAGGGATAATGTTGGGCTGGGGCTAAAAACATGGGCCCACATGTTTATGTCCTACACATGAGCAATGCAATAACAGGATTTCTAAGTCCTCTCCTCTTAGAAGGCTAATTGAGGAACTGGGTAAATTGGTATGTTTATTTTGGAAGCCAACAACTGTTTGATATTATAATAGTACATCCCTAATGCACAAAGTCAAGAATGGACATCCCTATTTTCATTCGAAAAACACTGGAGGGTATGAGCAGGTGGAAAACAGCTGTATGGATTGTTCTTTATTCTTGATGTATACAGTATACGGCTGAATGCAGAGATGTGCTGGTGAAAGAAATTAGGGCAGTAGCATTGTTCTGTTTTTTGCTGTGGGGGCATGCATTTAGCACATGTTAAATGCCCATTAAGCTGTGGGCTTGCATTTTATTTGGAGAAGTGACAATGCAACATTATTATATATATAAAGTCTGTAAGTTGTAAGTATGAAAAGAAATCAAGGTGCAGTAGTATCAAAAACACACATCACGTAAGGCAGACATTAAATTTGACACCTGGAAAGAGTAACAACTGTCACTGGAAGAGCAGAACTGCTCACTCAGGGCCTTACCACCACATCACCTTCCCTCAAGACTCCTAGAATTTGTAATCTTGCATGTTCATACAGAGAATATTTGTTGGTAAAAATGTTTCAGACAAAAAGCTAGAATATTATGATGTATGAATCTAAGTGCCACTTTGATTTCTCCTTAAATTGTAATTAAGTACTTGAGATTGTATGTGAAGGATAAGGAATATACATATTTTTGTGGATTTAGGTGCATATTAAATGTAAGGTTTTTGACATGTGTTTCATTATCAGTCTTAGAGAATAATTATTTGCCCCAAAACAAAGCCCCAGGGAGAAAAGATCCTCAAGTAGAACAGCTGGTATTTTGCAAGTCTCAGATGATGAAGATATAATATTAATGTGTGAAAACTCCTGTATATTAAATGATCTTTTCTGTTTTTACTTAATTGTTAAATATTTTGTTTCAAACCTCAGCAGGGAAAAAATGATCAAAATGGCATATTTAGAATATACATAAGCTGCTGCGTAGCAAATATTAAATTCTAAATACCAGAAAGAAAACATGGGTTTTAATTAATTAACATAAATTCCTATGTTGTTACAACTTAGTTTAATGGACAAAGTGCTAAGAGGAAAGCCCCCTATACCAGCATAACAAGTCTGACTATTTAGGGAGTGACATTCTGAAATGTATAGGAATTGTGCTTCTGAACCTGTTGTTAATTGAGACCTGCAATCTGTGGATTAGCTCCAATACTGTTTTGCTATGTCTACGCAATTAAAAGACAGTTATCCTAGCCCAGAGGAACTTCACACCAGCAAGCAGGTTTCCATGTGTGTATCAGGAACCGTGAGTGTAAATTAGATATATATCCAAATTAGAAGGTGTATATCCATACAACATGACTTCCAAGGAGTAAAGCACTGTAGTCTCATTCCTGGCCTTCTATAAGCAAGACTTGTGTGTTTGAGGACATTTCCCTCAGGCTTATTTACTATTACAAACCAAGTCCCCATAACTGTTTGCCAACCATACTAGGCGCTTCAGAAGATCACAATTTGTGTAGGCCTGAAATAACTCTTGGACACCTTATATCAACTTTCTGGTTCCTGTGAGGAGGAACTCCCACCCAATATGTCTTTCTGAATACATGGAGTATAGTAAGCAAAGCTTGGTGCAAAAGGCTGAGATCCATTCCTCTCTTGGACACATGAGCACTTGAACTCTCAAGGTTTTCTGTTATACAGTGCAATCCTAAATATGTTTACTCAGAGCTAAGTCTCACTGAATTCAATGGAACTTGCTCCCACATATGTTTAGGATTACAGCCAGAGTTCATTAATCTACTGGGGAGTTCTTCTCATGAGAAACACTGGGATGAATGGGGCTTGCTCAGTGGGGCTCTTACGCGGCTCCCATTCATCCCGGTGAGTCTCATTGAGAACAACTTCCCTGAGAATTCCTTCCTATTGCACACAGCCCTCCACAAGCACATACCTCAGCGTGATGTGCTCATTTCATTGTTTGCTCTTGTTATTCGCCTTTCGCAGATATGCCAAAACTAAAAGGAACTAGCAATGTTAATCAGTGTGTTCATAAACAAAATTCAAAATGAAATCAGTATGCAGTTTTATACCTGATGTGATTTTTGTGGCAAGTGCATTCATCAAATGTCTGAAACAAGCTGACAAAATACTTCCATTAGCAAGTTTCCAGGGGTATTTTCATGCTTGATGTTCACTGAAAAAACACTACACAAGTTTTAGTTCTATCTTTCACGCCATATTTAATTATTCTCTATTCAAGTCAACGTTTGTGTTTGCTTCTGCTGCTGTGACACAGGCCTTCAAGTCAGGATTTTTCAACTGTATGCCTTTACATATTCAGATTTTTAATATATTGTACAAGGTACCAAAATAACCTCAACAGTGTCCCATATTTGGATATGAGAGAGAGAGAAAGAGAGAGAGAATATCCAGTCATAGTTGCTGCAATACACCAGCAAACATTCTGATGGTGCCCTCCATGAGTTACATACAAAATGCAGGAACTGTAAACCTGCATTCTCAGGTCCTGTTCTTCACGCCTAGAAATTTCTTCCCAGAGATCGGCATTATTCTAACACTTTTATTAAAAGGTTTACCAAAACCTGAGTATGAATGCCAGTTCAGAAGTTCCGTACTTAGTATAGATACAGTGGTACCTCGGTTTACGAACTTAATCCGTTCTGGAAGTCCATTCTTAAACCAAGGTGCGCTTTCCCTAAAGAGGCCTCCCGCCGCCGGTGCCCTTCCACCGTTCGGATTCCGTTCTTAGACTGAGGTAAAGTTCGCAAACTGGGACACCACTTCTGGTTTTGCGGAGTTCGTAAACCGAATAGTTTGTAAACCGAACTGTTCGTAAACCGAGGTACCACTGTATTTTATAGAATGAAAGCGGCTGTATCACTCACAACTCTGCACATAATGTACTTATGCTATACACCCCTCGCTCCCAGTTCAATTCTGAATAACCTAAGGTAAACAGTTCTTGTATCCATTGATTTAGAGTATAAAATTTAGCAGTTACTAGTTTAACACAACCTGGAAATAAGACCATAAAATCAGAGCCAAATAATCCCTGTGATTACTCTCTTAACTAACTAATAAAGCAAATGAAGACTAATAAAGCAATGCAGAATTGGGATGGACCAGACTTTATTGGATCCTTACACCCCTACTTGTGAATGAGTCACAGAAAATCTATTTATAAACTGCACAGTCTCCCTTCTTCCCTTTTAGTAAAGGTATATACTAAAATGGTCTCATCACATAATCAATACAAAAAAATGGTATGTGGAATGAACAAACAAACCTGTCAAGTTAATAATACATTGAATTATTCTATGAACTGTGACCATCTGATAAATTAATTTAACCATGACAACCAGATAGGGATACTGGTATTGCTTATAGCACTAAAGCCTCATTTGATTCTGCCATAATCCAGGCAAGGAGGGAGAGGAGGGAAAGAAGAAAATAAAATCCTTAACAGAAGCCAGTTTGTAGAGAATATCAGGTTATAATGGCACTATTCAGAAAAAAAAGTTGAATCTTTGTATTCATGTATGACTGATGTTGTATTGCTTAAAACATTTCTTTGTTACTAGTCCCTTATACTCCCTAGTCATAAAGAGAGCACAGACTTGGCACAATTAGGCTATTTAGTTCAATTATTTTAAACACATTTAATCTGTGCTGGGTTGTATTAAGGATACCACTTAAGCAGTTTGGTAATCTCGGCCAGAGGCATTTGAGGCAAGTGGCTTCCTAGGATGGTCTCAGAATTGCCAGTGGCAAATTTAGCAATCTTTTGTGACCTCAAGGAAGTGATGTAAGAATGTAGGAAGAGGCACTCGAACAAGTAGTGCAGTTTTGGCTGCATTCACTATGAGTGGATCTCCAGAATTTCAGACAGGCGTCTTAACCAGTCCGGCCTGGATATTCAATCTGGGACCTGAATAAAGCACGACCTACAGTGAGATACAGTACATACTTTAACATCTTTCATTGGTATAGTATTATAGGCATGATAAAATCAGCCTGAAAGATATCTGTCGCTTCCTTCTTAAACACCTTCCCATAGTCAGAGCATTTTTTGTTTAGACTATTGTGACTGCCTTGTTGAATGCTATTTCCCCCCTTTCAAGTTAATTCAAAATACCCCTGCTGCTTATACACTCTGTCTGTTCAGACTATCTCCTGTTGTTTGACCCCATGACATCTCTTTGCTTCCCAAACCCTTAAATGACAGGTGTCAAAACGCTGTGTCAGTGTATATACTAAGGTTACCAGATGTTTTTCAGTGAATCCAGGGACACTTTTCAACTTCAGTAGGAATGATAGGATTTTGTCAGGGGACTGATTTGTAAATCCAGGGACTGTCCCCGGGAAATGGGGACGTCTGGTAACCTTAGTATATACGCCATCCAGCTTTCCACCTCTGACTTGCATCTCAGGATACCCTTTCTTCCTTGCTACCGCAATTTATTGCCAGCTCTATCTTTTATTCCAATTCCATTCTCCATACATTCTGCCATACTATTCCCCATGCCTAGAACACTGTCAAGCAACCATCTTTTTCATCCACCAAGTTGCCCCAAACATTGTACAATCGTGGTTCCCAACACACGGTCCGCATCCATAAAGCAGGACAAGTTATAGATGACCTTGTTTATTTTGCCTTTAGTATTATCTTACTGATGGATGTCCTTTTATTCAAAGCAGAGCAGTTCTTCGTGCCTCCCTCACTGCTACCTTGGCTAAGAAAGAGAAACTGAGCACTGAAGGCTTAAGAGAACAACCTAAAATCACCAAAACCTGATTGTTTTGCACAAATGAATAATTTCCAGAAAATTCTATAGGATAGTAGTGCACAACACACACAAATACAAAGAACACAACATGCCGAAGAGCATTAGATGAACTAAAGCAAAGCTTTCACGTAATCTCCTGCATCCCCCTCACAAAAAAGATGACTGTGAATTTAAATTATAATCCATATTACCATAGTAATTGCTGTAAAATTAATTCATTGTTATAGCGTTTGCAAGTCAACCTAAGCCCTGCTGTCATTTTAAAGTAATTTAGGACTCCTAAGCACTTTACTTACAGATAGTAGTCCTACAGCCAAAGATGGGAGCAATTTATAACATCGTGTTTATAAAACTTTTACTGCAGCTGCAGCATTGTGTAAAAAGTGGAACTACGATATTTACAAGGGGAAATTCCCAAAAGAATTCTGTACAAAGATGCTAAGATCTTAAACTGATTCTTTTCAGTTCACAGCATTTAGATCATCTGAATCCTTAAGATTTTTGTTGTCCTCTCCACCCTCCAGCTGCACCCTTCCTTTTGTGGTACTGTATTAGTATTTCAATTCAGCTTCCTAAACAGTCAAAAAGCTTTCAAAACAGTAGGAACCAATGACACATCGAATGGATAGTTCAAAGTGAGCACACAAACAGGTGCTGTAATCATTTATTTCCATAATGAGTTCAAATATGTGATATTGTAAACAATATCATATTCTTTTCAGCCCTCAGAATTTACTAGGGATTTTGCAATGCAATTCCTTGCATATTTACTCTGAAGTAAATGCTACTTATCAGGTTTCATCATTAGTCACGAAAAGTTTAGGTGTATATTTACAGATTTATAGATTCTACTTAAGACATAAGCTAAAGACATGCTCTTTGGAGCCATGTTATTACATTTAAAAAAAAAAATGTTTCTGAAAAAAAGCCCACATTGGAATCTGACTTGAGAAATAGTATTTGTTGTGATTCTTCTGTTGAAGTTTACATTTGTATTTGAAATCCTTTGAAGGTTACAGGGTGAAACCTTCCAACAATATCTAGAAATCTTCTGGGACCAAATCCCATTATGTGGAGTTCAGTGAAGGGGGTAAACACTACCATAAAGAAATACAAATTGCACTTATTTCCCATTTAGCCAGTGTCACTAAAGTTCACCATTTAGAATTCTAACCAGTTAGAACTTCTTCTTGGAGGTCAAGTGTCTTGTGAACCATGTCATCTCATTGATGACATCATATCCCATCCATCAATTCTTCCAGGAGCACACTTGCCATCTGCTCGGCACACTATAATAACTTATTAGATATATTCACAGGGTAACAACCTGTACAATGACACTGCTATCTTAATGCTGGCACATATAGAGAGATAACAGTCACGGGTTGCAGGGTTGTTTTTTGCCATTGAAAAGCACTCTACACTCAAATCTTTAGAAGGTAACTTTCGTTATCTGTAGGAATTATTCAGTATTGATTGAGTTGATATTGCTTTTATTCATAGATTGGGGACATTTATTTCAAATGCTTCTTTACTATTTTAAATTGAAATAGGATCAATGAGACATACCACATCACAAATATCCTACAGTGAAGCATTTCTATCTTCCCTAGTAAATATCATACACCAATACAGATTCTCTAGAATAATACTACAAAAAAACCACAAGCCAAAATATTTAAGATAGGCTTTTTAAAAACCAAAATACATTATATTTCAAAATAAAAATTTATGCTATGCCTGCATTATTGTCATTAATAAAAATTAATTAATAGAAATAACCTTCAAACAAAAATCGATTAAACTTTTAAAATCATGTTTCAGCAGAACAGCATTCAATGCTATGTAAAAAGCACATGAACGTTGCAATTTACTGAACGTTGCTCCCATATACCAATTCAAATAAGGGAGTTAAGAAGGATGGAGTTTTGGTTTATTGCACCCTAAAACTGTACAAGTTTAGTGTGTTGGCTGTTGGAACACACATGACATAATAAGGATCAGTCTGATACTCCCTCAATAGCTGAAAAATTGCTTTCCGGAAAAGGGCAATATTTGTTTTGCATTACAGAGAAATTTATCCTCTGTTCCTTCCGTTGGCTCGTCGTTTATTCCAGCTTACACTGTGATCAACATTGTACTAAAATAAAGTCAAGTACAACAGCCGCTCTCTGCCCATCAAAACTCACAGACGTCTGCCAAGCACTTGTAACAGCTGGTGTTACATTAATTAGTTTAAACTATTTATTTCATCCATCTCCAGAGCAGATTGAGCAAAAACATTAGAGATTATTCTAGCATCTGTAAGTGCCCTGCAAACATTAACCAACCAAAGTTAGAATATTAGTCGTTAGCTTAAAATATATGTGATTTAAGGCTCTCTGCAGTCAATTACAATCATAAATAAAAAATTCGACGTTGCTGCAGTATCACAGCGTATTTTATTGACAGCATTTTTACATAACCATGCCTTAAAGTTGTATTAGTCTTTTGTGTACACAAAGTTTCTTTGTCATAAGGAATATTAACCAAAAAAATGCTATAATTCCTGGCAGCACAGATCATTAACAATATACAACACTGTGTGGGTGACTCAGTGGATTAGTCACTGGTTTTATGTCTAGTCTTGGAATTGAGCCCTAACTACAGTGATCAAAAGAGCGTTAGGAAACTGCTGTAAAAAATCTCCATTAAAATTACTTTTTGGCCTCAGCTAAGTTTTAGTAGACAGCAGCATGAATCTTCTTTGTATGGGGATAATTCCTGAAGTTTGTAGTATCTTTCTTCCCCTTAAAGAAAGGTAAGGAATGAGACAAAGAAGGTGATTCTATCAAACGTACTGAACTCAACCAACTCAGAGCTCCTGTTCAGAAGATGGCAAATGATAATCAAGTAGGTTCCCATTAAAATGCAACCCAAACTGAATTACTCTCCTATCCCTAATGACATCACCTTCCTGTTGCAGAAAACTCTGGAGCCACAAGCGAGTCCAGTAAATTCCCAATCCATCGCTGATCTGCAGGTTCACTGCTAAATTATCGGTGGCGTATCTGGTTGGTGACATGCCTACTTTTGTGGAGAGGTGTGATTTATCGTATAAAAACTGGTACCAGCATGCAACTTCCCCAAAGCCACCCAGAATGTACATAGTAAATTCAGACTGCTCTTTAAAAATTATGCACAAATGCAATAAAAGCTAATAAATTGGACTTGCTAAATTCTTGTTGGCCTATGATTGCAATATGCATCAGACTGTTCTATACCATCATGGATCAGAAATTATGATATAGGAATCCACCAATGACAACCAAACTCCTGCCAGCTATCCAGTGTCACCAGACCACGTCACACGATTATTTGACATATTTTTATTATGAAGACTTATAGTGAGTCAGGTTAACTTAAGTATGCTGCTCACATCTGTGATACTGGACTGGTTGACATGACATGGTAAACCAAAGAATGGCTTACAGGGACCATGCAACCATACTCTGGCTGCTGTTCATGGTTGCTAAGCCAAACTTACCTAGGAGCCGTACAAAGGTCCAGAGAAGAGCAAAGCAGCTGTAACCTCTTCTCCAGGGGTTCACACATTTGCACGGTCCCAATCAGCCAAAGTTTGGCTCACTGTGTTGTGCAAACCGGGCCAACAGTTAACTATTAAAAACTCCTTTTAAGCTTGACTGGCACCAATGTAAATTAGGAATGTAATTATATACAATCTTATATAATTGACTTAAATGATGTTAACAACAAAATTTCCACTGTGGATCCGAAAATGCTCCTCAAGCATATGATGCATGAGACTTGCAAAAAAGAATGAAACTGGGACTTGTATCTTCTTTTTGAAAGTGAAACTGCATCTAGGAACTCAATTTAATCAACATGTGCCGGGCAATTAAAAAAAGGCTCACTATGTCCTTTCCTCTTCATCCCATATTGTCTTCCCCAAACAACTCCTCCAGCTAGAAAAGCAGATACTTATATTGCCAGAGCTGCTAAGGACTATGCCAAAACACACAGGAGAGATCATCACCAGCACTTTCTCCTACTCAGTATTTACTTTTAGAATAACATAAAAGGCTTTCAAATTTTCCCCATTCTTTGGGAAGGTATCTCCCAAATACAAGGACTGTTTAGGTGACACAGATATTTTAGAACTGAGGATGCAGCTGTACTTTTTGCTGTTGTCTAAACGTAGTACAATAATCTGATGGCTATTGTATGTGGCATCACATTCAACTGCACCAGTAGCATTCCACAACAAGGGTGCAGTACGTAGAGCAGGGCTTTTTGCCTTTTAAAACTTCCTACCCATTTCAGTCTGTCTGGTACCACCATCACTGCTGCTGCAGAGTCTATTTTATCATTTACATTTTTTCATTCTGTTTTAAAGCTTTATCATTTTATTTCATTGTTTGAAAATGTCATTAGCCACCTTGTGAGTCTTGAGAGGCAAGGCAGAAATATTTTGATACCTGGCTTAGGAGATTCTGACTTTACCGACTTTGATTAATTCAGACTGGAGCCTTTGCAAGGCCTGCTTGAATACTGGGTGACCCTTTAACTACCACAAATTGTGTGTCCCCTATCTGAATATCATGTATCACGATGGGTTCTTCTCCAAAGAGAACAACAAGCATTTACTGGAATTTAAGGTTTAGGCGATCTTATACTTGTTCAGGGCCTAAAAATGACCACGGATAAGAAAGGAAACAATCTAATATTTGCAGCATCATTTGGTTGTACCAGATCAGGGGTTTCAAACATAATTTAACCCGGAGAAGGGGAATTCACACGGTTCTACCTCTAAGTCTGAATGGAATTGCCTACAATTGGAGGAGAAAAGGCCTTGAAATAGTATCCCCTTCCCTCACTTTCTTAAAAAAACAGGTTAGCATAAGCATGGTCAATAGATCACTTGCTTGGGTTTTAGGCTTAATGTTGCATTTAAAATTGTGTAGCTCTTTAAATGAAGTTCTGTCATGTTGAAATCTAATTTGGAGTCCTGTCATTCTTTTGGGCTAAGGAGAGCAATGGATTTCCTTGTATCATCCCATAATCCAACCATCATCCCGGAAACAGATTAAATGCCAGCTCTGGAGTAGTAAAATTATGTAGCATCTTATTGTCTCACTTATTCTTCAACATCTCTAGGAAGGGCCACCAGCAGATAGGTCAAGTGGTTCATATTTTAGGAGGGTCTAAGACCAGTAGGGGTCCCAGACTTTTAGCTTGCTTTTAAAAAATTCCTGCATGCTCCAATTCAAAAAATGTAAGCTCTGAAATGTGACCTCTCCCTGTCTCAAACAATATCTGTCAAATGAGCTAGCCTGGTTGACAGTCCTCATCCTATAGCGTTTCAGCCAATGGCTGAAGTCAGAGCTGTGATTGGCAAGTGACCATTTTGGACATCACTAGGCAGAGCTAGGAATTTCTAGAGCTGCCTTTTCCTACTTCTTATTGATTTCCAAACATTGCATTTAATGGGGTGCGGGGGAGGGTTTGTATAAACCCATGAGTTTATGGGTTTCAGTAGAACGTGTGGCTACCTGCCCGCTGTTCTCTCTTTGTGCCCCTCTAGCATGAGGGCCACGATTTCAAAGAAACACATGTAGACGTCACTTGGGTAGGCGTACACATTAACAATTTCAATGACGATGACAAAATGTGCATGTGTGGCTTTTTAAAAAATGCAAATAGCATTTTATACATTTTATCAAATAATATTTTATATAAAGATAGAAGTGCACATGCCTCTTATGATACAATTAAAACGTGTTGATGGCTGTTTTCTAAATATTAAGAGCTATACAGGTTTAATTTTTCCTGGGCTGCTGAACAGGGCAGTTTATTTGTCTAATTCACAGCCTGTTTTGAATTTGGTCCTTCCTAGCATTCTGTACTCACTTTTCTTAGACTAAAGGCGTTGTCCTAATCCCATTTATTTGGGATTAAACCACACTGAATTAAATTGGACTTACCTTTGAATGTGTGCAGATTGGGGGTAGGAAGTTGCAAGCTGTGCCACAACTTACCGTCCCCGCTCACTCTGGAACCCAAACCCCTATCACCATACACAGGTTTACTCTCTCTTTTTCTAATCAGTGCTACTAGACTATCATGGCAGCTTTATGTGTCTTTAACCTGTAGTGTTCAGCACACCTTGCACTGTCTTTACAGGCATCACCGCCACCAACCACCAGAACTGATCTCTGAGCAGCCTGTCCTTATGTTGATGGCGCTATCCTTGCTAGACAAGATCACTCGGGAAAATGCTTGAGCGTGAATCAACAGGTGAAAGGGCCTGCATTCAATTCCCCACTGCTGTGAGGCAATTACTACTATGGATGATGGTAGCTAGCCAACTACTTGGTCATTATTCCAAGTCCCTGATGGCAATCCTCCATTTTGGGAACAACTGTTGTTAATGCAGATATTAATGCCTCACAGTGAATGTGGATCAGATACAACTTCATATTAAGACCTAAATTGCTTAGTTCACAGGGAAATAACTGTTTTGTTAGTCAAATTTTACATTATATATGAAATATAAGACCAAATACAGGAACACACAAAGTTATGTTGTACTTCTGGCGTGAGTTTTCAATATAGAAGCATTCTGTAAACAAGAATAAAGCTGTCTTTAATGTCAAGGTTTTTTGCCCTTCTCTTCCAGCCAATTTTATTGGTTGTAAGTCGCTTGGTTTGCCTTGGGCAGGATAACAAATAAAATAAAAATAATTTAGCAGACTTAAGAAACAGACTTCTTTACAAACCTCCCCTTTAATAAATGCTCCTTCCGCAGTATACACAATGAAAATTTAAAATGCCATCCAGAAATTACCAGCGTACTTATGAATAATCAGCAGGAAAATGTTAACATATTCCCAATTCAGTATCTGCTTTTACCTTTGTACTGTGTAGCTCAAATATTCATTATAATTGCCATTTAAATGGTTAAATATATTAGGGCAAGCAGCCAGTGCCTATTTTCGTTTTCCTCCCCCCACCTCAGCAGCTTCTTCATAGATTTTCTTTTACGCAATAGGAAAGTTAATTCTTAAACTTTGTCACAGAACCCTTTGTTCCTGCTGAAGTCACTTTGCTTGTCTCTCCTACAGTAAGGACACCAAATCCTAAAAGCTGGCAAGAATGCATATGTTTATTTCACCATTGCTCTGCAATTACTGAATGCCACTTAATTATAGCAACAGATGCTCGAGTGTAGGAACCAGAAAAATCAAACGCCTCATTTCCAGGTTATTTTTTTCCATTGCTTCTGCCAACAGCAGATGTGTGAGCCCCTTGTGCTCTGGCGTAAATACTTATCAAATCCTAACAGGTCACCTATGTCACAAACAACATTTCAGATGCAACTGTTTCACCTGATAATAGGCTCTGAAAATAAAACTGTGAGCTGTAAATACAATGTATTCGGAATGAAATGCCATAATGTGAAATTGCTTTTTCTCTAGCTACATAAGAAGTCCTTGACAGTTTTTGGCAGTGATAAATCACCCTCCCATTAATTGTCTCCTCTCTCATTGTGAGGTGAGCTGCTAAAAGGGGCAGTCAACAAAAATGACTTAAAGGACAAATTTTGGCAAAAAAGACAATGAAGAAATCTGTCATTGCTCTGCCTCCAGTAAACTGTCATGGAACAATCAAAATATATGTAACTGAAGTGTTTATGTCTTTTTTAGAAAGGTTATAGGATGATACATTTTCAGATAAAACAGAAGAATGAGGGGGTCTGAGGTAGATGGCGTCTAAAAGATACGTTCCGTTTCTGCTTAAACAACCATCCACAGCCCCAATCTATGGCAACGTTATTCAATGTTTCTGGTACATTTGTTGGGAATAACTCACCCTACGCTTCCTGCTACTATTGTCATTGGTATTATTAATATTTAGAGGGGGAAATGGAGAACCAATAGCATGGAACCATTTAATACTGTACAGTTTAGGAGGACTGATTCTGCCAGTTCCCCCAAACTCTGAACTCTCATTCATACCAGTGGGCTCTCTGCATTCAGCATCTTATGAAATTCAGGCCTTCATTACTGTAAGCCAGATTCTCAGCAGGAAGTCTCCAGGTTTGCCTTAAATTTTCAACAAAAGTTGTTTGGCAAGGGTGCAGTTCTCCCCATTCTCCCTGCCCATATATTTCAGATACACATGATTATTCCCTGGAACCACCTCCTGGTTCAACATAATGATTATTATTATAAAGGTTTAGGGTGCCTTTGAATAGGTATGCATCGCTAAATGCACCTGACCATTTGTTTTTTTAAAAGGTAAGTTGTGGCATGTTAGATGCTGAAACGATGCCCCACAAATATCCATTTACCGGTAATTTCAAACAGTTCAAATATCCGTTTAATTTCTATATCCACTTTCGAGGGGGTGGAGGAAGATGAAAAAATTATTGTAAGACAAAATGTGCCTCAAAGACAGAAATATTGGACTGAATTTGGTGTTCACATTCAGGACACAATTCTACATTTTAAATAAAATCTCGTTTCAAGGGGCTAAGAGAAGGCAGAACACACAAACTGGTATCTCCTTTGAATACTGAGGGAGCATAATAATGATTAAGAATGAGATAAGCTCATGTGATAAGTAAAGAGAGGCCTCTTGAATGCTGTTATTTTCAATTTATATAAATATAGGTTTGTTTTTTGTATTCTTAACTTAAAAGCACTTCAAATGGTAAAGCTAAGTATAAAAACACATAGTAAAAAACTCAAAAAATAAACAGTAGACAATATCATATTCTAAGAAGAGGAAGTCTGTTCAAAAATGTGTACAATAAACACAGACATAATACACATCTACATACAACATCTATGGCATGCATAAATAAATGATCAACAAGTCATTCTGAGTTTTATGACTATTACTAAACAGATTTCTGTGAAAGATTACAGTCAGTCAAAAAGTGGATAAAACTTTAACAAAAACCTTATTTTGGCAAATTTGGTGTTCTAAGATGGGGAGAGAGATACAGTAAAAAAATATTCTGCTAATCAATATGGCTTAGACCAGGAAACACAACTATAAAGAGGAAGCAAATATCAAACAAGAAGAGAAAAAAAACCCCTGGAAACTTTCAAAATCTTCCAATATGGTCTTGTTATTTATTTTGCTATATATCACTTAAATGTAGATAAATGTACTCTGTGTACTCCTTTTAATGTCTCTTGGATGTCAACGATGGAGAAGAATAGAGGGATTGAAGTTTTTCTGTTTTGATTTTTTGGTGATGAGCCAGTTTGAGAGCTTGCTGTGAGCATATGGAGATAGCATATTTGCAAGTCCATCTCTGGAGGATTGCAAAAGGCCCTTAGCTTGTGAAAAACAGCAATGTTATTTTTTTTTAACGTTCCCTATATTTAGAGATTAAATCGCTCACTGCACAAACCCATTTGGAGCAGGCGAGAAGGTGAAAAGGATAATCAGTACAGTCACTGGTCCGTGTTTCCTAAACGCTTTTGAAAACATTACTGTGCGCAGGCATAAAATTAGCGGCAGGACCTTAAAAAGGCTGGCATTTAGCATGACTTTTTGGAAAGTGACACCCTCATTTTTTTCTTGTAGGATATCATTAAATTTCAATCGCCCTATGGCAGTGCCTTTCCATTAATAACCAATTCACTGTGTCACTTTGGCTCTCCTTTGAAATAATGAGCCTTTGCTTCGCTTTAATAAATTTAAACATATTCTCAAGGCCAGAGAAGATAGGAAACCGCAGATGGGCTGAGAAAAACACGATTCATAAATCCTTAACTGCCTGAGATCGTTGAGAGCAAAACAAAGTAACACTCGTAAAATATTAAACAATCCCAGCTGTATGAGTGAAGCTTCATTAACAAAAATGGACTATTTACTGCCTTCTCTGGAGCCTGTGGGTGGAGGGATTGGAAGAAGTAATCTTTAGAAAAACACTGTCATCCTCATTTTGATTCTCTAATCAACTGATGGCAGGATGGGCACACTTATTTAGCAAGCTTGTATAAAACAGTGGTTGGTTTGTTTTACAGAAAAAATATATACTTTTATTGGTTCAATACCATGAATTGTGCTTCCTGGTTGCCACCGCCATAGAAATAAAAGAATGTAAGAACTTGCCACCTATTTTGTCATCCAATGCAGCCCCCCAAACTGTTCTTGAGCTTACAAGTTAAGAATGACAAACTCTATTTCAATCACTAGAGGACTCCGACCACACTCTTAAGAAAAACATGGCAGTACGAACCATGGCAGAGAAATCAAGCAATGCCAGTTGTCTTTGCTAGGCAGTCTTGATAGTTTATTTTAAAATGTTACTCATCTTGTAGGGTTATACAAAGAAGCAAATCCTTCCATCATTCATTAGTACAAAAATGCTGTAATCAAGTACACAATTGGCTTGGGGGCTGCAAAAGTATGCATGCTAACTCTGACATATGACTTAGTGGGGCTTACTCCTACGTAAGTGTGTTTAGAAAGGTACATCTGTGATGCTAAAAAACTCAGCACAGAAGAAAGCTGCCCTGAAAGAAATGAATTTTATCTCGAATTGTAGCTCTTTACCAATGGGGATTAATGTGGTCTTCTTACTGATGTATGCACTGCAAATTTATGTCACTTATAGAGCCCCATAGTATTTCACTTTGCACAAGCATTCACACAATTCTATCTAAAATAATATAAGCTCCTTGGGGCAGTGCTTATGTTGCTCAGCCATGCACAGTGATAGCTGTAATTAATATCCTTTGAACAGCTTCCTAGTTCTAGAAAGGCTTCATTCTGTCCATCTGCACCTTTGAAGGCTGTTACAAGAGTATCTATTTAAGGTTTTACGTTATACTGCACAGCAGCAAATGGAAGTCAACTCCCCGTACCCTGTCCTGCATCCGTCAAAAGACCCACAAAAATACCCAAGAACAATTTAAAAAGACTCAAGAGTAGAGAAGCTTACTCATCAGAATAGAATTTTCTAATAAAAGAATGTAGAATTGTGTTGCTGATTCTTTGGAATTCCACAAACCTATGGTTCTCTGAAACATAATGCATCTGTTATGATCCATTAGGCCCTCAATATGCTTACAAGAGCCTCTAAAATAAGGAGAAATAGGATACTTCAACTTTTCTGACAACTGGATGTTATTTATTAATTTCGGTAAAAACTGTTGCATCCTAAAGTTGCACACTGTATCAGTATGCTATAAAGACCAACTGAAACTGATGTGAAATTTTTATATAAACCATTGATGTAAATTTAATATAAACTGTTAATTAAAAAATGAATGAAAGTCCATAGGCATTCTATAAAACAAGAAACATTGTTCCAGCTTCATATTAGGGCTTTCAAAAGTAAATGAAAGTGGCTCTACCAGCTGATAATGGAATTTAGTTTTAGGCTTCTTGTCTTCTAAAACCAAAAATACTGTCATTTAGCAGAAGTTAAGAAACATCCCCAGGAGAAAAACATTGCTTTATGACAGTGATGGCCAAACTTGTCCCTCCAGCTGTTTTGGAACTACAACTCCCATCATCCCTAGTCAACAGGACCATTGATCAGGGATGATTGGAATTGTAGTCCCAAAACAGCTGGAGGGCCAAGTTTGGCCATCACTGCTTTATGCAATCTGAGTCATATTTACTTCAAGAAAAGCATCTGACGCGACAAAAGTCTCAATCTATAGTCAAATCACATGTAACAATGAAAAAAGTATGTATGATAGGAAATGCTGAAGTTTATTCATACTTTTAAGCCTAAATTTCCCTTTGTGGCATTACAAAATGATCAATGTATATTAAAAGTTTTGTGGAATGGTATTCTACTTGTTAATAGAAATGCAACACGTCACATCATTTTTACAACCCCATTTCCACTCGCATAACCATAAAACAAGTGTCATAGGGGGTCTGTCTACCAATAATGCAGCTTGCTAATTTACAACCCCAGCTTTATATTACAGCAGGGGTCAGCAAACTTTTTCAGCAGGGGGCCGGTCCACTGTCCCTCAGACCTTGTGGGGGGCTGGACTATATTTTTTGGGGGGAAATGAAAAAATTCCTTTGCCCCAGAAATAACCCAGAGATTCATTTTAAATAAAAGCACACAATCTACTCATATAAAAACACGCTGATTCCTTGACCATCTGTGGACCAGATTTAGAAGGCAGTTGTGCCGGATCCGGACCTTAGTTTGCCTACCCATGTATTACAGTATGCAGGATAACTGCCACAGATACCTTTGATTTAAAATACATGCTCTCCTTATCCTCTTCTCGCCATTTAAGTTTCAAATAAATAATACCTTTGTATACTTTATGACCTACAAAGGGGGGGACGACAAAGAAGGAGCAGAACAATGGTTTGAAAATCAATTCTTTAAAGATGTATTTTTTTAAAAAAAGAATAATGTTGCTTTAAATGAAGTGTCTGTAAAGTTGCTCTGGTCCTTGCCCCTACACTAAACCATGAGCCAGAGTCCCCTATTAAACTCCACCCAAGTTAAATCACAAGCTGGTCAGAGGACTTCAACTGAAGTCTTCTCTCTGGTCAGCTTATCGGCCAGGGGCTGTCTTTAGGTGAATGGACAACTGCTGACATTTTGACTTCAGATCTTCCAATGGAGTCTTCTTCTTTATCAGCTGCCTACTGCCACAATGCTCTGCCAGAGGTGGTACATGACCCCAGTCAAGCTTGCAAAAATATATCATTTGCCCGATAATAAATGTTGGAAATGTAAAGAAAATGAAGGTACATTCTTTCACCTTTGGTGGACGTGCCCAAGAATTAAGGCTTTCTGGGAAATGATCTATAATGAAATGAAAAAGGTATTTAAATATACCTTCCTGAAGAAACCAGAGGCCTTCCTTCTGGGCATTGTCGGCCAGTTGGTGCCAAAGAAGGACAGAATTTTCTTTATGTATGCAACAACAGCAGCAAGAATACTTATTGCAAAGTATTGGAAGACACAAGATCTACCCACCCTGGAAGAGTGGCAGATGAAGGTGATGGACTATATGGAATTGGCAGAAATGACTGGCAGAATCCGAGACCTGGGAGAAGAGTTGGTGGAGGAAGACTGGACGAAATTTAAAGACTATCTTCAGAAATATTGTAAAATTAATGAATGTTAAAATTATGTTTGGATTGGCAATAAGTGGTATTTAGCAACAAAAGTTAATAAGAATATGCAAAAATGAATTGATAAATGGATGAAAAGATAGAGTCATAATATGTTAGGATATAGAGCTAAGATAAATGATAGAGGGTAAGGATTTGCTGAATTGATTATGTAAATGGGAATGCAAAAAGGGGAGGTGTGAGGAGGTCAAGGAAACAAGCAAATGAGCTTAAAAACATTAAAAAAGGGATTTGTTTTTTGTATTTTTCTATTTTTTCTTTTTTATGTATTTTTAAATTTTTCTTTTTCTTGGTTTTTCTTTTATTCTGTAAACCTTTGTTTTTTGTAAAACTCTAATAAATATCTTTTTTTTTAAAAAAAACCACAATGCTCTGCCAGATCCTAGTCCCATCTCTGGACTCTGGCTGCTTCTGCTCTCAGCTTGAAACTCTCCAACTTTCCCTCTTCAAATTCACTCTGAATTTTGTTCAGTCTTCCAAAGACTGTCTGACTGCCCCTTAGACACTGCTGTGTTTACCCTATTATTCCTTTCAGTTCAGGACCCTACAGTCAATCCCACGGTTCTTGCTGGAATCCTGCAATTTCATTGGCCTATAACTATGGACCATTAGAAATGGATGGGTTGTCTACAAAAGGATGTCTCCCATTCTGGCATTTTGAATTCTACTGTCTAGGACAGCAAGCTGAGTTCTGCAGCCAACTGCCATAACTAAAACCTCACATGTTATCTTCTTAGCGGCAGAATCGATTTAACTGCTTCTGGTATACTGGCAACCGAATCCCAATTCAATGTATCTAACTTCTAAACTAGAAAAAAGATGAACCCCCCTCTTAACTATTTACAATCTGAACAGCGTTTACATCATAGCAACTGATGGAACAAGGTGAAGGGCGGGTTGGCTTAGAAACATGACCAAGATTGTATCGTGGTGGTCCAACAAGAGTCATGCTCACAAAATGGCAGCTACATCAGGCAATGTGGCCTCTGCGGCCTGACCCATGACAACCAGGGGCAATAAAAGATGACAGTTCATCCAGCAATTGAGCACTGGACCACACAATCTATTTGGTCTTGCTCTGGCTGTTTCAAGGCTTTAAATATTTTAATGTATCCCTCCCCACTTCTGCAGCAAGCCTTACAACATTGTTAGATACACTGCAGTTAGGATAGATGAGACAGGAATACTGCCATAAGCCTATATTTGCTAGTAGTTCTCTCATGTATGGATGCCTTTACTATAAACTGCAATGGAGTTGAACATAATAGTTAATGCACATAATGCTTGTTGAGTTGCCCAGCGATAGCCTCCAGATGTTGCTGGACTACAGCTTCCATGAACCTGACCATTGGCCGTGCTAAAACAGGTTGCTGGGAGTTGTAGTCCAACAAATTCAGGGCAGGGGCACCATGTTGGTTACTCCTGGACTAGCAAAATGCTTGCTGCTTGTTTCAATACAGCCATTCTGTTACAACAACTCACATGTGTTATTATGTGTAAAGGTTGTGGTGCTGTAACTTCAACATAGTAGAGAACCTGCATAGACACCTGTTGCAGTTTCCTTGCAATATCCCTGTCAGCTACCTTAAACAATCCCAGTGTAGCACGGCTCACACTTCTCTGTAACACAAAAATGTGCCCAAATGATGCAGTTCACTTTTTCCACAGTAGTACACGACAGGTATTAATTCATGTAGGGGGGAAAGTGCAGTATTTTTTCGTCATAAGACGTCCCCATGTATAAGACGCCCCCTATCTGGGGGGACTCAGATTTAAGAAAATGGGGGGAGATGGCCCCGTGTATAAGACGCCCCCTAATTTCTGACATTATTTTTTAGGAGGGGAAACCTAGTCTTATACACAGAAAAATACAGGAAGTCTATTGCAGAACCATTAGCCATTGAGGGCAGAAATAAAGCTACCCTAGTTATAAATGTGCCCACCCCTGAGTCAAACAGACGGTTCTCCACCTTCCCATGAGCAAAACCTATTTCTCCTTCCTATTTGGGGCCTTCCGGTGTATCTGAGTGTTGGACAGACAAAAGAAAGCACAGTATTTCACTCCACACCACAAAGTTAAAGTGTAGAATTCGAGAAGTAGTAGTGGCTTTAAAAGAAGGTTTAGACAAAATCACGGAGCATAATACTATCCGTTGCTAGGATCCACAAGTGGGAAGAATGTTAACTCACTTTATTTCCCCTTCTTAATTCAATGGAAGCCACTAAGAACTGAGACAGACATTATCTGCACAGCTTCAGTGTAACATCTGCATAGAATGGATTCCTTTTCTTGGTCTACCCTGTAGTGCAAAAAGAGATAGAACGCAAAAAAGCTGTTGTTCTTTATATATGATTATGACTGGAATTAAAACAATATGGCCAAAAGAAGCTTAACCAGAATAGTGAGGAGGGAGAAATGGACAACTGTTGGTCACCACAAGCTTTGGGATTATTTAATGTTCTATGACAAGCTTTCAGTTCTTCCAGCCATCCTATGATTTTAAACTTGGATGAAAAGAGGGAATTAAATTTATTTCTAAGGAGGTTTACAAAGAGGAAATAAGCAGAGCTAAGATTTTTATTTCTTCAGTACATGCTTTTAGATCTCTTAGAGTAGAAACTTTTCTTTGGGTGCCCCCCACTCCGGCAAAGCAGCCTTTTTATCAGCTAATATGTGAAACAATTGTAATGTAAAGCATGTAAGCAGTCTTTGCCACTGGGCCCTCATAAATCTTGCCAGTTCCCAGTGAACAACACCAAATATTTGCAGCTGAGGAACATTTGGTCTGCCTTAAATTAACATATCTCAGCAGTCAGAAGTCATTAAGCTTTGCCAATGATTTGAAACCATTTTTCCATTTCAAAAGCGACACTGGCTGTTACTTTTTTTTTCCTCCCTGGATGAAGAAGGTGGTAAAGGAACAAAAGAAATGAAAATGAAAATGGGACATTAATGAATAAAATAAAAAAATTACGAAGAGACTTTTAGCTGCTTTTAGAAAATCTCTTATTCAGAATGTTTTAAAAATCTAGCAGATATCTGAGTGTGTGTATATGAATGTGATGAAATAATAATTCCAGTTGATACATATTAATTTCAGCAATGGTGTGATTTTAAAAGCTACAGAGGTGTACATTTTTTTCTTGCTTAATCCCACACAAATAGTCATTTAGATGTCTCTGAAATCTTTATATGACTCAAGAAGCAAAGAACAAAGGAATGTCGAGTGCAAAGATCATCTGAAACATTTGCCTGTTTGGGAAACAGCTATAATCAAATCTAAATAGTTTGCATGTTAAGGACACTCCACACAGCTAGAACGGTCTCTAAAGTGATTCTATTACTGAAGAGGCAAGCTGCTTTTAAACCACGCAGATTGGCTCTTCAAGGATGCAAACAACTTCAGAGGAAACAAAAGAAAAACCCAGCTCTATATGGCTGTTCCCTTACTATATTCACTTTCAAAATGGTGTCTTCAATTTCAATCAATCAAACATTTCAAGGAGAAAATGTGAAAGTTGTCAAGTGATTTTATATCATATTATTCTTGTTCACAAAGAACAAGAACATTCCAATCTGAGCTTTTATTCATATCTGTGATAAGAACCGTGGTTCTAAATTAGTTTGCAGCAATTTTTTTGCCACTTTTATTGAGAGATCTTTTTTTAAAAAAAATAAATATATTAATATTCTGTAATAACTCAAAAAAATGAGTGGTGTTCAACTACGTTTCATTCAGAACAGACCCACTGAAATTAATTAACACGACCAAACTAGGTTTATTAACTTCAGTACATCTACACTGAGTAAAATTTAGTTGAATACTTAAAAGGTATTTAAGGAAGTGTATTTTTCTCTTTCTAATGGTTGGTATTTGCTTCATTATCTATCCCCAATATCTTGGAAATAATGTGATACATATCCAAATACATGTTTAAAAAACGAAGGATTACACACTAGGAACCTCAACATGAATTAATGTTTACCGTTAATTTATGATTAATCAATTTGTTGTCAAGAGTTTGATGCGACTCAGGAAGTAATAAGTTACACAATTATGGGGGGGGGTGATAATAAAGAAAAACACCCTCTCCCTTTTATACTGTTATCAAGCCAGCCTTAAAACTGCACATGGACAAAAAGTACATGCAAATGGGCAAAGTTTAGGTCTCTCTATCCTTAAAACAAAACAGATGCTGTGGAAATCTTCCATTTGTATCTCATTTCCCAGACACTTTAGAAAAACTAGCTTTATGAACAGAATGAAATTAGTGTTATTCGCAGCTAATCAGATTCATTTTGCAAGTGCTTAAAGCTTTGATTAAGAAAAAAACCCCACATTTTTGTCAAGGTTACGGAGGATATGTAAGTAATGTATTCACTTGCTACCTTTTAATTCCAGCGTAGTTTGTATTTTATAACAATCTTTTCTGAAAAGCTCTTCAGAAGACAAGTAGATTTCTCGACAAGCACTACTTAAAAGGAATTAAACAGTACTTGGAATTTTACCACTTAGAGACAAGTAGCTTCATTTCTATACCAAGACTAGAGGTTTTAAGGATATGAAAATCTTATGAGTAGAATTTGTTTTCTCATATAAGTTTTATTAATATAGGAAACACAAAGCATTTGAACTTCTTATTCTGCTTTCATCGCCTCACGTCATTCTCCTGGCTCATAATGGAAACTGCTGGGACACATTTATGTTTTTCAAAATCTTGTAATTGAAGACATTACTGGCCTTTCCTAGATACCAGAAACTTTTTCATATGATTTATTGTTGAATAAAAGCTGCATGCACTGATGAAAATAAATATAATAGAGATAATTTCATTTTTTAGAGGCATCCCAGCAGTAACTTCTAGAATGCCTAGTGTGGTTCCTTTATCATTTGTGGGAATATTATTTTTTTTTTAATACTCTAATAGCAATCATGGGGTTAATTTGACTTTTGTTAAAATGAGCATACAGAGCCTGAATCAAGAATAGTCAATAAACAAATGATTCAGGCTTAAAATTAAAAATAAGAAATTTAAATCTTTGTATTTCTGTTTGCATTGATAATGGAAAATGTCATTTAAAAACATGTTGCCTATCTCTAGGTTATGTCATTTCTACTTTTTATCCTAAAAATACCCAGGGAGCAAAGTCAGAAGACTTTGTTTCTTTGTTTGTTTAACCGCCTTTAATCTGATGCTCAAAAGGTGGTTTAAAAAACAAAAACAAAAAATACATAAAATAATAACAAACAAATACTCTTCCAGTTTAAAAGGTGCTAGATTGTTTAATTAGCCAACAGCCTGGGTAAAGAGGAATATTTTTGCCTGGCGCCTACATATAGGTGAGCCCCCCACAAATGGGGAGCCACCACAGAAAAGGCCCATTCTCGTGTTGCGACTCTCCAGACCTTCCATGCAGCGGACACGGGTGACGATTGCTTCTATGACTTTACAAAATAGATTTAAAAATGATGAGATTCTGCAAATGGACTTTGAAAACTTCAGTGGCTTTAGAGCTGTGCCATTTCTGACAGATGTTGGACACTGTGGATGATTTTGTAGTTCAGCAATATTTTTTTAAAAAATGTACTAAGGATTTTTTACAAGAACACATCACACTGTAAAAACAAACGTTCTTTTTAAAGAAAAAATGGAAGTACAGTGGTACCTCAGGTTAAGTACTTAATTCGTTCCGGAGGTCCGTACTTAACCTGAAGCACCACTTTAGCTAATGGGGCCTCCTGCTGCTGTCGTGCCGCCAGAGCACAATTTCTGCTCTTATCCTGAAGCAAAGTCCTTAACCTGAAGCACTATTTCTGGGTTAGCAAAGTCTGTAACCTGAAGCGTATGTAACCTGAAGCATATGTATCCTGAGGTACCACTGCATATGAAGCATTACTGCTCACAAATCACTGAGAACTATGTACTCTCTCCATCTTAACCAAAAGACTGTCCCCTTAGGGTTATTTATTTATTTATTTTAGTAATTGCTTGCCTACAAATACATTTTAGTGTTAACAGGAAATATGTTGGACTACCTTTCATAAACAAGTAATAAGTTATCCAGAATTTCTATTATAAAATTATCCAAGCTGACAACGACTGAGAGATTGGAGGGTGGGCACGTGGATCTTAATCAAAGTGGTATTCTAGCTTGGATACAGCAATTCCATTTATCCATTACTTAATAGAGAATTCTCATACATGAGAATTTTATACACGGTAACTTCTTCAGGTTCATGTGTATAGGGAAGAACGGCATGAACCAAAAACACAGGTAAATCTGGCTATATACAATCCTTGCAATACAATAGTGACAATGGGAATTACTAGTGAATTTCAGTGTGGGCAACAATTCAGCATGGTCAGCAATTGCTACCTATAGGAAATGCCTATGGGGGGAAATTCACCCTAATGGTTACACTTTTCATAAAACTTTTCATAAAGCTATAGTCCTAGGGAGAAGCTCAATATACCTCTCTCTTATTTGTTGACAAGATCATGACATCAACACTGACATCCCAAGCTACTGCAGAGAACTTTTGCAAATATTCTGTTGAGTTTTTCACTCTCTTTTCTGTCTTTTTTGGTAGTTCTGTTGTCATCTGTCAGGCCCCCATCATGTCGGTCACTTAAGATGAATAACCTGAAGTCTTTTAGACAGGAGGCAGATGGGGACTCTGTTTCTCCAGCAACTGTTACTGAACTGCATCTAAATCTCCAGTTAACTGGGGTTTCCTGCTCATTCTACTGATACTTTTTGTAGGCCCAACAAGTATTTGTCCTGATACAGCAGGACTTTTAAGGGTCTGACAGGATATTGGGACTTGAATCGTAACAAGTGGCAGGTTCATAAGTTTGAAATTCCACCGTACAGAACAGTCCTGTGGAGACAGTTGCTCGGAGGACGTAATATCTGATACGGCACATTCATGGTTACATAATCAAGTTCCCAGGAGTGATTTGTCCTTCCATGTATCCCTCTGGAAAACCAGCAGCTGTAAGTCTCCCTTTGGAGTAACTTGCAAATTGCCTGAGTTCTTTCCAAAAAATAAACAAACCAGAACCATTATCCCCAAAGAAGTGGACAACCACTTTGTACCTGCCCCATAATGGAGTGGGCTCCATTGGTTCAGGGTGAGTAGTCTTGCCCTCAATCTTCAGATTTTGATCCTAGACTTCTTAATTCTATCCCTCTTCAATGTGATGGGACACTTGCTTCTTTATGTTGACTAGAATTAAAGAGGTTTGCATGAGCTCTCACAGCCACAAAGCCAGAGGAATCAGTGTACTATTCGGCTGCCAAGGCCCCTCAACCCCTTAGGATAAAGGCTTTGCTCAGCTCAGAAATATATATATTTCCCTTTGGGGGGTCTCCCAGCTGGTGCCTCCCCCTCCTCTCCACCCAGCCAGTCCATGACATCTGGAAGCTCTATAATGGTGTTAGCCACACCTGTGTGGGGAGGGTGGCCCTTAGCTTGGAGGCTGCCACAGAGAATGCTTTCTCCCAGGACACCAACACACCTGAGCTTCTGGTATTGAGATTCAGCCCTAATTCTGCTTCCAGAGTTATTAGCTTGTGCCCCCACCATCTTTGCTGAATGTCAATTGCCAACAACTTACAATGGACTAATTCCAAAACCACCCATAGAGTACCTGTTACATTAAACTTGGAGCTCAGTTTTTTTCAAAAATCATTAATTTAGAAGAAAAGCCCTCCCCCCACACTTTCTTGCATGCCACAGGACTGCAATTCAGTCAGATTAAACCTTCAGGAGTAGCTGGTGCAGTACTAGCACTGCCATGCACCAGGACATGGGGGGGGGGGCAGAGCAAGGGAGCAAAATGGTTTGGGTGCAGAAATGGCCAGAGCTGGATTACCACCTCATCATCATCCCAGTACATAGCAGCAACGCTATTGCTGGGAAACTAGATCCACAGCATAGCTTAGATTGAAAAGAATGAGCCACAGCAACCCCCAAGGGCTGCTCATGAACATCTCCTTCCCCTCTCCTCCACTATGGCCATGGTATTGGAAACATCCTGTTAACCACTGTGTAGTGTGTCATCTGAACCTTAAACTGTGGTTAATCTTAACTATAGACAGTTTAACCGTAACCCATTGTTTGAAGGTGGCTTGTTGCAAACAAAGCGTAGTTGAGATTAATTGCAGTTTAAGGTGCAGGAAACCACCATAAACTGTGGTTATTCTAAACTGGAAGAAAAGCTTCCCAATTTGCTTTGCCGGAGGCAGAAAGCGTGAGCTCAAGCCTGCTGCAGCTTGATCATATCACACTCAACTACTATATTTGAATAAGGTGTCAGAATATGGTCAATGGCTTCATTTAAACATTTTTCATGTTATATCAACAGTAAAAACATTGGTTTCTCAAGTTTCTTACTGGTTAAGAGAGGTTAACAGCTCAAAAAAGTTTTGATATAATATTAGATGTTAATGTCATTACGTATTTTGTAGCCATTCTGTAGGAGACATTGAACTATTAATGTCTCCTTATATAGCATAAGAATAAGAAAGGGAGCAGGCTATACTTTCTTTTTGTATTAAATATGTTACAGAGACCACACATACACACACATACCCAAACAGGCTGGGTCAGGAAATTAGACATCTTATCTTTGGGTCTGTTAAAAAGGACCAATAACCTAGGCCTCCAGCACTCAGTGTGATAACTGCTTTTACAAAATGAATTTTTGACTTTTTCACAGCTTAGCTACAAGTAGACACTATCAGCAGAACAGCATTTCCCTGCAATATGATGGAAAGTAAAAGATTTCAACATCTGACAGAAGAAAATGAACAGCTGATAAAACATCTTTGAAATGTTCTCTCGCTTCAACACATGCCTTTGACAATGATTTGCATTTTTATTATTGTTGACTTTCATGACGGGACTGATGGTCAGCTAAACATACAATGACTTGAAATACAGCTAATTATAAGTTCACCATCCCATTCTAGGGAGGAGGGAAACAAACCAAATCAAAGGAAAACAGAACAATCCGTCTTAAATATTTTAGTCCATGCAAAATGTGAAAGGTTCATCTTATCTATTGGGTTGTTTTTTCCTTCCCAATCAATAAAAAATGGATACTATAATGCCATCAGTCAGTAAGGAATTATGGCATGCGACTGAAACTTGTATCGGTACTTCAAAACCTTAACATCATACTACAGGACTATCTACCTGGAATATCCAGCAATAATCTACATGTGTAATCTTTTGCCACCTTTTCAGTTGCAGGTGCCTTCTCTGGTGCTGGGCTTCAAGCCAGGATAACAGACTAAAAGAGTTGAAGGTTGTGAAGGTTGAGCAGGCCTATTGTTCAGTCAGAGGCCACAGAGATGGTCTTAGTGTGCTTCAGGGATGGTCAAGAACCAGCTGGTACTAGCTGACAGTATTCTGTTGCCTAGGTGCACCTAGGTGTTGATTCACTGCTGGAAGAAGTGATCCACTGCTGGAAGAAGTGTTTTTTTTTGAACACCGGTTGCTGGAAACTGCAGGTGGGGAAGTTCTGTTGGGTTGATTCTGCTTGCTGGCTTCCTATGGGCACCTGGTTGGCTGCGGTAAAAAGACATTGCTAGATGACATGTGTCTTTGGCCTGGTCCAGCAGGGGTCTTCTTATGCTCAGTGTGCAATATGTGAAGGGTGGAATTGCTGTGCCACTTGCCCATTATAAGATCAAGAAAGCTTGGCTTGGGGAACAAGGACCTGCTCAGGTTGACTCCTCTGTTTTGCTGAGAATAAATTGATTGATAAGCCTCTACCTTCTGAAGACCTGGAAGATGTCTGTGAGTCAACAGAAGGAATGAGCTATTCCTCAAAGCAAAATCCTGTCAATTTTTGTTGTACAGTCTGCCTCCTATTGGCCTATTCATCTTGCCGAGTAGCACCTGAGACAATGTGCAGAATGGTAGAATGTTTTCTTTTGCCACTGCACTGCACAGTCTGTTAAGTGGGGTCGATGAGATTATTTTAAGGAACAAATGCCCTTTGCAAAACAAATCTCAGCATCTTAAGGTCATTTTTAAAACAGCTCCTACAAAGCATACATCTTCTAATTGTTATGCAAGCCTAGTAAATGCAAGAACAAATGAAACATGTGAACCTGTCTCATTTGCATGGACTGGCTACATGGGAAATTTTTAGCAGTTAAAAAAAACCACACACATAACTTGGCAGTTATTTCAGCTTTCTCACCGTGGTAGGTTTGAAAGCAAATTCCTTGAAAGTGAATGGCATAGAGACAGCTAGGAAGTAACCAAAAGACTCTATGAAAGAAAGAAAAGGGGCTCTGGGGAAAATGGAAGTTTTTCACACTTAGAGGCAGAAAAGTCTATCTGCAACATTTGCCTTTGTTTTTTTCAAGGTACATTTATTCAGGAATCATTGGCTAACATAGGGCTCTTGGTGCTTCAGCAGAGGCTACAGAATAAGGCCCGGAATGCTAGCTGTTTGTTTGTTTTTATAATAACATTTTATTCTTTTTGTCATAACTGTTACCCCAAACACCTTTTTATTTGTCAATATATTGTGCCACATTTACATTCAGCACTAGCATCTCTAAACGATGGGAATTTTTGTTCAAATTTATTTATCTACCAGAGATTGGGTATACTGGGTTAAGTGTACTTGCTTTAAATACTTTTTCTGTTTTAGTACTTTAACTGAAGGTGTATTCTTTTTAACAATCAAGTGGATTCATTTTATGAAACAAATGAATGAAATATGTGAACTGAATAAACTTTCATCTTACGCATAGAATGAACAAGACCAGCAACACCGCAGTGTGATGATATTTAGCAATTACCATATTTTTTTGCTCTGAAAGTCGCACCAGACCATAAGACACACCTAGTTTTTGGAGGAGGAAAACAAGAAAAAAAATATTTTGAATCCCAGAAGCCAGAACAGCAAGAGGGATCGCTGCACAGTGAAAGCAGCGATCCCTCTTGCTGTTCTGCCTTCTGGGATAGCCGCGCCAAGCCTCTTCAGGGGAGGGGGGGGCGTTCCTCCCATTGCCTGAAGAGGTTTCGCAAAAGCAACACAAAGCCTCTTGAGCGAAGGGGGGGGGCGCTCCTGTTGTGATCTGCAGTGATCCCTCTTGTTCTTCTGGCTTCAGGGATAGCTGTGCAGCCTGCATTCACTGCATAAGACGCACACACATTTCCCCTTACTTTTTAGGAGGGAAAAGGTGCGTCTTATAGAGCGAAAAATACGGTATGCAATCTAATCCTATTTATGCAGCAGGCCCAGAATATGGCTATGAGCAGCCTAAGGAAGGAAGGGCCTAAAAAGTTGGTACTACATATTGAGAATGCATGCATGAATGAATAAAGTCATTAAACATTAGAAACATATGAAAATCAAAAATTATTGCTTCAATCACTATCTCTGGGAATCATAGAACTGTAGAGTTGGAAGGGACCCAAGGCCCATCTAGTCCAAACTCCTGCAATGAGGAATCCCAACAGAAGCATCAATGACAGATGGCCATCCAACCTCTGCTTAAAAACCTCCGATGAAGGAGAGTCCACAACCTCCCAAGAGAGTCCATTCCACTGTTGAACAGCTCTTACCATCAGACAGTACTTCCTGATATTTAGTTGGAATCCGCTTTCTTGTAATTTGAAGCCATTGGTTTGGGTTCTAGTCTTAATATAGCAGCTCCTTAGATATTGGAAAATGGCTATAATATCTCCTCTCAAGTCTCCTGCTATCCAGGCTAAACACACCAATTACCTCAACCATTCCTCATAAGGCCTGATTTCCAGATCAGCATGGTCGGCCTCCTCTGCACTCCTGTCTTGTTTTTTTAATAGCTCCATTTGTTATATTCCTCCTCCAAGAGGCTCAGGATGGCACCCATACATGGATTTTGCTCCTTCCTTGCTATCCTCAACAGCAACAACCTTGTGAGGAATTTAGGATTAAGGGACAGTGACTGGCCTAATTAAGGTTACCAGATTTTTTTCAATGAATGCGGTGACACTTTAAATACATACATACATGCATGCATACATACATACATACTACACGTTCGGGACATTGATGCTGCAGCCATGGTGGTGGCAGAGGGAAGGGAGGTTCCACACTGCCTTTCGGAGCAGCCCCATCCCAACTCCTCCTTGCGTGTACGCAGGAGGGGGCAGGGATCCCTCAGCTGGGAAGGGAAGCGATCCCTGCCCCCTCCTGCTTGAATGCAAGCTCTGATACAGCGTGAAGGCTCCCTTCACAGCTGAGAGATACCCACGCCACTCCTGCTTGCACGCAAGTAGGAGTTAGGAGGCTGTTCTGATAGGCGGCATGAAGCCTCCCTTCACAGCTTAGTTGCTGGGGTCAGGGAAGGTGGAGGCAGCCCGGAAGCTGCATCTGAGAGCCCCTGCACCACCATCATATGGAGACTTCCGAGCAGCTCCTGAAGCCAGCCAGAGCCAACTGCTCCGGGCTGCTGAGACTGCCGCTGCTGTGTTTCCCAGGGACATTAGATGAAATCCGGGGACGTTCCGGGGATGGAATTTGTCCGGGGACTTATTCGCAAATCTGGGAACTGTCCCTGGGAAACGGGGACGTCTGGTAACCATACCTAAGATCATCCATGACTGAGCTTTGAAATTAAGGAGGGCTAAGGTTTTAGCCTAATGGTTAATCTGGACTTGTTATGTACTCTATTGAGCCACATAGATCTGAATGCTGCAGTCCTATACACACTTACTTAGGAGTACTGTCCACTGAACTCAGGCAGGTTAGCTTCTGAGTAGACCTCTGAGTAGGCTTGCACTGTGAAAGGTTGGTTAGAAGTATTAGCCATAGTAGGCAACAGTGAGAAGAGGAAAAGATGTAGTGAGCTATATTTAGAGTGAAGTCCTTGCAAATCAATGACAATATAAGGCCATTGAGTAGGTTTAGTATTTCACTATTAGGGTTGCCATATGTCCGGAATTTACATAGCTGGGATTTGGCTGTCGAAAACAGTGTCTGGGTGGAAATGTCTTGGAAAATCTGGACATATGTCGGAAGTGTATATTTTGGCAAATTTCCTTAAAAGTAGCTCAAAAACTTATTCTTTTTTTAGATCTCGCAGAAACAGCTCAAGCAACTTTTCACTTTTTGAAATATGGCAACCCTACTCACTACTGGTTTCCCTGACTAATGGCATTGGTTCAAAGGAATTTGTTAATCAAAAGAGACCCGATGCTTGAATGATGCACAACATTTAACCAGGAGAGATACAACCAATGATAAAACTATTATAACATGTTCACACTGTAAAAAAGAGAAAAGAAAACATTTTAAAAGCTTATTAAACTTTAGAGCTAGCTAAATTTCATAACTCTCCCTCCAGCGTATCAAGAGCTAGAAAAGCTGCAGCAAAAATAATAATTTTCCCCGAGTAGTTCAAATTGTTCTACGAAACTAGAGAGCAGAGAGTCTTTACATCTGTGCTCAGCACAAGAAACACCTCACTCCACCAACCTCCTCCTGTAACACTGCCAAGGTCATGGCCGAGAAGCCGATGGAGCTTTTCCACTTTGTTAATCTGTGGTTTCTGGAGTTTCTTAGGGAACACAGGAAATACTATGCGCCTAGTAAAAATCAAGTCATTTGTATAATAGTGGGGCAATAGTATCAAGTGTTCTGCACCTGTTTTACGCTGCGCTGCCATAATGTCTGTAAAAGCAAACAGTAGATCTCAGGGTCAGATTACAAATTGGACTAGGCTGTTTGCTAGATTGCTGCTTTGTTTAACCTTTATGCTTTTGTTTTAAAGGGTGACTAGGGTGGGGGAATCGCAAGAAGTAAGAGGTTAGTTCAAAGAGTTGTAATTATCTGCAAGGTAAATTAGATATTTTACTTTTAACAAATTATGATACAATTATTTATCCATTCTGTCTTTTATAACATTGAGATACTCTGTTCGACAGGAACTCACGGAGAATAATGAATTTCAGATTATATGCTCCCTCCAAGCAGTATGATTAGAATACATAAAGAAATTGTTCTGCACCAGTTTTACACTGCACTGCCGTAATGTCTGTAAAGCAAACAGAAGATTTCAGGGTGAGATTTCAATTTGGACTATGCTGTTTGCTACACTTCAGCTTTGTTTAACCTTTATGCTTTTGTTTTAAAAGTGGAATGGCTTTGTTTTGTTCGGCTGCAAGAAAGAAAAGGCCAGTTAAAATAATTATAATTGTCTGTAGAGCAAGTTAGTCTACCTTAACAAACGATGAGACAACTATTTTCCACATTGACTTCTATAAAGTTGAGATACTTTGTTTGACATGAACTCACATAGAGTAATGAACACCAGGTAGTATATGCTGCTTATAAACTGCATTATGAGAGTACATATGGAAATAAATTCTGCTTCTGTTGGGTACTATAAGCTTTTCTTTCTTGTTTATATTGCAATTAAAGAAGCCCAAAGCTTTGCATGCAGTGCTTACAAATTCCAGGTTCCAGGTCTACATTAATTGTTCCTTTATAAGCCATGCCTCTTCGTTACCTGACTTTCTTTTGTCTCTCTTTGTACGTTACAGGTGCTTCTTGTATTGCACGCAACTTTAACACATGCACACACACAAACAAACACACAGAAGGTGGGTGGGAGGAGATGTGCTTGCCTTCTTGAAATATTCTAATTTGAATTGTTCAGTGAATGCCTCTTGCCCTGCAAGGAGTGCAGATCTCTTACAATCTGAAAAGCAGCAGTTTGATTCTCAGCAGGCAAAATTAAAGAATTGACTGCATCTGGGTTGTAATAACCACCTTCCCCACAGTCAGCGGAATGACTATTATTATAGCAGACTTGAATAAAAAATTAAAACAGATTGTGTGGTAGAAGAAAGAAAATAGCATTTCCAAAGGAAAAACAAAAAAAACCCTAGCTATTGCATACTTAAACCGTTTTAATTTTCTCTGGTGCCTGTGCATTGCCCCCTCTATTTTAATTGCTATAGGTTACGAGACTCAGACAAGAAGCAAGACAAATGTTGAGCAAATATCTTCTGTTTATTGCTTAGGTAATATACCTCAAACCCGACTCAAACACCCTTCCTGTCTTGTTAAGAATGTGCATCATCATGCCAGAATAGACTTTCATTATTTTTCCTCTTTTATAATTGTGGTGAAACCTGACCTTCTTAATATCCAAGCATCACCCTTTCAAACTGTTGGGCCACATTCACACAAATTCCAGTTTTGCAAAACTTTTACACATTTTTACCTTTCGTTCTTAATAAAATATAAGTTAGAAAGGAAGGAGTAACTTCATTGGTAACAGTCTGTGTGGGTGGGAGACTGGGCCCCACTCCACCAAATATATAATATGCAGTGAAGAACCATGCATACATGCAGCCACTCAGTTTATGCAATTCATCACAACAGAAAAGGAGTTTTTGCACATATGGGCTTCTGCATCATATACTGAATCGTGCATCTTGTGAAGAGCAAAGGTGTGCCCCTGTTTTTGTACCACACAACCTCTGCACAAGTCAATAGTCAACAAGGACTATAGTTCTCTTTAGAAAAGAGTAGGCATGTCTGTGTTTGCACTATTAGTAAGAAAGCAAAGCTGGGACCCTTTCCATTAATTTTCATTTGATTCTGCCTATGCCCAAAACTTATGCACATTTAACTTTAACATGCTTGGCAAAAAATAAAATTAAAAAGGGGCCAGAAGTCCGGGGGAAATGATTTTGGCAATTCCACCTGCCACTGTGTTCTAACTACACACAATGTGTATATACAATGTGCTTAGACTATGCACGATTTTGGCTTTAGGCACAATTCCCAGAATGTACCCCCCATGTAAATTGTCATCTTACTGTATTTCCTTATAGTTTCACCAAACTGAGCCCTCCATGTCAGGAAGAAACAGGACAGAAGCATCACATGATAAAGCATTTCCATGATATAATTTACCTTGCCTTTAAACACGTGAATGCAACTGTGTTCTTAAACAGTAGCTTGACTTGCAGTGAACTGGATAAAGTATCACTGCTGGGAAACAGTGCAAGACCCAGGTCACCCCAGACTGTCAGTACTGCGTAGGTGCTGGATTACAGCATTCTGTTGCTGAACTGCAACAAACCCATTAAAAAATCTGTGGTTTTTGCAGTTAGGAAAGTGAAGGGGAAATGCACTAAAAAGCACGGGATAAGTGACTGATTCACAGGAAGATGTATAACCTCTGCACAAGCAAATCAGGATGTAATCTCCCCATAAACAAATCAGAACAAATGCTCAGCAAAGGGTACTGTGTGAACTGTGTGCAAGCAAATCAACAGTTTGTGTGGAGGAGACCCTACAGTCAGACCCAACACGCCACAAAAGATTTATGGTATTTTTTCACTCTGTATATACTCATAATCCTAATGCTTTACTGCTACCTAATTAATCTTTCCAGTACTCTGGGACAGGAGACAGTACAATTCTTTATTAACCAACACATTTCAACTCCATTTGACTTTCAAATGTAAAAAGTAAAAGAGAAATATATGAAGTCAGATGATCACAAGGTGAATCCTTGGATTTTAGTGGGAAGTAGAACATAATTAACTTTTAAAAGGGGAAGACTTGGGCTGAGGAGGAATAATTAAGGATTTGATAAGGTGATCAACAGAAGAGGAAAAGTAGCTTAACAAAAATAAAAATCAGAAACAAGCATGGTTTTTTCCTTGTGCAGAATGTCTGTCTACGATCAACATAGAACAGGAGCACTGAGTCTCGGCGCGAGGGCTTGAAATGCCATCATAAACCATTTGAGATTTGCTCTCATTACATTACTACCTGAAAAAGCACACTGTAGTTATAAGCCTTGTAAACCCAAGGTTCTTTATCATTTAGCCTTCTATATACTAAAACCTTATTTGTAATATGCACTATATAGTGTAGTAGTAAATATTTCCAATTAGCTTTAGTGTCAGTAGTCCTCCAGAAAACTGATGCATTTATGTTAATATAAAAGCCTACATGGTATATTTTATCATGCATTAGAGATTTTAATCAGGTAATCTGCATGGCATCTGGAAACCTAAGCAGAGGCAAAGTCTGCTATAACAAAGGCACTGTAACAGTTCACCTTCAGTGAAGAACAATAATGCATTATTAAATTCACTTTCCTGCTCAGTGGTTACACTTAGCTGACCACAGCAAATTTGCTCTCTGCCTGGTCTTCACAAGTTGGCAGAAAAATAGATTCTGTCACATTTAACGGGTTCTGAAAATGACAGGATGCCTCTCTTGGTTTAACTATGAGCCATAATCTTTCAGAAGTAAATATAATTACAAATGCCTTTTGTCACATACTGCTTAGGAAGGATATTATATGTGGGTGATTATGGCAATAGATATCACCAGGCTGCTTCACTGTCATTAAAATCAGATATTGATCATGTTACACATCAGCACTATCTAGGGGTTCGTGTGTGTGTGTGTGTGTGTGTGTGTGTGTCCTCTTGACCAAACATGACATCATAATTCCTGCAATGCAACAAAATATAAAGTATATCAGATTCCTTGACTATATCACGACCAAATTCAGAGATCCTATGCCAAACAGCAATCTTTTTTTTAAATAACTGAATGCTTTTTAAAAAAAATTATTTTATATTTCCAGTTTTGTTTTTCAAAAGATGAGAAAGTTATCACACCCATCACTGTCTATTATAAGATTTATGAATTACCCATTAAAAAGCTATGATTGGGACTCAGGAAAAAGGTTACAGGCCCAAGACAATGGATAATATGCTTTATATTACTGCTGTTCCCAGAGGTTCATTAACCAGACAGTCCTACAAATTCCCACTTGGAAGACAGGTTTACTCCTAGTTAAGCGTGTACAGGATTCTGGTATTAAAGTATTTGTGGCTCAGTATAAAACAGGGGTCAGCAACCTTTTTCAGCCATGGGCTGGTCCACTGTCCCTCAGACCATGTGGTGGGCCAGACTATTTTTTTTTTGGGGGGGGGGAATGAACGAATTCCTATGCCCCACAAATAACCCAGAGATGCACTTTCAATAAAAGCACACATTCTACTCATGTAAAAACACGCTGATTCCTGGACTGTCCGTGGGCCGGATTAAGAAGGCGATTGGGTCGCGTCCAGCCCACAGGCCTTAGGTTGCCTACCCCTGGTATAAAGGATAACATTTACACCACAAAGCCTGCAGTTATACATACTCTTATATATACCTGACAATAAACATGTATATGATTGCAACCGTAAGACAATTAAATATTGTTTTCTCTATTCCAGTTACATTCATGGGGGGGGGGGGAGAGTTTGATTTTCCACTCTCATTTTTGTTACACCCACTTAGTCTCTTGAGCACTTTCTATCTGACACACATTACTGTTAATATGACAACTTACCGGCAAGGTGCTTGCAATGGCACTATTGGCAAATAACTCCTTTAATAGGGTCTAACGTTTGTCCCTCACACAGTTCCATTGGATTCCAATTGTTCTACTGTTTATGTTTTACTGCTGTATGACAAAGCAGCCTTAGTGCAAGGTGTTTTGCTAGCATGGATCCCATGATAAGCATGCGGTTCTGGTTGCTTTGAAATCTGCATGGAATGGTTGCAACTAAAGGTTTAGGAGGCGTTTGGTGGCAGCACGGAGGCCCTCAAGTGTTGGACCTTTAACGACAACCTTTAACGACTGTTCAGCATTCAGCATTTTTAGTAATCTGGATATACCCAAACACGTCATAAGGTTAAGTGATGGGAATCAAGAGAAAAAAGGAAAGCAGAAATGAAAAAAAATCATTCATCGGTGTTTGTCAAATGTTCTGGATTGGGAATTCGTCCAGCCACTCAGTCTGGCAACACAACAACTTCTGCTGGCTTGATCTATTGCCCTGGCCCACTGAAGGACTTTTCAATGACTGAGTAGGAATATGTGTTTAGGTTTGTTTGTTTAAAAAAGGTTGGCAGAAGGAACAAAAATGCACATCTTTCAAGGGGAAAACTCATCACTATACCAAGAGGAAAATATTTAGTTTTTAGCACATTAGTCACCCATTTACACAGAAGAAAGTTGTGTGCAAACATATATGTACCAATGTTTTTAGGAAACTTTTAAAAATATAAATGTGCCCATATTTTTAAAGCATGCATGCTTTAAAACAGAGGGTGCATTCTACCAGAACAAAAAAGTCAAATAAATGACACAAAAAAGCCAAGTTTATTTTTCCTAATTTTAAAGCGTGAGTACGCTTTTTGAAGAATTAACTAACAGATATTTTGCATTCATCTCTAAAGTTTAATCACCACTTAGGTAGAGCTGTAAGCAATTACTTTTAAAAAAGCATCTCCATACAGAATATATTGCATATAATTAATTCAATGACTATCAGGGCTATAAAGATTAAATAAGAAGAGAAAGAAATATCATTAAAAAACAGCCATAGTCTAAAACTTAACTAAGCCAAGTGGATCCAGTGAACAATCCTAATTAAAGTGCCTAAGACAAACAAAGCTTGGGCTAAAAGCACTAAAAACAATTGAACACTTATTTTATTAATCTAATGAATCATGTATCATATCATTACAGTTTTGTATATATCATTAATTTCATTCCTTTCGCTTAAGCCTTTTATTGGGATTACTTCAGTTATTAGTTGGTCTAATGTATTGGTTACCTCTAAATCTCGCTCTACAATCTCTTCTTATCTTGTTGCATAAACCCTTGCGTGTTATTCAAATTGCTTCATTTATTATGATAGCTTCCCCATGTAAATTGTGCTGACTGCTCGCCCTTGCATAGTCCTCATTAGACTAATGAAAACCTTCAAACGAAAAAAACTAAACAACCTGCCAAATAAAGGTCTGAGGTTATTATGAAAATTACAACTCTGGGAGCTGGGAGAAGCTCTGTTCATTAATTCATGCTCAGCAAATTGCTAACTAATTTAGTTGCACTCCTCTGCATTAATGGATTATTTTATAAAAATGTTTTCCACAGCCCAAGACCTTTGGTGCATGCTTTTGAGAGGCTTGAATTCTAATCAACCTTAACAGTAAATTAGGAATGTAATATCTAAATAATAATTGGGATGGCATATGGAGGAAAATAGTGTTTAAAATCCCATGAAAGGTACTTTTGGTTTTCAGCTTCATATGTCAATTTCACAGTAGTTAAAACAATTGTACTTGCTTAATATTCTGAACCTGTTCCATAAGATACTAGTAACAATGGTGATCCAAAAAATGTTCAAAAAGTTTCATTCACAAAGTATCCAAAAACGGCCTGATTATCAGATGCAAGATGCATTTCTGTAAACACAGACCAACATTCATTAATTAAAAGTTCTGGCTATTTAAGTGAACTTTTAAGGGGGAAATGGAACCTCCCAAAATGGCTTTGAAACAGCTCCTGTGCAAAGTTAATACTAATGATGATCTATAGGGCAAATGGCCTGCATTTGATAATGCATTTAAATGGCTTATACTAGGGTGCTGACCCCGGGATTCTGAACAGCGAATTAACAAACAAAAGTTGGTTCGGTTACGTGTGGTTAAGCCACCGCCTCCACTTTACATGGAAGAACACGACTTGAAACAATATAGTAAATCATTCCATCAAGTTGATGGAGGGATTTAAACTGCTCCAAGCATGGGAGACTGGGGAGCTATTACTGTGCTTCTTAACCCATAACATAACGTTGGGAATAAGAGCATGGAAGCATTTAGCCCAGTGAAAGGCTGTAGTGTTTGTGTAAATGTGAACAAGCAAGGACAGTAAAGAAGTGTAAACATTAGAGAACATTTCAAGAAAGCCTATTTCCACTATGATGCAATTCCTGAAAATGAATTTTCCTTTGCTTACAAATTATCCCCCCAAATAAAATCATTCACATAGGTTACAAAAATGAGCTTCTCTGGAGAAGACACTGGGTTGCTGTAGTGTGGTTATGTTATGTTTAATTTGTAGTGGTTTTTGACATTCATATTCCTAAAAGCCCATTCAGAAGCATTCAGTTGATAGAAATCTACTGAGCTTTGTAGCATGCGGCTATTCTGCCTTCTTACTCAGATACCACACAGTGTTGAGTCACAAAACCATTCATCCAGCTAATTATCTCATCATAGCCTAGGTTCAGATGAGTATCTACCTGATTTCTACCAGCAAATCTGTGAATAAGCAAATGAAAAACTTCCTCTTGGTGAATGCCATTTATTAAAATAAATACCTTAAAATAAATCTAAAGATCTGCAGAAAGGTTCTGCAGAAAAATATGTTGCATAAATGAACTGTTCAAGAAAATACATCTTCCCAAATGTCTCTTAAGACAACTGAGAAGTGGATTCAGTTTCTGTGACAAAGCCCCTTGCATGCAACGAACTGCTAATCCTTCAAGAGTGAAGGATAGACTTCTGGAGATTTAAATCAGCCACCATGTGGCTAACTCTGCAACTTTCCTGTCTAGCTCACAGGTACCTATAAAGGTGGGAAGGGAGCATCTAAATATATCGCGCTATCTAGCTGATTTTTTTTTCTGATCTTTGCCCCAGCCTGCTCTGTAACTGAGTATCAACTCTCCATATATACACTAGTACTCATGACATCTTCTCCTGGAAGAGAACTGTGTTGTATTTTCATGGTCCCGCCCATTCATGCTTTCGCTTTTTTGCCCAAGGCTTCCATGGGCACACAAAACTGGTGTGTAAACTCTCTCTATAGTTTATTTAGAACTGGAATGTGGCATATACATATGAGAACCTCATCATAGCAAAGACATGGACAAAGCTGTGTTTGAATGCAATCTATGAGTGATGAACAATGTGCCGGGGTTAGCAAGCTGGAGGCATGCTGGTTTGTATGTTTTTAAATTATACAGCATGAAGTTTTGGCAGTTCAAAGGACATCTATGAATGTAGGTTGCAGTCCCAAAATCACTTATGCCAGACTACGGGGGGGATGGACTGAGCAGAGGCAACCTTCTGCTTGCTTCTGATGGGGTAGCCATTCTCTCATCAGTATTCCACTGGTGAAGACTCACCCTTTCCACTCGCCAAAAGGGCACATAGGCCACTGGTGGTATTGTTGCCAGTGGGGCCTTGTCAAAAGTCCTGAAATGGGGTGTTCAGAGCATGGGGCTGAGCTGGCCTGGGATCGACTAGATCCTGAGCTGCTCTCCCAGCTGGCACTGGGATAGGGCTATAGCTGCCTGCCCTCCATCTTCTGCCACTTTGAGCAGCTGGGCAGCAATGCAGCAGTGGCTCTGCAGAGTTGCAGAGCCACTCTGCAGAGCCCCAGCGATGGCAGCAGGGAGTCTGGAGTATTCTCCCAGCTAACAATTTTTTTAATTTTTATTTTTATTTTTTTATTTTTTTATTATTTTTAAAGTTTGATATAGTCACGTCATAAGGGATGCGGATGGTGATGTGGGTTAAACCACAGAGCCTAGGACTTGCCGATCAGAAGGTCAGCGGTTCAAATCCCCACGACGGGGTGAACTCCTTTTGCTCGATCCCTGCTCCTGCCAACCTAGCAGTTCGAAAGCATGTCAAAGTGCAAGTAGATAAACAGGTACCGCTTTGGCAGGAAGGTAAACGGTGTTTCCACGCACTGCTCTGGTTCGCCATGCTGGCCAAATGACCCGGAAGCTGTACGCCGGCTCCCTCGGCCAGTAAAGCGAGATGAGCGCCGCAACCCGAGAGTCAGCCACAACTGGACCTAATGGTCAGGGGTCTCTTTACCTTTATAATCACGTCACAAAAAGGCATGACCACCTTGCTCACTGAAATATACTCAGAGTCGCAAAGTGATTTCATGCTCTTTATTCAGCTCATAGTGGTGAGGAGGAATGAATGAATGTCCCCTCAAAGTATCTGCTTTATATACATTATTTACACAATGGGCTGCACATGATTGGCTAATTCCGGAATTCTACTGTAAGCCAATCAGGTTGTGGATTCACTTCTATCTGGAGCATGATTGGGTGGTTCCTGCCAACCAATCATACTGCTGCATTGTTCTAGGACCAACCAGACTGCTGCATTCTGATTCCTATTGTTCTAGTACCAATCAGACTGCTGCCTTTTGGATCCTATTGTTCTAGGACCAATCAGACTGCTGCAGTTTGGATCCTATTCAACTCAGTACATAACACCCATGATACTTGTTTTCGTTCTCTGTAGCCCTGACCCACAGAGGAAAAGCACTTTGCACATCGAAAAGGGAGGAGGATGGTACCATCTTTTAAAAAGTATAAAATCAATGCCTACGCCTTATCCAATCAGATGTTGTGTAGGTAACGAAGAGCAGTAACCATTGATTGCCATTGTTTTCAGTGGGAAGGAAGCATACAGAACCACACCAGTTCTTGGCATGACATAGCTCTCTCACCGCCTCCCCCCCCCCAAGGCATGGGGGTAAAAGAAATGATTGGGTCCTCCCTGCCAAGGCTGCCCTTGGTCAAGCCCTGGCCCACACTCTATCTGACCCAATGGTAGGGTACACATTGTAGAAGTTACTACAGAGGTGAAGAAGGGGGTATCCAATATCACAAATTCTCCACCCTCAGAGAAGGCGATCTGATACTTACTATAGCCCCTGGGATAGGACTGCAAGGTAAGAGTAATTATCATGCATTTAGAAGACTGAGATGTCTTATTAATTCAAATAACCTCCAAGGTTATTTCTGGAGTCATCCCGCTATTAATATTTTCTTTACTCACTAAGTAAAGACTGTGTGCAGATACGCTGAATTGGTTGGAGATATTACGGTAGCAAAATCGTTTGCTGAGATTCTTAACAGGAAACGGAAGAAAGGGATGAGGTTATAAGTCACTAAAAGCACTGAAGTTTCTTTCTCTTTTCCTTTTTATGTATTCAGGAATACTTTTTTGCCTTAGGACATATTTTGATTTAGTTATGTAGAATTTCATTATGCCTCTCTAGGCACATATAAGGTCTATTTGCGTAAACAAAGGGAATTCTCTTGAATTTTAAACTGAAGGTTTATGATAAGATGCATCTGAATCAAGTATTGTTAATCGTCTATAACAGCGTATTATTGGTTGTTGAGGAAAAAAATCTCAAGACAAAAAAATCCACTGAGTTCTGGCTTTAAATATCAATTGTTAATAAGTTTGTGATTATTCTCCCCCCCCCCCCTTTACCTAAAAGTTAAACCATTATACAATTTTCAGCTTAAGAATGATCCTTCTGATTAGAATCTCAAGCATATTCAGTATAAAGTGAAGAGTGACATTCAGGCTTCGTTTACCATTGATGCCATTCGAGGAAATATAAACAGATGAAGATAAAAGTGTGTGTGTTATTACCCTATTCAGCACAGTATCTGTGTAAAACTATGGGGGTGGGGAAAATTTTCAAAATTATACATTTTAGAACCAATATTCATTCTCCTATGAACATTTGTTTTGCTGATGATTTGCAACAACGCCTAAACTATCTTGCTGGAAATTATTTCAACATTTCAAAGACAGAATTTCACCACTATGGCACTGCATGTTTTCTGTCTGGCAGCATTTTTAAACCATGGAATCATAGAATTTTGGGTTTAGAAGGGACCCTGAGGATCATCTAGCCCAACTCCCTGCAATGCTGTCTCATAGAGGGATCAAACCTGCGAACTTGGCATTATCAGCTCTGTGCTCTAAGTACTATCTAATACAGTAATAATAATAAGTAATATCTAATACAAGCTATACCAGAAACCTAAAAAGGAGATAGCAGTTTTGACGGTTACTGATGTCTAATATGCACATGGTCTCCACTGACAAATCTTCACATTTAATTTAAGTAACTTTTGCAGATACTGACAGTGTACCGAAGAGTGAAAAATTAAAGGAAATAAGTACATAAAAAGGTAAAGGTACCCCTGACCATTAGGTCCAGTCGCGGACGACTCTGGGGTTGTGCGCTCATCTCACTCTATAGGCCGAGGGAGCTGGTTTTGTTTGCAGACAGTTTTTCCGGGTGATGCAGCCAGCATGAATGCTTCTGGCAAACCAGAGCATCGCACAGAAATGCCGTTTACCTTCCCGCTGGAGTGGTACCTATTTATCTACTTGAAGTTTGATGTGCTTTCGAACTGTTAGGTGGGCTGGAGCTGGGACTGAACAACGGGAACTCACCCTGTCATGGGGATTTGAACCGCTGACCTTCCGATCGGCAAGCCCTAGGCTCTGTGGTTTAGACAGCGCCACATACATAAGGACAATAAATTGCATTTCCAATGCACGGAGCAATGCATAAAACTCTTAAAAGATTCTCCCAGCATCTACAATTGATTACGCTACTTAGTTGCAGGACATTTATACCAAGGTATCCTTGGGCCAAGGTGGATGGTAGCAGCCGGTGGGGGATTGCACATGGGGCTGTGTTGTTCTGATTTCACAAGGCTGTGGAACGCAGTGAGTTACAGTGGTGCCCCGCAAGACGAATGCCTCGCAAAATGAAAAACGCGCAAGACGAAAGGGTTTTTCGGTTTTTGCGTCGCTTCGCTAGACGATTTTCCCTATGGGCTTGCTTTGCAAGACGAAACGTCTTGCGAGTTCTTGTGAGTTTGTTTCCTTTTTCTTAAAGCCGCTAAGCCGCTAATAGCCGTGCTTCGCAAGACGAAAAAACCGCAAGACGAAGAGACTCGCGGAACGGATTAATTTCGTCTTGCGAGGCACCACTGTACTGAGAAGGAAGGGAGCAAGTCAGTGGGGAGCTCAGCATGGTGAGGGCTCAGCATTGGGAACGTTGGATTAATAATAATAATAATAATAATAATAATAATAATAATTTATTATTTATACCCCGCCCATCTGGCTGGGCCTCCCCAGCCACTCTGGGCAGCTTCCATAGAAACCAAAAATACAGTAAAATATCACACGTTAAAAACTTCCCTGAACAGGGCTGCCTTAAGATGTCTTCTGAATGTCAGGTAGTTGTTTATCGCTTTGACATCTGCTGGAAGGGCGTTCCACAGGGCGGGCGCCACTACCGAGAAGGCCCTCTGCCTGGTTCCCTGTAGCTTTGCTTCTCGCAATGAGGGAACCGCCAGAAGGCCCTCGGCGCTGGACCTCAGCGTCCGGGCATAACGATGGGGGTGGAGACGCTCCTTCAGGTATACTGGACCGAGGCCGTTTAGGGCTTTAAAGGTCAGCACCAACACTTTGAATTGTGCTTGGAAACGTACTGGGAGCCAATGTAGGTCTTTCAAGACCGGTGTTATATGGTCTCGGCGGCCACCCCCAGTCACCAGTCTAGCTGCCACATTCTGGATTAGTTGTAGTTTCCGAGTCACCTTCAAAGGTAGCCCCACGTAGAGTGCATTGCAGTAGTCCAAGCGGGAGATAACCAGAGCATGCACCACTCTGGCGAGACAGTCCGCAGGCAGATAAGGTCTCAGCCTACGTACCAGATGGAGCTGGTAAACAGCTGCCCTGGACACAGATTTGACCTGTGCCTCCATGGACAGCTGTGAGTCCAAAATGACTCCCAGGCTGTGCACCTGGTCCTTCAGGGGCACAGTTACCCCATTCAGGACCAGGGAATCCTCCACACCTGCCCGCCTCCTGTCCCCCAAAAACAGTACTTCTGTCTTGTCAGGATTCAACCTCAATCTGTTAGCCGCCATCCATCCTCCAACCGCTTCCAGACACTCACACAGGACCTTCACCGCCCTCACTGGTTCTGATTTAAAAGAGAGGTAGAGCTGGGTATCATCCGCATACTGATGAACACCCAGCCCAAACCTCCTGATGATCTCTCCCAGCGGCTGCATGTAAATGTTGAAAAGCATGGGGGAGAGGACAGAACCCTGAGGCACCCCACAAGTGAGAGCCCAGGGGTCTGAACACTCATCCCCCCCACCACTTTCTGAACACGGCCCAGGAGGAAGGAGCGGAACCACTGTATGACAGTGCCTCCAGCTCCCAGCCCCTGAAGACGGTCCAGAAGGATGTTATGGCCGATGGTATCAAACACCGCTGAGAGATCCAGCAGGACTAGGAAACAGCTCTCACCTTTGTCCCTAGCCCGCCGGAGATCATCAACCAGGATTGGCTTCCTTACTTTACTTGCACCATTCTTAGCACCCGACTGCCTTGCCGCTCCCCCTCTTGATGTGGGGCATTGGGAAGTCAGGTCAGGAGAGCAACACGGCCCCACTTGCGCGGCCCAAACCAGCCACTACCAAAGGCCGAGAATCCCAGCAAATGATTCTGCTCCTTATGGTGGTGAGCTATGTGATAATATGACTTGGCAGCTTGCTCCGCAATCATATCTCAAAATCTGCCCCCGAGATGCTTACATCATGCTTTCTAATGACAGGGGCAGCTCAGCTTGGAGATCTGTCACAGGTACATATGAGCAACAGGCTACAACTGGTTGTAAATCAAGTGAGATATACTTAAGATTTAATTGCAGGGGAATCGACTAACAAAAAAAAAATGAAACAAATACACTTCTGTAAACAATCTATTGAACTGGTTAAAATCCACAGGTATCTTTGACTCAGTGTGCCTGGATAATAACAATTTTAAATGTAAAGGAGGGGGGGGGAACCCTTTTAGTAAAATCATTCAAATCAGTAAAAACCTTCCCTACTTCAGAAGACGTGAAGGTGATAATAGAATACTTTTCTCCTGAACTATATTTCACTAATATGCCTACTGTCTTAAGCAATTTTTTTTAACATACTGCAGATTATAAATTGTCCTTTTTTCTGAAATTTAAGAATACTTGAATTAAAAAGGAGGAGGAGAAGCCTGGGTGGGAGAGAGGCAACTTGAAGAGGAGGTTTCGAAACATCTCACGGTTGTAATTATTAAAAGTCATTTCAGCTCTGATTGATGGATTAGCACAAATATGTCTTCGAAGAAAACACAAACGCTTAATGATTAAGGCTCAAAAATTCCATGATGTTTTTATTTTTTTAAAAAAATAGAAAAGGGATGCAAAGAAGGCATTTTCCATCCTAAGAATATAAATGCCTGAATCTATTTCGTTTGCATTTGTTTCTCCACTTGTAATAATGATTAATGATTTTGAGTGATTAAAGGTGGTCAGAAACAAAATTGCATATCTGAACTGCAGGTCCATAATGATGCAAACAGATAATTACTATCTCCGCAAATATCTAAGTGAAATTGCTTGTTTTAATGCAGGTAAGCCTGGCCTAAAAGTTGCAGGGCTGGCTCAGGAGATTTGATAAATGCAGTCATGACAGAAAACAATTTTTAATTTAGTATACCCTATAAATCTAGATAACCCATGAATATTTACAACTAATCCAGTAGCCAGAAAGAGAGAGGATGTGAATGGGGGTGTTTGCATGAGGGAAGGGGGACAAAAAAAAGGCTGTGACCTAAACAATTACTGCAGAAGAAAAGGAACTCTCAGCAATTTCATCTAGTTAAGCTCATTACTGAAAAATGATATACATTTGGGACACTTTTAAGAACCATTAACAGGTTCCATTTTGAATGGAAATAATGCAAAATTTCCAACTGTTTCACAGGGAGTCTACTGAAATTTCAGAAGATGGCATGCAAGCACATTTATACCAAAAACTTGAACAGGCTGCAGGAGGGTCAGGGAGAGAGAGAGAGAGAGTCCCTAAAAATTCAAAAACAGGTCTGTTCCTATTGCACTCTCAGCATGGATATTGTTTGGAGGGTCTAAGTGGGGCACATGCAAGAAGCCATAACAGGTTGTGTGCGCAATGAACCGAAATTAATGATTTGTATAAAAGAAATGTTGTTCTCATTAATTTTTAGTGTAATCTTATTAAAGATGCCACCTGTCCAGGATGGAAGTGTCCAGATTTTAATTCACTTCCCATATCTCACAGTAGTTGCACAGGACAGAGCTGGGAACCTTTTGTATCTATTAAAACGATACCACAAAAAATATGTCCTCTTTTAAAATCTTTACTACTGCAGCAATTCCATGCAGATGTACTATAGCACTTGCTGTTATGGCTTCGTCCAGCATTGCCACCAAGCTGTCGCCTTTGAGTTGAGCCTCTATTATCTCATTATCCTTCAGTTCCACAGAGGTTGCTATATATCTATATATCAGGTACACAAAATCATAGTCTGTATTTGTCTAATTTAAATAATAATAATAATATTGGTTAATGTTTCCTGTGCCGAAGGAAGGTACTGAACAAGTCTATATAAACCAAATGAGAAGATGGCACACTAATCAATAGAAATACTAATAGACATTAATCTAGCTCATACACTTTCAGTCAGATGGCTGATTAAATTTAAAATAAATTACATGATATCCGCCAGTCTCATTTTACACTATTAACAGTTGCAGGAGCTAAGTAATTTAGTCTCTCTTCCTTCCACACACATGGCCATCAACAGTTATCTCATAGTGGTTGACTTTAAGCGACTGTTTCTTTGATCAACTACAGACACACAGCAATTATATAAAATAATTTCTTAATAAAATATTTCTAAAGAACAGGCACTAAGAAATGGAACAGATAAGGGCTACATTTTTCACATCTGCATTTTATTGAGAGATTTAAATCATCTTCCTCCTCTTTATGGTGCCATTATTAAATAATTTCAACAATTTAATTTTTACCCTATTAAAATAATTAATGTTCTACACGAGCATATACACCCACACACAAAAGGAATTATGTTATCTTCTAGGAGAGACAGGAAGCTGGCTTTCCCCCTCCATCAGTGCTTTCACTTGAGCACCAACAACAGCAGGATTAACACAAAGAACCAGCATCACTAGTATTAAAGATGCCTGGAGTGTAATATTTGTTCCTTTTAAGCAACAGTACAGCAAGTTAAAGCAAATGCCTACCTTTCTCCATGTGCATTCGTTTAGAATCATGTCCGCTATCATGGCCAGCCAGGTCACCTTCTTTTGGACCAGGTAGGACATTTGGTGATAAGCCCATCAACATCTGGTTCATGGACAAGCCGTTCTGATGGACAGCTGCCAGCACCAAACAGATAAAACAAAAACCGAAAAGAAACATATTACTCCTAGTAAATTTCACAATAGCTTTGTCAAACAACATAGCTTCTGCCTATTTATGAGGAAGTGACAGTTCCAGGAACACCCCCAGACTAAGAACCTCCTCTTTCAGGGACAGCACGACCCCATCCAAAGCAGGCCACTGACCAATTATCAGGACTCAGCCACAACACCTCTGTCTTGCCATAATGCAAGCTTCAATTCCATACCATGATACCCTGAAGCACCCCACAACATTACTGCCAGTGGGCTGAAAAATAATCACCCAACACTATTTCTGAGACTGACCCTGAAGATGGGATCAGAACCACCGTAAAACAGTACATCAAGTCATTCAGGAGCATGGTCAAGGATATCAGAAGTCACTGAGAGATAAAGTAAGAATAAAGGTCTCTCAATAAAAGTCATCCATAAGGGTGACCAAGCCGATTAAGTCCCATACCCAGGTCTGAACCTGACTGAAATAGGTCAAGAAAATCAGTTACATGGGAGGAGTGCTCACAGTTGTGCCACCACAAACTTCTTCAACATCTTCCCTCAAAAGGTGGCATTTGCAACTGGGCAGTAGCGGTCAAAATCACTGCCTCTTTCAAGGCAGTAAAACATAACAGCAATAAGATATAAGTGTGTATTAAAGTTTCTTTAAAATTGTTCTAGCCCACGTTTACGCAAGTTGTGACCTGCTAAGCACACCTCTGAACATATATGGAAACCCACCAAGCACTAGATAAATCTCCTGGTTCCTTGTGGTTTACCTGGGGATGAACAAACAGGGAGAGTATTTTCAAACACTTGGTAGCCTATACTATGACTGCTATATTTTGTTTGGCTTAGTGCAAGGGCGGAAAACCCCTTACCAGCAGCCAGATTCAGCCCACAGCCAGATTTCATCCAGCCCTCTCAGTCCCCCATCAGCTGTTCAGCAAGGAGGCAAAGGGGCTTTAATGTTGGGCAAAGTGTGAGACTGCATCACCTTCCTGTGTAAGAAGATCTGCAGCAAGAAGATCAAAGCAGAGGGCGAACTGTCTCAGCAGACTGGTGTTCCCTGAAAATATGTGAAAAGTCATCCATGCGTTTTATGCATTTGTCCAACTTCATGCATACAATTCAGGATGCAATTGCATCTTCAAGTCTGGTATTTTAAATAGCTGTAAGGAGGTTGCAGCTCTGAATTGGTATCATTTGCATCTTCTGCTGAGATGATGATGATGATGATGATGATTTTGCCTTTTGCAGTTAGAAAAGATAAAGGATGCTGACGTTTTAATAAACTTTGTACAAAAAAAGAAGGCTATGAAGAAAACGGAAGGTGAAATTTAAGTGGAGTTACTGTGAATTAAATATATTGCCTTGTCTCCGTGGGAAATAGCTCTCTCTCTCTCCCTCTCTCCCTCTCTCTCTCTCTCTCTCTCTCTCTCTCTCTCTCTCTCTCTGTGTGTGTGTGTGTGTGTGTGTGTGCATATTAAACCCTACCCACTAGTGGAATGAGGCCCAACAGCTTTCTACTGGGGTTATGGGGACCCCACTGGGAAATAGGTTTTCCATCTCTAGCTTAGCGTATTGTAAACTGGGCATGTTTGAGAAGTGAATGTTGATTATTTGTGAAACATTTCTATACTTCACACCTCCATGTTTAATCCCCTATGTCACCAGTTTCCATCGGTTCTGCAAATGGCAGCATCATACCACCTGATGCAGCACACTGGGGGATAGAATACCGAGAGGTAGTTTTTGTTGGCAAAATCAAAACACCTAAAGCCAGCTTGGCCATTTTATGTGGGAAAAGAAGACACAACGTAACTTACGGATTCTGTCTGAAGAACTTTCAGTTCTGGCAGGGGAACTGGATACACTGCTGCTACGATGAGAGGATGGGTGGCTACCAGGCCTTCGGCCCTCTTCAAGGGATGGAGCAGGGGAAGGGCTGTCTGGAACTCGTTCCTGCATAACACAAAATACAAACAAAAATCCATGTAAAGCAATCTTAATTTTCAGAACCTGCATGTCTTGTAACCATTAGAACTATCAAACACAGGCAAGCTTTCTTCCATAGCCATTTCACACTCACAGATCACAAACTGAACGTACAGTGGTACCTCAGGTTACATACGCTTCAGGTTACAGACTCCGCTAACCCAGAAATATTACCTCGGGTTAAGAACTTTGCTTCAGGATGAGAACAGAAATCGTGCTCCAGCGGTGCAGCAGCAGCAGGAGGCCCCATTAGCTAAAGTGGTGCTTCAGGTTAAGAACAGTTTCAGGTTAAGTACGGACCTCCGGAACGAATTAAGTACTTAACCTGAGGTACCACTGTAATCTGAATAATGGGCATTTCGATCCTCACCCCTCAAAGAAATCGACAAGTACTGGAGATGTAATCTGTCCATGGCTGGACCACTCTAGATTAGCCTCTGTGAGGGTTACAACAAAGGCTCAAATCTAACAGCTCTTTGGGTATATGACGTGGCAAAGTTAACTGAGGATGCTTCTAGAAAATGAAGAAGCACTCAGAATTACCCGACAGAATTTTAATTTTAAACTAATGCCCCCATTTATACAACCCCAATGCATGCTACACGTGCAAAAAACAAGGTGCAGAGTTTTGCATGGTCTTTAGCACCTCATTGTCATGTGACCAGAATCAGGCCAATGAGAGGAATTTAAGTATATTCTACTTGTTTGCTTTCTTTTATTTTTAAAAAACGCTACAGGAAAATTGACGACGTTAGCATAGATCCTTTTTGTCCAGGATCTCAACAGCTAAGTTTAGGATTACAGTGCTGATGCCTGAAGAACCCAGGCAATTTTACTGTTTGGCTTGCTGTGTTCTGAAGGGCTTCATTAAAGTGAAATCCAGTGAGCATATAAGATTTGAATAGCGTTGGAGAGAAAATTAATTTATTTTAAGAGTTTAATTTGTTTATCATATTTATGTATGCCTTTATAGAACAAATTATAATATGGAGACAGCAGAATAAATGTATAGGGCAACACAACACAATTATGACTGAAACAAAGGAGATAATGAGTTTTATTATTGTCATATAATAAGATGAACCAGGAGGAAGTCTACGAGAGAGCGCTTTGTAAACTCAGCTTATCAGTTCATTTGTGAAACACCCTTTAACCTTAATAGAAATGCAAGTGAACTGAGCATAGGTAAGAGTCTAATTAATTTAATTCCTCAAGTCTCTTTTTCATACTCTTGCCCCATAATTCCTCCAATCAATAATATGCAATCTCTCTCAGTTTTCTGTCTTTATCAAAACAGCAAAAACTGTCATTCTTGTGCAAAATTATGAGGAAAGGGGTGGATTTAGTAAAATATTGACTTTACATTTTTAAAGAACTGGAATTATAGAGAGAGAGAGAGTAAAAAGAAAAAATATATAGCAGAAAGAAAAAAGGAATAAAGATTTAGTAAATTAGTTTATCACACATAACTTTTGCACACATATAACAAATGGGCCTAGATACATGGACCTAGGGACCTGCATTGTGGAAAATTATGGTATCCATTAAAATCTATTTCCAGTGCTTCTGATTTCTTCCAGTCTTGTGCTATTTACATTTTTAAAAATTCCATGTAGACCAAATGGTGGGGAAAGTTTTGAAAAAAATCTAAAACACAACAACCTTTGACTGCTAAGCAATCCCTCTGTAAATCCTTCCGACAGATTCATCTGACTTGCTGAATTTGGGGCACCGGAATTCGTTCTTTATTTATTTTATTTTTCAAAATACAGTCCAGCCCCCCACAAGGTCTGAGGGACAGTGCACCAGACCCCTGCTGAAAAAGTTTGCTGACCCCTGGCCAAGAGGGCACTGCTGTGTTCTGACTGCTTTTCCAAACACTAGGTGTCCTTCACATTGCCAGTTCAAAAAGATTCACTGAGGCTACAGACACTTTCCCTTTTTAAAAGAGACATTAGGGTGTGCCTGGGCACACCTGGCATACCTCATACCTATGCCTATGCCTCAGGTGTTGGAAAATGTGGGTGTGATTTGCCACAAACAGTCTGGTGCACCAATTTCTGAGGCCTGGCAGGGCCAGTTGCCAAAGATTCCCCAATATACTGCTCTACAGTATCCATGTCAAGAAAAAAATGTGAATAAGAGGACATTTGAGACAGTGTGGAAAATACTTTGGGAAGCAGTGCAAAACGAAGGCAGTTACTGAACTCATAAGGATATTTTAAATTAATTCATAAGCTTCAGTAAAAAAAAAGAAAGAAATAGAAGGTCACTTGCAAAATTACAGAACTCATGGCTTACAACAAACCATAACATATTGTTTCATGCAATTTTACAGTTCTATAATTGTACAATGATTTAATAACATAGAATGTCTTGTTAATGTTTGCTTAGCTTTGCTTTCTTTTATATTTAATAGTTTTAGAAAGGCTTCCTAAAGTCAACACACACCAGACGAATCTATGTTGGCACCTGTAACAAAATCAATGTCTCTGGTCTCCCGCAGTCTACCATTAACTACTGGAGGAGAATAAAGGTAATATATTAAACAGTACATGTCAGCTATTAAAAGCCATTTGCCAATTCTTCTGCAACTTATTTCTTTACCAGGAAAGAATGTCTTTAGGTCTCTTACATTTTAGAAGAATCTTCTGACAATAAAGTCTCAAAAATCAACTTCTGAGCCTTGGGAAACAGTGACTCCCCAAACAAAACCAATATAGTCATTGGTGAGAAAGTATGGTGGTGCTTGGTAGGGTAATTAGCAGTGTCCCCTGGGGGGGGGAGTATCTCCATTTTTCAATGAACAAGGTACTACGTAAGCATGCATCTCTTATTCTGCAAGCTTCATTATAATGGAGGGAAAGTATTGTGGGTGATGGGGCCGGGAGCCAATATTACACTCCTGGTCAAATCACCCACAATATTTTCACTCCAATGTTGGGTTACATAATAATAGCATGAGCCACTGGACAGGCACACCTGATTAAGGCTCCCACAAACAGTGCTGAAACTGACCTTAGTCTGATACAACTCTGATATAGCTATGGTGTATAGCTCACTAGTCGGGGGGCGGGGGGAGATAGTTGGAGCAGCCCATGACCAGGATTTGTTGGTCTGGATCCAACCAACTGTTTATGGTTACACAAACCATTGTGTTTTCCAGTTTCTTCGTCTTGTTGTTGAGTAACTGAGCTTCCGTGTAATATCAGAAAACGCATTTCAAGTTGGATGGTGCCTTGTACATCTCCATCCGGCATGTCCTGCAGCCAAACTGGTGCCAAACATATTGCTCCATAAACACTGCCCAGGCTTGCACCCCAGAGGTTACTTTGGTGCTGCTAACACAGCAAAAACAATGCGAGAGGCAGCAGTTATGAGTTACCAGTCTGGGCAGCCACAACAGGCACTGTGATTCTCCAGTGGTTTGACTTCACCTCCAGAGGCATACTCCATTGTCTCTCAAGACAGACAGATGCCAACAAAGTACCCAGAATGCTACCTTAAGTGGCACTTCACGTATTACATAGCAAGGAGCCCTTGCCACCGCAAGTACCTAAGCAAAATCCTGTGGTTAATTCTGACTGCCCCATTTGTATACCTAGTGTATTAACAATTACACACCTATGTCTGATGCATGCATTCCATTTTTAAGAAAACATATGCTAAACATAATGTGTGAAGCAATCCTTCCAAAATAAAACAGTGTCAGGCACAGGAGGAACCTGTATATTATGTATATTACACACATCCCATTGTTTGCAGCAACTAGTTGGGATAAATTTTCTGTTATGTAAAGGCAATGTATTCTCATTGAATATGCCTATGGAAACAGCACTCTGTCCCACCCCCAAATTTACTATATTTCAAAAATGCACAAGCCAGTCAAATAAACAATGTAGCACTGTGCTAGGCATTCTTTATCTGTTCTATTACAATTTGATATGTCAATGTATATTTCATGGGTGTAGAGTAGATTTCGATATTGCTTTATGGCTGTCTTCTTGACGTAACCACAAACACTGCCATCAGCCCTGAAGTATAACGTTTATTTTAATGTGGCTTTATAGAGTTTGCACACATTTCTGTTTGAGGAAAGCTGAGGCTGCTAACAAGCTTGGCTTTCTGAAGCCATGGGCAGGTGATGAAAGGCATCTCCTGCCTAAAGCATTCTCAGGTCACAGCTGTCACACTCACTGCGATTTACTGTTGTCACAGTCTGTTGTCCCTGCTCGTTCCTGAGATCTTATTCTTCCAACTCACAGATCACAACATTCAATTACAAAAAGGGTATCTAATGCACATCTCATTTCAGAAGGGACACAGACACCAGGTGGCATGTAATATCAACCACTTGTATCCCGTTCACACAGACACCTTATTGCTCTTCCTATTTTATTCTAAACGGAGGGATTCTATTGCAACGTTCATTTCATTATTTTGAAAGAGTTAAAAATATACCAGCTTCTTATCTCTGGGAAATGAAGCACTGCTTAACAGTGGAATGGCATCTGAAGCTTTGCAAGTTTAAGATAACAACACAGGCTCAGGAGAACTTGGTGAATTGTGAGGAAAGGTCAAGAACAGATCTAAGCTGGCAGGGCTCTCCATATCAACTTCCCTACTGAGACAAATTAGGGACTTGTCATTTTACGAATCTCATAATCTAGCATCTGACAGAAAGAGAGAGAGAGATGCTTTGGACAATTTCAGTTTTCACGTGTTCCATTTTAAGTTCAGGACAAGAGCAGAATAATTGCTTTAAACTGCCGTACTGAGGATCACACATCTGCTTCCCACCTGCTGCTGATGGCACAGTTTGGTGCAAAACATTGGCCAAAACCAATTCCATTACATTCTGTACCTTCAAACAAATCCAGATTTTGACTGCCTTGTGGATACAATACATGCATTCTCTTTAGCTAGTCTTCAGTTCTAGAGTTTCCTTACATGCTTTCATGTTCGGGGTAAATTTGGATATTTCAAATCCAAATTAACTTTGAGAACAGGCTCAGGGTGGACAGAGAAAAACAGGAATTATTTTAGTTTAACTGGGTGAGCTGCAATTAATATAATACCCCTATCCCCTGGGAACAGCGATCTATAAATTCCATTAATGAATTTATATAAGTCACAGCAGTGTTTCTTTTCTAAGAAAGTGTTTGGGGTACTCTCATTCTGACTCAACAAAACCACCATTTTATAGTTCAAATTGGGGAAAATAAATACAGTAAATGGACAAAAGTACAAAGATTCACAAAATGTTTAGGGGTATGCATACTCCTGCGTACCCCCAGGACAAGAGTTAGTAGCATCTAGTAAGGGCGTAACTTTCAGGTCACATCTAAAGAAGACCTTCCCAGGAAGGTTGCTGTGATCACAATTCCCCTTGTGGCGTAACTACTGTAACCCCATTAAATGCAGTCTTCCCCACTGCCGCCTTTAAAGATGCTCTAAATACCTTCCTTCCCTAAGATCCTAGCTGGAGAGGAGACAAAGTGAGACTGTCCAACCTGGGTAGTGGTTGAGAGGAGGCAGAGATATACAGTGGTACCTTGGGTTAAGTACTTAATTTGTTCCGGAGGTCCGTTCTTAACCTGAAACTGTTCTTAACCTGAAGCACCACTTTAGCTAATGGGGCCTCCTGCTGCCACTGCACCGCTGGAGCACAATTTCTGTTCTCATCCTGAAGCAAAGTTCTTAACCTGAAGCACTATTTCTGGGTTAGCGGAGTCTGTAACCTGAAGGGTATGTAACCTGAAGCATATGTAACCCGAGGTACCACTGTAAAGGAAACCAAGCTAAAGAGCCTGAATGGCCTTGGCCACCAGCTTTCATACTATCTTGGCCTCATGAAGAAGGACAGGAAGAAAGTTTTGCAAAAGGCTACAAATGAATAAAAAACAAAATAAAATGAAGAATAAAAAGCCCACTGAATATAGCAGTCCAAAGCCCATTCCGGTTCAGGGAAGGTAGGGCCAGCCTGGGGTGGTACAGAGCTCCTCAACGTAATAAAGTCAGGTTGGCACTGCCTTCCAACCAGGAAGTGGTGCTGTCCCTGAAAAAAGGCTGCCCTCTGGAACCACAGGAGGGAACAATTAAATTAACATTGGCTGCATTGTGTTTTTGTATGTGAACTAAATGAATGTCTCCAGCTAGTATGATTTGTTCCAGTCAGAGAATCTTATTTTATGATTGAGGAAACGTAGGTCTAAGAATGGAAAACAGTCAACAAAGATATCATTGCTACTCTCAGTACTTTTTTTAAAACAACAACAACCAAACCTGTGTCACCTTAATAACAGACGTTTCAACTCTTGAGGGAGGACTCTGCACTTGTGCTGCGGCTGCCATGTTTGCAATCGTGCTAAGGTGGTTCATCTGGCTCATTGCCATTGTCACAGATGCTGGTGGCAGGCTGACAGGAATGAGCGGGTGGGGCATCATCATAAAAGGGAGCTCCAGGCCTAAGGGGAACAAAATAAAGCAAAATAAACACATTTATGATTTTTAAGTGCTGGGTATCACAAACATTTTTAACATGAGGCAAAGGCAAATTAACTATTCACCAAGCAACAAATTTTCATTCAATTTATTGAATGTTCACAAATGTTCTTCTAACAAGGAAACATGTTTTAAATTACTATTATTATGACTGCTCAATAAATAGAAGGAATGTGATCTGTTCAGTACTTTACACGTGTCCAAATCCAAATACCATCCAGTTCCCATAATTTAATTTTCCTACATTAGTTAAGGGTATGCTGGCTGACTAAGTGGTTGGAGAGAATTGCCAGGACCCAATACTGGTGAGTGGGCGACTTCCATAGCTTCAGAAGCTGCCCTGATGCCCACCAGAAGAACCTCCAGAGCTTAGCAGGTAAATAAAGGGTGTGGGTGTGGGTACAACTCTGAACACACTGAGCAGCAGATGAAGTTGGCTGCAGAATCACTTAAAGAAGAAACACATGTGTCAGAGCTGCCCAAGGTCCCAGCTCACAAAGGACCAACGCTGCTTCGTTGTTAAGTACAAAAGTCTTTATTGAAGTTCAGTTTCACTTCCAGAGCCGCAGCGCGCAGCTCTACGTCTCAACTGTCAGACCGCTGATGCTCCGTCTGAGTCTCCTCCCCCTTGACACCAATTTAAGATTCTAGCCTTGCTCCACCTTCTCCGCTGCTCCTTCCTCCTCTGGGTCCGCCTGCCCGCCGGGGTTCCGCCCTTTCTAGCCTCTTCTCCCGCTGATTCCCCTGAGCCTTCTCCCTCCCTCCGGCGGGCTTTAGGAGCTGGTTCCCCATCCGGGTCTCCTGCTGTTCCGCGCGCCTGCACATTTGAACTTGGCGCACCCGCCCAGCCAGCAGCTTTCCTCCTGACCGTTTCACTGCTGCTGTCACTGCTTCCCCCTTCGGGGGGGCTAGCTGCAACTGACCTCCCTTCCGTTCCCCCACTCTCCGATGGAGGCGTGGTCAGCCCTGACTCACTCTCTCTCCCCGCTGGAGGAGACGCTGGCCCTGACACATGTGACTCTTCCCCCCCACTACGCTCTGGTGGGGAAACTGGTCCCGATCCCCCACTGCTGCTTTGGGGTTCCCCTCTGGCTCCTTGTTTCTGGTGCGTCCCCCCTGGGACCCCCCTTGCCCTGACCATCGGCGCCCCCTTCTGGGAATCTTCTGATTCGCTGGAGAAGCTCATGGAATCTCTCGGGCCACTGTCATACTCCCCTACGCTGCCCTCGGATTCTTCCCCTTCGCTCTCCATTTCCTCTCTCCCCAGTGCTCCTGCTCCTGAGTCCCTGACAACATGAATGTATAATAGCACCAGAAGCAGACTAGAGAAAACTGACTCTTAATTTATGGAAGGAATAGTGTCTGCATCATGATTCACTTTTTGGAGTCCTTGGAAACTCTGTGAGGAAAGCAGGACAAAAAGTTCCAAATAAATAAATTATATTGAACGTGAGGAAGTACCGACATGTGGATTCCTCAAACTGCAGTCATAAATGGTATGGTCCCGGCAACACTGTACCACATGATTTATCTGCATGCCTAAATCAGCTCTCAAGTAGATCACAGATATGTTGAGGTAAACTGCAATACCCAACTGACTATAATGTACATCTAAGCCTTCAGTGAAAGCTCTCCTCATGCAAGAAGGATGTTGTTTGTTGCTTATTATGCAACCAAGTCGAACCCTCGCTGAAATGTGTTAAATAAAATATTTGCCCCTTTTGTTACTCGTTATTTCCGAAAGTCTGATCCCATAAGAAACATCACCTTTTTTATTACGTTGTATGAAATCGCAATTTTTGTTTGCTGGGAGGGGGTTGGTTTTGATTTTTAAGTATACGCTTTAATGTGAAATATAGGAATTTGATAAAGTCTGAATATGAACATGGAAAGATGTTAAGCCATACCATTTGGCAGAAGGTGGTTCTTTTGGAGAGGGTTAAGAGGATGATTAACTGGAATGTTATGCTGTCCAGGCATGCTGGGGTGGTTAACAGAGGCCTGCAATCCTTGGGTTGGGGGAGACTGAAGTTTCTCTCTATCCCAAGAACCATCAGTGCTTCCTGTGGGGAATGAATATAAATTATTGGGATGCAGGATAATTCCAAAATTGAAGCTTCTGAATTTGCAACCAAGGAGATCAGGTTAATTCCTTTTGCAATTGTCAAATCAGTTTTGGAAGATCCATGGGCGGAGAATTGGAAATATTTTATTTTGAACATATATCCTAGTCTAAGTTAAATTTAACTTACTGGAGGTTTTGTTGTTGTTGTTAATGTTATTGTATATCCTATAAAAAGTTATATAAATCTCTTTAGGTGCTGTAACTCTCCAATGGTTTGACATTACCCTGAACGGACACTCTTTGTCTCCCAAAACAGATGGATGCCAACCAACTAACCTCCAAGTAATCTATGAAAAGTTACACATGGTGGAACAATCTGTTATTTTTAATGAAAATCTTACCAACTCTTACCCCTTACCCCTTTTAACTCTTAATAAACACAACTAGAAAAGAATTTGTAGACAGCAAGGAATTCAGAAGATGGTGATGGGTTTATGCCACACTTTTAAAATAACATGCATTTAAATGAGTGCCTTTAGTGGCAGCATACGTATATTTGTGTGTGATAAACTCAGTCCTACATACATTACAGTCTGCTATAGAAAGTGCTACAATAATTGCTCCAAGCCTTCTAATTATGGGAGCCTTACCATGCAAGAAATATTGCTGCTCTGATATTCAATAAACTGAAAAATATTTAGTTCTGTTTTAATTTAACTTGCACGACAATCTTGTGCATCTTTACTAAGAAGACCATTCTGCTGACTTAAGTGAGAGTTAACCTTAACTAAGTGAACACAGGAGTGCAGCACTAGAGAGATAAATCAAATGAAATGTGGTACTGTTAATTGTATGTTTATTTAAATTAGGTTCATTGTAGAGCGGTATACACTATTAAGAGAACTACTGTAAATGCTTTTAAATACAGGTAGATCTCATCTTACATGGGGGTTACATTCCTAGCTACTGTGTGTATAAGCAAAATAGTGCATGCCATAATTACCCCTGGAATAGCCCCAGGTGACCATCTCTACCTGTCTGAAGTCTGTGCTGAGTGGGCCTTGCCACCCACAGAAGGTCAATAGCTTTTATGCCCCCCCCCCCGCCTTCCGGGGTCTGGGAAGGTTGCTTAGGAGCCCTTGTGTGACCTTCCCAGAGTCTGGAAAGCAAGGTGAGGGGTGTGTGCTTTAAAATCTCATTCCACAAGGTGTTTTCCTGCCACAGAAGGAGCACCCTGCCTTGCTTTCTAGGCTCCCGGAAGGTTGCGCAAGAACTCCAGTGACATGTTGCATGGCCCTTCCAGTGTTTCCCCCCAATTTATTCATTTTATTTTATTTTCTGCAACCCGTGTAAAGCTGCAATCACATACGTAGAATCAGCGTAATATGAGATCTACCTGTATGCTTTGTAATACATTCAAGGTTTGTTTGTTTTTTCCTGACAACTATTGCATTAAATTGTTAGGATCTTAGACCAAGTTTATAGACTAAATATTCATAGTTGTTTTTCCTTGGTTAGTTACCTAAATTAGGGAGCACATAAGCACCATGTTTCCTCTGCCCTCTTCAGTCTGTGTTATCATGCTTATAATATTTATAATTTGCCACTAGTTATCATCATCTTTATTTCGACTTGCCATTTGCCTTAATCATATTCAGACAAAGATAAAAATCTCCTGTGCATGAATCACAGTGAAATAAAAGTTACAATAAAATCCCAACCCAAACTACAAGCAACTTAATATTATATACCATATTTTTTCGTCTATAAGACGCCCCCATGTATAAGACGCCCCCTATTCTGGGGGACTCCGATTTAAGAAAATGTGGGGATATGGTCCCCATATATGACACACTCAAATTTTGGACATTGTTTTTAGGGAAAAAATCTAGTCTTATACACAGAAAAATACGGTATTTGCTGGTGAAACAACACCAAACCTTGTGAAGACGATCAACAGTAGTACCTAAGTCTGGAGACAGGATTCTAGATCGGTGTGCTTGACAGGTCACCATACATACGTTCAGCTTATAAGGGGACAGCAAATGTCCCGGACCAGAGGGCGCATTGTAATGGCAAAGCATTTTCCATAACTGTATTGCCATACTAGAAAAGGTTTGACCTGTTGAATTTTTCCCTGTCATACTTCTGCTAAGGGCACAAGAACCCCCCTGCTGCCACCACCAGAGTCAGCCATAAAACCAAAGCCTAGGCTGCCATCTTGTACCCACTTACCTGGGAGTAATTCCTATTAAACACAAAGAGACCTGTCTCTCAGCAGACATGTATTCAGTGAATTCTTAATGAAGGCTTGGCTTTTAGCTCCTTCACAGCAGGAGACATGCCTATGCCTCTGCAAAATTTTCACATTTGCTTTTGAGGGGAAGAGGGTTTCTTTAAAAGCATCCGAAATAATTGTAATTGCAGAAAATAACTTCTATTGCTTTTCAACATTTACATGCAGCCGCTGGGAGAGATCATCAGGAGGTTTGGGCTGGGTGTTCATCAGTATGCGGATGATACCCAGCTCTACCTCTCTTTTAAATCAGAACCAGTGAGGGCGGTGAAGGTCCTGTGTGAGTGTCTGGAAGTGGTTGGAGGATGGATGGCAGCTAACAGATTGAGGTTGAATCCTGACAAGACAGAAGTACTGTTTTTGGGGGACAGGAGGCGGGCAGGTGTGGAGGATTCCCTGGTCCTGAATGGGGTAACTGTGCCCCTGAAGGACCAGGTGTGCAGCCTGGGAGTCATTTTGGACTCACAGCTGTCCATGGAGGCACAGGTCAAATCTGTGTCCAGGGCAGCTGTTTACCAGCTCCATCTGGTACATAGGCTGAGACCCTATCTGCCTGAGGACTGTCTCGCCAGAGTGGTGCATGCTCTGGTTATCTCCTGCTTGGACTACTGCAATGCACTCTACGTGGGGCTACATTTGAAGGTGACTCGGAAACTACAACTAATCCAGAATGCGGCAGCTAGACTGGTGACTGGGGGCGGCCGCCGAGACCATATAACACCGGTCTTGAAAGACCTACATTGGCTCCCAGTACATTTCCGAGCACAATTGAAAGTGTTGGTGCTGACCTTTAAAGCCCTAAACGGCCTCGGTCCAGTATACCTGAAGGAGCGTCTCCACCCCCATCGTTATGCCCGGACGCTGAGGTCCAGCGCCGAGGGCCTTCTTCCGGTTCCCTCATTGCGAGAAGCAAAGCTACAGGGAACCAGGCAGAGGGCCTTCTCGGTAGCGGCGCCCGCCCTGTGGAACACCCTTCCAGCAGATGTCAAAGCGATAAACAACTACCTGACATTCAGAAGACATCTTAAGGCAGCCCTGTTCAGGGAAGTTTTTAATGTGTGATATTTTACTGTATTTTTGGTTTTTATGGAAGCCGCCCAGAGTGGCTGGGGAGGCCCAGCCAGATGGGCAGGGTATAAATAATAAATTATTATTATTATTATTATTATTATTATATTATTGACTACCTGACCTCAGATGAACCCAACCGAAAAGATGCATCCTGGTTGCTAGGGGGAAAGGAAAACTATGGATATTCCAAGAACTAGAAAATTTGAGAAGAGTAGGAAAACTGTTAAGAGGGGAAAGGGAAACAGCAGTTCTTCAAGACCTCGGAGATTCCTGTTCACTGGCATCCAAACAACTCACTTGTCCATCACAGCTCTGATTTTACTCATTGGCCAAAAACACCAGCAAGTGGGAGCAGCCAGGGTGACACCTTGTTTTCACAGAAATCATTTAGAAGGGTAACTGCACAGTTTACTTCACAACTTTCTTTCTAGGAGGGCTAGACACTTACTTTTTTTATTTGATGAAAGCTCACGGTCTGGGTGACAGCAGCCACGAAATTAAAAGACGCCTGCTTCTTGGGAGAAAAGCAATGACAAACCTAGACAGCATCTTAAAAAGTAGAGACATCGCCTTGCCAACAAAGGTCCGTATAGTAAAAGCTATGGTTTTCCCAGTAGTGATGTATGGAAGTGAGAGCTGGACCATAAAGAAGGCTGATCGCCGAAAAATTGATGCTTTTGAATTCTGTTGCTGGAGGAGACTCCTGAGAGTCCCATGGACTGCAAGAAGAACAAACCTCTCCATTCTTAAGGAAATCAGCCCTGAGTGCTCACTGGAAGGACAGATCCTGAAGCTAAGGCTCCAGTACTTTGGCCACCTCATGAGAAGAGAAGACTCCCTGGAAAAGACCCTGATGTTGGGAAAGATGGAGGGCACAAGAAGAAGGGGACGACAGAGGACAAGATGGTTGGATAGTGTTCGCGAAGCTACAAACATGAGTCTGACCAAACTGCAGGAGGCAGTGGAAGACAGAAGTGCCTGGCATGCTCTGGTCCATGGGGTCACGAAGAGTCAGAAACGACTAAACGACTAAACAACAACAACACGGTCTGGGCCCCCTGCCTAGGTGTGCCAGTGAAGGACTTACAGAGCGGGTTGGCAACGCTTGTTTTATATAAGAAGACATTTGGCTCTGGAGTCATCAGTAGTGGGGTAAGGGGAATTCAAAATGTGATATAATTTTTTAATTACATAGATTCATATCAAACCAAAAAACCAAATGGATCACAGAGAAATGAAACAAACCATTCAAATTCATTACTCATTTAAACTCAGCTTAGTATTTAAGCATTCACTTGGTAGCTCTGGTGACAAGGAATTGTACTTAAACAAGAATAAATAGTTGATGGTGGGCTAATGTACAGGCGACAACCATTTTGTTGTCCTCTCCCACCACACCCACCACACAGTGTTCAATCTCAAAGAATGAAACTTGCTTCTGTGCAAAAAGTTTGCAATTTTGTTTTGTCCATAAACAGGATAGCATTTTTCCCCCTACAGGTTCTTAGAAAAGGTTATTTAAACCTCACCTTTAATTAATTAAATCATTGGTCTTTCATAATTATCGGATTATCTAACCATCTCAATAGTTTACTCTTGGAAAACATTCAGACTTGAGATGGCATTTCAAACTGCACCAAAGTGGATATAATGGACCACAATCCTATATAGAGTTAAGTACATTCAAAATGAATGAATGAATGAGGGCTTAAGCATGCTTAGTTCTATGCTGTATTATAGCCAATGTTATTATGTGCAGCAGGGACTCAGCTATACAGCTGCAAATAAAATGTGTTAAATGTGTTGTAAAGGGCATTATACAAATCTGACACTAGATGGCGATGGTGAGCTATGGCAAATTCAATATATTTTTCAAAACTTTTTTTTTTTTGGAAAACATTTTCACAACTTTTTTTATATGTGTATAGACTCCACCCAGTTCCAATACACAATTAGTCATTTTCTGTTCTGTCATCTTGTACACATGATTACAAGGAAAGCAGCCTCTTGCTCTGCACCAATGCACAGTTTAAATAATACAGCTTTGTCAGGCTAGTATTATTAAAATACTGCATGACTGTGTGTGAAACTTTTATGTTGTCGCTTTGTGGTTTTTTTCTTTGTAAGGAGGGGAGAGGGGAAATAAACTGAAGTTGGAGCATTTTGCATAATTTAATTAATTTATGGTTCTAAAACCTAATTTCCTCTCAGTATAAAGAAAACAGCTTCTAAGAGGGTGCCCTACAGCACCCAGGGATATCAGGTGTCCAAGCTCTTAAGCTTATTACAAAGAGTTGACAGCCACTGATGGAAACTTGAAAATGTAAGCTTCAAGCCTAGTTATGAAGAAGAAAATGAAAGAAAAAGAAAACTTTCTGAAATCATATGGGTGTCAGAAAGCAAGCAAGTACTGAACAGCTTGGAAAACTCATAGCTATATCACTCTATTTGTGTTCCGTGTAAATAGTTGAACACTAAATAAATATAATACATGTGTGTGCTTTTTAAATTAAAAAAAAAACCATCTTTGGAGAAACAACAAAAGATGTATTGTCTTATTTTCCCTTTTCCTGTAATATTTTTGCCCACTAATGTTCCTTGCTTTTGGTCTGGGAAGAAAAGAAAATGTGATTAACGGGGCCAAATTCAGTGTCCAAGTCGTTGTCTAAGGGATTATCCGGGACGTCTCACCTATGCCTTATTCTCTGGTTGTTATAATTTAAATTGCAGAGATATTTGTAATTAATCTGATTCTCCACCTGCATCTTTCTACAGGCATTAACCATTTGGAATCTAATTAACATAGGCTTCGATCTGAACTAAGGTGGCTGAACTTAGGTCCCAATGAAGTCAAGGGAACTTCATTTTTCCCTCATAAGGTATCCGTTGGCCCTTATACATCTTCTGTATTTTTATATGAACATTGCCTTGGCCTACTATAGTCTATGTATGATTATATTCTATGCTGAAAATACCTATACTCCATCTGCTAAATGTTAATCATTTTGGTCCCTCAATAAATGAAGGATCTTCTTCAGTATAATCATCCAAATCAAACATTTGGTTCTCCTTCCTCAAAATGTGAATATGCGTAGCACTTTACTTTTATGTGATGAAGCTTAACCGTTTGAAATTAGTTACCATATGGAAGAGAGACTACACCTCACTAAAGCATCTTGAGATCTTCAGATGAAAGGTTCTACTTAATACAGAGCATGATTAAACTAGAAATGGTGCATTAAGGAAATACTTCCGAAGAGAACAGAATATTACTTCAACAGCATTGGTATCACTTTTCCATAAAGGGCATGACGCCTTCAGAACCTATTGCACTCACAACTTGTGACCCATCAAGTGAAAAGCATCCCACCAACCATATATTGCAGATTGGCAGATGTTTCACTATCAAGTTTGTCAAACCACAACACATTGCCATGCACTGTGGGGTGCATTCAAAATGGCAGGTTGCAAATCACAGAGGCCTTTTTATAGGCAATTTCCTGCCCTCCCCTATTACAAAATTTTTAAAAAATTAGACTGGCCTCATGAATGAGACTTGGAACTCAGCTAGATTGGTAAAGAAAAAGTGTTCAAATGTGTTGTATATGTGGTATAACCAGTGCTTTTGGGGGGGGAAGAGATACGCAGAGGTACGCATACCCCTAAACATTTCGTGAATCTTTCTACTTTTGTCCATTTACTGTATTCCCCCCCCCAATTTGAACTATAAAATGGTGATTTTCATGAGTCAAAATCAGAGTACCCCTCAACAATTTTTAGAAGAAAAAGCACTGGATATAACACTTTGACACCAGATGGTGCTGTGAAGTCCCATCTTTCCCTACTGGATTTCTCTGTAGGAGTTTATAACACGTTTAACTGAATCGCTTCTTTGACATGTCTAGATCCAGACTTGGGCTCATTCGTCTGCACTCTTCCTCCACATGGTCATGAGAAGATTGGGATCCTTTCGTTCCACTTCTGTGTTAAGTCTAAATCCAGACAAACTGTGGTCAGGCTTAACTCTGGCTTAGGGAAGCTTGCCAAATTGACTCTATGGGTTACAATCCTGACTCCATTATTATTATTATTATTATTAATAATAATAATAATAATATACCACCACATACCTAGAGGACTCAATTACAGATAGGTAGCCGTGTTGGTCTGCCATAGTCAAAACAAAAAAAATTTTTTCCTTCCAGTAGCACCTTAAAGACCAACTAAGTTAGTTCTTGGTATGAGCTTTCGTGTGCATGCACACTTCTTCAGATACACTTCAGATTCCAACAAGTGTATCTGAAGAAGTGTGCATGCACACGAAAGCTCATACCAAGAACTAACTTAGTTGGTCTTTAAGGTGCTACTGGAAGGAAAAAAAAATTTTTGTTTTGACTAGAGGACTCAAGTAAACCATACTTAGGATTAGCCAAGCTTTCAAGTTTGACAAAAATAATAAGTCCCAGTTAATTGAAAATGAAATATTTCAAATCTCCTCACAGCTACACCAGAGACCGAGTGGTTGAAGACACCTCACAAGCGAAAGGCTTGCTCATGTAATGCAAAACCAAGTTTAGGACTGAGCTGGGGAACCTCAGACCTAAGGGCTTATATCTGTCTTCCAGGCTTCTCTTTGAGCTCTCCTTAGGCCACCCCCTGTCCTGAGACCACATCTCCTCTCCCCAGGTCAAAGGCGTCATTGGCATTCCTCTGTACTCCCCTTGAGCATTTTGTTCACATCACTGTGTTTATATGCAGGTATAAAAAAATTCAAATTTATGTTTGGACACGACGTTAAGAATTACATCACTTGCTCCACCTACGTTTTCCTCTGGCCCCACCACCATTGGCATGTGGCCCCCAAACATTTCCCTACAAGAAGATGTGCCCCTTGGGCTAAAAGGTTCCCCACACATGGCTGAGCATTACATTCCAACAATTTCATTGTGTGGATGATTATTATCAGTGAATTATTAACAAGTAAACTAAAACTCTGCATGATGCAATAGAGTCACAGTCCGCTAAGACGTGGCTTCCCAAACTATAAATTTTATCTCAAGTGACAATCAGTAATAATTAAAAGTCCAAAGTCCTTTTTTCCTGGCTAAGCTTCAGAGCTTCATAAACTGCTTCATCCTCTTAAGAGGAATGAAAAAACAAAAAGGGTTGAAAAGTATAAAGAACAGAACTTCTACAAATACATTAGCAGGGAAATTGATGTACCTGAAGGTATCATCAAAAAAATACCCTCACAATTTATAGCATACCTTTTTCAAGGACAACTTAAATGCTCACATCAATGAGAAATAATTGAGTGATAATTGTATGTTGACACTTATGAAAGCTTTACAAGCTTTTAAGAGCAAGTAGCTTTAAAGATTGACCAGGTTGTCCTATATATACTCCTCAGCTGTCTTTTATCCTGAGTTGTTTAGTTAACACCAGCTAACTGATTTGCCAGGGAAATGGCTACTCAAATTATTGTTAAGTGTGGTCACCTGAATCTAAAACACAATGCCCATTTATTTCAACAGAACATATAGACCCAACACTATTCAGATTACGGGAGAATATCCCACCTGCATGTGTGGGGCTCACTACTACCTAACTCCCAAGAAAGTTAGTTGTTTAGGGGTCAGCAGAGAGAACTTCACCCTCAAGACCATTCTGCGAGACTGAGATAGTGAAAATTTGGACCGAGGTCTTCCCAGTCCCAGTCTGACACACAGTTCTACCTGGTATTCAGAATACCTAAGGGAAGACAGGTGGTCAAGAGCTCATATGACAAGCCCTGAGTCAGGGCTCAGTCTCACTGAAATGGAACTTCAAAAGAAACTAACTTGTACCCACCAGTTTTGCCACAACGTGGGTGGGGATGCACATGTCACTTTATATCCTGTGGAAAACAGTGCAAAGTACATTGATGTACATTCCCAATGAGATGTACATCCTAATGATCATATGGGGTGTTCACGTGATTTGTGCTCATATTCCTGATCCAGCAAGTGATATGGAATGCCTGTGTTGGAGTAAGCAAGCCCAGGAATGATCTGCTGGACCAAGAACACATTATATTATTAGAACAATTTTTCAAGCAGCCTGTTTTGTACTGAACGTGTGTTTAAATATTCAAAATACTAAAGGTAGCAAATGTCATTTCTTTCATAGTTACAAAATGCAAACTCCAAGTGTTTTATCCTAATGAATAAATGAGTTTGTCCTTTATGTATAAAATATAGTTTGTGTTTGTTGCACAATATTTTTTAATAATAGATGAATTTTAGGTTTGCTTCAACATATTCAATAAAGTGTGATTAATTTGGTTTTTAAAAAATGCAAACTAGACATTACTATATTACTTTGCAAAATGCACAGCTTGCAACATTATTGTCTCAGTGGGATCTTAAATTGAATTGTAAAATGTGTCTTATTTCCAGTTTGATTTATGTAAGAAATTGCAGCGGTGAATATCCTTTTTGAAATTCAGTGCTTCCCAACTTCAATTACGCTTACATACAACCACACACGTGTGCGTTATGTTACAGAAAATGTTCAACATTTTGTGAATATCCAAGTGCTGACGGTCCAGGTGAATTTTGTGGATGCCCAAACCTAGATTACGTTTTCCCACTTTTCAGACATATACAAGTAAATTCTGAGCATCACATTCAGTTTAATTTACACTCAACGTATAGCTATCAGCTGTGCCAATAAAACTCAAATACTAAACTAATAACAGTACATATATTATACTAAAATATTCTAAATAAAATCTGCCCTAACCTTTACAGCTAAATATGCAAGTTATGTTGAGTGATTATTCCCACTGAGGCCTGCTCCTATCTTCATCCCACTCAGTTAATACTAGGCTTTCCTCATTATGGTGGAGAGCCACGATTATCTCATCACCCCCTGCCCCCAATCTTATAGGTCAGTAATCATCTGAAGCTACTACTCCTTTGAACCACAAAAAATAAGTATAAAAGATAAGGGATGTGCTTGAACTGAGCCTATGATACTCAAAATATTTGATGAATGTCGACAATCATGGGTGATCCTTCATTTTGGGAGCATTTAGCTTTGAATAATAACATTCACCAGATTTTGGACCTTCACCCGAATATAGAAAAGTATGTCTTAACAACTTAACTTGATTTGATATATCTTAAAGTAGCTTAGAATGAATGTCTGGATTCCCTTGCCTGTCTCCTACACATGCTATTTACATGTGTAATCAGTTTGTTATAAAGCTTTACAGATTTAGACTTTATATGTGTTCTGACTGGGGGGGGGGGAGATGACGACACCTGCCACACACCCACAATCTTCAAAGAATGCCTTTCTTCAGTGAATTATCATTTTCTCTCCTTTTTTTTTTTTTTTTGGTTTTCCATTATGACAAATTAGATAACACATTTTTGACATGTTCTGTGATTTTATTGCGATATTCTAAGTAATTACAAAATCTCTTTTTCTCCCCAAAAAAGCTCTCCTGTGCCCTTAGAATTAATCTATGATAGCATTTAGCTTGGCTTTTTGAAGTAAATATCACTAGATAAAAAAGCCAGCTGGTCCTGAATAATGGGATACTTGAATGCATGTATTAGTGTTTGAAAATGAGAGCACAAATCTTCTAAAAAGATTAATTTCCATAAGAAAGATAGCTCACAGATCTACAAAAAGCATAAATTCAAAACATAATAAACTGGCAAGAGAAAAAGGTAGATTAAAGTAAAGGCAGTAACACCTTGTTACTGCAGCTGTTATATAGCACTGATTCTGTATCAACTGCAATTGGTAAGTACTGGAAGGCTGTTCAAAGCTTTTGACATAAAGCGACAGTCTGGAAGATATTGTGTGCCATACGTAATAATGTGGCTGGGGACTGTGGTTTTTTTATATATAAATAATGTAACTCTCATTCTCAACAATCAGATCTTCAAGAGGAATCACAAAGAGGCTCAGAGCTCAGAGCCTCAGTATAACGTGAAGAGCAAAGCAACATTTTGTATGTTTATTAAAGATTTAGATTTGACAAGAGCTCTGCTTTATCACACTCCAAAAATACTACCATCACTACATAAAGCAACTTTTGCTGCCCTATGGAGTATACTTCTAATATCCTGTTTCAAAATAAGTTTCTTTGAATGGGTCTATAGTGCTGCTCACCCAGTGATTTTGACTATAATTAATGAAACAAATTTGCTGCTGGCCTTCAACAAAACACATGCAGATTCAAATTTTTTTATCTATTTCTAAAGTCAGCAGGAGTTTCTGAATAAGAAGAGGAGGGACCCTATCTAACAAAAATATGCCATGCACCATTTGATATGTTGTAGTGAAAGCTTAAGAGACCATTTCTATCCTAATCCTTAATGTGCCAAATGGAAGTAAGGCTACATGGTTTAAGCAGAACTTCTTTTTAAATAATACATCTATTAAAAAGATACAGGGCATAAAATTCAATAGATAAAAACATGACAAGCTACAAGTTCATATAATGATAGCCCTTGCATACATAGTTAATTATACGTGGCCCTTGGGATCCAATATTATCTCCATATTTAGTGCCCTACAGATATCCTAAGGGCTGCCCAAAACTTTGCTTTTGTGCTTATTCAGTGCAATCTTACATCCCTGCTAGCTCCACCTGCAATTCTTGTCCCCTCACTCTGAGGGGGTGATCACATCTATAACCATCACGTCTACATTCCAACCACAATATGAGACAAAGATCTAATGTAGTGGGTAATCCAGATTTGAGGGGAGGAATGTCACTTCATCTCTAGTTGGTTGTGTTGCTGCCACTCTGAGTGGGAAGGATTAGGCAGCAGCAAAGTCAGTGCAGTGCAAATGCACCCCTACCCTGCGCCCGCTACCTCCTGAGTTGGGTAGGGAGGTGGTACCACAAGGTATTTCCAGCAAAAGTGTATTCTGTGGTCTACTTCTGGAGAAGAGGCACGGATGCCATGTACACGTGGTAGCGTTTGTGCCATGGCTCCAGGTCCAAGCACCTCATGGCATTGGGCAACAGGCTGCCCAAGAACTACCAGCGGTTGACCCTGAAGAATGGGTTGCATTCACACATCATGACCTTCAACTATGTCATGGGTGATGCTCTGGGCTGCAGAAGCCGCCACCCCACCCCCCTTTGGAGTTTGCTTTTAAGAATGATCAGATAATTTTAGCCATTGTGGGGACCTCCTCTGGTACCCAAAGGGAATATATGTAAGGAGCTAAATGTTTACCCAGCAGAAATTACCTACTTGAAGAAAAAGGCTGAAGTCAGCTGGGCCATGAATGGCATCACTAAAGGGATTATAAAAACAGTCCCTCGGAAATGCTCCAATTATGGTGAAGTTCATACGTTGCAATCTCCAAGGCCTCTCTCCCAAAGCACTCATCAAACGCCTTGAAGAGAAAGAGGAAATGGAAGGCTATTTCCTAATTAACGGTACAGAAAAGGGGTCAGAATGGTGATTATGCCAAGGTGCAACTTTCTCCCTTGCAACGATAAAACCAAAATGGAAATCCAGAGGCCTTGGCTATGCAAAATGTGGTGTCTTGATACACTGTGCTAAAGATGAGCACATGGCACTTTCATTACCTTGAAAGGGGCACAGTGGTGGTGAACTTCATTCATCAGAAAGACCATGCATCCGGTCTTACAAAAAAGATTGCGGAGGTGTGCTACTTTTCCTTTGGCCTTCTGAATATTTATGCATATTTTCTCTATATCCTAACATGTCCATGAAGAAATCTACATTTTGAAAGGTGAAAATGTTGATTTTCACAAAGTAAGTGAATTTACTAATAAGCAGGTTTATATAATAGTAAATGCTGTGTTTTATAGTGTAACCTGCCCAGGGACTTTCTGGTAATGAGGTGGGTAAGAAATATATATTTTAATATGGTCATTGTTGTTGTTTTTCTATTGCTATTAGCAGTGATGTAGCTGGGCAGAGGTCAGGTGAGCATCACCACCCGGCTCACCATCGGGTCCTTTATGCCAAGAATTGAATCTGGGACTCCTGTATGTGAAGCAGATACTCTATAACTCAGCTACAGCCATTCCCTCCTATGCGATGGCACAATCATTTATTGTTTGTGATTTGGTTGTTTGGATGTGGACATCATTTACTAATTATTATATTATTATTTTGATTGGCTGTTTCTATTATGCCCTGTATCCCACCCTGGTCACTACAGATGGGTGGGTTATAAATAATCTTAACAAACAAATAATATATGATGATAGCAACGTATTGCATAAGGATTCTAATTGTTGGTTCACTATTATCCATTAAAAGAAAACTGTGATGGAAAATATAAACTATTAAGATTCATTTTATTATTTGTCATGTTAAAGAAAGTGCATACTTCTTACTTAATTTAATGATGGGATACTATCAACCACATTAAAAGAGATGCATATTCATAGTGTGTTAAATACTGAAGTACATTTGTGTCATAAATATTATTCTAAAATCATACTGACCAGGGAAGACACAAAATATTCATTTAGAGTGCTGAACATCCAGAAGCATTCCAATTATAATTGTGATTCTCTTTGGGTTATTCTATGAATAATACACAAAATGCTCAAAGCAATTTTTATATGGTAACTTGAGGTTGTTTTCCCCCCAACCTTCTCCAAGAAAGCTGCTTTTAATTAAAACATAAAGATGGTAGTTACAAGGTTTCTGCAAACATAACTGCTATTCCATTAAGGAAATGGCACAGCAAACAGTAAATAGTGCCCCCGAGGGAAATGTAAGTATTGATTTTATTACAATGTTGGTTGGTTTGTACTTGCAATTGTCAACTCTCATTTTAGGCTGTGCATTAAGTGTCCTTATAATAGCTTTAGAAAAGAGTAAATATTAATTAGAAAATATTGGTAATGCTTTTATATGTCTTGGGCTTACCGAACAATACAAATATTTTAAAAGAAAGAAAAGAGGGGCTGTTTGTAGCTAACAAAAAAAAAGGGAGAGCAACCCCATAAACAGATTAATTGATTTATGGACTTGATACAGTACGAGCTGTAAGTAGAGGTTTCTACTGAATGTACTTATTTTTAGCAACAAGTGACGAAAAACAGTATGTATATTTGCTAACGGTGAAGCACTCTAGTAGCTAACAGCTTGTATCCATGGGCAATTCACCCTTATGAGAGCCAAGTGGGGAGCACATGAGGAGTACATGAGGTCACCAGTAGTCTCAAGATGATGGCTGGCCAGATAGAAAGGCATTTCTGGGAACTAGCACCTTCACTGTAAACGTCCTTGCTGTGATTTGTGTCACTTCCATTTGTTGGTCACAGATTATGTCAGCTAGCAACTTCTCTGTAACCAGCAAACTACCAAAAAAAATTAATTTTTTTGCATTTGTTCTAGCAGACAAGTTCACAAAAAGCCTCAACACCAAACATCCTTTCGGTCAATCTGTGAGGGATTATGATGAAATAAGTGGCAAGTAAAAAAAAAAGGCAGCAGTTAACTTTTACAACAGCATGGAAGTCTAAATGGTAGAGTGACTCTGAAATAATGTGGGCAGGTTTCGTTTTTCTGTTGCCACCAACAGCAATACATAAAAAGACCTAAAAGCTAGACCACAAAAGGAAGACATTCTACTGAGCCTACAAACCTCCGCCTCTATTTAAGCAAGAAGCCAACAAAACCTACATTTCCTCCGGCGTGTTTAAGCAATAACAATTCACTACTGATCTCTCAAGGCGTCAGAGACGAGGGGTGGGGAAGGGGTGTGAATTATCATCATTCGGTTACGTTAAATGAGAGGTACAAACTTTTGATTCTAGAAGGGGAGAGAAAACTTCACATGCAATAAAATAAAATGCAATTGCAACACTTCATATTTTAGCATAGAGAAGGGAATGTAGTATTTAGCTCAACTGGAGGTAGCATTAGTTAAAAGTAAATTGTTTACATAAGCAGTTTCCAGATGCCAATCTTCTATCGTTTAGGGGAAATGCTAGAATTCACACTAATCTCAGGGCATTTTTTAAACATATGAAGTTGTGGAGAAATCCTGCCCCAGCCCTCCAGTAAACTAAAACTTCCCCATCAATAAAATACCCTTTTCAATTCTTTCATTCTCTTTCTGCAAGCAGAAGACATGGTTCCTTTGCTCCTCTGCCCATCTGGTCCATTCTGTGCAAAGATACTACTCAAGAAGGTGGTTTCTAGACATGCTGTTGAGGGATGTGAGGGGCAGATGGGGAAAATAGCCCATCTAGAAGTAAAACTCTGATCCTAAACCTCTACTGCCTACTGCCTATATTCAGAAGAAAAGGCTAAGGAGTAAAACCCTACACAAATCTGGAGTGGAGACCCTGAGATGGTAGGAAGGTGCATTGTAGGCCTCTGTCAGGGAACTGTCATCTGAGACGAAGGAGGTGAAAGGGCTCATGGAGGGTGAGAGAGACCACTCAGCGGAGGAGGGGACCAGCAGGGGGAGAAGTGGAGTTCCAAGGGAAAGTGAGTCGGAGGGAGGGCTCAGAGACACTTCAAGCGAGAACAGTGGGGAGGTTTCAGGACCTCCCGTAGGGACACCCACTCCTCGGCGGAAACTGTCACGCCGAGAGTCCAGAAGACGCGTTTCCGTTAAGGAGCTTTTATGCTGGAAGAAGTTCCGTAAACGCCCACTGTCCGATTCTACGAGCGATTGATGGAGCCATGCTTAAGGAGCTCCATCACAGACAGAGGTTTGGGAACTTAGCCAAACTCTGAGGGATCAGGATTTTACGCACAAGCAGCTCACCATCCCATCACAGCAATCGGACAGTCCCTGAAAGCAGCTTGTGCAGAGAGGCATCATGAGCAACCCAGCCGGAGCCGGAGGAGCAGCAGGAGCTGGAGAAAGTCCAAGTCTGGAAGAAAGGTACAGAGTGTTGGAACTCCAGCTAGCAATGCAAACGGCGAGGCTAGAAGAAAGGAGGGCGCAGGATGCAGAAAAGGCAAAAGGCGCTACACTAGCAAGAAAGATGCCAGGAATGGTGCAGAAGTTTGGGGGGGACCCCAGGAACTACCAAGCCTTTAGGACAGAGATGCAGTATGCTCTCGAACTGCAGTTTAACGACTTTCCCGATGAGGCATCGCGAGTGGCGTTTGTGATTGGCCATCTCGAAGGAGGGGCGAGAGACTGGGTCAGGCCCCTGATGGCAGGGAATAGTGACATGCTGAAGGACGCGAGGAAGTTTTTTCGCGCCATGGATTTGATGTTTTCCAGCGAGATTGAACAGGGACTGGTGCGCAGACAATTGATGGCTTGCAAACAGGGGAGCCGATCGGTTCGTGAGTACTGGACTGAGTTTACAATGTTGATACATAAATTGGGGTGGGACCTATCGGCGGAACCCATTCAAATGCTCTTTGAAGAGGGGCTTTCTTCGGCGGTGAAAGACGAACTTTCCCGGGCGCCCAGGGCGGAGTCTATGGACCAGCTGACCAAATCAGCGCTGACCATTGGAGCGCGCCAGGAGGCAAGAGCCTTGGAGAAGCGGGAGGGGAAAGGAGAGCGTTGGAGGGATTTCCGCATTCCAGAGATTCCAGAACCAAGTTTCCCGCCCGGAGAGCCGATGGAGGTTGGAACAGCGCGCGCGCGCGCAGTTTCAAATCCCAGTGAAGGGAGGAAGAAGGAGGGAAAGAGCGCCAAGAAATGTTATCTCTGCCAGCAGCCAGGTCACTTTGCCAGAGTCTGCCCGCAAAGAAAGGAATGGCAAGGGATGGCGGGAGCTGTTGGGGGGAAGGAGGAGGAAGTCCAGGGGCCAGTAAAAGCCAACGCCTGTCTGCCACTGTCAGTGCACTGCAGACAGGCCAAGGAGCAGTAAAAGTGCCCACTCCGGAACCTCCAAGACCAGCCCTAGTAATAGAGGTGTGGCTAGAGCTGGCAAACGGATACCCACTGAAGACCAAGGCGCTGTTGGACTCAGGCAGCTCCTGTAATTTTATGAGCAAGGAGTTTGCAGCTGAACACCAGATACAGACACTCCCTTTAGGCAACCCCCTGCAGGTCACCACGATCGATGGGAGGGAGCTGTTGGGGGGAGAAGTCAGCCTACAGACCGTCCCAATGGTTATGAGGGTGGCAAGGCACACCGAAAGGATAGCGTTCAATGTAGCCACCCTGGGAGGGGCGCCAGTCATTTTGGGAATGAGCTGGCTAGCGTTGCATGACCCGCTGGTGGGCTGGCATCAGAGAGTGGTCTCCTTTGGGTCAGCACATTGCCTGGAACACTGCAAAGAGGGGAAGGTGCCAGAAGGGGCAAAAGCCTCCCTAGCAGGGACGGAAGTGGCGGACAAAGGGAAGGTGCCCAAACAATACGCTGACCTGAGCAAGGTCTTCAGCGAAAGGGAAGCAGATAAACTACCACCGCATAGAGACTTTGACTGCCAAATTAACCTGGTCCCTGGGGCCCAGCTCCCCGTGGGCAAGCTGTACGCCATGTCAGACAGGGAAATGCAGGAGTTGAGGGAGTTTATTGACAAAAACCTGAAGAGAGGTTTCATCAGAGAGTCCAGAGCGGTGGGGGGCAGCCCAGTGTTTTTTGTGGACAAAAAAAACACGGATAAACCGAGATTGGTCGTGGACTACCGGCGGCTAAATGCCGTGTCAGAACCAGTGACTTTCCCCATGCCCAGGATTGATGACATTTTGACCAGGGTGAGGAAGGGAAAGATATTCACGAAACTGGACCTGAGAGGAGCTTACAACCTGATACGAATAAAGAAGGGGGATGAATGGAAGACAACGATGTTCACCCCCCTAGGGGCTTTCGAATATCTCGCTATGCCCTTTGGATTACAAGCAGGCTCCGCCTGTTTTCAATCGCTCATGAACCATGTACTGGGACCTTTGCTCTACAAGAATTGCGTGGCCTTCCTCGATGACGTGCTGATATATTCAGAGAATGAGGAGCAGCATGTAAAGGATGTCAGGGAAGTGCTGAGCCAGCTGCAAGCAAACCAGTTGTGGGTGAAACTGGAGAAGTGTCAGTTCCACACCAAGGAGGTGGAATTCCTGGGGTACCGCTTATCAGACAAGGGATTAGCCATGGATCCAGGCAAGGTCCAGGCGGTGCTGGAATGGAAGACACCGAAAACGAAAAAAGATGTGCAAAGGTTCTTAGGGTTTGGGAACTTTTACCGTAAATTCATCAAGAACTTTGCCCACTTAACGGCTCCCATCACGGACTGTCTAAGCAGCAAGAAGAAATTCGTTTGGACGGCGGAGGCGGAGCACGCTTTTGAGGAATTGAAAAAGGCATTCGCTTCGGAAGAACAGCTCCTGCATGTGGATTTACAAAAACCCATGAGAGTGGAAACTGATGCCTCAGACCGGGCGGTGGGGGTGGTGCTGCTTCAGCCAGGGAGCAATAAGTCGGAATGGAGACCGTGTGCCTTCTTTTCGCGTAAGCTGAACAAATCCGAGAGGAACTACACGGTATATGACCGAGAACTACTCGCCATTCACGAAGCGTTCCGGAGATGGAGTGTTCCGGCCGCGGAACTTTTTGTAGAAGAAATGGAAGCGATCCATCGTCAACTCCAACACAACTTAGAAAGGGCCAAAGAAGAATATAAGAGGCAGGCAGACAAGGGCAGAAGGGAAGGCGAAACAATTAGGGTGGGGAGTAGGGTCTGGCTATCAACCCAAGGATTGCCGTTCAAGGGGGGTTGCAAGAAATTGAGACCCAAAAGATTGGGACCATTTGAGGTCATCCAACAGGTCAACCCAGTGGCTTTCAGACTCCGGTTACCGAACCACATGAAACTGCACCCGGTATTCCACAGGTCATTACTGTCACCATACAGGGGGGAAGGTGAAGGGGTATCCACACGGGGGCCAGCCATAGAAGAAAGGGAAAGCCGCAACTATGTGGCGGAAATCATCGACTCCAGGTGGAAGGGTAATCAGGTGGAGTATTTGGTCGCGTGGGAAGGGGAACCGGAGTCGGAAAACACCTGGGTGAAGGCAGAGGAGGTCCATGACGAGGTCTTGATCGAAACGTTCCACCAAAGGTTCCCCAGGAAACCTCAGCCAGTAGCGAGGTTCCGGAGGGAGTACTTTGGCACCACCGACGATGAGGAGGAACTGGAGGGATTCAGGGAATCGGAGTTGGAAGGAGGTACAGACTCCGAGGAGGAGGAGTACTTGGAAACCGGAAACAGCAAAAGGTGGAGGGAAGTGTTCGAAACTTCAGAAGATGAGGGAGGTTCCTTCAGGGCTTTTGCTCCCTCGCCTCCCGCAGAGGAGGGGAGGGAAGGGGGTGAAGGGGGCCCTGGAGGGGAGGTGGATGTCAGGGAACTGTCATCTGAGACGAAGGAGGTGAAAGGGCTCATGGAGGGTGAGAGAGACCACTCAGCGGAGGAGGGGACCAGCAGGGGGAGAAGTGGAGTTCCAAGGGAAAGTGAGTCGGAGGGAGGGCTCAGAGACACTTCAAGCGAGAACAGTGGGGAGGTTTCAGGACCTCCCGTAGGGACACCCACTCCTCGGCGGAAACTGTCACGCCGAGAGTCCAGAAGACGCGTTTCCGTTAAGGAGCTTTTATGCTGGAAGAAGTTCCGTAAACGCCCACTGTCCGATTCTACGAGCGATTGATGGAGCCATGCTTAAGGAGCTCCATCACAGACAGAGGTTTGGGAACTTAGCCAAACTCTGAGGGATCAGGATTTTACGCACAAGCAGCTCACCATCCCATCACAGCAATCGGACAGTCCCTGAAAGCAGCTTGTGCAGAGAGGCATCATGAGCAACCCAGCCGGAGCCGGAGGAGCAGCAGGAGCTGGAGAAAGTCCAAGTCTGGAAGAAAGGTACAGAGTGTTGGAACTCCAGCTAGCAATGCAAACGGCGAGGCTAGAAGAAAGGAGGGCGCAGGATGCAGAAAAGGCAAAAGGCGCTACACTAGCAAGAAAGATGCCAGGAATGGTGCAGAAGTTTGGGGGGGACCCCAGGAACTACCAAGCCTTTAGGACAGAGATGCAGTATGCTCTCGAACTGCAGTTTAACGACTTTCCCGATGAGGCATCGCGAGTGGCGTTTGTGATTGGCCATCTCGAAGGAGGGGCGAGAGACTGGGTCAGGCCCCTGATGGCAGGGAATAGTGACATGCTGAAGGACGCGAGGAAGTTTTTTCGCGCCATGGATTTGATGTTTTCCAGCGAGATTGAACAGGGACTGGTGCGCAGACAATTGATGGCTTGCAAACAGGGGAGCCGATCGGTTCGTGAGTACTGGACTGAGTTTACAATGTTGATACATAAATTGGGGTGGGACCTATCGGCGGAACCCATTCAAATGCTCTTTGAAGAGGGGCTTTCTTCGGCGGTGAAAGACGAACTTTCCCGGGCGCCCAGGGCGGAGTCTATGGACCAGCTGACCAAATCAGCGCTGACCATTGGAGCGCGCCAGGAGGCAAGAGCCTTGGAGAAGCGGGAGGGGAAAGGAGAGCGTTGGAGGGATTTCCGCATTCCAGAGATTCCAGAACCAAGTTTCCCGCCCGGAGAGCCGATGGAGGTTGGAACAGCGCGCGCGCGCGCAGTTTCAAATCCCAGTGAAGGGAGGAAGAAGGAGGGAAAGAGCGCCAAGAAATGTTATCTCTGCCAGCAGCCAGGTCACTTTGCCAGAGTCTGCCCGCAAAGAAAGGAATGGCAAGGGATGGCGGGAGCTGTTGGGGGGAAGGAGGAGGAAGTCCAGGGGCCAGTAAAAGCCAACGCCTGTCTGCCACTGTCAGTGCACTGCAGACAGGCCAAGGAGCAGTAAAAGTGCCCACTCCGGAACCTCCAAGACCAGCCCTAGTAATAGAGGTGTGGCTAGAGCTGGCAAACGGATACCCACTGAAGACCAAGGCGCTGTTGGACTCAGGCAGCTCCTGTAATTTTATGAGCAAGGAGTTTGCAGCTGAACACCAGATACAGACACTCCCTTTAGGCAACCCCCTGCAGGTCACCACGATCGATGGGAGGGAGCTGTTGGGGGGAGAAGTCAGCCTACAGACCGTCCCAATGGTTATGAGGGTGGCAAGGCACACCGAAAGGATAGCGTTCAATGTAGCCACCCTGGGAGGGGCGCCAGTCATTTTGGGAATGAGCTGGCTAGCGTTGCATGACCCGCTGGTGGGCTGGCATCAGAGAGTGGTCTCCTTTGGGTCAGCACATTGCCTGGAACACTGCAAAGAGGGGAAGGTGCCAGAAGGGGCAAAAGCCTCCCTAGCAGGGACGGAAGTGGCGGACAAAGGGAAGGTGCCCAAACAATACGCTGACCTGAGCAAGGTCTTCAGCGAAAGGGAAGCAGATAAACTACCACCGCATAGAGACTTTGACTGCCAAATTAACCTGGTCCCTGGGGCCCAGCTCCCCGTGGGCAAGCTGTACGCCATGTCAGACAGGGAAATGCAGGAGTTGAGGGAGTTTATTGACAAAAACCTGAAGAGAGGTTTCATCAGAGAGTCCAGAGCGGTGGGGGGCAGCCCAGTGTTTTTTGTGGACAAAAAAAACACGGATAAACCGAGATTGGTCGTGGACTACCGGCGGCTAAATGCCGTGTCAGAACCAGTGACTTTCCCCATGCCCAGGATTGATGACATTTTGACCAGGGTGAGGAAGGGAAAGATATTCACGAAACTGGACCTGAGAGGAGCTTACAACCTGATACGAATAAAGAAGGGGGATGAATGGAAGACAACGATGTTCACCCCCCTAGGGGCTTTCGAATATCTCGCTATGCCCTTTGGATTACAAGCAGGCTCCGCCTGTTTTCAATCGCTCATGAACCATGTACTGGGACCTTTGCTCTACAAGAATTGCGTGGCCTTCCTCGATGACGTGCTGATATATTCAGAGAATGAGGAGCAGCATGTAAAGGATGTCAGGGAAGTGCTGAGCCAGCTGCAAGCAAACCAGTTGTGGGTGAAACTGGAGAAGTGTCAGTTCCACACCAAGGAGGTGGAATTCCTGGGGTACCGCTTATCAGACAAGGGATTAGCCATGGATCCAGGCAAGGTCCAGGCGGTGCTGGAATGGAAGACACCGAAAACGAAAAAAGATGTGCAAAGGTTCTTAGGGTTTGGGAACTTTTACCGTAAATTCATCAAGAACTTTGCCCACTTAACGGCTCCCATCACGGACTGTCTAAGCAGCAAGAAGAAATTCGTTTGGACGGCGGAGGCGGAGCACGCTTTTGAGGAATTGAAAAAGGCATTCGCTTCGGAAGAACAGCTCCTGCATGTGGATTTACAAAAACCCATGAGAGTGGAAACTGATGCCTCAGACCGGGCGGTGGGGGTGGTGCTGCTTCAGCCAGGGAGCAATAAGTCGGAATGGAGACCGTGTGCCTTCTTTTCGCGTAAGCTGAACAAATCCGAGAGGAACTACACGGTATATGACCGAGAACTACTCGCCATTCACGAAGCGTTCCGGAGATGGAGTGTTCCGGCCGCGGAACTTTTTGTAGAAGAAATGGAAGCGATCCATCGTCAACTCCAACACAACTTAGAAAGGGCCAAAGAAGAATATAAGAGGCAGGCAGACAAGGGCAGAAGGGAAGGCGAAACAATTAGGGTGGGGAGTAGGGTCTGGCTATCAACCCAAGGATTGCCGTTCAAGGGGGGTTGCAAGAAATTGAGACCCAAAAGATTGGGACCATTTGAGGTCATCCAACAGGTCAACCCAGTGGCTTTCAGACTCCGGTTACCGAACCACATGAAACTGCACCCGGTATTCCACAGGTCATTACTGTCACCATACAGGGGGGAAGGTGAAGGGGTATCCACACGGGGGCCAGCCATAGAAGAAAGGGAAAGCCGCAACTATGTGGCGGAAATCATCGACTCCAGGTGGAAGGGTAATCAGGTGGAGTATTTGGTCGCGTGGGAAGGGGAACCGGAGTCGGAAAACACCTGGGTGAAGGCAGAGGAGGTCCATGACGAGGTCTTGATCGAAACGTTCCACCAAAGGTTCCCCAGGAAACCTCAGCCAGTAGCGAGGTTCCGGAGGGAGTACTTTGGCACCACCGACGATGAGGAGGAACTGGAGGGATTCAGGGAATCGGAGTTGGAAGGAGGTACAGACTCCGAGGAGGAGGAGTACTTGGAAACCGGAAACAGCAAAAGGTGGAGGGAAGTGTTCGAAACTTCAGAAGATGAGGGAGGTTCCTTCAGGGCTTTTGCTCCCTCGCCTCCCGCAGAGGAGGGGAGGGAAGGGGGTGAAGGGGGCCCTGGAGGGGAGGTGGATGTCAGGGAACTGTCATCTGAGACGAAGGAGGTGAAAGGGCTCATGGAGGGTGAGAGAGACCACTCAGCGGAGGAGGGGACCAGCAGGGGGAGAAGTGGAGTTCCAAGGGAAAGTGAGTCGGAGGGAGGGCTCAGAGACACTTCAAGCGAGAACAGTGGGGAGGTTTCAGGACCTCCCGTAGGGACACCCACTCCTCGGCGGAAACTGTCACGCCGAGAGTCCAGAAGACGCGTTTCCGTTAAGGAGCTTTTATGCTGGAAGAAGTTCCGTAAACGCCCACTGTCCGATTCTACGAGCGATTGATGGAGCCATGCTTAAGGAGCTCCATCACAGACAGAGGTTTGGGAACTTAGCCAAACTCTGAGGGATCAGGATTTTACGCACAAGCAGCTCACCATCCCATCACAGCCTCCTTCCAGCAACTCCTGTAGCCAAGTTGGTGCCAAACATATTGCTCTGCTTTGCTTTGGACCACATCAGCAAGGCCAAGAGGGAGCCTTGTGCCCTGCGGAAGTCACTTCACTGCTGCTAACTCAGCGGTTTGACTTCACCCCTGGAGGCTCACTCCATTGTCTCTTGAGACAGATGCCAATATTCCTCCTGTCAAGTGCCTTTTTTATGCTTCTGAAATGTCTCGCACCCCAACTTTTGATATACACCCCTTTAAGTTCTTTCTGTTGGAAGAACTTTTTAAATTATTATTATCTCTTCCAGATATTATCTCTTCTCTGTTGGAAGAACTTTTTAAATTATTATTATCTCTTCCAGAAGTATACAAACAGGGCTGTGACAGCTAAGATGCAAGCTAACGTAAGGTTGTAATTCCTGTCTCTTTACTAGCACTTTACTCCTTTACTCCTTTACTCCTCACTTCAAACAAGTTCCCTCCCCCTTTTTAAAATTCATGATTAAATAGTTCTTCAAGCCAACTCAAGTAGAAAACTGGCATTTCCGGGAGAGGAATTCTAGCCACAACTTCTGTGTGGCATGGTAATTTTTGCCTGTAGAAGGATTCCTTTTGCATGGATATGAAGATACAGAGTTACTACCTCAGTGGGAACTAAAGACAGATTGGGTTTAGCCCAAGACCTATGAAAAGCAGAAACATAAACTAGATTAGTTAGTCCTTTTCATAAACCTTTTTTTGGGGTGGAGGCAAAATTCAAAAGGGCACTTCTAACCACACAAAAGACACTCTTAACCTTCTGTGAAAATACCAATTACACAATAAAAGCAATACCATGGCAAATGTATTATAACATTAAATGTGGTTTAAAGAAATTTAGCACTTACATCTAACTGCCTTTTTCCTACTGAAAATCCATTTTGTTGAGTGTCCTAGCAACATAAAAATGATTCAGTTATGCCCAAATTATGAATTATAAATAAAAACAAACACAACAACTGTGAAGCGTAGTCTACGCATGCAAGAACTTTGTTCAGTTGTTACAACCAGTTTAATAACAGAAGTTATCATTTAAATGGCACACATCAAATGTTCAGAGTCTTATATACATTGTATCAGCAACCTTTACAGCATCCTGCAGACCGCTTATTATTATTGAAAATGAGAGGCTCAGGCTAATAGAGAAAAAGCAGAGACTGCAGATCTCTTGAAGGCTACCTGTGGCATGACATTTTTTAATTATCACACCTAGGATGTTTTGACTGTGCAACCAAAAACATATAGTGAGAATGTGATAAGGCTGTAGGTATACAGCTATACTTGACCAGAGTTTTCTACACGTCTGGTGCACGTAATGGACATGGAACGGGGAGGCATCATAGTTGCAAACTCAGTCCCAAATCTGTACCATTCTGTTCACTGGGAGGTTTGAAAACACCTCTGCACTTTCATACAAAGGACCCTTTTCCATGCTTTCGGGAAATTTGCTTCTCCAGAGTTCCTAAACATGTGAACAGTCATCTGCACATATAATGGTACAGCAGATATCTTCAAACCTTATAAATGTGTAGTTAATTGCTGGTGATTTATTACTTCTTTTGCTTCAAATGCAAAGTGGAAATAGAATATATTTTCCTACTGCTTAACCTTTTTAAAACTTCTTTAACAGCTGTCGGATGTATAAAATCAGAAAATAAAAATGCATCTTTAACAAATCAAGTCTTTTCCTAATTACATTGTTTTAGAAAAGTACTGAAGATCCCTCTCTATGTGAATTAAAGCAGCACTCAGTTGGTGCTTTATTATCTTTTCAAGAAAATGATTTATTGTATGTAGCTGGAAAGCAAGAATATGGAAATGACATTTTCTGTGTTATTCGGGCAGCCTTGTCATCCATTCGGTGCTATACACAAGAAAAAAAATTAGCAGTAAGCTCTGGCATACCTAAACAAGCCTAGACACAAACTGGATCCCCCAAGTGTTGCCATGTTTCTTTACCATCTAACACTGTGATGTGGAACCTCCAGCCTGCAAGCCAGAAGGGCCCCTCCAAGCTTTTCTCTCCGGCCCTCAGGATTCTCCCCAGTTCATGACCCACATCGAGTGCTTTTGCCTGTATAGAATGAGTCCTTGAATTGTAACTTTTGATTTTGGCATGGCTGAAATGCAACCTACTGTACATAAGGAAGGGGCCTATCTCTTGCTACCTACCTTTGCTTCTGGTCCCATCAACCACTGTCATTCCATTTCTAGAAGGTTGCCCAGAAGGAAGAGAACTTCTCAGGCTGGAAAGGTTTCCTCACCACTGCCCCAACTGAAATGCTCCTGTTAGGGGTTCCAGTCACCAACCCTGAACTCCTCTAGGATACAATCAGTTTTTAGGAGTTCAGGCAGACCAGGTCTCCCCTCCCAGTTTTCATATTTTATTTATTTTGAGAGTGACATTCTACATTCCAAGGCTCTGAGAGACCACTGAACATGCTTGGACCTCCTGGAGATAGATAGATGATAGATGGGCTGTATTTTATTTTAATTTATATACTTCTGCATACCTGGGAAGTCCCCCAAATGTGTAGAAACCAATACTTTATTTGTAGGCGGAGCCATCTTGTTTATCAAGTGATAAGTACTAGACCACCTGCATAGCTGTCAACTTTTCCCTTTTCTTGTGAGGAATCCTATTTGGAATAAGGGAATTTCCCTTTAAAAGAGGGAAACGTTGACAGCTATGCACCTGAGTTAACTATTATTGAATCTGAATGATTTCAATAGACTTAATCTCAGGCAGAAAATTCCACAAGCCCCAACTAGCAGCTATTTCATGACACCCAAAATCTGCTGCCTGAAGTGGCCACCTCACCCTGCCTAATGGTAGGGACCCTGGTGCTCCTGAATACCTTTTTGAAAAGAAAAAAAAGAAAGCAATCTTTCTGTTGTACACAATGAGTAGTAGCAACTGAGTATAAAAATGCCTTGCCCTCTTGAGAATTACAAAAGCCAGTGTTAGCTCCAGGGTATCAGAAGCTCTTGGGCAAAGGAGCCACAGTAAGCTCTCTTAACCTGCAAGAGGTGAGGACTTGCAAGCTGAGAATTATCTCACGCTGTTCTTGGCCTTTGTAGACACTATTGGCAAAGTCAGAATGATGGTGCTATTTGGATAGTGGGCTCTCGGGCCGCATAGCAAGTGAGAAACTGCTTTAGCTCGCCATTCTCTGGAGCACGCCCTGGTGTGAACTTTGCATTATAATATATAACAGTTGCATTTTTAACCAACCAAGTATATGGAGAAAAATGGAAAATTGTTTTGCAATTAATTTTCTGTTTGTGGGTCAGGCCAGAGGATAATCTTATATTATAAAAAATATTATTGTTTTTAAAAATATACATAAGTATATAAATATACTATTGTGTCTATGCTTCTTGGCTGAAAATAGTCGGGAAACCTACTATTTTGCATTAATCACTAGGAAATAAAATCAACTGCACTTACAAGTGTCCTGATAATGCTTTTTCCCCATAATGAGATGACCTTCTTTTCTCCTTAACCCTTTTCTCAGCCAAACCACCTACCTCAACTTTGCCTTCTGTTTCTCTAATCTTCAATTATTTATGTTTTCTTCATGCTGCTCTGTCCGCCATGGGAGCAAAATTGTGTTTGGTGAAATATAGAGCTAATTATACCATGAACCCCAGCAACAAAAAAGACACAGCAGATGTTACTTCAGACGTGCTAACAGTGCACACACAACAGAAGGATTCGACAAGGATCTGAAAACAATATATGATAAAGACAGCTTAAGCATGCAAAATATTTTAAACAGAAAATCAAAGAAATAATGTCAGCCTGCATTTCTCCAAAGCACTTACTGTGCTGGTCCCCAGAGCTACTATATTCAACATGGATTTTGCATTTCTCTGTAATATAAATATGTGGGGTTTATACTCTCATGATCTGAGAGGAGGGATTTGCAACAGTGGCTAATGACATAAAAATTGCTTCAAATCCTGATATTTAACTCAGCCTTTCTTCTTTGTAATTAGCTACATTATCTATTTAAGCAGTGAAGTATATTTAATTATTTTTTTTAAAAATGTGGGGCCTATTTTAATTTTCTTCCAAATATTCTAAATAAATAACTTTAGTCTGGGTAATCCAAATAATCTAAGGAATTAATCCTCAAAAGGTGAATTGGAACAGTAAATAATATCAAGTCGAAGCAGTCTGTTGCTTTCATGATTTCTGGACAGGGTACATAAGGTACGCTGAGATGTGAAGGAAAGTATTGATAATTAATAAAAACGAACTCATACTCAGTAATTAACAAGTCAAATCCCATAGGCATGTAATAATTTTCAATTATTACAGTGAGCACATATAACCTTTGTTGGGGCCTGCCAGGGTGTAGCTTCCCTATCTCACACCTTAGTATTCGCACATAGACTAGGCATGGCCCTCACCTCACCACTGTGTAGACTGTGCTGGATCCAAATCGGCCCTGACTTTGGCCTCCATTTGTTGCAAGGCATGAGCACAATGTGGGGCTTCTACACCTTCTAGAGGTGCAAAATATATTTAGAAAAGAATTCTGCACATAGTCAATGCACAGAGAGGGATGCAGTAGAACTCCACTTGCTAGTCTTATCCCTAAATGCCATTTATCTCTTAGGATATCTACACAATTTCCACACATGTACAGGTTTTGCTACAATTTATACCCTCTATTTTCATGCAGGAAGCTTTGGGAGGAAAAAGGGAGAGGGGTCTGTGGCGATGGCACCTGAAATGGCACCAGAAAATTGCTGCAAAGAAATTTTAAATTCTAAAGGTTGTGCTAGATTAAAAAGCACTGCCTCTCCCTATATGAACCAACCTGGGCCTTGCGATCATCATCTGAGACCCTTCTTCATCTGTCTCCTCCACGAGAGGCCTGGAGGGTACCAACACAATAATGGGCCTTTTCTGTGGTGGCTCCCCATTTGTGGAATGCTTTCCCCAAGGAGGCTCTCCTGGCGCCTTCATTACGTATCTTTAGGCACCAGGTGAAAATGTTTTTCTTTGGGGGGGCCACTAGGTGGCGCATCGGAAGATGGCTGACAATAACATCTCTCCGACCCACACGAGGTAATTTGGAGGCTATGATGGGGGTAATTAGCCTCCTTAACCCCCCCAGGATTATGGGGGGGACGGCCCTTGCCTGCTGTGCCCTATACCACCCCCGAATTTGTGGGGGTGGGGGCACTAGGCACAAAGCCCTCCTGTGGGACTCCGGCACTCCTGGATGCCGTCCCTGATCCGCGCCTCTAGTTTGCAAGAATCTTCAAAAGAAACAATTTGGACGAGATAAATTGCACATACTTCAAGGAAAAAGGGGGAGTAAAGACTGCTGACAGAAGAGATCTCTGATAACAAGGCAAGAACAAAATATGAGAAGATACGTCAAGATACGGTATTGCAAATGACTGAGGGGGGAGGGGGAAATAAAAACTTTCCTATCCTCTTTATGTGATTAACAAGAATCCCCTCCCCTAATGAGTTAGAACTTTAAGGACTTAAGCTGTGATTTAAGGCTGTGTGGAGATAAACTTTCGAACCAAAGCAATGTTTCAAGACGAAGCTGGAAAGTTAAGAGTTTTGGAATGACGCAGTTAAAAATGCCGTCGCCATTTTGGGAGGCATTGTTGGAGCTCTTGGGTCTGGGAGGAGAAAGAGAGAAACAGAGCTGTTTACATATCGTGGATTAACTTCTCTGTGGGACTTAAGAGCGAAAAATGCCTGATTTATGATGGAAAGAGTGATGTTATCTACGAAGGAGATATATGGAAACCATCTGGACTTAAATTGGAAGAACGGGAAATTCACACAGGATTATTATATTTGCTTATCGGCTTAAGGAGACTAACAGAAGAGATCGTAAAAGAAAAAGAGAAATTATATGAACAAGACATGATGTGGAAACACCAAGATAAGACTGGATAGAATTATGAGCTTTGTCTGGACTGATTGGGACTGATTTGGACACTAACGCAGTAATAAGAAGATGATTTGAATCCCCCTTTGGATCTTGAAGTATGGGTTCCCCCAACAAAATTAAAAAATTTGGCTTTGTAATTTGGAATTTATGTGATGTGATTTAATTTGATGTGATTGGCCAGTTAATAAAAATTATTTAAAAAAAAAAAAGAAAATGTTTTTCTTCAACCATTTGTTCGGCTGCTTAACATTCTATGGCTTTTTAACTGTGTTTGTGGGAGTGGGGTTACTGGTTTTTGTTTTATTATGAATTTTGTATTCTCATTTTGTATTTTTCTGTTGTGAACTGCCATGGGATTTTCGGATGAAGGGTTGTATTCAAATTTAATAAATAATGATAATGATTGTTATTGTTAGTAATGAAGGAACAAACGGATCATCTCGCCTTCGACTATGTAAAGTTAACCTGTAAAATGGTTTCAACTGGTTGAATGATCTAAAACAATTGTAAAGAAAATGCTTATTGATAAAGGATAGATATAAACTCTGCCTGGCTGCTTGAATCTTAGGCTATCAAAGAGTAGAATGAATGTTGAATTTATGTTGTGGAAAATTGATCCCAAGTTGGTTTTACAGTTCATCAGAAAGCACTTTTTATCTTGTGTGCAAAGAGTTAATGAAGCATACCAAATCTGCAACTTTTTAGTACTTCTGTGGTAAAATCTCAAGCCTATGTGAAACTGTTCTTTTTATACTAAAAGTGAACTGAGAACTAGGAATCTGTATTTAATTCTACATTTTCTGATATAATTTTTGACTATCCACATAGAAAAATGATTCTGACTCCCACATCCTACTTGGGCACATTGTCACAAGGATATGTAGGTAAAAACTAATCCACACATGAAGATGTCCTTTCCTATAATAATCTTTCAAATAATAGAATTGGTATTATTTTCATACCTTCACATTACATAATCTGTTTTTATTTTGAAATAAAATATGGCATTTTATCAGAATTATGGGTGATTGACCTGGGGCTAAAACTCTTGCCTCCATATTCTAAATGACATGAGTGCATAGAGGTTAGTAAACCAACTCAACAACTGGAGCGTATTTTTCATTAATGCTAATACCCCAGTAGGAACACCATCAATTTCTGTATCCTCCAGTGTTGACCACTGGGTTCTTTTACTGAATATGGCAAATCTGGCTTGCTCCATAATAGCTCCTTAAATTCTTTTTCTAGAAAAACAATCATTTTGGATGCAGCCTGTCCATAATGGAGAATCTCAATTTATTCCAACGCACCACAACCGTATTTATACCTTTCCCAACCATGCAATAGTTATACTGATACAATTTGTACCCCCATATATCTAAAATGTTTTGTAGCTATTAGAATCTTCAGTGTTGCTGTAAAAGTATATGCTGTATGTATATGTATGGATAAAAACATTATCTCAGATTTCTGAAAATTAACTTGCAATTTTGAGACCCTGGAGAAGCGCTCCAATTCTGAACATAATATTTTACCTGCTGTGATAGGGGCAGGGGGGCATAAAATTATATCAGCCGCACAGAGACCTAAATTTTGTTCTTTTCCATTTATAACCACTCCCGTACCAGAGAGGGCATTGCGTAATTTGATTGCTAATGTTTCTATAATTAAGACAAAAAATATAGTAAATGTGGCTGAATTCAAAAGTAAAACAATTAAAAGCACACTACGGATATGGACAATAGAAAATGGTACTTTAAATCAGGGGTCAGCAAACTTTTTCAGCAGGGGGCCGGTTCACTGTACCTCAGACCTTGTGGGGAGCCGGACTATTTTTTTGGGGGGGAAATGAACAAATTCCTATGCCCCACAAATAACCCAGAGATGCATTTTAAATAAAAGGACACATTCTACTCATGTAAAAACACACTGATTCCCGGACCATCCGTGGGCCGGATTGAGAAGGTGATTGGGCCGGATCCGGCCCCTGGGCCTTAGTTTGCCTACCCATGCTTTAAATCATTATATATCTTTGGAAGGCATTGTCTTCCATTCATTCCAAAAACTTTTTTTAGAAATGTACAAAGAAAATTCTAAGAATTTTCTCGCCAGGAATGTTTAACTCTGTTTCATTAAGTATGTGTTGAAAGAAAAGCACGTAGTGGTCTATCTCAACGGCATTTCACTTCACCAGCTTTTTTTACCAGATGCCTCTGATATCCCTTTACTTCAGGAAGTCTAAAAACTGAAAGGCATCACTAAACTGGCATCTCTCCTGCTGCTCCTGTGGAGCAAAAACATAAACAGGAGGGGTCTGCAATCCTTGTACATTGCTCAACCAACGTTAAATGCCATTGACCACAGATTTAATGTTCAACTAAAATAGATAAGGGGGGGGGGGAGAGAGAGACATACATACACTTCCTTTCAAATTCCAGCTCATGAATCTCTGAAAAAGCAGTTTTTTGAATAAAAATCAGCAAAGCTCGAGTCTCCCTTCCAGTCCCTACAGTCAAAAACTAGACAAGCCCATGCACCCAGGCTACACTTGTGGGAACCTGCATGAATCAGTGGTAGAGGGGGCACTGTATACTTTGTGCACAGAAGGCCCCCCATTAAATCCAAAGCAAACCCAGATAAGAGGATATCTGGATAGGAAAAGCTGGGAGAGATGCCTGATTGAGGTTAGCCACTGCCATTCAAGATAGATATTGGTCTAGACTAGAGCTTTATGAAGGGCTCATATATTTATGGCAGAGCACATGTTTCAGATGCACAAGGTTACCAGATTGAGTCTCCAGCACAAATAGAAGGCCCTCAGGAGGTAGGCCTGGGAAAGCTCACTGATCTTGAAAACCATCGCAAATAGGCAAAAATGGGATAGATGGGATTCATCCATCTTGATTTTACAGGATGATGTTTTGGACTAAGGAAAAACTGAAGGGTGGAGCTGATGTTCTTATTTTAAACAAGCTGATGTCTCTTTTTTCCAATGTAGACTGTAACCAAGGCTTTTACTGAACCCTTCCTTTAGTTATCTCTGATGTTTATTACCATTTACCTGCATCCTAGTTTGTGTACAAAGCCAGCATCTAATTTGCATAAGGGGAGTGCACTCCCAATGCCTTTGTGGCTGTTTGCAAGAGGGGGTTATAAAGCCCTTTGCCTAGGAAAGACTGTTGACATCAAGGACTATGTTGGCACCCAGATGGGATGCCTGGGGATGGATTAGCCCCTGGGCTTCCAGTTACTTATCCTGCGGAATTACTCTTAATTCTAAAGCTTAATTTCTGGCAGTTCCTGCCACCATCACTCCACGCTCCCCAAAAGTTGCCACGAAATATTCTACAGGCCAACATGGCTACTCACCCTGATCTTTAAAGGAGTGTTTGGGGTAACATTACCATATGATCTATATCAAATAATTCAGGTCGTAAACCTAAATAATCGAAAATCATAATGTCCTCCCCTCATGCTTAGGAAAAACAAATAAGATAGAGAAGAAAGTTACTTAACACACACCATGTGTCACATTTTCCCCGGATTGCCCTGTTATTAATATTCACTCCTTTCACTTTTTTTTTTAGTTAGCATGCCAGCACATTTTAACATAAAACATCATGTCAATATTTTGGTTGTCTAACTTAAAAGTGTTGTCATTTCATTTTACAACCTTTTCTGCGTTCAAGACCCTTATGCTCAGCTGAGCTCCTTCGAAGATAGCGAGCCCAGAAGGGGAACAGTCATCACTTGCAAAATATCTGGTGAAGTATCTGATGCTGAAACACTTCTGGCATCTGCAGTTCTACTCGCAGTCATAAAACCCTGGGTTGCGATCTTGTCAGACCTCATTTGCTAAAGCAAGGTTGGGCTAAGTTATTCTTTCACTAAAAAGTACCCAAGGAACACCAGATGCTACAGAAAGCAGTCATTGCAATAGGTGGTACTCATCCCCTTCAAGTTTGCCGTGAAATGGTGCCCCAGCATGCTGTCAGGAATCATTGTGCCGCTATTGGTAGCGTCTTCCTAGAAACAAGTAACATTGAATTTTGACAGCTGAAGTCATTAAATATCCCCTGGTATTCTTCACAGGAGTGTATGTGTGACTCCATATATCCCAGCCAGACTTCAAATGCATAATTGCATTCTCTCTGCCTAAATTCCTTCTGCAGTCCTTGTCACTATTTTTCTGTTCTACATCCCCATAATATATTCTTTAGCCTTTGTTTCCATATTTCCCAGAACATGCTGATTTAATCCATAAAGGCATGAACCCACATCTGAGCAGAAGGTGTGCAATATATCTAGTGAAAAAACGCAATTTAAGGATCACCAATGGGCAAGTTACAGGTAGGTAGCCATGTTGGTCTCCCGTAGTCGAAATGAAATAAAATAAATAAAATAAAATAATAAAATAAAATAAAATTCATTCCAGTAGCACCTTAGAGACCAACTAAGTTTATTATTGGTATGCGCTTTCGTGTGCATGCACACTTCTTCAGATACACTGAAACAGAAGTCACCAGACAGAAGTAACTATATACAGTGGTACCTCGCAAGACAAATGCCTCGGAAGACAAAAAACTCGCAAGACGAAAGAGTTTTTCGTTTTTTGAGTTGCTTCGCAAGACGATTTTCCCTATGGGCTTGCTTCGCAAGACGAAAACATCCTGCGAGTTTGTTTCCTTTTTTAAAAAAAACGCTTGAAGAGGTGCAGTTGCGACTGACCGTGCTTTGCAAGACAAAAAACCTCGCAAGACGAAAAGACTCGCGGAACGAATTAATTTCATCTTGCGAGGCACCACTGTATAAGGGTCTGGTGACTTCTGTTTCAGTGTATCTGAAGAAGTGTGTATGCACATGAAAGCTCATACCAATAACTAACTTAGTTGGTCTCTAAGGTGCTACTGGATGGATTTTTTTATTTAATTTAATTTGTTTTGTTTTGTTTCGACCGATGGGCAGGTTTTGGTTAAATGGTTGATAATCCTTACATATTTCATTAGGTTTTGATGTAAGTGACTAGAAATGGGGGGGGGGAAATCCCCCAACAAAGTTGAAAATGGTACGATAGAGAGATGGTTGAGTATACTGGATACCATCATCTTTTCTCACAGGCTTTACGGTGTTTTCTAAAACTTCAAGGAGCTTCAAAAACTGTTTGACCAGTGGTGACAGAGGGGCTAAAGAAATAAAATTACGGCGGGGATCAATTCTCTGTGGGGGCATTTCAACAACTGTGTCCCAGACTGAACGTGGGCATTCAGTGGCATAAGAGATCTTCCTATGCTGACTTTGCAAGGCATTCTGGAAGACAGTATCAGTTACTGCACAACAGATCCAGAACACTCCTAGGTTGGTTTCTTAATTCATGATGTATGCCACGGTGAATTACATTAAGGGAATCAATAAAGCAAAAAAGATGGCTAAACTAAATGATAGTATACATGATCATGGCATTAGGCTGCGTATCGCAAATCTGATTATGCCTGTAGAATTTTATCAGGCCCAATAGATACATTTAAAAATACCTATGCTGCTTTTAGTTAGCTAAAGCCTAGGAAATGTTTAAAGTAACAAGCCTATTTTGCTTGAAAGGCTAATATAAAGGGGCATTTCTTCTCCAAGAGCTTGTGGCATAGATGCATTGAAGGGTACTGTGCTGTAAATTGGATGTCCCTGGCCCTTAGTCCCACCTGCTTTGACTTGTGAATGACCAGAGCACAAAAGGAAACACATTTGAGGAAGGGATTACGATGCAATGATCTCATTGTGAGTGTTGCATTATGGTTTTGGCAGCGTGGTAAAGGCTCCCTTGGCACTGCTGTTTACAGCAATTTGAACTTCTCTAGCAACTAGGTATGATTTGTGACATTTCAGCCTCATTCCTCATTGACGGAGAGCTGTGGCAAGGGCTTGAAATATTTCCAGTGAGTATTGGAAAGAGGCAAACGCTTCAAGGAATACTGCAAAACCTTGAAACATCTCTAGGCTGAAGCCAAGAAATTACAAAAACTCAGAAATTGAAAAACCAAAATGGATATAAACGCAGATTGCCCCACAGACCACAGAAAAGAAACAACAGAAACGACTTACTCACAAGCTACCTTGGCTCAGAACCAATGAATTCTGGTCAACTGGCCAGTGAAATCACATCGGAAGCCAGATGTATTTGTCAATGTTGAGCATTGACCGACAACTGGCTCTGCAGGGCATCCATAGCGTATTTTCTACTGCCTGGTGCTTGTTTTATACCAGAGATGCCAAGGAGTGAACCTGACTCTTCTGCATACAAGCACATGCTCCACCAGTGAGCTAGGGTTCAGTGGCGAGTGGTCAGTGGACTAGGGGGACTACGCTAGACCCCTAAAGCACGGGTTGGCAAACTAAGGCCCGCAGGCCCGATCAGGCCCAATTTGCCTTCTAGATCCAGCCCTCAGGCAGTCCGGGAATCGCCGCATGGATCGCCACCACGCGTGTTCTTTCCCTCTCCCTCACACGGCAGCGCTTTTCTCCTCAGGGACGGAGCAATCTTGTCCCACGCCGGGCACTGTTGACAGCGGGAGACAGCTCACCCGCCTGCCCGCCTCAGCAGGGCAGCGCTGTGAAGGTGTGTGACGCCGGCTGCGGTTTCCTCCTGCTCCTCCTTCCTCTCCTTCAGTCCGCCCTTCCTTCCTTCTCTGCACCCTTTTCCACGCCGCTTCCTCGTGCGCTTTCTTCGTCACCGCCTCCCTTCATTCATTCCTCCCATGGTGTTCAGGTGGGTTGTTGCGGTGGCTGCGGCCACCGCTTGCGGGTTGGCAGGCAGCTCTTCTCCACGGTGCTTCTTGGGAAGCAGCAGCAGGTGGTGGGTAAAAGCTCTGGCAACACCCCGGTTCCCCTACCTCCATCTGCGGCTCCTCCGCCGGGGCTGCTGCTTCTGTCTTCACTGACCAACACAGCCTCCTACCCCGCCACAGTGCCTGGCTGGCTGGAGAAGCCCAATTGTGGCTATTGGGACAACAACTAGGACAGGTAAAGCAAAGCATCTTCAGGCCTCTTTGCGGGTGGGCGAAAATTGTTCTTTTTTCTTCCAAAATATAGTACAGCCCCTCACAAGGTCTGAGGGACAGTGGACCGGCCCCCTGCTGAAAAGAATTGCTGACCCCTGCCCTAAAGGGTACAACAGTCCACCTGGGAAGAAAGCAACAGGGCTCCAGCATCCTCTCAAGAGGCCTGACATCTCCTTCCCTGTTATGTACTAAGCTTGAATCCAAGAACAATAGGCAAGTAGGATCCTAGAAAGCAACAACTGATTGGCCTGCAGGAAAAGACCAATCAGGCTCCAGGAGGGAATCAGAATCAGCCAATCAGACGGGACTCATTGTGTAAATAATGTATATAAAAGCCTGAGGTTTTGGGGGGCAATTCAATCACTGTTTTACAAGCTGCAATAAAGAGCATGAAATCACTACAGGACTCAGAGTATATTTCATTCTCAAAGTCCAGGAAGCTTCTGCCCGGCTTAGGGAGGGAGGCGCGATGCTCACAGGTGCAACATCAAGCCTCCCCCCCCAAAAAACTCCCTTCACAAGCTGGCGTCCTTGGCCCTAACTGTTCTCCTACAAAAAATTCCACTGCATGACGCTGCCAGGGCTCCTCATCTCTGGAAGGGGTTTGGATTTGATATCCCGCTTTATCACTACCCGAAGGAGTCTCAAAGCAGCTAACATTCTCCTTTCCCTTCCTCCCCCACAAACCCTTAGTGAGGTGAGTGAGGCTGAGAGACTTCAGAGAAGTGTGACTCCCCAAGGTCACCCAGCAGCTGCATGTGGAGGAGCGGAGACGCGAACCCAGTTCCCCAGATTACGAGTCTACCGCTCTTAACCACTACACCACACTGGCTCTCAGGGGTGCATATGCTCAGTGGTCAGCTGGATGAAAAATATTTTCCTGGTTCCATGGTTCTGCCCATTTTTAACTGCTGGGGACTGTCTCAAGTCTGTGTGTTGGGGGGAGGGAGCATTTTCATAACTCCTTCCTCCTACGTCCACCTACATATCCATCCTCACCATGCCAAAAAGTTCTTAAACTTTGCATGGCTTGTGCAGGATAGTCCAATAAAACAAAAAGCTTATGAGGCTCAATGTTATATTTTTCTAGGTCATATACTGAGGATCCCTGAACTAGACACAGATTCTTGCCGTATTTGGGACTTTGCTTTTAGAACATTTCAAGCGCATTCCTTATACCAAAGCTGGCTACTGCATTCCCCTATGCCCTGTGAGGGGCTGCAAGCAGGGAAGAAATAAAGAGAGTAAGAACAGCTTTGCAGTTTTAATGCGAATCATAATGAACCCATTCAAGCTAGCCTTGGAGAATACAATCAGCTCTACAGCAGAGTATGTACTATTCTGTACATAAGGGTTCCTAGGTATGGCAGATCTGTTGTTGACCTTCTTTGGAGAAACTACTGAGTGCTTCTGAAATGCATCATGAAAGAAGCCCCTGCAAAATGGCTGTTGACTATATAAAACATTTCATTGCCTGGATTTATTATTAAAAGAACAGAGTATCCAGGATGGCAAACAAACAAAATGTTGTTGTTTTTGCGACATGCATAACTAGGCCTTTGAATTACATTTTTCCCTTTCTCTCTGACCCCATTTTCTAATTATTTTAGCTTAACGAAACTTTTTATCATGCACTTTGGTGAACTTTTTGACATTGTTCTGTTACAAACTCTTCAGTATCTTAGTGCTTTTGTATAACTTGCTAGTTAAAGAGGCTTGCTAAATACCTTTGTAGGCTGGTGATTACTATCTACTACAGGACATTGCCACTTGCTTTACTGGGGACTGACGGAAGCTGTGTAAATGTACTCAGCAAAGGAAAACAAACAAACCTTTTTCAGTGGCTGGCAAGCAAAAAAGTTGGGATATGCCTTGTTGCTTGGGTACTGTCTGCTCCCCATGCTCAACATAATTATTTGCAAACTTAGAAAAACTCTCTGAAGCTTGTAAATCATATGCATTGAAGTCTCCTTCAAATCACTAGTTTACGCCTTAGTAAACATGAATAGGATTGCACTGTTATTCTCCAACGCACTAATCCAGCCCTGTCAAAGGCTGCCCCTGGAACCTTTTGCTACTTGAGGAAATGGAGTCTGCAAAATGGTTATGATAACCAAGCGGCTAAAATGTATTTGATTACAAGCCAATAAGACATATACAGGCATTCCTGCCCTCATGCACAATCACGTATATGCGCAGAACTGGGGGATAATTAAATAATTTCATTCATAGCCGGAAATGGAGGTAAACTGGAGAGTCCTTGTGGCTCGTGGGGAAAACCTCCCCAGAGCCCGAAGAAGACTTCAGGGAGGGCAGAGAAGAGATTGGAGGCGCAGTGGGGCTTTGTTTAGGCTGCTCAGCCTCCCTGCCTAACAGCTGATATGCAGGGTAGCGCAGCAGCAGGAGATGCTTTCCTACGGGTCCTGCAGCCTTCCCCAGACATTAAATTCCAGTTGTGGTTATCTTTGGTACAGTATTTTTGTTCTTAATTGGAGAGACAGTAGCAAAGAGGGCATTTAAAGGGGGTACCCCACTTATGTGATCTAAAGAAGAACTGAGTGCTGGGGCCAGGGCGGGCTGCTTTAAATGCCTCGGGAATGGACCTGAGACAGGCCTACGTGCTCCGTCAGGTCCACTCCCAGAGCCAGTCCAACCTCCGGGACTGCCTTCCATTGCCCAGTTTGCAGGCAGGCCTGGATCCAATCCCCAGCTGGCGAGGTGAGCTTTAAGTTTCCTTGCTGGCCGGGCAGCCCCAGAGGCCACATCAAATCACGGTTGGGGGAAGGTGCCAGCCTGCAATGCCTGAAATGGTAAGTGGACTTACGGCAGGAATAAGTAAGCTATGTCTGGGTTCTACAGATAAGCTTGAAAATGTCCTGTGGATAGAGATACATTAGGCCTGCACATATGTGGGGGTTACGTTCTCAGAATTGCACTCCAAGTCAAAATGGTGTATAGTCAAAACACACTGGGTTCCATCGCGGATGGGAGTATGTTTAGGGAAGCTTTTAATACTGGATGAATTATTCTTTTATATTTTATTTTATTATTATATTATGTATTTTATTATGTATTTTATTATTTTATTATTCTGCTGGAAGCCACCCAGGTGGCTGGGGAAACCCAGCCAGATGGAGGGGGAATAAATAAATATATTATTATTATTATTATTAATTATTATTATTATTCCTGAAACCCCGCCCACTATTTTATTTTATTTGCCACACATGCAAAGCTTAATGTGCGCAGGTAAGCTGAGCACTGGGCTTAATGTACTAGATCCAGTTAGTCTGGTGCACACAGAAATCACCCCATACAAATTCTATTTAATACCTTGTGTTTTCAAAGCCTCTCGTGATTTCAAAGAGCTTAGTGAGCAATTTAGCCATTAGGAATCTGCTCTGGTGCTAGAACTGTTTGCCCATGTAAAGAGCTGCCCCTTTTAACTTAACTTTGCCAGAAATTGTGCAAACTTCTCATGAACAGGTGTCTGTCACAGGCCCATTAGCATGAGACTCTGTCAGCGCTACTTTGCATGTGATGCCATGCAGACCTGAGGGAGTTATTGATTACTTCAGGCTTCTAGTTCCGTTGAATAACGGTAAACAGAAATCAAATAAAAAGGAGGGGCACCTCTATTTTATACACCTTTTAACTACAGTAATCTGTATTTAAACTCCTCCTCCCAGTATTACAGAGAGATAATAATTTATTAATTTCAGCTAACAAAATTATCTAGTCCTCTTTCTGTTACGTGTAAAAATATTTCATTTCAAACCCCATCATTGCATGCTACTTTATCTTTCAGCGGTAATTAACAAAGTCTTAATCTGGCTAATGTTAATGACCACTGTTCTTGCCTTAAATCCCAGTTAAATCAAGCTTATTAAGGACCAATTAAAGAGAGCCTTATGTGATTGGAATAATGGTACAACCAATTTTTCCCTAGTTATAATACTTTGTTTTGACTGATAAACAGGCAAAAACATTTCGGCTTTTTACTGTACCCCTTCTAAATCAAACATTATTTGGAATTTTAGGGGAAAGCAACAGTGAAAAGCTATTTGTAAGTAACTGAATAAAATAACGTATTTCAAACTTCTCAATGCACATAACTTTAGTGCAACACACGCGTTCTAAAATAAAATGGTGCCTTTAAGAGCCCTGGAACTGACATGAGCTGCCAATTTCCACAGCTGCCAATTTCAGCTAAGGTCCTCTCCAGAAAAAGGGCCACTAGAGGGCCCTTATGTGATCGGAATAATGGTATAACCAATTTTTCCCTAGCCATAATAGGGCAACTGTAGTAGACCTGGGTCTGTATCCTCACCATCCCCTGCATCATAAAATCAGGCTTCAGTCCTGAAGCCCTTTGCATGCTCAGAGCAAAGGTCTGAAGGAAAATTCTAACCACTCAAAATGATAACACATGAAAATAGGTAACGTATAGAACTGTATCAGAGCAAAAATAATTTTAAAAAAACATTATAAATAGCAGTGACCCACAGTACTTCCATTTCTCATCGAGAGAATATATTGAGTTGTATCCAACAAAGTCATTGCATGGATGGAACTTCTTCCACTTATGCAACCGATCTTCGTCTCCTGCCCCCCAATGCTGCTCCCCCCCCAAAAAAAATCTGCTCTGGGGCTTCCCCAAACCTGCGGGAAGCAAGGGAAGAGAGGAAGGAGAAGTTCTGTTGCACAAGCTTTAGTAGTTTCACTCGTGCAATGGCTTCATTCTTCTCAACCCATGGGAATTATTTTAATTGTATGAAGCTGAATTCTCAGGTTACTTAAAGCTCTTCTTCCACATGGATGTGCAGGTTAAAAAAAGCGTAAAGAAAAATTTTGCGGAGCCAAGTTATGGCATTTACCTAGCCATGTTATGTCACGGTGCTAATCTGGACTTATCGCAGACTGTGCTATTCTAAACTGTAGAAATCATCTAGACAAATCCCCACATCAGCGGCTTTAAATGTTCGCTATAAATATGTTATCATTAGGGTATAGTATGCTTACAATGGCAGACTTCTCAAGACTAGGGCAAAATGAGGCATTGGGGTTGAAATTTGAGAATTGCTTGTGAGCTGGGCGTCTTCTAACTCATTAAGTACATTAAGGCAGCAATCCTATAGCAAGATCTACCTAGATGAGCAGGATCCTGGCTTATCCTGGCTTAACTCTCTCATCCTAAACTCAGCCAGAGATATGTCCCTGGACCCAGGTGGCAGATCTTAAGTTGGTGTAAGACCTGAAAAAGATGAGTTCCAGGAACATGGCATGGCAGGACCAGAGAAGGAGGGCTGAGGCTGGATCCTGAGTACATTCAGCTTGCTCATGTGACCTGGTGACCTGACATAAATTAAGCCAACAAAAAAGTGGCGTAACTCAAAGCACTATTTTAAAGACTTATTTTCCTTCTACTAGGTTTAGACCGGCTCATTCAGCAATAGCCATGACGCTGAACAGAGTTTAGATCTGGTGTAACTTTACATTAACATCAAAGATGTAGGCAATCATCACTGGAAATTTCCTACACTCCACTCATGTGCTAATTCCAATTGATTCAGATGCTGTATCTTGATATTTTGAACATATACAGTATATTAAAAATTATTGTATATATGCATCCCCCTTTGTGTTTTTTTGGGGAAGGGGATTTCTCTCACCTCAAGAGTACCCATTTTTGAGGAGGGGTCTATTTTTTGGATTAAGCTTTCTGAGCAGGTGGGGGAGAAGGGGCAGGGAAGGCCTAAAAATATGTCTTTATTAGCCAAGGAACAAACTCCAGAGTTCCACACGTGATCCCATTTATGTTTACTCAGAAGACACAGCTGTTCAACAAGTCTTACTCCTAAATAAGTGTGCAGGAGATTTCAGCCTAACATGCACAAAGCCACAATCCAACACAGGTATGCATCCTAAAGCTTTACCGATTTCAGTTGGAGTAAATAAATATGACTGATGTTAGCCACAGTGGTATTATGAAATGCTAACCCTTTCGGTTGCGATCATGTGCTCAAATGAACAGTTATGCTGGACTTTGTTCCAAAGGGTTTAAATGCAAGCACCCTATGCTGCGTATATATTTAAAATAATGAAATCACTGATGATTTAGACTTGGCAGATTAGTCTACATCTTGTTTTAAAAGAAAGCGGGCTCTGGATGAAGTCCTGGAGTCTACTATTGAAACCCTGAAATATATAATATCCCAAAAATATAAGAATTGTATGAAGCGTGATATGTTAGTGTACAGCTGGGATACTAAATTGGAACAGCCTATGCATAGAACACATCTTTTCAGTGGCAGCAAAACTGTCTAGTTATGCTTTGTAGTAAATGTTCTGGAATGCAGCCAAGGCACTTCCAAACATTTCAGAGTTCACTTTTCCAGGGAACTCTTTTAAAAATCAATTAGTAGTGAAACTCTGTCTAATTCAAGTGTTTTAAAATGTCAAGCTTGTCTTTCCCCCCACCCCTCCTACTTGTAGTGCAATAATGATATTTTGAAACCTTTCTATTAAATTGATCATATTTTGTAATTAAGCCTGTAAAGAGAACATGCACACAGAGTTTATAAGATGCATTGAACAGAAATTTTATTCTTCAAGAGAAAATAAATAGATGAGAGAGATGGAAGCAGAGAGATAAATATGCTGTAAATTCCTAAACAAGAACATCCAAGGCAGATGTATTGATTTTAGGATGATAAATAGTTTTATCATTACAGGGCAACCGCAGAAGAAATAAATACACCATTAAAAAAATCAGAGATTGGAATATTTTATTTTAAAATTATACTGCATAAAAAAAAATCAATTAAAACCATCAAAAGGGGGAAAGGGAAAAATCAGGAAGAGATAGTTGTAAAATGTTCATAAAAGAGACGGTATGCAGATCAATCTCAGGAAATTAATTCAAGTAGTGATAACATGACCATGAATTCCAGAATTTTCATATACAAGAATCTTGCTTTCTCACTCTTTAATATGTAATTAGAAGAAGAGTGTTGGGCATCTTCAAAGTCATATTGTCATGTATGGTCTAAGAAGCTTGCATGAAATGAATGTGCACCCTATAACATGTTCTGGAATCTTCTGTAACCTGCAGAGATTCCATGGCAGTGGTCTAGAACCACTGAGAAGACAAGTCAATCTAGAAAGGCTTTCTTCATGGTAGAAGGTTTGAAAAGCTCTGTGATATAATTAAGTATGCAAATTAAGCAGCTCCGACAGCTAAATAAGATATGTTGGTTGTCCACCGGAAGTCCTGTCATATATATAAAGCCTACTCTCATAGCAGCATTTTTAGATTGTCAAGCAAGATTTACACGTGAGCTGCTAAGTTTGCAGTGGACCAACTTTCATGCAATAACATCCAACACACACACACACACCACCACCACCACAACAACAACAACACACACACAAACCAAGTTGCTACAGTGGTCAGAAAGAGCGGTATACTTTCGTTCTTGAAATCTGGATAATTAAGATGAATATAAAGGGAAAACTATGATTCTCTTGGTTCCCCCAGCTTTGTGCCCAGATGCACAATGTATCAGAGCTGGAGGGAAGGGAAAAGATCTCTGTTTTCTCCTTTCCCAATGCGCCCCTGCTTGCAAAGTAAGAAAAGGGGACGAGTGTGTTTATGCGTGGTTAGAGACTTACAGGAATGGGTTTAAGGCACCATGAAGATTAGCAAGAATAGGCAAGATGGAGATATTCCCGAGCCCTTGAACTGACTCAGAAGAATGATCTGCTATTTTTATCCCATACCCAACAAAAACATGCCATTACCACAATAAAGTGGGATGAAGCAGAAGCATTCCTTTCTACTAAGCGCCGCGACACCTGCACATTTTCATGAATGTCTCTAGCAACGACAATCAATTAAAATCCTACATATTATAAAAAGAATGAAGCTTAGGATCTGGGCCAAGTGTTGAGCTGCTCAGGAACTCAGAGAAAGCCTACAACTGGGGAACGAAATCTGCAAGTTTCACAAAATAGACAGCATTTTCATTGGTGGTTTGAGCCCACCTAGCGACGGTTGTGGGCAGGATTCTTTTATTGCAGGGGGTTGGGATAGGTGATTCTCAGAGCCCCCCCTTCAAATTCTACAATTCTATTATTCTATAAGAGACATCACCTTGCCAACAAAGGTCCGTATAGTTAAAGCTATGGTTTTCCCAGTAGTGATGTATGGAAGTGAAAGCTGGACCATAAAGAAGGCTGATCGTCGAAGAACTGATGCTTTTGAATTCTGGTGCTGGAGGAGACTCTTGAGAGTCCCATGGACTGCAAGAAGATCAAACCTATCCATTCTGAAGGAAATCAGCCCTGAGTGCTCACTGGATGGAGCACTCCAATACTTTGGCCACCTCATGAGAAGAGAAGACTCCCTGGAAAAGACCCTGATGTTGGGAAAGATGGAGGGCACAAGGAGAAGGGGACGACAGAGGACGAGATGGTTGGACAGTGTTCTGGAAGCTACCAGCATGAGTTTGACCAAACTGCGGGAGGCAGTGGAAGACAGGAGTGCCTGGCGTGCTCTGGTCCATGGGGTCACAAAGAGTCAGACACGACTAAACAACTAAACAACAACAACAACATAGGCATTTGGTCAGGTGCCTCTGGATGAGAGACACAAGGAAGAAAAAGCAGGTCTTCAGTCATAAGTTACTCCATCACTTTCATTCATGGGATCTCAAATTCTCTAAAAACACGAAGCCCAGAAACCTGGGATTTTACCAAAAGTTTTTTTTCCCCCCCAGAGATCTTTTGGACCCAAGTGAGACTGAGCATGTATGCAGGTTTACTTTTCCTTCAGTGAGAGGCACAGATGATGGGTAAATTTATAACACTACAGAAAAGTGTTGTTTAAAAAAAAGAAAAAAGAAAATGCACCATATGTACGTCACATCATTTCTTTACCCTTTGTTCTCGTAAGCATTGAAAAGGTTTACATAGATAGCAATGGACTCAAATCAGTTTTATGTGCAACACATTTATATTAATTGGTTTGTCCTTTCAAGTTGTGTTTATCTCTTCGTTTCCATCATTGTTTCAAAGGTCACTCTGTTCCATTTGTAAATCCAACATGACAGAGATTAGTAAAAGGTGGGGTGGGGAGAACAACTAAATGAGTACATCATCAGGCAATCACACATCTCACAATTCGTTTATCTTACAAATACAAAATACCATCAAACATTTACTAAAACTTGTTTGCTATCGTAAAAAATATTGTTGTCAGGAGGATAACCAGATCTGTCATGATAAAAATACTGAATAAGAAAGTTGGAATTATGGCTTATGATTACAATTAGTTCTTAAATTCTTCTTGAAGCCAAATGTGCTGTCACTGTTATTCAAGTGTTTTGTAGATTTGCATGTATGAATGAACCTTTATGTATCAATTGCCACAAACCTGACTGCAATTTCTGGTTCCCTTGCGTAAATATGTGAAAAGGATCTAGGGGTCTCAGTAGATCACAAGCTTCACATGAGTCAACAGTGTGATGCAGCAGCAAAATAGTTAATGCTACTCTAGGCTGCATCAACAGAGGTATAGAATCCCAGTCAAGGGAAGTAATAGTACCACTCTATTCTGATTTGGTCAGACCACACATGGAGTACCGTATCCAGTTCTGTGGACCACAACTTAAGGAGGATTTTGACAAGCTGGAACGTGTGCAGGAGAGGGCAACCAAGATGACCAAGGATCTGAAAACCAAGACTTACAAGGAATTGTGAGGGAACTGGGTATGTTTAGCCTAGCAAAGAGTAGATTGAGATGAGGTATGATAGCCATCTTCAAATATCTAAAAGGTGTCACATGGAGGATGAAGCAAGCCTGTTTTCTCCTAAGACAACGGATTCAAGTTACAAGAAAGGAGATTCCGACTAAACATCAGAAAGAACTTCAACAGTGGAACAGACTGCCATGGGAGGTGGTGGACTTTCCTTCACTGGAGGTTTTTCAGCAGAGGTTGGATGGCCATGTGTAATGTAGTTGAGATTCCTGCATTGAAGGAGGCTGGACTAGCTGACCCTCAGGAACCTCTCCAACTCTTAAGATTCTATGATTCCATGTCTAACACACAAAAAGAAGTGGCAGGTATGCCCAGAGGAGAGCATCAATTGTATCTGCATCAGCAGTTGTTCCTGCTCAAAAGACAAGCCATTTTCAGTTATTAAAGTGACTTGTTACTGAAGCAACTGCATGTGGTACAGCTCTAGTTTGGCAGTGGATCACCACTGCATAGGCAAATTATTTATCTGGACCTCAACCCAGAAATCACTACTCTGTCTGCATCCATTGCTAACCTTACTGTGTGAATGAAGGGGCACGAGCCTAATTAAATTCCCGACTAACTGAGCTATTCTCCTAAAATAAAGAACATGAGCAGGGGAGGATAACTTTTTAAATCACAGTTGCAAAAATGGTCTTGACTTCAATTAATTCCCTTTACAGGTTTGGCATCCGTGGCGTTACAAAAAGCGAATAAAATTATATGATATGAGCCAAACTTTTAAGGAAGAGGCTAACATTAACTAGTAATAGGCACATAAAATTGATTTCTCATCTTAACCCTATGGTGGTCTAAGTTTTAAATGTCAGTCTTATTTCTTGTGGGTTAAGTGGTGTTAGTTTCTGATACTTTTCAAAGGCCCCGGGAGCATGTCCTAGAATGAGCACTGAGTGTATCTGAAAACCAAACAGAAGCCGGGAAAACATATTTTGAATATATAATTTATAAGATTCCGTCATCCCCCGCCCCCCGTGACAGTGATAAGGAAACTGTAGGAAATGCCAGAGGGTAGCTCATGATGTGAGACCATGAGACGTCTAAAGCAATGCCAACCATCTGATTGAATTGTTCTTTAGAACAGCACCTCAAGGTATTTCAGTACTTGCTACAAAAGTATACTGGAGAAATGAGGGTAAAATCAAAAGCCAATTTGGCACCGAGGAACATCAGAAATAAAATTTAGTATTAATGGAATGTTTAAGTTTTGCCTTGTTGTCAAGCCTTTTGCAGTGCAACATACATCTATTTTCTTTAAGCAGCCTTAAAAGCAAATGTAACCACATCTCATATCTCTGATGTGGTATGAGAGGGGGAAATGTTTAAGCTAGTTAAATTCCCAACAGAAACTAATATATAGGCATCTTCTTCCTCAGGATGAATAACGGGTGGGTCCCCTTTCAATGGGACTAAAGTTTGTGGGAAGGAAAACACTGCAACGCTCCCTTTGCTCTTGGTTCTGATCACAAAGAGAGAGAGAGGTGCTATTTAAATAAGTTACTTAGTGTATTGTCTAGTTTGGGCCCAACCTTCAAGGGGAAAGAGAGTTAACAGCTATTGTTACTGTATACGGCTGGCAGGGGTGACAACTTGAATAAAATATTGGACGGGGCAAGTAAGCCCCGCCCTGCATAATCAATCACATGATGCAGTGCATGCACACCATTTGAATGGCCATGCCCATCAACTGGGGGGGGGCAGCCCCCTCAAATATTTTATTTTGGGGGTGGGCAAAAACCACTCGGCCCCTAGGAGTTGGCTCCTATGATGGCTGATATAACTGCTGGCATATTCATACATTGTGCTGGTGCACACATACACCCTGGCTGGACACATTTACACAGCTAAGAGAACTATGTGATGCTGTTTATGTCATTTCCCTGTGTGGAATTTAAGCAGAAACTTTTATAGAACTTTTAATCAAAATATGTGAGATGGGGGGAGAATGATACCTTATGAAAATAGTTACTGTAACTTTAATAACTTAGTGAGTCCCAAAGAATAACCAAAGAATACCTCAGGTTGAAGTATCTTCGGGTTGAGAGTTTTCGAGTTGCGCTCCGCGGAGACCCAGAAGTAACGGAACGCGTTTCACTGCTCGCACATGCGCAGGTTTCACCACTCGTGCATGCGCAGACGATCAAAATGACGTTATGCGCATGAGCGGAAGCGGCGACCCGTGCACGCGCAGGCACGGGTTGCGTTCGCTTCAGGATGCAAACGGGGCTCCAGAACGGATCCCGTTCACATCCAGAGATACCACTGTAGCTAAAAAGCTAAGAATAAATCAAGTTACCATGGTTAAAAAAGGCCTGGACATTCCTTAATGGTTTTAACTTTCTGAAACCTTCAATGGCTCCTGTCACTGGATATAGTTATTTCTGTGTTTATGCAAGCTATATATATAATTCCATTAATTCTGATCATTTACCACTTGTAGCATTTGGCCATCTACATATATTATCAAAGCAAACATATTCTATCACTGCTCTCTCTCCCACTCTGAAGTTCCGTGTATAGACACCATGGCTTTTTAGCTACTCTTGAAAGTGACCCGCTGATACCCAAGCCTGACATTTTTATACTTTGTGTAGTAACATGGGGGAACCAAATTCACAATTGAATTACAGTGATGGGATAAAGGGTGTGTGGGTGGGTCAGTGGGTGTGGGTGGGTGTAAGGGGAGGGGGAGATAGCATTTGATGTGGTCTTTCCACAATTAAGTAAAATTATTATTATTACTTCTGTTTACTTACCAACTTACATCATTCTGCCAGTTTCTAAAACTGTATTGAAATGCCTTCCTGCTTCATCTTTGAGTCTTCTCAATGACCTTTTTTTCTTTTTCTTTTTTTGGCAGTACTTCCTCTACTTGGCCACTTCCCCTCTATTTTGATATATTTATGGTTTAAATATACTAGACCTGAGGTCTTGCAATGTGGCAAAAATGTAGAAGAAGTCAAACGAAAGTGCATCTAAACTCCATTATTTCACTATTAACCCTAAGGCCGCAATCCTTACACACACTTACTTTGGAGAACGTCCCACTGAAATCAGTAGGGTTTGCATTTGAGCAGGTATGTAATAGGATTGCAATGCTGGTCTAATGAAATTTAACAGGCGGCAGTAGTAGCTTCTTCTGATGGAAGGATAAAAATAATTATTCCAAGCGTTTGCATGACCAATAGGGGGAAGATATGATTAAAACAATTTCTATCCCGCTAGTGGAATTTGGTCTCCTATGCAGAACCACAACATCCTTGTCTTTGTATCCTCTTTCGCTCGCTCGTCCCTTTGCAGCGCAGATTACAGGCCCTTGCACACAAATGACCCCAAGGAAGTAAGTACATTTTTTGGCTGAACAATTTATCAACAGCTTGAAATGACAGGAATGGTGATTCAATCCTGCATCTTAGCATATCGGATGTAGGCCACATTCCTCAGTGTGTGGAACCCGGAGAGCGGGAAAGAAGTCCCTGTCGCATTTGCCCTTTCATAGAGATGGAAATATTATTAGAAAGGACATAAACAGACTAATTAAATCACAGCAGTATGGCCGAGATGACAGCTGGTACAGCGTGTGACTGAGCCGATCCATATCTGCAAGCGGGAGGCCCTTCACTTCCAATCCACTCGCTATTAGGTGCTCTCAGGCTTGCTGTGCAGACATTAAATAATAACATATCATTTCCAAGGCTAAAGTGACTTAAAGAAATAAAAAAGGGGATTTTCTAACCAAGAAATCTTTTGTGCCATAAGGAAACGGAGAGAGAATTAGGGGAGGGAGGTGCAAGGAAGAAAGGGAGAATCATTTACCACACAGTTCTGTTTTTGAGATAAAGATGTAATAATGCCATTACCTTTCATCAGCGGGATCCTTGAAAATCAACACTCTTTGCTTATCATGCTGTGAAATACAAATAGAGCTAAAGGCATGGTCCACAAGGCACCGCAGCAGCTATATTAACTAACAGATCTGCCCTTTGTGAAAGAAACCGTATCCGTTTCATTAGTGAAGACTCTAATTCAAAACTGTTGAAAATGAACTGCACACACTGTTTTAATAACAACATTCCTAGTCATTATCAAACTAGCAATTCTCTCAGTGCTGAATAAATGCAAGGGCCCATGTTTCCATTAGAACCTGCTGTTAAGAAAAACCATATTCTAAACCTTTCTGCTTCCCTTCCTGTTTGGTCTTTCAAGTGTCACGGCTCCCTACATCATTGCTGTCAAAGCTACACGCACATTTCCCCCGAATATACAAAATGTTTATCCATCAACGTTTTTAAAAATAGCTAATTCAACTATAGTCAAAGGCACCTGCAGAATGTGGCACAACTGCTCTCGGAGAATACTGAATTAAACAGACAGTTTGAAAATTACTTGTCCAAACCTTTCATGTAATTTCCGCTGAGGGCAAACCTGTAAACTGGTGCAGATCACCAAATTATGAACTGGAAGCTAGAAAGAAGGGTTCTATATCTAAGACCAAGAAAGATATCCCAGTTTGGGCATACACTTCTGAAGTACCATGAGGAAAGCAGGAGAGAGAGGCAGGGAGCAATTATGGGAAGCTGGAGTGCATTTTTAAACTCATGGTGCATAATATAGAATGAATATCTAAACATTAATAACGAAATGTTTGCAAGAAACCCAGTGCCGAATAGAAATTTAGAGAGCATCACCACCAGTTTCTGTGATGCATCACAAACCTTAAAAAAACTTGAAATCATAGTTTATTTTATTTTTTAATGCTTTTAAAGAAACATAATTAGTACCTAGATTAATTATAAATTAATTAGTACCTAATTATTAGTGGTACCTACAGAAATGAGTTAAAATGGTATCTGATTTTCAAACATGTTAAGGCACACACTTCTAACCTTACAACTAAAATCAATTGTCCTGTATGAAATCCACAAAGTTAATGGCTACTTTTCTAAGTAAAAAGAGCCATATGGACAATGTTTGACTTTTGAGTCAAATAAGAACACAACACAATTTAAGTCATGTACAATTTATTTTTATTACTGTGAGCTTCCTACTGGGTCCAGGGACTAGCAAGCCACAGCAGGCACTGTGTCAAGCAACATATGATTTGTAGTTCCATTATTCTTTCTCTCCCCGCCCCCAAAAAAGCAACCATAGGAAGTTGGAACCTTCAGTAGAGAGCCAGGCTATGTAGGAGAGGGTCAGAGCATGTAGTACTTCCCTTGCCAGCCCTTTATACAATCAAATTTCCCTTCCCTGGGGCATTTTTCCTACCCAGGAAAGATACAGGTCTTGGATTAAGACTCTTCGTGGAGATAAAAGCAACTTCCTAGGGTGTGATTCTGAGTGAGCCCCAAAGGGGCGATCCTCATTAAACGTGCATGCAGAGAGGTGGAGGCACAGACACAAGTTGCTCCAATCAGGGAGTGGACACACACACACCCCAGTCAGACCCCATGCACTTACACAATCCTGACTTTGACACCCCCACTTCCGCTGCTCCTGCTGGTGTGGAAAGTTAACTAGCGAAAGATGGTCCCTCCCTCTCTGTTGCCAAGCAGTAGTCATTCACAGTTTTGCTTAGTGAACATACTCACCAGTCTACACTGCTGGTCACCTTCCACTTTAGGCCTCCTTGTCCTGTCCTTTGCTTTCCATCCCTTTCCTAATTACCTACTACTTCCTTCTAAGACTCATTTTTTTTTACAAGTCCACTAACCCTTCCCAGGTAAGGCAGCATTGCAGGCTGGTGATGCCTCTTCCACTAGATCCATCATGGGTTCAGGTTGCTGGGGCTGTCTGGATGGCAAGGGGGTTTGGAAGCTCCCCACACCAACCAGGATTTGGATCCAAGCCTGCCTACACAATTGGCCAATGACAGGCAGGCTTGGAGGGAGGGCCTGCCTCAGGGGCAGGCCTGGACAGAGCAGGTAGGCTTTCTTCAGGCTCACTCCCGGGGCATTTAAAGCAGCCTGTCCTGGTCCCGACACCTGGTCACCCTCATCAGACTCCCAGTACACTGCTACGACAAATAACGAGGGAAAATAAAATTGCTGCCAGGTTTATTAAAAATAAACTCTTTCTTCCTACATTATCAGAAGCCAAGTTGTTGAGCCCTGCCAAAGATTATGAGTTGAAGCTGAAATAGTTTAGAAAAATGAGGTTAAATCCTCGCCCACTTTAGGTGACTGGAAGAAAACTGCACCAACTCTCTCTCTCACACAAAAGAAAACAGAAGTGTCTTTTTTTTCTACTCAACAATGTAATAATAACTAATCCAACATATTTCAAGCAACAATAACAATTCATTATGTGTAAAATTGTAGTACATTTGCTAGTACACTGTTGTACAAGCTGCAAAAATATTTTAATACTATAACCTAATAGATAATGCAACTATTTTTTTTCACTGTACAGTAGTTTGAGAAATGTTCTGGCATGTTATAAAACTGAGAACAGCCCAGCTGACCAACATTACTGAAATGAAGGTAATACCAAAATCTGATAGTATGACTGACTAAATGTCAGCAGCAACAGGTGCAGCTACAGAAACTGTGATATTCAGTCACCACTACCAGGAAAGGTTGAGGTGGGAGTTGTGTGTTTAGTGACTTAAATCACTATTTGGGGGACGGGGATACAAAAAAATTGCATTTGTAGGGTGACGTGCTACATCTCTGCAGAGATGCATGACTTGTAGTAGTTGACGGAAGCCAATGGCATCATCAACCTACATATCCTGCTAGTATTCTCTGTGGGCACACTTACACTGTGAAACCTGAGCTAATCTTATATCCTTGGCTACCCCCTGGCAATGATGGCTAGTACATTCATGAGTTCAAATTCCCCAGTTCTACACATCCCACACAGACTGCTATATATTTCATACTGAAACCCAACTGCATAAGTGGATTTCTATTGCACAAGTGGCTACATATCAAGGATTATTGTCCTATAACTTTTTAGGTTCAGAGTTAACTAATGAGTTACACTACTGCAAGCCAGAGAAAGGTCTTTTGCTGGTGAAATGGGGCTTTTCTTCCCCTCTCCTCCCCTTCATGCCCCCATACGCCCCTCAAATTGGGTCCGGGAACCCCCAGTACAGCACATGGGGGAGGAGGAGGGGTGAGATCTTCCCATCTGGCAAGCTGAAAGGCTTGCGCCAATGGAACAATCTCCTTAGTTGAATTCCTCCCTCAGAGTTTAAATTCCTTACACATCTGCTAAATAAGCAGGAGCAAAAGCAGTTTCCCACTAGAAAGGGCTTGCAATAAGTGCAAATCCCAAAGCAGCAAGTACAAAGCAAGTCTTGCTATTCAATGGGGAACCTTTTGGACTCTAGCATTGGGGCTTTCTTTACTGCATGAAATATTCTAATAGTGCTTATGCACAACACAGTGCTAATGCATTTGACTTGGGATTCGTTGCATCCAACCCAATATTTTGACAAATTTGTACCACACAATAAACACCTTTGTAAACACATGAGAAAAAATGAAACCCAGGTCTACTCAACACCAAATTTATAATTACTGGTAAGGAAAATACGTATATGGAGAAAGCAAGTTTTGGAGCATCTTCTTATTGGTTCATTGCAACTTGTGCGTGTTACAACCTGAAAATTGTCAAAGCCGACTGCAAAAATTTTAGTAGACTTGTAGATAATAACATAATAAAATCAGTAAGATGTGTACATACATCATTGGCCACAGAGCTGCAGGGCAAGGATGGATTTGCACATGTCTGAACTGTGGTTCAAGCCCAGGGAAGCTCTGAACCCAGGAAAATTTGTTGGAATGATAATACTTTACGTATAAAGGAAGGTTTATAATCATTTGGTTTAGACTGTAACCCGAAGAGTTCTACTTCCAATTAAAAGCAATAAACTTACTATTTAAGGATAGGGTGGCAAATCTCTTGGAAGACTAATAAAATTTACATTAGCTTCTAATAAAGTATCATTTGAGTGAAACTTTGTCCTGAAACATTGGACTGAAACATTGGACTGTGTATTTTGCCTTTTCGCCTCCCTTTAAGCTATGGAAGAATTGCACACTTTAATGGTTGTTGTGTTAGTCGGTTACATGTTTTTTTTAAAAAAAAAGGAGTTCTGTGACATCTTAAATACTATGTTTTATGGCAGTGCAAGCTTTCATAGGCCAGAGCCCACTTTGTCAGATGATAGTTAGATTTATATGGCCTGCCTATGGAGAATTTCATCTGTCATTTGCAGTGAAACTGAAGCTTACAGCGTTTAAATATTTAGCTATTTCAGGGCACTTCCTTCCTTATATTTGCGGAGAAGAATCACACAGACTCTAATAGGATTTATCAAAGTAATACAATTAGTTAAGTCACATTTCTTATTATGGCATGCTTAAAATATCATGTTGCTATAATTGTCAGGACATCAGTGGATATAACAACAACAATGAAAGAAAGCAGATAGACCAAAAATTCTGAAACTATGGTTCAAATTTCTTGCTGAAGAAGCAAATTATGAAAAAATAGAAAGTAGCACAGTGTTTGGGTCTAACATAAAGAGAGTATTTTATAAATAAAATGGTAAAACATTCCTGTTACATTTCTTTGCTCCATTATGTCTGGAGTTACAAATATATGTTTGGGCCAGAAATAAAATAAAGCTTTATTTTTGTACTGATCTTAAATGATACAAGGATTTACGGTAAGTAAGCCTAAATTCCACCACCCCAATCACACACACATCTCTAGATTATAACCCTTAGGAAGCAGCCTTAGCCAATTCCAATTTTTAACATGTCATTAATTCATTGTTTCTGGAGCTTCAATCTGCTGACACTACAAGCTCAATTTAGAACTGGGGAGGCGTCTCACTTTTCTTTTAAATGCTATTGACTATCTAACACAAAAAACACCACTGTTTCGCCAATCCTTTTATAAATTTGCTAATCCCTGTTCAAATTATTACATCAGAGTAGCTGCCTCACACTTTCCAGCAGCAAAATGCAAGGGAACAAATCCCAGAAATGTAAACAGTATTGGCATCCGAAATATTCTTTACGTCAAATTCATTGCGCCAAATTCCTTTTCTGTCCCTTAAGTGCGCCTTTCATACTAAAAAGTCTAAGAACCTATTATCTGATGCACTATCCCGGGAATGTGGCATTTCCACAGAATAAATACAAAAATGCATTTTCAACAGGAAAGTGAAACACTTAACATATAATGTACTGCTCTAGGGTGTTTTGACTACTGCTTTGCAGAGACTTGTGATAGCAGGTTTACCCATTTATCCTAAAACAGTGATAAAGAGTGTCTGAATGATTGCCAAATGCATGTCATATGTCGAAAGCAACTTGTGGGTAATGTCTTATTCTTCAGGTTAAATTTTTATTATCACAAGGAGAAAGCACTTGTATATCATGTCTAACTACTATGGCTGACATTTGTCTTGAGACACCTATTTTTTCTGCACAACGCAACTTTTCAGAAATGCAACTGAGCTGTGCATAACCAGTGTGTTTGTCCCTTTGCGAAATACCTGCAAAACCAGAAATGTAAAAGCAGTATACGTGTATGTGTACATACTCAAAACAACGGGAGGAAAAAGACGTTAAAGTATGTTAAGCAACGGCAGAAAAAATCTTACAAAGTAACAATACTGCCATTGAATAGAGACTTTAGAAAGAGCACGCTCTGGCTTTTTCACCCTCCGATTTGGAATCTGCTCACAGTACTGCCAGCTTAACCAAAAAGGATTAACTCTCATATCCAACTGAGAACACAGATAATTCTCAGTAATTGGTAAAAAATGAAGATGAATGGGTCTGAGAGATAAGGAGCAATTAGCTCATCAGCAGTTACAGCTGTGCACTCAATCCGGATCCATCTCCTGAGTCTCGGCCCCTTTTAAAGAATCCAGGCAGGAGAAGCACACAGGACACCTCCTCCTTCCCAAAATCAGTGGTGTACCTGCCCATCATTCTTCCTCTTCCTTTTTATTTCCTCACTGTACACGACACCTGTCATAGCATTCTATGTAAATTACTACCTCCCCTAGGACCTAAGTCTACAGCCAATCTTCCTTTTCAACTTAAGGAAGGGGGGGCGCAGAAACCAAATGACTACTGTAGACAGTCTTAAATTCCCTGTCAATCGTTTCATTATAGCAGCATCATCTGTTTGAAAATATAAGCAATTCCCTCATCTAATTATAGGGAGGATTTGAGGTTCATTAACATTGCCAAGGAAGAGATTCAGATGTGCAACCGCAGAGCTGTGCTCAGTGGCCTGCATGTGTTCTCTGTTTCCTTGTATTTGCTTTCTCAAGGACTCGAAGACTTTCTTTCCCCCCCGAAGCCATAAAATTAATTCTTCCTTCTAAAATAAGACACATGAATTGAGAGAAAGGAAATGACTACATTTTAAACTGTTCTGTTCTTAGAGGCAGCCACTGGAGGCAAATATTTTCTAATCAATTGCTGTGATACTCTTGCGCTGTCGTTTTGTAGAGCAAAGAATGTAATAAGTTTAAGGAAGGCAAAAAAAATTCCCGGGCAACAGATCTTGACTTATCGTAAACATGCCTCTTACTGTTTTGAACGTTGTAAATTTGTGCAGATAAAAAAGGAAGTCTGGTGTGTCAAGAACACCAGTCCATTTTCAACACATCTTGTGGTTGCCTCGTGGATCATTCTATCCAAGTCACTTACATTTCCTAACTAATGTGTTTAGAAACAGAGAACACTAAAGTCATTTCGATTGCTTCATTTCCTTAAAGAAATAATAGCAGGAGTTTTTAAAAAGTATAATTGCAGCTTAAACAATGAGATTTGTTTTTGCAACATCTGTTTTGAGATCATATTGTAAATGAACTCATTTCCTACTTTGCAAGTAATTTACTATTGTTGATCACTGTTTACAAGATATGTGGCTCAGTCATTAGGTAATGGCAAAGGTTCTTCACAGATCCTTGGAGAATGCTTTAGAATGTTTGCTCAGTATTATTCTGACATTAATGCTTAAAGCAGGGGGGAAATGGGTGATTTCCCCTTCCATCTTGATAAGCCACTGTCCACAAAAATAGGTCATACCTGTATAGCATGCTTTCTTAAAACGTTCTTATAACTTTTTGGTCTCCATTTCTATCTGTTTCCCAATGAACATAGTCTGATATTATACAGTGGTACCTCTGGTTACGAACTTAATTCGTTCCGGAGGTCCGTTCTTAACCAGAAACCGTTCTTAACCTGAGGTACCACTTTAGCTAATGGGGCCTCCCGCTGCCACCGCGCTACCAACGTGTGATTTCTGTTCTCATCCTGGGGCAACTTCCAGGTTAGCGGAGTTTGTAGCCCGAAGTGTTTGTAGCCCAAGGTGCCACTGTAGTATCTACACACACAAACACACAACTTCTACAGCTTTAAGAAAAAGCTTCAATTTTAAAACGCATGTTTTGTGTCATAAGAAGCTCTTTGTGAAGGAGAAAATGATGTGTTCCGGTACTTAGAATCCCGTAAGTTCAAGGCTACCCCCATTCTCTTTAAAAGCCAGAGACAGTGCTGGACATGTGGCATCTATTGTATGTAAACATGGAGCTGTCTCCAGAGCCGAAGTGAATGGGAAATCCCCACCCAGGAGCTACATGCAAACACCATAGCACTCAACATTTATATAGCACTTCAGATGGTTCAAAGCACTTCAGATCCATTATCTCAGCAATCCTTACAATGATGCCAGGAGAGGTGTCAATTTTATTATTCCATATTTTAGATTTGGGGAAGCGGGGTGGGGAGGAGACTGAGACTGAGAAAGTGTGGCTTCTCTAAAGCTAACCAGGGACTCGTAGTTCACAGCTAAGAGTCCTGGCTCTCAAAGTGAAGGCCCTCTATAGCAAGCCCAGGAAGCAGCCTTCTACTGAGTCAGACCACTGCTCTATCTTACGCCATACCGCCAACACTAACTGGCTGCCTGGCTTTGAGGAATCACAAGATTGGAAGGGATCTTAAGGGTCATCTTGTCCAACTCCCTGCAATGGGGAGGTTGGCACCATGGCCAGAGCCAAAATAAGCCTTTACTGTAACAACTTCATGGCGAGTCCTGGCACCTTTTTTCTTCTAGAAAAAGGACACAGGATATATGAGGGGAGGGATTCAGTGCCCCCATCATCCAAACTGATGATTTGCATTGTTAGGGATACAGCACTGATCACCTATTAGAGAATGGAAACAGAGACCTGATCCATGAAGGAAAACACAATGCTGCTTGATGAATACGAGTTTTATGAAGCACATTACACCTTTTGTACATGTGCTTAGCATTCATAAAGGTGATCTGCAGGTGGAATCTTGCTTCTGCACACAGATTTGTGCGCGCGCACACACATATATATATGGATGAGTATCTATATTTATTTCTTTAATAAAGAAAAAAAATGAACATCTATATAACTAGTGGCTAGAATCCACATCATCAGATTTTGTTCTTGGGCTGACCTTTCAGATAGCATTCCCCCCAAAACCTGAACAGCTCCAGCATGTTCATGCTATTTTATCCCTATTTTTTGGGGGGGGGGGTGTTATTCTGAGACAACCTTCTGTAAGGCCAGTTAAGGAAAAACATTAGTTGCACCTCTTTGGATCCCAGCCAGCTTATTTTAAACTCATTTTTGCATTTGCATTAGAGAAATAATTACAGAAATAAAAAGCTTTCTACTAAATATGAATGTGACCTTGCTCTTAAAGGGGGGCGGATCACTTTATAAGATCATACTCTTAAGAATAGTACGGCTTTGATGTCTGGCTTATGTAGCTGTTACTTTAAACAACCAGGCTAAAATAATTTATCTCTGCTGCATGCTCTGTGAGAAGTTGCCACTAAAAAGAATCCAGGACATTTTTCCTTCTTATCTGCAGTGTAGCTGGTATCAGCCAAGCTGTCACAAGACAGTGCTTGATATAAACAAGAGATTGCAAAGACATCTCAGTAATCAATATTAGGATGGCTACAGTATGGAAGCCCCAACCACTGCATATCATTTGTCTCAAGCATCTATTTCTATGACCAAATGAAGCATTAATTCAAATCATAAATCTATGGTGATTTAAAACTGGGAATGAGCACCTGCCTGCTTTAATGATTTATTTTGTACATTTCAGTAAGCAGGAGATTTGTCCATATGAACTGACAGGTCACCTTCAGATGCCAGTACTAGACTGTTTATCACCATGCAGACTAGCATCTCATCTTAGCAAGTAAATATTAAACTAAAAGAATGCTAGCTGATTGTGGAAAGGAGAGAACAGGTATTGCGGCTATATATTTTATTTAAGCCACACTTGGAGCCCTCCATGTGGATTTCCTGTTTCCCAAAGCTTAAAAGGCAGCAACAAAAAATGGGGAGGTAAGAGAAGTAATAAATGATTAGTTTTTATTGTAGTTTACCTCCTTCAGATCATTTTATTTCGTGACTTTTCCCCTGTCGCTGCTATGATCATAATGATTATGGTTATTTTAGAGTACCTACAGTAAGGGCTGTACCTAAAATAAAATACTAAAATACTCCAACTTCAGGTTTACTGTCTGAGAAAAGCACCCAAGATTAAAGTGGAGAAGGCAGTGCAATTTTAGAATGCCATGGGTACCCGAGGACAGAGAAATGGCTTCCTGTTTGTGGAATTCTCTCCCCAGGAAGGCTCACCTAGCACCTTCACTATACATGTTTAGGTGCCAGGAAAAAATGCTCCTCTTCAACCAGGCCTTCTATCCCACAATGTGTTTGGTGGGGGGGGGGTTGCTCTTATTGTGTATTTTGTGTTTTTATTTTGTGTTTTTATGCTGCAAATTTCCCTGAGATCTTCAGATGAAGGGCAGTATATAAATTTAAATAAACAAACAGATCTCCCACCAGACTTTGCTCCTCCTTATCTGTTTTTCTTTGTTTTGCTGATGTCTAGAGGAACTGCAACGTGCTCTTCCTCGTTTGCTAAAGAAGTAACATGCTAAACATGTGAATTTGTATGTATGGATAGACTTGAAGCTGTTATGGATGGTTACTGAACTAAGCCACTGTTTCAAAGCATTTTATGTTCAGGGAACACTTTTCACACTCATTTGTCTGCTGTGAAACCCCTGAATGTTTTGAAGGATGCTTGGGAATGTTTGCAGGGGTATGCTCAGACAATGTGGGGTCTCTGGCCAGGCACAGGGAATATTATGTGCCCTACAATATACCAGGAGCACCATCTTGCCCTCAGGATTATGAAGGCTCACCACTGTGACGCGGATGTGCAACATCACATGCACACACCTGCACGTTGAGGCGAGATTTGGAGGCGGGCTCCTCTTCCTCCTCCTCTCCACAGCCAGCAAGGCACCCTTTTCCATGGGGAGGGGCTTGGACTTGGAGGCAGAGACATGCTGCTTCTGCATCCGCCCCCTCCCAAAGGGTGACGGTGGAGGGTGGAGCTGAACTGCTTCTCTCTTGGAGGCAGCGCCACAAAGACTGGCTGGCTGCCTCTCTCTGGCTTTGCTCATTGACTTCGACCCCCACCACCTCCTGGAGTTGGCTCTTATGCAACTAACCCATCATTCCTGTGTTTGCACAACTACTAATCTCTCTACAAGACCATATCCAAATACTGCCATGTGAATACTATGCTCAATGGTTCTAATATAGAGATTCAAGGGTAAAAAAACCCACATTGATATGAACATCAAAATCTAACTGTACTGTAAACACGGCTTCCAAATAAGCTAGCAATGACATTTGTACAGCTTATTTTAAACTCTGTCCTGTTTTTTTTGGGGGGGGTGTTCAATGCAGGTGCCATTGACACTGTGCAGAATAATGGTTCCTCTAGATCTCTCATTGTTTACTGTGACAATGGGTCATTAAAAGAGTCTCATTGTTAAGCACTGATTGATCTGGTTCTATTATTAGTTTGTATTCTTAGGGCTGCAAGGGGGGTGGGGAAAGCTGTATCATGGTGACAGAAACATCCTCATCCCAGAAGTTCCAAGCAGAAGCAAAAAGAAAAAAGTGCAAGCCGATCCGAGAAGAGTGATGGATGTGGATTAAGCATGCAGTGCGTTTGGGTTTAGATACGTTTGATGCATGAGAAGGTGGACTGGGCAGGCTCCAAATCACTTGCACAGTTGACAAAAGGAAGTGCAGTGCAGAGGCAAAGGCCAGGTACTATCAAAAACACTGTTCTGTTCTACATTACAAATGGAAAAATATGTGGAGGCAGAGATGTATAGGAACATGCTTACAGACTATCGGGTTCTTCCATATGCTGCATTCGTTTTCGACCTGGATTCACGATGCAACACAGAGGCTGACAATTTTTTGGCTGGAAACATTTGTTGTCACCAGGACCCACACACCCTTCTCCTCCGGGCGGCAAGGTATTCTGATGTTCAGAAAGGCAGCACCATCTCAGGGTGGAAATCCCTGGCTGCTCTTTCGAGCTCTAAGCTTGGAGCTGGGGGAATAGGAGAAATCAACCGCCTCCCCAACACAGCTCAGAGCCAGGGGGGCAGAGGCTTGATGTGCAACTTTGTCGCACAGACCAGGAGGTGTTCTGGGTTCACAACGCCCCTTGAGTGCGGAGGGCACCCCACACATTTCTAAACATTCATCTCCAGCTTCATGCTGAAGGGACAACGTGGAATCACATCCGATTGTCCCAGCTTGTAGTTCCAGGTTCAGGATCATTTAGCTAACCAGAACCCAGAACCAAAGTGAGGATAAGTGAGATTATGGATCCCTAATCCAATATCATCATTCTTCTCACCTCATCCTGGGGCTATTTAGACCAAGGTTATTAACAAAACTCTGTTCATTGTGCCTCAGACCCAGATTTATAGGGACAAAAATGCATGGCACTTTAAACACCAGTACCAAAATATCAGCCACACTTACACATGTATATGTGTGTCTGTGTGATAACTAATTCAGAAAAATAAAGGCAAGTCCAGAGAAAACGAAGGAAATTGAGACTTGCAGAAAGGATGCTGGAGTTTTAGTCCCATTCTTAAAATCTCTAAATATTAGAATCGTCAACCAATTCTTTTTGAACAATTGCCTGCCTTTTAAATGAATTATCACTTAATTAAATGGCCATATTTATGTATTACAAAACCCTCAACATGGATGTCTTTTTGAGATATGAAAGAAAGTATAAGAGAGCTTAACATTTAATCAAAATACTATGCACTGCTGGCAAGAAATGGCACCCTCAATAATGCCTTTTATATTTCCTACTAGAATCTAAATAGCCTCAAAAAGTAAGCAAGCCCTACTAAACCTGTCATTTTGAACAAGTCATTTTACTTTTGTCAAGCTACATAAAAAACAGAAGACGTTCTTCATACCTCTCCTTTTCCCAATTGCTTAAAGGCAGCATCTACCCGTTCTCCCCCTTTAAAAAATATATGGCGTGTACTGTGCTTCTTGCCACCAATCCCTGCTCATTTCATTCAGCCAAGAATACTATTCTTGTTTCTTTGCCGTCTGCTTCCCCTGCCCCAGCCACCAGCACATACCCTCCTTTGAGACCACTTTTAGTGGTGACCATTAAACTTCTGTGTTCATATCTATCTTCCCCATTCCCGAAACAGTTTTCCTAAGTGTACCTGTAGCTCCTCAACCCCCCGCCCCACCCCACCCCCGGTTGCTGAGACATTAACAGAAAAAGGAAGGGAAAACTGGCCTCAGAATCTGCTGACATGTGCACATTTGTTCCTTTTGTTCTTGGGCATGGGTTAAATAATAAATATGTACAGGAAGATTCAGAACAAAAAAGTTGTCAAGTTGTCATCCTTAAGAATAACCTCAAAAATTTGCAGAATACAAAAAGAGGAATATATTAGATTGTCATGTCTGCTTTATGTCTACGCGACCTCTGCCATGTACAATGGTTAACAGCACTAAAACTCCGCTTTCAGTTCACTTACTTACATTTATCTCAGAGAGCAGAAGGGAGCCATTACAATGGAATGACCTTAAAAGCTACCATAATTTTAAGTATATTTTAGCAAAGGAAATTTACGACATGTGTAAACACATCATGTTAACCCTGCATCTTATTAGACAGGGAGTCGTGCTAATGGTTCCAAATATTTAACATATGGTGGGGGCAGAAGAAGTTATCATTTAGGAATTTACCCATGAAAATTCAATACACAGTGGGCTGGATCCATACTTAGTCAATCGTAGGTCCACTCTGGGGGTGCCTACATCTGGATCCAACCCGGTATTTCCAAACTTTGTTTAATGTGTTCGTTATATCTCTTTCAGCACTTGTAATGGAAGACTGAAATGCCCACTAGCCTGTGCAGCCTAATGCCTGCATTTCATTGGTCCAGTTGAATTCATCAAGACCAAAACAACCTTGCACCAAATATTTCTCAACTTGGCTGGGATTGGGCTGTTGAGTGTTTACTTCCGGTAGGACAGTGGGATACTGTGATATTTTTTTCTGTTTCATATAACCCTACCTAGATTTTAACAATGAAAAGTCACCATCCAAATGTTTTTCTTTTAAATAATATAATAACGGGTCAGCAAAGAACCACATGCAAAAGTAATATTCTTACAATAGTAGCAAAAACAAATAATGCAAGAATCAGTCTTGTTATCTATTATGGCATTACTTATATAAGAATTCTATTTTAGATCGGAAACTTACCCACACTAGAATTCAGATCCCCATTCTCAGACTCTGCTCCATGCTGATTATTACTGGCATGATAGTTCGACATAGCTTCTAATTTAATTTTTTTCACCTTCATTGCTTCTGCAATGGCTGCATTGGTGGCAGCTGCTGCAGCAGCAGCTGCAGCTGTCAGACCTAAAAAGAGACAGGAATGGAACTAAATTAACTTCTACCAACTTTCCATTGAAATTGATACTCTTCTCGCATCATCTGCCACCAAAAGGAATTGACTAAGTTACTAAGAAGAAAATTCAGCAATACACAATTTGGTGTGCTACATTTTCTTCCAAATTTGTTTACAATACCAAATTCTCAACGAAGGCATGAGTTTTAAAAATAAGAAGTCAGCTGTCCAAAATGTAACCAAATAAACTTAAAAGTCCAGAAGACTGCAAGCTGGGAATGGTTTTTCTGTCAAGTCCTGTTAGTAAAGCTGTCAAACTTGTGTTTTTATCCACTCAGTGGTGGATGTAAGCTTTGGCTCATTACCTTAAGAGAGAGCATGCTAGTTCTAAACCAAGAAATACAGTAAGAATTCTGATTTTGTTCTCAGGCACGAGACACGTTACGAAAATAAATTTGATTCTGTAACTTGTGCACAAACCAAGTTATTTGCTTGGGCTATACCTGTCTCCAATACCTCTTTCTTATTTATGCATCATTGCAACCTTTAAGTGCACCTTTTTCAATGCTGCCATCCGTTCACTAACAGCAGGGTCCCCAAAGGAGGTGTTTTTGGTGGTTTTTCCTCATTTGTATCATACTCTTCCTCTAAATCTCTGCCAATAACAAAAACTAAATTACCACTGTAAGACAGTCTTGTTTTGGCCATCTCTTAATGGCTATAGTAAAACAAGTGTGAAGAAATGTCTATGTTGTGCCTAGGATCCAAAGTGTCTTCTACTCTTTGAGTGGAAAGTTCTTCTGCTACTAACTAATAAGATTGCCATTTTCTCTTTCCAAATGTAGCCCTTCAGATCACACTGAAGCCCACTCTGGAGGCCCCCAACTATTAAGAGCTGATTTTCAGGCACTGCGTGCTGTACGGTGAGGAAGAATTAGAAAGGAAGGCCCTGCACAAACATGTCCTGGAGCCCAAGAACTCCTGCTCTGAGTTAGAGGTTAATGGAAAAGGTGCTTCTGTTTGTCACTAAGACTCAAAGATACAGCATGATGCCAGGGGTATGTCCCGGAAAGGGCAACATTTTGGTTGGCCACCAATGCCACTCATAATGTGTTGAACCCTGTACGTAACATATAGTCAGAGCAGTCTGTAACACAGCCCAAGCTGTGTTGCACTACAAAGCTAGAGGAGGATGTACTGCTATCCTATACATCTGGCAAATCTGAGCCAATCCTGAGATCCATAAACCATATGGCCCACTAATCATTTGCCATCCTGTGACACTAATGCGGCTGGCAGGTGTGGCTTCGACAGTCAGAAGATACAGGACTGCAGCACTTGTAGTGTGGAACTAAAGCGAAGGAACTGTAACTAGCCCAACCAGGTGCAAAGCTTCTGAATTTGGAATAGAGGAGTTCTATAAAAGCACATTAGCATGGAACAAAAGGAAAGTTGTGGATTGTGCGCTAGGTAATCATTACCCCCATTTTTATTCAAACTCATATTGTGTTGTTTCATGTTCTCTAGGTCATTTGGATAAGTGCTGCTTGCCATTAATTAAATTAGATGGAAAAATCAATATATGAGAGCAATTTTAAGATAAGCCCAGTAACTACTCTGAATTTTTAAAAAAGTATTTCTTGTTTTCTCCTAGCATTTGTTCCAAAGAATTGTAAACAAGTGTGTAAAAAAGAGAGAGAGAAGTCAGCCTATTACAGTTGCAGGCAGCAGTTATCATTAATATTCCGAAATTGATAAGCTGTTTATGTCTGGCATTCTTCCTGCTGATTATTCAGTGAGACAGGCCACTTTATAAATATCTCATCACTCCAGCGTCACACAAATTTCATCGACAGTGCTCCTGCACAGCTATTAGCAATATGAATCTAACCATTACAAGAGGGAGGAAAAATCGAACATGTGGCATTAATACGCAGTCCTGGTTCCTAACCATCTGATAGGCAGATGGCGTAAAGTGGATTCTCCAGCTGAAATGAAGGGGCACATCATTTAAAACCTTGTTTGCATTCTAACTGATATCAGTGCCATATTGATATACATGATACATCATGGCAGTATTTGAACAATCTAGTTTGTTTCAGTCATAAATGTTTACAGCCTTGTTTTTTATCTTTAGAAGCATGTTCTGAAGCGCGTATTTTTAATTTATGAAATCTATTGTTTACTTCTGTGGAACCAGGAGATTAGCAAGACGCAGGAATATGAAATTTCCGCAACCACCACAGAAGGATGAATAAAGTACAGGGCGGTGTGCTTTTTTTTTTCTTTAATAAAGACCGTTAGTAGAGGAATTAAAAAATTAGCTGAGGCATTTTATGCATTAAATGCATTTATTCATTAAACCTCCCAGCTTTTCCCCCCATGTGACATACTTAGAAGTTTAATGCTTTAACACAGCTATTCATTTAAAGCTCTCACTGTGTACAATTAATCTTGTCCAACAATTTAATTCAAAAAGCAAAACATCAAAAAGTAAAGTTCAATTCAACAATCGTGGTTCTGAAGTAATCTTCCCTACTGCTGACAGTTCCTATAGACTCGTCGGGAAAAGTCTGTTCAAGGTGTCTTGTAAGAGCAGGGTGAGCCTGAATTATAACTCAATTCAAAGCTCTTCCAAGTCTTAGCAGAAACTGAGCTCTTAACCTCAGCCAGACACTGAAAACCTAAAGAAACACACACTGAATGAGCTCTTCTAACAAATCCCCTTCTTCACCACAGTGCTATCCAGCAGAACAATTTTCTCTTCCCTCACACATCTAGGAAGGCTCAGTGCTGAGATTCTAATTTATCAAGTTTGAATAGGGATCATGTTCGGTTTTCTTTAATATTTTGTTTTGGCGACTAAAGTTCACTTCCAACAAAAATCTCCAGAAACAAAGATAATGCCTTTCTGAAGAATGCTTCTGTGGGAATGTCTCCTCCCCAATGAATCTCTTTGAAGTATGTATGTACTTACTTTGAAGTAAGTATGTATTCTATGATTCTATGTATAGGGCTCAGGGAAAGCCATTCTCAGTGATGATACTGCAGTCAGCCACCTAGGGAGCCCTATCAAGAACATCATTAATGACGTTGAAGGTGCAGGGTGAAAATCGTGGTGGTGGTAGTGGTTAAATTCCACTGCTACTTTTTGAACTATTTCTGTTGCTTTCACTGTTATAGTCCAACCCATCTGCTTAAACTGTTCTGATTTACTAGGAACAGGCTGTTTTCTAATAGCTGTCACTAATCTTTAGGATACAGGTGCTTCACTAACATTTCTAAAGTGAGTGTAACATGTAGTTAGGACAAGTAGACTAACTAAAGAGTACTTAAAACCGCCTGTGATATAGCTGGTCACAGAACTAGCGAATATAACATAGCATATTGGAAGTGGAGTAAAGATGATACCGATTAGTAATAGTGGAAGGGGTGGGTGGGGTGTTTCCTTTAAAATGAAAATGCAAATCATAAGAACACCCCTACTTTGGGTGGAGGGGTGAACTGTTGGAAAGTGTAGTTTGCTGGTTTCATCTCTTCCGATTATTGTAATTTGTGCAAGGTTGAAGCAAAATCGAAAACTTTTCGTCTGGATGCTATGGACTCCCCTGTGCAAAGAAATGACTTTTTCCTGGGGATACCCAGCCAGATGGGCAGGGTTTAAATAATAATAAGTAGTAGTAGTAGTAGTAGTAGTAGTAGTAGTAGTAGTTAACTAAATGTATGGAACTGCTCAATGATTGCCAGATATTCATTGAGGAAATCCAGCCTCTTTAAAAGCCCCGAAGCAGCTAAAGAATATCTAGTATTTTTCAACCCTGTTCCTTCGTCAGATGCTTTACCTAATTTTCTGCCCCACCTGCTGCAGCAAGTAGTTTTAATTTTGTCTCACAGCAGGCAGGGCAGAAGAACGGGCACAGGGTCTAAGGGATGGCTAGGCATGAGAATGCCAATTTGGGGGTAGGAGGTGGGATAAAAGCCAATATAACTCACCAAACAATTACTGCAGCAATTGCATCCACTATAACCAGAGTTTTTAAAGGACAGAGTCAGCTCGTCAGGTTGCTACTTGGTAATTTAGTCATGCTGCATAGCAACAAGTCCAATTGATTTTGATGTCACTTTCTTCGAAATAACAGTATTATTTCGCAATTCAAATGGAACTAATTCTTTTTTTTTCCTTTGAAAAACCCTTCTAGAGACCTCATATTCAACTCGGGTACCATGTAGTCCCTGTGTAATGACGATCTAAATAGGCCATAGAAGACAAAATAATTTTGCTTTTGAAAGCAGATGATGACACATACGTATCTATGTGTGTTTCAGCAGCAAGTTGTATGCAATACAGAAAAAATAAAAAACCCATGCAATTTCAACATGACTAACTTTCTTTGGATCGAAGTCGATAAGTTTAAAATATTTTTAAAACAATTTGCTTTGCTTTCAAATCAATATTAAGATAAATTCACTTTCATGGAAATTAATAACTTACTTCCATATTTAGAAGTATGGACGCGGGTGGCGCTGTGGGTAAAACCTCAGCGCCTAGGACTTGCCGATCGCATGGTCGGCGGTTCGAATCCCCGTGGTGGGGTGCGCTCCCGTCGTTCGGTCCCAGCGCCTGCCAACCTAGCAGTTCGAAAGCACCTCCGGGTGCAAGTAGATAAATAGGGACCGCTTACCAGCGGGAAGGTAAACGGCGTTCCGTGTGCTGCGCTGGCTCGCCAGATGCAGCTTGTCACGCTGGCCACGTGACCCGGAAGTGTCTGCGGACAGCGCTGGCTCCCAGCCTATAGAGTGAGATGAGCGCACAACCCTAGAGTCTGGCAAGACTGGCCCGTACGGGCAGGGGTACCTTTACCTTTAAACCTCTTAAAGATTATGAACATTTTTCTTCCCATAGTCAAATTTGCTTAGGCTGAAATCTTACTCATGTTTCCATAGCCCCAAGGAATTCAGTATAAGTAACTTCTGAGTACACCTACATAGGGTTGCATAGTAAAATTCACGACATTCGCAAAGTTGTTGAGCTTCTCGTAGGAAGTCCTCAAAATTGTTGAGCTTCTTTGAGCTGTTTCCACTGCTTTTTCCATCGCACTGCCATACATCCCATTTCCCCAGCACCATTTTTACACCCGAGAACCAGGACATGTCAGGAATTTTCATGACATATGGCAAGCCTAGGATTGCACTGTCGGTATATTTATCCATTTGCGTGATTTACTTGACTGCTCTTCATCAAAACAACCTACGGCTGTTTACAGTACACCATGAAACAATAAAATACAACCATACCATTATAATAATGGATCTCAAACTTTTTTCCCATTGACCACTTTAAAATTGCTTATGGTCATGGTGAACCACTTAAGTGTTACTTTTACCTGTTGTAATGTGGTGTGCTAGATGCTGTATGATTTTTTATTGCATCTTTATTGCTTCTTTTATTTCTTAGATTGTATATTATTGTTACAATTTGCATTCTCAAGGAAAGCAAATCGTCATACAATAAAATACAATATAAGAAATAAAAGAAGCGATAAAAGTGCAATTAGTGTGGACATACCCGACCATGTGAATGAAGCTCATGGAACACAATTTAGGAAGCCCTGCATTACAATCAATAAAACATTAAAATCAAAATTTACATACCATACTAACAGTCCAGCAGCAAGTAAATTAATATAAATAGCCTAGCACAAGCATCAAGCTGTCCCAAAGGCCTGAGTAAATAGATTACTCTTTAGCAAATGATGGCAACTCAGCATCAATGATGTTCAACTCACTTCCAAGGGCAGAGGGTTCCACAAGCAAAGCACCACCACAAAGAAGGCCCTACCCCATCAATTACATGAGTTAATCCATTCAATATATACTTTGCAAATCCCATATTTCTCTCTATCCAATATGCTACCCTTAAGGCCTTTCTATTAATTACATCCTATTGATTGTCACAGTGGTTCATGATGAGGTGTTCTTACACTGATCTTCTGTTGTAGGGATGCTTATTTGCTGCTCCTGGGTTTCTTTTGTAGCATCCCTGCTTTTTTAAAATCTCATGCTGTAATCTTATGTACACTTTCTTGGTACTAAGGACTATTGGACTCGGTGGGCTTGCTTCTGAATAAAAGCACAGAATTACGGTGCTAGGCTGCAATCCTAAAGGTAATTATGAAGTAAGAAAACAGCACTGAAAATCAATGGCACTCATTTTCACTTTTTTATTTAAAAAAGTCTAAAGGAACATATCCAATTGCTTAAAATAACAAAACACCTACTACATATTTTCAGCAGTATCTTGTTTTCTGATTAGATTCAATGGAGTTTACTAAGTTTACTCAGATTTTAACTACATATAATATACAGAAACCACCAAATAAAAGACTACATTTTCTATGAAGAGTCTGAAATATTGCAGATGTGCGTACAGAATCAAAACAATTCAATTAAGAGTGTAGATTTCTTTTTAACAGTCATCTCTTCAAAAGCAATAGATTTTCAGTCCTCATTCAGTCTGTTGCATTATTCATTTCATGTGCAACCTCAAGCTGGACCATAAATTGTTACTTTATCTAATCAAAGGCGACTTAACTCTACAGAAGGTCAAAGGTTTAATTTTGTGAAGTATTATCTTACGCTATGAGTTTAACCGAAAAATAGAAGAAGAAAAACAGCCAAGAAACTGGTAATAAATGAACCTTTATAGCCTCAGGCTATGGTCTAGTTAATAAAGTTTCATTGAAGGTTTCTTTCAACTGTTACGGACAAGAAGGTTAAAAAAAAAACTTAAATTACAGCCATGTGTGACTTTTAAGACAGGAATTCTTTTTTATCTGAACCTCCCCAGCCTAGAAGTAGGACAAAGAAATTATCTTCAATTTCTTAACCAAAAATGCATGCTTTTAAAAAGATAAAAAAGCACAGATATATCTTTAAAATAAAATAAAAAACCCCAGCAAAGGTCAACTTTTGAAAGCGAGAAATGCTGCTTGCTGACAATGAATCTTGTGTACTGATCTTTTCAAGCCACGTTTCCTTAAAATGTGTAGGGATGCATTTACCAATCTGTATGGAGACAAAGAACTGGATCACTTCCAAAAGGGAAGGCTTACGATGATTCTGTCCATGTTTCCTTAAATTCATTGGGACTTAATTCCAAATAAGTTTGCACAGGGTATCAGGGGAAATGCCATTTTGCCTTCATCAAGTCTTCTTCTGAATAAGCATTTATTTCTGGGATTTGTATGTCACACTGTAATATAAAAGTTCTCTGGCGGCTTACATCCCAGAATAGCATGCAAACCTCGTCCATGTGCATCAAAACATATTAGCACCTTGGATTAAAGCTTTCAATACGAGGCCTTGCTCAAGGTATAGTACAAATAATTTAGTCATAAATGTGGATAGTTCCTTGGGGATTATATAACACCTACCAGTAGCAGAGCAGCTGTACATATGTGCGAGTCCATAAGCATCTAAAAGACAAACTCCAAAGAATGGTGAACATCATCATGACCCGCTCACTACTGCAGGCACAGGAACATATTCTCTATCTGGTGCTACAGTTTGTTTGTTAATGTTGATGTCAAGCCTTAATGGACTTTCCTTTTTTTGGCACACTTTCCAGTGTTTCAACTTTTCTTTCTAATGCATGGACAGGCTATTATTATTATTATTATTATTATTATTATTATTATTATTATCTGACAAAACTTAAGGCATCATACATATAAAAATAAAAACTGCTAAAAACATGGAAAAAATTAAAGACCAATTAAACATTGACAGAATTAAAGCTATGTAAAACTATGCACAGTTTTAAAAGAGCTTTGGACAAAGGTGGGAGATCTCCTTCCTTGGAGATTTTTAAACAGGGATTGGGTGGCCATCTGCCAGAGACGCCTTAGCCGTGATTGTTGTATTGCACTATGTTGGACTACAAGACCCTTGGGGTCCCTTCCAACTCTACAATTCTATATAAAAATGTATAAAAACCACACCAATAATTACAATAAAAAGAGAACGGCATTCGCCCTTCGTTAAAAGCAGTCAGTTCCCCAAATCCTGTTGGAACAAGGAAGTTTTCAATTTCAACAAAGAGGGAGCCAGGCGAGTTTTCTGGTGAGGGAACTGCACAGGCCACACCGTTCGTCACTCTTGTATACCTGCTCTGAATACCCAACATCCTGTGCCTATTTTGCTGCAGGCTGAGGGTTTCACCTCTCTGCAGCGTCACCCTCATATTCTTTCTGGGTCAGGATGTACCGTATTTTTCGCTCTATAAAATGCACCAGACCACAAGACTTTTTGGAGGAGGAAAACAAGAAAAAATATATTCTGAATCTCAGAAGCCAGAACAGCAAGAGGGATCGCTGTGCAGTGAAAGCAGCAATCCCTCTTGCTGTTCTGGGTTCTGGGATAGCCGCACAGCCTGCATTCGCTCCATAAGACGCACACACATTTCCCCTTACTTTTCAGGAGTGAAAAAGTGAGTCTTATAGAGCAAAAAATACGGTACCTTCCTCCTTGTAGGTCTGTGACAAGGTTACACAGGCAATGTACTCATGTGCAGCTGCCCAGGCAATGAAGTGGGTGTTTGGGGCTGGATCAGTCTTCCTGATATTGTGGGCATATATGCGCACAGCAGAAATGTTTGAACAACAGAGGTAGAAAAGATATCACCAATAAGCGTAATTAGACACACACATACACCCTGCATTTCAGTTATACAATACAGTCAGAAACTGATAAATAACCCCAGAACCATTTAACACATCCTCATCCGTTAAATTTAGTCCAATTTTTACCTACATGGACACAATTAGTTAATTGTAACAATGCTACAATTCATAATTACTGAAAGGACATGTTCGTGCCTGCGACTGCAAGTAATAGAGCTAAATAATCGTAATCTTTCTATCACCAGGAGCTTTTGTTGTTGCTTTTCCCTTCAGTCCTGCTAATCCACAGCTTAACACAGAATGTGAGGCAATGGTCCTTTGGCTGAATTAATGTCTAAACACCGCTGCGCAAGTGTACTAGCCCGGAAGATGCATAACACTGTTCCTTTCACATCCCCAACCTTGAAAACACAAGTGGCTGGTAAGTAAATGAGGTGAAAGGTAAAAGTAAAGGGCCTTCCTGCCGCAGTGGTACCTGTTTATCTACTCGCGCTGGTATGCTCCTGAACTGCTAGGCTGGCAGGAACTGGGACAAAGTAACGGGAGCTCACCCTGTTGCGCAGATTCAAACTGCCAACCTTATGATCAGCAAGCCCAAGAGGCTCAGTGGCTACCCATGTCCCTTTCGGTAAGTAAATATATAAAGTGAAAAGGTCTACTCACCTAGATAAAAAATATGCCAGTGCTTAACTTTCCAATGTCAACCCCACGGTCTAGAATGACTCTGCAAAACGGGAGCTTTTCATTTACTGCAACTGACCCAACCCAAGTTCCCTAGAACATGTGTACAGATGCCGGACAATCTCATAAAACGAAAACAAAATAACAAGGAGGAGTGCAGACTTAGAAATGACTAGAAGCTGGGGTTGCCTACTCTCAAAATAAAATGCACTAGTATCTTGGCTGGGCCTGGAGCAGAGTTCAGGGCAGTCCAGCCGCAGTGCTGGAATAGTGCACAGTGTTTTCAAGCTAATCTGCAAAGGTGGTGGCAGCCCAACTTTAAAGTTGCCTGTTAGCCTAAGATGTGGAGCTTCAATAAGTTTTTAATGTCTCAAAGGCAATGAGATCTGACAGGCCTTTAAGAATCGTGGTTGTAAGGAAACTGAAATAGAGCACATGCCTTTATTTTAGGGATTGAGACTGAATAGGAATATGTTAGGTGTAGGATTTTTCATTTAAAAATCAAAAGCAAGTGGAAATTGTCTTATCTGAAGATACAGAAACTCTTTTATGGATGAAGGCACACCTACTCGAGCAATTTTCACTGCACTATTTCGGACTGCCTGTTTTCATTCCTCAGTGGCACGAATTCAATAGTTTTATACAGTAGGTAACTATGGTTAGAAACCATTTTAAAGATGTAGTAGTAGTAGTAGTAGTTGTTATTTATACCCCGCCCATCTGGTTTCCCCAGCCACTCTGGGCAGCTTCCAACAAAATATTAAAATACAATGGTCCATCAAACATTAAAAGCTTCCCTAAACAACGAGATACCCAAGAGTAAGGTCCACTGAACTCAAAGAGGCTTGCCTCTGTCCAGACGTGCACAAGAATGCATTATAAATATATTAATTATGGGTGCCTTTCAAAAACGTTTACGCAAACGCGCAACAGATTTGTGCTCATGCAATGGGACTTTCCCTTCTCCTCCTCCCCCTGTAGTTCCCCAGGCCGCTAAAATCCGCTGCAGGGGAAAGGAGACCCAACATTGATACTTACCCCATGTAATAACTGTGTACACCAAAGGAACAAATACTAGCATTTTTCCACCTCAAAGTGTGACTTTATCCTAGATTGATAGCATTACTATAATTATTGTGAGGTATAAAAAATGACAATGAACACTGAACAAATACAGTGTTGGGTTTTTTTTATCCAATAACAGTCCTCAGCACTTGATGCAATCTTCCTACCCACTAATGAAATCTATTTGCCTATTTTCTCTACTGAAATTAGAATCATGGTGCCCTGCCTAGTTTACTCCAACTTTGTAGAATAACACTTGACATACCTTTTTTTTTTAATCTTGGAAAACCTATGGTGATTATAGACCCACAGGAAAATATATTACACAGATGGCTTCCTATTCAGTAAGTCATCCTTTTTCTGGAGAGGAAATTAACCTTGGATATGTGCTGATGCATTCTACAATTCACATTTTCCTCTTTGCAGCATTGATAAGGCACAATTGATTTTTTTTTTTAAAGGAATGTTACATTTAACATTGCAAGAGAGAACACTGATGGCCTAAAGAAAGGATGTACATCTAACCAAACAAATGAAAACGCCTGTTAAAGGACAGCTAAAGATCAGACATCGTTTGTAAAGAGAGCTAAGAGGTACACCTTCTTTCTCATATAAGTTTATAGCATTAGCCGTCTGAATTATGGTTTGCATTGCTTCCTATTACTTTTCAGCGTAACTGAAGATAAACCAAAAAGTAATAGCTTGAGGGGGGGCGGGGGCCTTATTTATACTAAACTCAGACTGTGTGTGGTCAGACACGGGGGGGGGGGGAGTGTTGGGACTTTGGAAGTGACCTACAGTTGCTTCTTCTAGAAAACAAGTAGTGAGATATGTCAGTGAAAATGACTGTTATTTTTAAGAACTGTGGTAGAAGGATCCCTTCTAAAAATCACGGTCTAAAATATTCACTCCCTCCTCCCAGTCTGTGCTTATAAATCTCCAGACCCAGATGCAAAATCATAGAATATATATTTTATTGCAGCATTTGGTTTCTTGATGGATAATATCAGCAATTGTTTTGGCAGCTTCAAAGTTGCCTCTAGGTAAGATACATGGTTAAGCAAGCAATGGTTTGCTATACAGCTTGTTATGTGGCTTATGGATTTTATAAGGTATCAGAGACTGCATTCATATCACATCCTAGAACTTTCCCATACCAGTTCCCATACATGGTGAGCTTCCATGGTCCCATGTTTTGGAAGACCTCACATAGTCACACACTCACAAACACACAGCTTAAAATAGTTTTGGCACTGCTAACATGGCACTGGCACCCTCTCCCTTCCTCTGGGCTACCTCACCCAGAATGCCTTGCTCTCATGAGGACAGGTCAAAGGGAAAGGCGAGTGGCAGAACAATGTTAAACCATGAAGAGGGTGAGGAGAAAGACAATGAAGAGGAGTTGAGGTGAAAGCAGGAGTAGTATTCTGGAAAGCCCTGGGGCCAATTGGGCAGGTGTGTAACCAGTGCAATTTCTACCGGGACCCATTCGCTCCCACGAACAGCCCAGCCGCATACCTGTATGAAACTATTGTGGAGTTTTGCACTAGAATGACGATCCTACTCCCCCAGTGCTGTGTATGTGTACGATAGGATGTAGTGTGAATTCTGTTAGTCAAGACACCAGCCTCCTCTGGCAGGATGGAGCACTGCTGGAAGGGTGAGACTCTGCTATAGTGGAGGGTTAATGCTCTGTCCAAGCAGGTACAGCCTGTGGTAGGAAAGGTAAAGGGACCCCTGACCATTACGTCCAGTCGTGGCCGACTCTGGGGTTGCGGCGCTCATCTCGCTTAATTCGCCAAGGGAGCCGGCGTACAGCTTCCGGGTCATGTGGCCAGCATGACTAAGCCGCTTCTGGCCAACCAGAGCAGCGCACGGAAACGCCGTTTACCTTCCCGCCGGAGCGGTACCTATTTATCTACTTGCACTATGTGCTTTCAAGCTGCTAGGTTGGCAGGAGCAGGGACCGAGCAACGGGAGCTCACCCCGCCGTGGGGATTCGAACCACCGACCTTCTGATCGGCAAGTCCTAGGCTCTGTGGTTTAACCCATAGCGCCACCTTACAGCCTGTGGTAACCAGCAAAAAAAAGCAGAGTGTGTTTGGTGATCACTGTACCAACCTGAAAACGTTACAGGGGAAAAAGAGAGAGAGAGAGAGAGAGAGAGAGAGAAAGAGAGAGAGAGAGAGAGAGAGAGCGCCGCAACTGCCCCTCCTTCCACCCTGGCCAATAGGGCTGCAGATGTGGTGGGGAATCCAAGATTGCTTTGTAAGTTACTCAACAAAAACCAAAGTTGTTTCTCTGTGATTAAATGATATGTTTTGTTTTTATCTGCCTTTTTTCCCTGCTGTGCATTGATTATCCAATTTGTTCCCTGTGTTATAACAACTCATAATTGGGAGTAAGAAAAGCTGAAGCTTGATAAACACACTGAATTAAAGTGTCATTTAGGGAAGGGAGAGAGTTGGAACAAGTGAACATAGCATCTTAAAGCAGTTTTTTTTTTTTTAGATAAAATGAGAATATTGCTAACTTTCCATCCTTGTCCCAGTAGCCATAATTTCTGTGGCTCTAGTTTCTCAGGCTTTACATCTCTCCTCACATTTCATCCTTCTTATCTTGGAATAGGTAAAAAGTTAAATAGAGTCACTGAATTCCTGGGTTCTTATAAGAATTTGCAAACTGCTATGGAATAATACTGTTCAAATGCTAAATATTTTTTAAAATAGGCTGCCATTGTGTGACTACAACTGTATTCATGCGCAGACTTTAAAAGTAATTCCCACATATATAAGATAGAGCTGATTCTGCTAATACAAGAGTGGGATAGATATCCCACATATATAAGATAGAGCTGATTCTGCTAATACAAGGGTGAGAAAGCTCCAGCCCTCAGGTCATTTTAGCCAAGTCACGCCCATTTATGACATCACGCCTGGGGCAGGTAAAAAAACCTGGCTAAACTGAAAGAGGTCTAACTTGATGTCAACCCTCTAGATCAGTCTTGCCCAACCTGGTGCCCCCTAGATGTTTGGGACTACAACTACCATGCCAGAGATCTGGGATGGAAGTATTCAAAAAATATGGTGGGCACCATGTTAGAGAATACTTGTTTGATGACATTTGTCCTCATAGCTTTGTTCAAGTTGATATACAGTTGGGCACACACTGGTTAAGAGCCAAGGAATTTCACAGTGCTTCAAAATGTTGTTCACTGTTGCAAATTCAGAATGAGAGCCCCTATCCCAGCTAAAATGTAATCTGGTGGTGAGGTATCTGTTGTTCTCCAGATGTGGCTGGACCACAACTTCCATAATCCCTGATCGTTGTTCATGCTAGCTAGAGACGAGGAAAATTGCAGTCTGGTCCAACAACATCTGGACATCCACAGACTACCTGCTGTAATCAATGGGCTTTGACAGAGGAAACTAATAATGCAATCTGCTTTCTGATGGTTTATCCTAGAAACCTGAGTAAAAATAAAATAAAATGTTTATTTTTACCTCAGATGCCAAAGTATCTTGAGGTAATTAAGACCAAAGAAATTTCATATGTATGGAGTTCCTTAACTTTTTGAACTGAAGTTCTTGGTAGCAAACTAAATATTTTACCCACTTAAATCCTGAAGGCAATTCAAAAGTTGGAGATGTCTCTTAATATGCATACAACATTTGATTTTGGACATTACATACAAGTGGTAATAAGCAGGTTGGATAGTTACTGTGTGGGCTTATAGTTTCATATCTTTCATATTTAAGTAAGGGGACTGTAAATTCTCACTTCATATTTCATGCATGAATAATAGGATCAGATTTGTTCATTACCAAAATCCTTATACCGGAGCTACTGCCATATATCCCAGAATGTGGGAAAGATAATCACCCCTAGGTGAAACATGTGTGTGATGGAGATAGAGAATGCGTATCGTTGTTAACAGCCGATTTAAGGCTCTAATGTTGACATTTTAAGTTCTGAACAGCCCGTGACCCAAATATCTTAAGAGGATGACTTCTGCCCCACCATCCTGTCCACTCTTTAAGATCAGGGGTCAGTGACCTTTTTCAGCAAGGGGCCAGTCTACTGTCCCTCAGACCTTGTCGGGGGCCGGACTATATTTTGAAAGGGAAAAACTGAACGAATTCCTATGCCCCACAAATAACCCAGAGATCATTTTAAATAAAAGCACACATTCTACTCATGTAAAAACATGCTGATTCCTGGACTTCTGCGGGCCGGATTGAGAAGGTGATTGGGCTGGATCCAGCCCCCAGGCCTTTGTTTGCTTACTCATGAGACTCTCCTGGTGGTCCTGGCCAAGGATGAGGTCAGCTGAGTCTGGGCCAAGAGTAGGACTTTATCTGTGGCACTCCAAAACTTTGGAACGACTCCTCCACTGAGGTATGTCTCAGCTCAACACTTTACTTTTTTGGGTGGTGGGTGAAGATAGATGCATTTTTTTAGGCTTTTGGAAGTAAAGGGGTGCATTCTGTCTGAGTTTAGCTTTGCACTGTACACTCTACTATTTTATGTTGTTCTCTTATTTTAGTTTAAGCCAAGTTTATTTTGCAGTAATGTTTTACTCAGTTTTAGAATGTTTATTGATATGCTTAAATATGTTGTCCACTGCCCAGTGACTGAATGGTGAAATTCCTAAATAAATAAAGCTCCACACACTACCAAGCAACAACTATTTTGAGTAAAGATCTTTCTGTGCACTTATTCCCAAATCAGCAGGCTGCAGATTGTTGTCCTGGATTATACAGAACGGGAGAGGAGGGCTGGGAGCGTATTTATTCTTCAGTTCAGTTCTTTTAGACACTGAGGAGTAAGTAGGCGAAAACAAACACTTCCTAACAGTGAACTGCTTAAATATTATAATATACTGTAATAGAAGTAGCCCTTTACAGAGCCATAATGTCTGTAGATATTAAGTTTGATGATAATACCTATATGGATTTTTGCCTGTTAAAGTAATGAAATTGGATTACATGAATCAATTCTTAGACTATACAGCAGAAACTGATATTGTTTCTGCTATGCTCTGTGGAAATGTCTTCAGATGACATTGGCTGAAAACACTGCACCATGTGAAAACCCCATAGATAACATGGTCTAGTATAAGTGCAGGATCATAGCCATCGCTGGTAGGTTCTTCTGGCAGGAATGATCTACAAAATTCATTTAGTGACAATTCAAGCAAACATACGTCAAGTGAGATGAACTTTTTGATCCCATGGGAGGTGGTTTCTTTAAAGAGCATCTGACACATTTTATTTTATTGAGCTGAGTTCTACTAGTATAGCGCTGAGATGGTGTGGGGGTATGCAACTAAAAATATTCTTGCTAATGAATTAATCTGTGCTTTCAAAAAAATGAAATCATAAAATTTCTTTTTAAAATCAGTATTTGGAGAATTCTTGTGGGGAAAAAATACTTTATGATTTTTCTAAAAAGAATCCTTTACAGACTTAAAAGTAACTACAGTTAAGAGCCATAAAGCTATGGCTACAATCCTATACACATGCACCTGGGAGTAAGACCCACTGAAACCAATGGAGCTAACTTCTGAGAAGGCATGTATAGATTTCTTTTTCTGGGGGATGAGGGGACTAATCTGTTCCACTACTGCCATTATTTTAATTGTATTATGAACACAGGATCTGAGAAGCATGTAAAACAAATGGCGATTTCAAACTTTGATGTAATCAAATCTCTTAAAGACAATAATGCCCAAAACAAATAATATATTGAACTGTAAAGCAAAAGTTAATTTGCATGACGAAACATCAATAAATTTGCAAATCAGCTATCTTAATAGGGAGGACAACAGTTGCATGATTCTATCTATACTTGTGTTCAGAACTTATTGACAGAATATACCAAGTACTAGAGGTTTCTCTCTGCAATACCAACCTACACATTTCTACATAATTCCATTGCCCATGGACTCCATTACCAAGAACCTGGAGTAATTATACAACAGAGTTTCTAATGATGAAGTCCCAAACCAATGCTTGCTCTCTTCCCCATGGAAAATATCTTCTATAGCGAACAGTGGCTGTGGGATTCAAGAGGAGGGAAAACAGATACCATAAAATATAATTAAAAATTGTGGAGGCTGCATATGACAAGAATAACCATAAAAAACAGATACAAACCAGCTGGCTGTTAACAACTTCTGAGTTATAAAAATCTTAAACCTGCTGTAAAGCACTCGATTCGATTTACATAACCACAGAGCTGACATTCCTTTTAGATTCCTCTGTTGGGGATTATTTTGACATGTTTTAAAGCAGCATAAAAAGCAACTGTGAAAGGAAGACATGTATCATCTTACATAAAAATTCATTTCAGTCTTAAGACTGGGCTTATACACCTTAATCCGAACATCTCAACTGGAACTGGAAAAATATCTTGGATGCTACCAGTACTTTGATTCTATTACATTATTCCTTTGGTGGTCTTATTTTTGATAGAGTCGATAGACAAAGAAAATCTATATAGTCACAGGCACTTATATTTCAGCGCAATTGCAACCAAAAGAAAAAGAAAAATGACCTGCTCTTCCACATCCAGTTATAGAGTACTATGGCGCATGAGCTCTTAGATGGATTACATTTGTTGTAAGCTTGAGCTCCATCCCCTTGCTAAAAAGCATTTCTTAGGAGCCTAATGATGCAGGCAGCATTTTACAGGGCTAACACAGCTCGCTATAGGGAATTAAAATAAACAAAATAAAATAAAATCAATCTTACATTGAGTGAAGTTTTGATGTATAAATGCTGGCAGCTTACATTGCCCTCAGCACAAAATGAGTTTTGCCATTTGATAATTTGCTTGATTCACTGTGCTGCCTCACGCAGGGCATTTTATGCCTGATTTATGTTTAATCGAGTCACCTGCTTAACGTTAAGGAGGGTCACAGCTAGATAGAAGGGTTACAAGCACAGAGAGCTTTCAGCATCTCCCCATTTGACATAAGAAATGGGTGTAGGTGCCAGAGGTCAAGGCTTCTTTATTCTTATTTAATGTTCTCTATGGAATATTGCATAAAACATTTATGTACCATGGAACCAATTTGATTTCTCCATGGAACACAGTAGGAAAACATGCATTAAGGGTCTCAAAACACACAACGAATAAAGTAAAAAGCAATCTAGCCAAAGAAGTGATTGTGTTACTGCCAGCTTATATATATAATGTAACTGAAACTGTTCGCCTTTTACACACCAAAGCACTGTGGTACTGTAAAGATTTCTTCAGCTGTCACAAGTATAGGTAATTTGTTACAGATTAGAAAAGCAAATGAGATATAGCAAATGGAGTCACGCGTTCATCTTTGTTTCTACAAAATTTACTCAAATCTGCGTGAAGAGGGGCAGGGAGAGAGTTCATTGTAGTTTCTGATGTTCTTCTTGAACCACCACTAGTATACTGGCAAAGTAAAATGTATGATTAACAAAGTTGCATTTTCTGAACCATCTTGGCTTGGAGTTACTTAAAAAATATTAATATTCATTGTTTCCCAAATATTATGAAAAACTATTCAATGTCCCCTGCTACTGTTGACTAGATTGCTGTCTTGCCATCATTATTTAATTGAATTTACAATACAGTCCTTTGAGCATAAGTTCCAGGCAGGACCAGTAACCAATGGGCACAATATAATGCACATGAATAGTGCACACACCATTCTGAAATCCCTTTATTTCACACACATATTGCAAACTGCTACAACTGAGCTATTCTTACAAAAGAATATAATATATCAGAACTCTTATTAAACAATAGGCACACCGCCCAAAAATCAATTTACCTTAAATTTATTACCCACATTGACTCCTGTTAAATTATCTCTCAATCTACTAATTTCCAGTAAGTCTTTCTCTCCCCCAGGATCCTGCAGATGTACAAATTTTCCCAAGACCATCATCCAAGCACACATGCAGCTATTCTTAACAGCTGAAATAAAGCAACGAAAGATTAATATATTTTAAGTCTGATGTATTCTGAAATACTACTTAGGCCTGAACTCTTGTCTGAAAACTCCCATGAAATCCAAGTGAAGTAATAATTCGTTTAATTCTGGCTAATCGACCCTTGAATTGAAATACAAGCAGCTTCTGGTTAACTCATCTAGGAATGTCAAAGAACCTGCATCCACACAACAAACAATATTATCATCCCCTAAATGCTGATAACTCCTCAGAAGGAAAAACAAAGTCCAAAGCAGAAAAATCACCAGAATCCTGTGTACCCTCAATGGTATTTCCAGAGCTTCAACATTACGTCAGGCTGAATGTGATAATGCACTCACTTATTTGGGAGTAAGGCCCACAAACTCAGTGGGACTTGGTTCTGGATAGACATGTATATATAAAATATAAAAATTATAAAGGAGCACAATTCCCTTCTATGAAGGGTGGGGTGGGGTGTTATACTGTGTGATAAGATTCTTCTTTGGTTTGTTCCCTTTCAACTAAAAGCATCGAGGTGGGTCGGGGCTGCTGATTCTTCTAGATCTGTCAGCAGCTTTCAACATGGTCAATCACGAACTCCTGGACCACCGCCTTGCCAACGTGGGGATCCAGGGCACAGTCCTTCAATGGCTGCGCTCGTTTCTCTCTGGTCGGGGACAGAGGGTGGCGCTTGGGGGGGAATTGTCATCGCGCCACTCCTTGGTGTGTGGAGTACCTCAGGGTGCGATACTCTCCCCGATGCTTTTCAGCATCTTTATGCGCCCCCTCGCCCAGCTTGTCCGCAGTTTTGGGCTGGGTTGCCATCAGTATGCTGATGACACCCAACTCTATCTGTTGATGGATGGCCATCCTGACTCGGCCCCAGACACACTGACCAGATGTCTGGAAGCTGTGGCTGGATGGTTACGTGGGAGCCGGTTGAAGCTAAATCCTTCGAAGACAGAGGTCCTGTGGCTGGGACGGGACGATATGGGATTGGGGGGGCAACTCCCATCTCTTGCGGGGGCGCAGTTAGTGCCAGCACTGTCCGTTAAGAGTTTGGGTGTAATCTTCGACACCTCCCTTTCCATGGAGGCGCAGATTGCAGCTATAACAAAGGCGGCATTTTTCCATCTCCGCCAAGCTAAGCAGTTGGCTCCTTACCTCTCTCGCCCTGACCTAACCACTGTGATCCACGCGACGGTCACCTCCAGACTGGATTATTGTAACTCGCTCTACGTGGGGCTGCCCTTGAGACTGACCCAGAAACTCCAGCAGGTGCAGAATGCTGCAGCGAGACTCCTTACGGGGTCTTCGCTGCGAGATCACATTCACCCGGTGCTATACCAGCTGCACTGGCTCCCGGTGGAGTACAGGATCAGGTTTAAGGTGCTGGTTTAAACCTTTAAAGCCCTATACCGCCTAGGACCCTCGTACCTACGGGACCGCCTCTCCTGGTTTGTCCCACAGAGAAACTTACGGTCTTCAAATAAAAACATCTTGAAGGTCCCAGGCCTCAGAGAGGTTAGGCTGGCCTCAACTAGAGCCAGGGCTTTTTCGGCTGTGGCTCCAATCTGGTGGAACTCTCTGTCACAAGAGACTAGGGCCCTGCGGGACTTGACATCTTTCCGCAGGGCCTGCAAGACAGAGCTGTTCCACCAGGCCTTTGGCCAGGGCACAGCCTGACTCCCTCCTTTGGCAATCTACACAGTATCTCTAGCCCAATGGTTGCCATCAATTTGATTTGAATTAATTTTATAATGAATGATTTTAGAGTGTTGTTTGTGTTGTACTTTTGTACTGTTTTATTGTTGTTAGCCGCCCTGAGCCCGGCTTCGGCTGGGGAGGGTGGGATATAAATAAAATTTATTATTATTATTATTATTATTATTATTATTATTATTATTATTATCCACAGCAAGGGGGACCTGGTGCTGCCAGATGCTTCCTGTCCTTTTGCATGCCAATTTAAAACAGCAGCAGCAGTTCAAGGACCTCTGGGATTGGAGGAAGGGAAACAGCGTCAAGGCCATTCTTCCTCCCTGTCTGCCCAGCCAGCCCAAACGGAATCAATTTGAAGAGTGATCTTAGTTGCTGCTCCAAGCATCTCAAGGACTAGATGCAGGGACTCTGCATCTAGGTGGTTAAGAGCAGTGGACTCGTAATCTGGTGAACCAGGTTCGCGTCTCCGCTCCTCCACATGCAGCTACTGGGTGACCTTGGGCCAGTCACAATTCTCTGAAGACTCTCAGCCCCACTCACCTCACAGAGTGTTTGTTGTGGAGGAGGAAAGGAAAGGAGAATGTTAGCCACTTTGAGACTCCTTCAGGTAGTGATAAAGCGGGATATCAAATCTTCTTCTTCTTCTTCTTCTTCTATAATGAAGGCAACCCAGGTTGCCATTGAAACATTAGCCAGCCCTCACCAACATTACAGGGGATCGGATGAGCTTCTGACTGGGGTCTGCTACTTTTATACTAGTGGGGAGCCCCAAAATGCCCCCTTGTAGTTGTGGGTCTTTTCCAAGATGGATGCACACAGGACTGCAACCTTGTTCTTAAAGCAGAATTGTGAGATCTAAGAGTTTTATCCGGATGATCTATTGATAAGCAACTGGACTTGCTGAAATCTCAAACTTGCTTATCATTTGAATAGATTAAATTTAGAGATTAAAAAATAATTGTAATTGAAAAAAGATCAGCTAGTATCAAACTGTTAGCAGTAAGATGCGAGAAAATTCTTATCCATTAATCCATATGATGTGCTTTGGATGACTAATACTAGTGGCTAGTGAACATGTCTATACAAAAAAATGGATATGAACAGTGTTAGTTTAAATGTTTTTTTAAGAAAGTAGAAAGGCAAATGCAATCAAATGGAATTCTGATCTTGCTTGACCTCAATATATATATATATATATATATATATATATATATATATATATATATATATATAATTCTGATCAGTTTGTGACTTCTGACTAGCTGCTATTGTACGGTAATCATTTAAAATTTACAATTTTTTAGACCTGCACATTACAAAATATTCCTTTTCAATATGCTTCTTGGCACGGTCACTATATAGGCAATGAATGAGGCATGAACATGGAGAAACTTAGATGTACCATCATTTGGCAGATCCGACTAATGCCACCAATTCTCTTAAGACTCAAAAATATTTTGAAGGCATGAGTATCTTAGTTATTTAGGGAATCTCTGAAGATTAGATGTCCATGATGAAGAAGTGGAATATGGAAAAAGTTGTCTCTTCAAACTGGAGCAAACAATTAACCCAAAAGAAATGGAATTAAGGTCATTCAGGAATATTCTTGCTAACATAACTCAATTTCATTGTGGAGCTAAAAACTAAACAGCTTCGTTTGCACATCACACTATGCCAAACACACTAACAACAAAACAACAGCTCGTGGTTCATGAGGACAGAGCTTAAAGCACAAGCCTAATTTCCAATGAATTGTGAAGCAGCTGCGCAAAGGACCAGAGAGGTGCAAAGCACCCACAAGCTCCTCTCTGGGGAGTCTGCGCATATATGTGCTGCTGCTAAGCCATAGGTAATTAATTTTGGGAAATCTTGCTTTGTTGGAACAAGGAACTGATTTGATGACATTCTCGAAATGACGCAAGTTGCTGGGCTCAGAGCTCCTGTTAAGTTGTTTGTTGTTATGATCTGATTGTTATTTTCATTATGAACTACCATGGTTTGACTTGGATTTGCAAAACATGGCAGGGACAATAAGAGTTAGTATGGGAGTGAAAAGGAGTGGGGGTAAGTCTTCTCCTAGTTTAGAGAATGCTAAGTCTATTCTATATTAGACTGCTAGTTGCATTTATATATGAAGGTGGAGAAGTGGGCAAATCAATGGTTTTCATCAAAAGGTTTGCTGTGGATTTAAGAAGCAACCCTTTTCACCACCATGTTGTCAACAAACACAAACGAAAAGCAGATGAAACATTTCCAAGCCATGCCTGAAGTAGAAACAGACATCAACTGTGTGGTGTTCATTAGAATAGGATTATAAAGCAATTTACAATCACAGATACAAGGCAGCAAACAAAAACAAAACACACAAACAAAAAAGAACCTCTGCACTACAAATAAAAACTCTAGTGATTATACTGTAAGCTCTGTTAAAAGGAATCACATTAAGTTACCATAGGAACGACACTGTAAAAGGCTTGTAGAGGTAAGAAATGCATGAGACGTTAGCATTTAGTGACAGAGATGAAATGAAAACCCTTCTATTGGGAATGGGACACAGATGGATCTGTGTTAAGTGAATAAATACAATTAAATCATAAATAACTTCAAAGGAGCCAGTGGAGCAGAATCAAATACAGAGAGCAGTTAGCCAAGAGGACACAAAACCATAAAGAAGAAGGAAAGTGAACTAAAGAAAAGTTTCCAAACAAAGCAGGGGGAAATGGTTCTGCTAACTGAATATCTGATCCCTCTTACTAAAACTAACATTAGATAGACAGACGTTAGAGGGTAGATATATTCCTGTATTTAATTTCTAGGCGTTTAGACTATGAAGGACATGAATTTGCTTTCAGTTTACTTGCAAAAGCTGATCATAATATGCATCACAAGGCTTGATAAACAATGCAATGGTATTATGCTAATGTCATGTTTATCTTTTCCATGTATCGTGCCACACCAGATCTTCCTTTTTGAAATTACCAAAACCCACAAAAATTACAGGAATATTTAAGACAGATTTTTATCAGAGAGGGAGAGAGAGATGCTCAGAGCTGTATATCAATTGAACATGGGCTAATAAAGTTAAATAAAACAGAAAAAGAAATTCACAGAAGGAGCTGTGTTAAGTCTGCTGCAGAGAAATCAACGAAAAGTCGTGCGGTACCTTAAAGACTAACAAATTTACTGCAGCATAAGCTTTCATGGACTAAAGCCCATTTCATCATATGCAATAAAAGAAAGATAATTAAAAATGGTCATATTTCAAACTGTACGCTTCTACTCTCAGATAGGACTACATTTTTAAAAGGTTGGTTAAGAGTTCTCAGCCAAAGGGAATGAAGGCCTCAGAGAGTAAGAATGAAGGAAAGAAAATAAGGGATGATAGTGGAAGAGACCTCCAAGAGGAAATATAAGAGCCCCAATTAATTTTCCTTTATGTCTCCAATGGTTTGGATTTATGTTCCGGTTTGTTAAACAAATCCCGAAGGTTAGAAGGGTAATGCATAGAAGTGAGTTCATATGCATATCCCTTCCAAATTTATGACTTAAATAGCAAAACCTGTGTTTGGAACTTATGCTAGGATTAAATAGGTGTAAATCTGGGTCCAATGAAATTTGTAATGATTATTAATGAAAATGTCATAGATATGGATGTCAAAAAATGGATGAATTACACATGTGAGTTAGTGTGCCCATTTGAAGAATGAGGAGAATAGCTGTGATTCACAGACAAGGATGAAATGCCAGGTTGCTCAGGGCAACTTCCTGGAACAGGTTTATTCACGTGGAAGAGGAGTGAATATCTACTGAACTCTAGAAATTATAAAACATCATGAGCCCCTGTTCCATAATATCAGTCATATAAATTTAATTCACAAAAATAAGTAAATCTATTAGAAACTAGTTGAATTAAATAAATTAGTTGATTTAGCAATATAGCACAAAGCTCTTCTAAATGCAGGCAGACGATGCCATATCCTCCATAATATGTTGCCATCAAATACAAAAAATCAGCTTATTGGGGTCTTTTCCAGGCTTCAGAATTAAATTTGAGCCAGCCTTTCACATATCTGAAAAGCTTCACTTTCAGACTGTATATAAATACAAAAGGTAAAAGGTAAAGGACCCCCGGATGGTTAAGACCAGTCAAAGGCGACTATGGGGTTGCAACGCTCATCTCGCTTTCAGGCCAAGGGATCCGGCATTTGTCCACAGACAGCTTTCCGGGTCATGTGGCCAGCAGGACTAAACTGCTTCTGGGGCAACGGGACACCGTGACAAGTGCCAGAGCGCACGGAGTCCACCCCTTGTGTTTCTGTCCATCATTGCTCTAGGTAGGCCTCCTTAAAGCAGCTCAGAAAAGAGAAGGAAATCATTCAAAGGGCAAGTATTTGTGAATAAACCATTAGCTAATTATTCAATTTAAGTATCTGTTGCTGCACAGAACAAAGTATTGTCCTGCTGCCATGCTACAAACTGTAGAATCTGGATTGCTAGCATTGATCCAGAAGCGCCTATTTCTCCACTCACTTCCAAGGAAAAAAAGGTGTATCAATAACACCATATCAACAAAAATGTGTACCAATGCACAAAATCCATCAATGTGTACCACGAAGATTCAGGAAATACTCCAGCTCCCTTATTCGATACCTGCCATCAATATTGCAAGTTTCCAGTGGAAAGTCTTTGTTCTGTGTCTTGGTGAGATTACCTGCTATTCACAAAGAACTCTGTAGTTACAAACTGCTGCATTCATCACACGTCAATCATATGTAACTTATGTAAAATATTCAAACTTTTAACCTTCCATTATCCTCTTGCTGGTAGCTTAAGGACCTCCCGAGCCAGCTAGACCACAGATCATACAGAATTGTTACTGAGACCAGGCTAGCCACCAACAGAAGTTGGGGATTTCGTCTCACCGGTCCCACACTTTGGGACACTCTTCCAGCAGAAAATCAACAGACACCCTTATTTTTTTATTTTCAGGTGTCTCTTGATAGGCCTGTGTTTACATTTTTTGATCAGCCAGTTATTGTGTTGATAATGATTTACTATTTTGACGGTATGTTATATTCTGTTGCATATACTACTGCACACTGCCAAGTTACATTGTATGAATTGTCAGTATATAAATACTTTTATAAATAAATAAAAACCAATGAGATTTATGGGATCTGCGACAGCCACTATGCTCTTGCTTAGGAACAGCTGCTTCTGTCTCGTTGCATATAGTCTGCTTACTAGGCCAAACCACCACGGGATCAGAAACAGAATGCAAAGCCATGTAAATTGGCGTGGGGGACCTTTCTGGCTCCGCATGCCAGGTATGGACGTCAGGTAAGGTATCGGATCCTAGCCTCACAGGCCAAATTTGACAGCTGGGTGGGGCTGTCCACTGGTTAATCACCTGACAACACCATGACATCAGGTAACTTTTTAGTCCTGAAGTTAGGACCTCAAAGCAACATGAGGCACTTACAAAGAGCCTTTAAGCCACCTGAGACTTTGGTTTTAGAGCCAAAACCTGCAGGGGCACTGGTAGAGACAACGTACAACGGGTAATACAGTTTAAGCCTTATGATGGTGCATTGGCAGCTGCATCTGTAGATGTCCCAGACCTGGTGTCATATAGGGTAGGTAGGTGGGCATGCTTTGAGGGAATAGGCTTTGCAGGCCTCTGACAGGCCTGGCCCATGGTCTAGATGTTTCCCACCCCTAAAGTAAACATTTATCAGGTCAGAATCCAAGTTCACAAATGAAATATTATTAAGATTTTCACTTTAGACATTTACTGGAAATAATCTACACACTTAAAATTTAGACTTTTTTTGACAAGATATTTGGGTTTGAGCTGCCTTGCACATTTCTAAATTCTTACACTACGCATAATTCTGTTGCACTCATCATCTTAAATATTCCTATTACCAAAGCCACAAAAAAGCTGAAACGCAATAGTAGTGAAGTGTTTATTTATTTGTATTAGAAACTCCTCCCAAAACAGAGTAAATGTGCTTGCAATAAGAAAACACAAATAAATATTTTTTCAGTTCACTTCCTGCAGGAAAAAAACTATGTGTTTGCAGGCCAAAAAATCTTAGGTCACCCAGCAGTCTCCTATTGACTTATAATTCATAGACAGCAGTATAGAACTGTAGAACTGGCGGACTATGAGGGTCATCTAGCCCAATGTTTCCCAACCACGGGCCATATGGCCCCCTGGGGCCCCTAGGATGTTCCAAGGGCCCCCCAGGTGAAAATCACATAAATGGGGGTCACAGCATGAGGCTAGGGGACCACAGAGGGAAGTGAAGGGGGGGAATCATTTTTTATATTTAAAAAATCTTGATTGGCTGGCTATCCACTTGGCCAATCACAAGCAAATAAGAGAGTGGCCCACCAGGACCCAATGCTGCTTTTTGTCACATATGTTTTCTTCTTTAGTGATCCTGGTTTGTTTCCGGTGGGAGAGGGCGATCACTGAGGCTCCCATTTTGACCAGTGGAGCCTATGATGCAGAACCCCCAGGTCAGGTTAAGTGTGATGGTGGGGTTACAATGGGTAGAGCAAGCCAGAGCTGCTTGTTGCTGCCGCCACAGTGCTGGGCCCGCTGAGAGCCTAGGCCTGACTCTGCAAAGTGCAGGGTTCAATCTACCCCGTGCCTAGCCAATCAGGGTCTTCGGATGTTGCCAAGAGGCGCAGGGCCCGTCGGCAGCATCGGCCGGGTTTTGCAAGGCACGGGGTGAAATCCGCCTGAGCGCCTAGCCTAGTGGGATTGTCTGGTGCTGCTGACTTGCATCTAGTATATAACTAAGTGTCTACGCAGAAGAAAGCCACACTGAGTTCAGTGAGCCTTACTCCCAAGTAAGGGTGTGTGGGGCTATAGCGTTTTATCTAGGCAGCCAGGGCTTCTCCGGATGACAAGATATTTTTGCACCAGGTCAGTGAGGGCCACTTGCTTTTTAAACTTCTCCCATATATACAGAACTCCCAGTGCGCCTTCTGGCCTGTATCTGTAGGTTTCCCCCTCTGTGTCAAATAACTGGCGTCAAATAAGTGTTGTGTACTTTTTATAATACATTGAAGATGGATCTCCCTTGGGAGGTTCTGGACTCTCCTTATTGGAGGTTTCTAAGCAGAGATTGGATGGCCACCTGTCAGGGATGCTTTAGCTGAGTTTCCTACATTGCAGGAGGTTGCACTAGGAAGATGACCCTTGGTGTCTCTTCAAGCACTACGGTTCTGTTTTTCTGCTTCAACAATCTTTCATTATGGTCCTATAATTTTATGTAATTGTATTTTGTATAAATTATAAAAATTATTTAAAAACATGTGCTATTTAGAAACAAAACATTTAAACAGCTACCTTTATACCGTAGGTAGCTACCAGCATGAGTTTGACCAAACTGCGGGAGGCAGTGGAAGACAGGAGTGCCTGGCGTGCTCTGGTCCATGGGGTCACGAAGAGTCGGACACGACTAAACAACAACATACCGTAGGTAGGATGGGGGGCATGGGCGTATCCAGGATTTTTGTTGGGGGGCAGGCTTTTATTAGAGTGGCAGAACCTCAGATTTGTATTGATTTTTTTCTTATTGGGGGGCAGCTCCCCCCCTGCCCTCCCTTGGCTACATCCGGGGGTGGCGGCACAGGAAGGAAACAGGGTCAAAAGGTGGCCACAGTCAGAAAAAGGTTGGGAAACACTGATCTAGTCCAACCCACTCCAATGCAGAATTATTTTGTCCGACAAGGAACTCTAACCCACGATCCTGAGATTAAGTGTCTCAGGCTGATGTCTGAGCTATGAAAGGTATGATAATCATGCCACCTAAGGGCAGTATATTCTATCAACCTCAGCTGTACTCCATTTGGAGAGGGGAGATGTGACCAATGTAATTGACATGATCAATAGGCTTGGAATTCTGTATATCCAAAATTAAGTACCGAGCAATCCTCCAGTGGGCGGGGGTACAGTTGGGTAACAGCCAAGGAAAAGCTGAAAGAGCAAAGCCTGCAATCAGATACATTATTATCTAGACTTAAGCACCACTTAACACAGTGGGACTTAATTTTGGTTAAACATTGCAAACAATTGTGCTGCAATGTAGACAATGTCTTCAGAAAAAGTTTGCCTTGATACACAAACTGCTATCCTGTTTTCAAGTTCCTTAAACTGTTCTTAATCCACCTCTATGGAGGTTTTGGTTGGTTGGTTGCAAGTCACTTTGGGTTGCCTTAGGCAGGATAAAGCAACTAACAAATGTAATAAATAATAATATAATGCTATTCAGTGTGGCTTTGCATTCCAGTGCAACATAAGCATGAAAAGTCAGTTCTGCCTGCATTTCTTTAGCCTCCGTTATTTTGTGCATCTGTATATTTTGAATGAATCTGGTAAAAATAATTTAAAAGTCCCTGTAAAAAAAGGTTTTATTTTAAAGAGAAACAAAGAAGCACTTATTGTGCTCCATCACAGACAGCGGACAACACTTCCAGTTTTAAAAACAGTGCATTCAGGTCAACTAAGCACTTATCCAACAATTAATCATTTATTAAAAGAAGAGTTCCAAGAGATAAGGAGATTAGACACAAAACAGTTGCACTTTTGAAGATGTTCCCTCATCTCTCTCTCTTTTTCTTCCCCCATCCTTTTGTTCTTTGTGTGTGTGTGCTCATTTAAAACCAAACACCACCACAATGTTTACAATACAGACAATGCATGAAAACCCAACAAATGCATAGAAGAAAAATGATAGTACTTTGATAAGAAAGCCCCACTCCTCCAGCTCTCCTCAAACCCTTGCAAATTACTACAATAAAAAGCACTAAACCATTAGAAGACAAGGAATGAAGAGGTATAACATAAAGTGAGAGAATAGGAAGGAATAAACAGTGAAAAGAAAAATATTCCGTCTAATACTCCTAGAACCTTGATGTCTGTTGTGCCTGGAATTCTTTAACACATCTTTCAAAATCCATCATTATATTTGAACATTTCCATTGAGCCTTTGGCTCCAGTAGCCCTCATCATTCTCCTGAAATGAAACCTAAGGACTGTATACAAATTTGCATTTGCGCGTGTTCATCTCTTCTTATCCTTACTTCTCCTTGATGCATCCTGGTTCCTCCACCTTTTATTCTAGCCTATGTACACCTTCTGTTCTTTCCTGTTTTCTTGTATTAATCTGCATTTTTACCCGTTTATCCTGTCCTCTCTTCAATAAGCTCCTGACCATTCTATACTCACACAACAGCCTTGTAAGGTAGGTGAGGCTGAAAGAGAATAACAGACCAATGCTTCACAACTACCTAGAGATTTAAACCTTGGTCTCTTTACACCAAACCTAGTCATCTATCTGAGGTGTACACAACTAAAACCATATTGATGGCCTATTTCATTATTACTACCTCAAGGGGGCCATAGTACTATATTCACCTCAGGAAAATACATTTTTGTTCCAATTTTAAATCTGTGTTTTGTTTATAATACATTTTGGGCAAACCACCTTTTCTCTTCTACAATTTATGTAATGCAGATTTTTTTCTTCTTCAGTCTGAATCTGCACAGGTCTCCCCAATGCAATGGCCAGATGAGGGAAGCTATAGAGTCCTTCAAGGAATAGAACTGGAGAGCAGACCCTACGGACCTTGGTGAAAGAGCTGTTTTCCATTATTAAAAAGATCCAGTTGTTCAATGTAACTCCACCCAGTTTTGGCTAACTTCCCTCTTACTCCATCCCACATAATTCAGGAAAGTTCTTCCAATGTCCAGGGGAGACTTTGAGAGAGGAGGAGGAGGAAGGTTGGGTGGATATGTCTCCTCCTATTCACATTTCTCAGGATCAAAGCCAAGAAAAGGAATTCTGGCAACAAGATGCCACCTGGATAGAAATGGCTAGTAAAAGGATGGGATGTAGCTGTTGCAGCCAAAATAGCACGGTTGTAACAAAAACAATATAGGAATTGATTTACTGGAAATGAGTTTTATTTCCATTTTGGTATTGTATCATATAAAATCGCATAATGACAGCAGCATATGCATTTTAATTATGAGTTACATATGATCCATGCAAAGGGACAACAAGCTGGCTTCATAGGCGGGTGAAGGGAAGGAGGAGGTCTCTGCAACATTCTGGGGGCTGGGGTACAGAGTTCCTGCTCACATGGTCATGCAACATATTACACACCCATTAGCTAATAAAAGTTTTCATTCGTCAGTAAATTATTGCAGAGCAATACAAAATGATAGCATGTTTTAAAATAATGCTTGGACGTCCTATGGAATTAAGGGATGCGGTTACCACACCATAGAGTACAAATTTCCTACCTGTTGGTGGGATGATTCCTGGAGACATAAGACCAGGGACAGAATGCGGCATGATATGTGAATTCTCTGGAGAGGTGACACTTTGAGTCCGCTTAGGAGGCCGACCAGGTCTGGAACTGAAAGGGGGGAAACCAAACCAAAAAAAAAACAACTTTACAATTAAGCTGTTGTCTTACACATCATTTCAAAGTTGTTTCAATTGGTAACATGGACTGTAAATAAATTTGTTTCAAGGACGGTTGCTTTTGCAGTTAGATGTAATAGACTTCCATCACTAATTAGATTACATGCTGAATTCATTTTCCTCATTGAAGATCAGCCGCGCTTGATGCATAATTCATAGCCTGCACCTCGTTACCTGCTTCTTCATATTAATATCTATACACAGTTTGAATTGCCTCGTTTGCATATGCTAAAGTTCTGCATGCAGCCTTCAGCATGAAAATTATGCACTAACTTGTAATAATTATTACAGTCAGCCTGCTATTGATTTATGAGACTTTTAAAAACCAAATATGTGTAGTACTTGTAATGAATGATATTTTAAGGTTCTTCAGGAAATTAAAAGGCAATGGCTGCCTAAGGAAATGTTCTGCTTGTTTGATTTAATACTACAGTTAGCTGGGAGGTGGAATGAAAGAGTGATTCAGACCTATAGCACATTTTTCGATGATATGTTTTATTACTTCGCACTACTACCCTGATATCTAGATGATAAATGACAATACATATCTAATATGTGAAAAGGTCTTGCAATTTCTTTATTTTTTGTCACGTAAAAGATAAGTCAAGTTATCATTTAACCCTTATTCTATTTAAAGGCAAAAAAATCTTGCTTTAAATAAGGCACATTATTCAGAAAAGGCTTTGAATTGTTTGTAAGGCATCCCTGAAAAATTGCAGTCCTGGCACTTACATCTGTTCTGTGTGAATACATAGAAGGGATTGTACACATTCCCTAACTCTGAAAGCCTTTAGATTTTGATTTACTAGAATACGGTAATGAATACACAGATCCCACTATTTTGGGACCCCATTCAGAAGAAACGCTCACCACAGAAAAACGAAGGTGAGGTCACTTTCTGCTGACTGTACAGTAGACCCTTCACACAATAATACCAGATTGGAACTGCCAGTCTCATGGAAACCTAAAAGCAAGCAGCTATGTGAGAGGCTCCTCCCTGAAGACGACTGCGCTAAACTGTGGACAATCTACAAGGAAGGACTAGGGGTGTTCACTAGGCCACAGGCAGGATGAACAGCCTGCTCCTGTCATTGAATGGGATTTCACACAGTTAAAAGGCAACAAGGAGAAACATCAAAAGTGGATGTGAAAACCGTAAGGTAAAGGGACCCCTGACCATTAGGTCCAGTCGTGGCCGACTCTGGGGTTGTGGTACTCATCTCGCTTTATTGGCCGAGGGAGCCGGCGTACAGCTTCCGGGTCATGTGGCCAGCATGACTAAGCTGCTTCTGGCAAACCAGAGCAGCGCACGGAAGCGGCGTTTACCTTCCCGCCAGAGCAGTACCTATTTATCTACTTGAACTTTGACGTGCTTTCAAACTGCTAGGTTGGCAGGAGCAGGGACTGAGCAACGGGAGCTCACTCCGTCGCAGGGATTTGAACCGCCGACCTTCTGATCGGCAAGCCCTAGGCTCTGTGGTTTAACCCACAGCGCCACCCGCGTCCCGTGAAAACCATACTTGAACGTTAAAGTACAAAGGATCTGTATGCATAGCAGGGTTGTTCTTTCTACGTGAATTTACGGAGCAGTACCCAAGTATGTTAAAAAAATACCTTCTGAGGCACTTTTGAAGAGTAGGGTAGTATGGTCAGTTGTTTGAGCAAGTTGGAAGAAGGGTTTTAATGGGGGTTCTTCAGATTAAAGTCCCTATTATGGGACAAGGAAATTTTAAAGAAGCTTTTTTGCTGCCTACAAGCTCTTTTGATAAAAAAGGGAATCCCAACAGTTAAACAACAACAGCTGCTGTTATATAAAAAAATTCCATTGAACTCAAAATTCTGCTGTTGAATTTATTTAATTACATTATTGAATTTTAAAATGTTACATTACGAATTAAACTTATTTTTATTATACCATACATTTATCTTACATCACTTCAGTATTTATTTATTATGCAGTCAAATTTACTTTTAATATTGCCAGCGTTTTCAACTGCACACCATTTTTTTCATTATACCGTACTCAACAAAAAATTTCCACTGCTCCTTAAATACCTGTTCTGGTTCTCTTATTCTACTTGTTACACCCGCTAACTCTGCATATTCTAACATCTTAAGTTGCCAATCCTCCTTGCTAGGGACCTCTACACTTTCCATTTTTGGGCCAGCAAGATCTGAGCCACTGTTGTTGCATATATTTTCTGACTCCTAGGAATCTCTATCTGGGTAATTCCTAACAAAAATGCCTCTGGTTGTTGGGTTTTTGTTTTGTTTTGTTTTGTTTTTTGGAAATGTTGTTTTAAACACTTTTTTCATCTCATTATATATCATTTCCCAATATTCTTTTACAATTTTGCATGCCCACCGCACATGAAAAAATGTTCCTTCTACTTCTTTACATTTCCAACACAAATCCGATTCTGCATTATACATTTGAGCCAATCTACTCAGAGCTGAATACCATCTATGGATCATTTTCATAAAACTCAACTGTTGAATTTAATATGACACCCTACACCTTACGTTTCTAGGCCTTGTTTTTGCAAAGAAGAATTACACACACACACACACACACACACACACACACACACACACACCACAGGTAATAGTGATTTGTTAAGTCAGCTCCAAATATCAATTATGTTTATATGATGGGCATCATTTTCACTGTGGCACTTTTCTGCATGGAAGAAGTAAAGGTTAGAGTGCTGGACTTGGATGTGGGAAGCTAAATTTCAAATCCCTATTCAGCTATTCGGTGTTACCACCTCACAGGTAAGATAGAAATAACCTCACATCCTCCATCCTGTAATTCTGGCAGAGTAAGAATGTGATAAATAAATACATACCATGCAGGCACACATAAACACATACAGGACACACTAAATTCTAATTTGTTGACTGTGGATGAAATATTACCTCATCCATCTAGTTCTACTTCTTACGAGATTTTTTTTAGGGTTGACTTCAAAGCAGCAAATAATTAGAATGTACACACTGCAGAGTATTCCAAAAGATGATAATACCAGAAACGTCTTATTTATGTCCATTTCTTGATGTAAGACATATGTAACACAATGCCTGCCTTCACTGTGAGCATTAGATCATCTTTGTGTTTTCAGAAACCCACTTTTAAAAAAACTACAATCCATCCCTAATAAACGAATAACGATCAAAGTACAGGGCATTTCCTTGGAGTTTAATGACTCAAGACCTTGGGCCATTAACCTTAACTGGTCATTAATTCCCAAGTTAATGACCTGAATTGAGGTCATTATTAATATAAAGCCACAAGATTTTTGTTTGGTTGGACGTGGGGTGGGGGGTTCTTCTCTCTCACACACAAAAACCACCCTTATTTTCTAAACTTTCTGGGGCGGGGAACACATGAGAATCGAATTGTTTTTTGCTGTACTTCAAGCACTGTGCTAAATATACTCACTGTTCTTGGGCATGTTCTGTATCACCACAATGAAAATAAATGTACTGCGTTGGATCCGCATACACAATGCACTTTCTTATCCAAGAACAGCTCCTTTGCATCCTGCTTTAGAGCATTCCATGAGCAAAACTAAATCATATATGACTGATAAAAATCAATCACACAACAAGCTATTATAAATCAGGTAAGTTCCCACTCCAGGCTATAATTAGCATGACTGAAACTCCAGCAAAAGCAGCCAGGTTACAACTTGGCACCCAAAAAAACCCCACTTTTAAGGGCTTCCATAACCAGGGCACTACAGGGCTAAAGATCCTCTCCTGAATCCTCATCTAACACAAAGCTCTCAGAGGGGGACCCTCAAAACCAGATCTTAACTCTTGGGCAGGACAATATGGTAAGAAGAATGCTCCCTCAAATATCTTGGCCCTAAGCTGTCTGGGCTTTGCAAGTCATTACCAAAAGTTTGAAATCAGACAAAAAACATATTAAACCGGTATTAAATGGTTCCTATTAGATGTATTATTTATATGCCTTGCATTCCGCACTAGCTGCAAATAATAATAATAATAATAATAATAATAATAATAATAATAATAATAATATTACTTATACCCCGCCCATCTGGCTGGGTTTCCCCAGACACTCTGGGCAGCTTCCAGCAGAATATTAAAATACAATAATTCATCAAATATTAAAAGCTTCCCTAAACAGGCCTGCCTTCAGATGTCTTCTAAAAGTCAGATAGTTGTTTATTTCCTTGACATCTGGTGGGAGGGCGTTCCACAGGGCGGGTGCCCTCTGCCTGGTTCCCTGTAACTTGGCTTCTCGCAGCGAGGGAACCACCAGAAGGCCCTCGGAGCTGGACCTCAGTGTCTGGGTAGAAGGATGGGAGGTGGAGACGCTCCTTCAGGTATACTGGACCGAGGCCGTTTAGGGCTTTAAAGGTTGTCAAGAACAACACTTTGAATTGTGCCTGGAAACATACTGGGAGCCAAAGTAGGTCTTTCAGGGTTGGTGTTATGTTTTGTGCCTTCTTCAAGGGCAGCCCCAAACAGAGTGCCCTGAGATAATCCAAGCATGAAATACTGTGTCCAAGCTTTCCTTATCCAAGAACAGTCATAGTTTAGGAGCCAAAAAGAACTTCAAAATCAACAGGAGCCATTGATTAGCCTCCAGTAAGAAAGACAGATCTAGAGTACTCCCAGACAACACTCACTGAGAGGAAATGCAACCCTGTCTATGGTAGAGTGCCTATCAAATTTCCAGAGAGTGGAATCATCAAGACTCTTGTTGGCAATATGTCTGCTGGCTTTTACCCAGCCCATTACAGGTCCCAACAACAGTCCAGCACCTGCACAACCTCACCTGAACACATAACAAAGACAAATAGAGCTGAGTGTCATCAATGTACTGAAAGCACTCAGTTTCAATACCCCTGACGTTCTAACCCAATGTTCTAATCTAGTATCGGAGACAAGATGGAGCACTTCAAACTTTACCGAACAACGATTATGGGGCAAAGCAGAAGTATTCCAAAACTATATTCTGCAACTAGCCTTGCGGGTATGAGAAAAACTACCACAACCTTGCACCCAACTCTCATCTTGCAGAGGTTGTCCAGTAAGATACCATGGGGTTGATGACATCAAAAGATACTGAGAAACCCAGAAAAACTAACACGGTCCTATTGTCCCTATCTGTCTACCGGAACAGTTCTGCCTTCAGGGCAACCAAGGCTGTTTTGGTCCAAAATCCTGAGCTGGATGTACACTGGAATGAGTTTACATAATGCATTTCCTCCAAGAACATTGGAAGATGACTGGTCACCACACTTTACACAGGAAGGAGATATTAGTGACTAGATGGTAGTTCTCATACATTACCAAGTCCAGGGACATCTTCTTCAGGAAGGACCACACTACTACCTCTCTCAGAGCAGCAGGCATCACCCCCTGGACCCACCCAAAACACTCTCTCTCTCTCTCTCTCTCTCTCCCCTCTCCCTCTCCCTCTCCCTCTCCCTCTCTCTACATATAATGGCCCAGAAAGATAAATTTAACTTGACAGACAAGATATTACCATCTGTGGAACTTTTCAAAATATATAGGAATCAATGAAACACCCACACTTCAACAAAGTAGTAATAATAACAACATTAGGCAAAATTGATGGCATTTTGCATAAGCTATCTAGTCAGAGAGAATAAATATACAGTGGTACCTCAGGTTAAGTACTTAATTCATTCTGGAGGTCTGTTCTTAACCTGAAACTGTTCTTAACCTGAAGCACCACTTTAGCTAATAGGGCCTTCTGCTGCCACCGTGGCGCCAGAGCACGATTTCTGTTCTCATCCTGAAGCAAAGTTCTTAACCTGAAGCACTATTTCTGGGTTAGTGGAGTCTGTAACCTGAACCGTATGTAACCCGAGGTACCACTGTATTATATTCCCTAATATCCTCACAGTTGTTAACATATACTATGTCCTCATGTATTTCAAATTTACTGTAAGGTCTGGGGTTGGTTGGTTGGTTGGTTATTTGTTCCTGGAAGAAGAAACACTGCACCCAAAAGTTTTCGCAAGTCACTACTAAGATAACCAGTTATTTATGTCAACAGAGGCACAAATACCATATTTTTAGATAACACAGTTCACAAGCAGGACACTCTTGTTCTTCTTTTTTTAAAAAGAAATGTTTCATTTATATGACCTTCACATTTTTTCCCATATTACATCATTAAACAGAAGCAGTTGCTGTTCAGTGACCTGGCTTGTATTTGACTTTCTGCTGACAACATTGGCAAAAAAAACCCCAAAGCTTGGGGAGGGGAGGGTTTCCCTGATCTTCCCCCATTAACTGGGAAAATTGGGCTGGAGGTTTGACCTGTTTTACTTATATTAGCAATATGAAAAACACTTTATTTCATGAAGATCTACCACATGGGCTGTGTGTGTATGTTCTGAACATATTCAATGTATAGTGATATTTAAAGTATGGGATGGACTGGGACACACAGACCTAGGGTGGGTCACTGTTCTCTTGGTCCTTGTCCTGGCAGAACTTGGAAAACCAGGTCCTGCTCAGAATGCATTCTTTCTGCTGTATTAGAGAGTCAATGAGGAGCCTTCACATACCTTCACACACACACACACACACCTTCACACACACCGGGGGGGGGGGGGGGTGGCGTGCCTACAGCCTCCTGGAATGTTTTGACTATTGAAGATAGGTGTTTTCTTTTTTTGCCCACTTTAAAACCTTTAAAAAAATCTCCTTGCATTTTGCTGGTGTGGTGCTATTTTAAACATATTTTTATAAATAACCATCTTTGATAACCATACAAAAGCACTCTAGAAATGGTTTAAATAATGCTGTATAGATTTAGAGCAGGCACGTCCAACTCCCAAGAGACTGCAATCTACTCCCAGTATAAAAAAAACTGGCATTGTCATTGGAGGGAAAAGGAGTGTGGGGGGGTAGGATTGCCCAGAGTTCTTCAGCTTTTATTTGTTAACTTTCGATAAACTTTATTTAATCCCACGATCGATAAGGGTCCTGCAATCTACCAGAACAGCCGGGGATCTACCCGTAGATCGCGATATACTGGTTGGACATGCCTGATTTAGAGGGTAAAGCTATGGCAAGATCCACTGGGATGAGCAGCTTTAGGATGCTGCAGATGAATGGCTCAGCCAGCTGATTTCCATCTCAGCCAGCGTTAACTCCCCAACAACAGGGGGCAGGCAAAGTGGTATCTTGCTCATCGTGACTGAGCCAAAGCTGGCTAAGCCAAGGCTGGTGTAAGTTCCCAAAAGGGGGTATTCTGAGGTGGGACCGGATAGTGGTGGTGTAGGCCAGATCCTAAACCCACTCATGTGACCTGGCAACATGGCACAAAACTCTATATTAAAGGTTTCTCTTTTGCTGTGCAAGGTATCGGCAGAACAGCAGCTCCTCAACAGAGGTTGTATCTAGACACATCAAAGAAGCGTTTCGGTTAAACGCGTTGTAAATTTAATCAGGGAAAACAAGTAGAGAAAAACAGGACTCCACATCACCACCTGGTGCCACAATGTTATATCGCATATACAACACATATAAATCACGTTTTTCTTTACCAATCTAGCTGAGTCCAGAGTTTGGATCTGGTGTAAGTTTATTCTGACTTCATTTACAGCAGCTTGCGTTATGCCGTCTGTTCTAGAAGGTCCTCTAATCTTTAATATCAGCTTTTTTTAGGGAGCACACGGGATTGCAAGGAGAATGAGGAAATGGATAAAAATTGTGTTTTCCCCTGCTTCTTCTAGCCGTGTCCCATATTAGCTCTGTGAGAGCTAGCTGTTATTGTTTCATTGAATCCAAACAAAGAAATCCTAAAACAAAGAACTCAATAGCATTATTTGCTGCCTATGGGTAGAAAACTTTTAAGACTTGCATAGGTGAAATGCTTGTGTTTCTAAAACAGCGTAAAAGTATACATACAAAATAACTGGACTAGTTTGCTTTGATCTGTGCTCACTTTAAAAAGGATATTGTGAAAATATGTTGAGTTTTAACTGAATTCAATTATTGCGATGATTCCCTGGTTTTTGAACCACATCTTCAGAATTTAAGGTTTGTAGCAACCCAACTACCTTAAAGTTCAATGTTTAAATGTGAAGAGATGGTGACACCAGTTGCTGAAATGGCGCCAAAACAAAACACTGAAATGCTGCCTTTATGTCTCTTGCCAAAATGGAAGCAGGTATCAGTAGGTCATACCTGTTGTAAAACAGACTGTCGCTAAGTGAATTGTTACCAGAATGGCCTGATAGTGCTACTTTGACATAAACAACTGTCTTCCATCCTTTCACTTTGTTAATACAAAAATGCAAACAATTTGGGTACTAATCTTAACAGGGAAACTGGAGCACTTTTTTTCACTTGCCAAACCCAAACATATGAGACGTTATTTCACTCTGTGCTGAAGTTATATCCTTGTGCATCTTATCCTTGACTGCTACACTTGGACTGAAGGACAGTCTCAAGGTGGGTTTGTCAAAGAAGTCCTTACTGGGTGGTCTAAGCAGCCAATGATGGCATTTTGGAAAGGCCATGGGTTTTCAAGATTGCTCTGGAAAGGAGTTGAGCAATCCTGCCCACCAAAAACTATTTAAATGGTTAAATCTGCATGATTGCTTATTGGGATTATATTCGGTATCACTCTATGGGCGTTACGTGTGCCATGCCCCTTTACTATAATGTTTTAATTGACACTAACTAACTTAAAATTTGAAGCTGAGAGAGAGAGAAAGAGAGAGAGAGGGGGGGGGGAGAGGGAGGGAGGGAGGGGGAGGTGCTGTGGTCTAAACCACTAAGCCTCTTGGGCTTGCTGATCAGAAGGTCGGCGGTCCGAATCCTCGCGATGGGGTGAGCTCCCATTGTTCGGTCCCAGCTCCTGCCCACCTAGCAGTTCAAAAGCACGTCAAAGTGCAAGTAGATAAATAGGTACCACTCCAGCAGGAAGGTAAATGGCCTTTCCGTGCACTGCTCTGGTTTCGCCAGAAGTGGCTTAGTCATGCTGGCCACAAGACCCAGAAAAACTGTCTGCGGACAAACATCAGCTCCCTTGGCCAGTAAGGCGAGATGAGCGCCGCAATCCCAGAGTCGTTCGCGAGTGGACTTAACTGTCAGGGGTCCTTTACCTTTACCTTTTTTACCATAGATTTGTAGTTCCTAATAAAGAGGTCACATTTTTTTTAAAGAATGCTTTGATTTTAAGAGATTAATTGTGCCTTCAGTAAACACAACATTTTCAAAACATAAAATCTCGATTTCTGTGGTTCCTATGAAAGTTTTTTTTTTACTGACCTAGTAATAGTTTAAATACTAACAGTTTAGTAGATCAAATTAAATGAATATAAACATTTTGCTTAATGACATCAGCAGTCAACACAGAACATCTGTGTTTTACTTTAACAGTGATCAGAGAATATTCTTTTGTTTACACTAAAGATAATCACAAGGTTTATATTTCTGTGTTCAATGGGGGGGGGGGGTGAAATAAAAGACCAGATTACCTCCAAAGTCCAAAAAAGCAATATGTTTCAAATGCAGAAATTTTGTTTTGTTTTGTTCTGTAACCATGGCTAAACAATAGAAATGAACTTTCCCTGAACTTTTCTCCTTTAATGGCCTGGGTCCATGCTGACCCTCCACTGCAAGCTGGAACTTGATACTATCAACCCCACTGCTGCTGCTAAAGTAATCAGATTCAACTGAATTATACACACCCCATTGTAATACTAATTTCAGGATCTCATAAAACCTGCGCAAAGAAAAGCTTTTCTAGCTATTTACCCTCTATTGTTCAAAACAGCATGAATACACCCCAACACTATGTGGCTGTACTAATATGTTTTAGTAATTATAACACGGTTAACAATATATAACCGGAGACAAGATTTCCTCCCCACCCACACAAACCCAAAAGGCTATTGGATGAATCACTACCAACCAGATGGTTTCAGCAAGACCAGGATCACATGAGGTTGCGTGCGAATAAGGCATGTAATTAAATTATCAAGTCTTCCTTCTGAACTCTTGAAAGAGCCAGGTATAGTAATTTTACCCCCTACATTAATCTTAATATACAGCAGTGGCTTCTCCTTTCAGAAGTCCGTAGTGCACTGAAAGGCCATTTTAATGGCCAAAAAAAAAATTGTTTTAAATAAACGATTCCTTCTTAGCTTTCCACCTTAAGATAGGGATTGAGACTTAAAACTCTGAAGCTCTGGCAGTGATGTACAAACTGGGCTCACTTCCTGCCTGCCCCTACAGATGAGACTTGTGCTTTGCCATATGGAGAGAGATTGGCTCCTGGACAATACAGGTATGCAGCTGGCAGCTGATATGTTAAATGCCCCATTCCTTCCATTGCAATGTTTCCTACCTCTTCAGGCTGGAAGCAGGGAGCCAGAACAGAGGCAGAGTCAATACGAGATTGGGCTGCATGGGAGACTGGAGACAGGAACAGTCTGGGTTGCTTCATTTACACGAGTGAGAAAAGTAATTAATGGAGTTCTGATTTGTTTTTAAGAACAACGAAAAAATATCAAACCTAGTTTCACAATATTTTAAGAAATTGCCAGTGTAGGTGTTTTTATATCACACTTAAGAAACTTAAAGGTGTAACACCAAACATAATTGCTAGAAGCATGTAGTTAAAAAATAATCCACTGGATATTCATTTTAGATATGAAAAAACTATACCCAACTTTAGTTGCCTGCAGCCATGAGTGCACTATCTGGGGGTGTACATCAAATGATTTTTATTTTATTTTATTTATTACATTTATATTCTGCTCTTCCTCCCAAACTAACCCAGGGTGGCGAACAACAAGTAATAAAAACAAAAAACTTCTTTAAAACATCTTAGAAACGATGCCAATTCAGATGCAGTGGGAAAGAGCTCAACAAGGCTTGTTCAAAGAAAAAGGTCTTTAGCAGGTGGTGAGAAGGCAACAGGGAAAGGATGCCTCCAGTCCTATCCAGAAGGCCAGGATTAGTCTTGCAATGTTAATAAGTGATCCACACTCAGATCCACATCTAAGTCTTCTAAATAAAAGGTCCATCCTTTTTCAGGAGCTGATGTTTGAGCCCATGACTCAAAGATTTCCTTCCTGATTAGTCTTTGTAAATACATGCAGGGGAAGATGTCTTTTGCCTCAGTGGACGAAAATTTACATTCAATTATATTAGCATTTGCCATTTATTTATTTTTGCCAATTTATCCAGTTGGGAGCTCTTCAGTCCACTTGGGTATTTAAGCTTCCTGAAACATGGGTGTGTCATGTACCAACTTGGCTTGCTTGGTGCCAAGCCAAAATTCTATGTAATTTATAAGTATGTTTAAAGACATCTTTCTCAAAACTGGTCCATGGGATGATCTCATTTCCTTCCTTTGCCCTCTGTTCCATTCACAATGACAGTGGACCCTCGGATAACGTAACTTTCGGGTTGCGAACTCGGCAAACCTGGAAGTGCGCAGAAACACTCTGCAGCCCCGCGCATGCGCAGAAGCGGTCCTCCGGTTGCGGAATTTTCGGGATATGGCAGGGGCTCCAGAACGGATCACGTTTGTAACTGGAGGTACCACTGTACATTTGCACAATGCCACCAAGGAAGGAAGGAAGGAAGGAAGGAAGGAAAGTTCACTTCAAAAGAAAGTCACTCATTGAGAATAGTCAGTAGTAAGAGTAGTAAGCTACCCTTCGTGACCAGTCAGTTCTTATCATATAGATACAGTGATAAAGTCGCATCGGTAGTGCAGTGATAGAGGTAGGTTGTTTCAACCAACCAACCGGTATTTTGCCTCTCCTGGGTAAATGTGCAGATTGGTATAAAACTACCATTCAGATTTTGCACTTCTCTGAATATTGCTGAACAGTTCTTAACTCAAAAAATATACCCAAATGCCTTTAGAAATGTGTACATGTGTACATTTATAAATGTGTACTGTGATTTTTTTTTAAAAAAAGTAATTCACAGGTCAACCCAGATGGAATGGACTTATTGATACAAGTGAAACTGACATGAATCAGAAACAGATTGGTCCGCCTTCCCTAGTATGTGGTTGAATTCAACTCCCACTTTGCCAGGCAGCAGAGCGTGGTGGGGTGGGGAACGCTGCAAGGACAATAAGAAAGAGATGCTTGCTGCTGTTCCTTCCCAAGAGCCAGATTACATGTTTAACATGAACAGCTGCCCCTGAGTTGTGTACTGTTTGCATTCAAAAGGTAGTAACTCTCAGGATGTTCCATCATCTCACGGGAAACATGCATCCTATTAAATGTATGGGAAATGTTGGAAGCAGATTTGCGCTAATGGGTCCATGCAAAAAAGTCTACTGAATTCTTTCAGCAAGATCCATCTGATGCCTTATTATCGCTTGATCACTAATGAGAAAGGCAGTACATTACCAGCCAAATGCAAGAGGGTTGGCTTCAGCTATTAGGAGCCTGGGAAGATTGGCTTCATAACTGTGCAAACCAGTGGGAAATCTGGATTTTGGGGGGCTGGCCCGGAACAGGTCCAAGTCCAGAAAACTGTCCCAAGCTGCTGCAACCCACAAATTGAAACAATGAATAAATATGGGGTAAAATAAACTCTCTCAGTTCTAGTTCTTGGGCCACCTCTAGACATTCAGCCCAGCTCTAGGTGGCAGTAGCTAAAGGAAAGAAATAAACATGAAAAGTCATCTACTCTAAGTAAATATTTAAAGAATCGGCTGCTATTTAGACAAAAAGGAAGGAAATAGTTCTAGAATCAGTAAGCAGATTCTGAACAATTTCACTATTGTTGTCTCTTGTTTGGAGTGGAATATTAACCAATTAATATACTTTTCTGTGCCACTAAGCTGTTTTTACTTGTGAGTGCTGAGATGTATCTTACTTTGCAGTTAAAACGGAAATTGCAGCTCATCTAAAAGGCACTTAAATGAACCACAATATGAACCTCATTATGTTTCTGGGTAACCACCAATTCCTCAGCCCGAAAGACAAAATAAAAAACTCCCTCCACCTTCATTACTAAATATTCTTCCACTTAAAAGAGAATTATTGGAGAAAAATTCAGACATTGCTGCAGATGTGGGGACACCTCAGGCATTTAACTTCAAGGCAGAGCCCCAGCTTCTTGGTTTGAATGTTACCTCAGAATCGCAAAACATGGAAGTGCTTCCTCTCTCCACCTTGGCTGAGGTAATAGTGGATCTGGATAAAGCAAAAACTATTAAGGAGAGGAGAAGAATATATTTCTAGTCTCCAATAGGCAGACAAAGATACACAGAATTAATTCCCAGTGTTACAATCAACCTTAGGACAACAGGTCTGTACCCACACCAAACTTTTCACCTTTAAACATTATGAAATATACTGGCTTTTGCTACGCTGCCAACCAAATATGAAATAAAATGTTTTACACCTCTAGTTTCAAGTGACTTTGACCATTTATCCAAGTTAACATTCTGTTTATTTATTTCAACAATCCAAACACAGACAATTACTAATGGTTTGCTAAGACATCTGTTTACTTCCTAAGAATTAAAAGTTCTAAAACTGCATTCCACAATGAGTATTTACATCTTAAGAAAGAAAGAAATGAAATATATTCCAGAGCTTTGTTGCAGAAATAGACATCTTAATTGAAATAACAAAACCACAGTATAAAACCAAAGGCACCTTTGAACTACTGCTTATTCAGAAAAAAAGGTCTATGCTAAGATTTTAATGGCAAAGAACTGCACTTTGAAAAACGAGAGAGAAATTAATTAAAACCCAGTGCTAATCCCATTGCAGATATTTTTAGTTTTAGAAAGATATTTCTGGATGCTGTAAAATAACCTAAAATATTAAGTTGTCATTGCCCTTTTAAATCCTTTCAACTTGAATTCCCTAATTGTTCCCTCACTTTATCTCACTGTACCAGTAAGTAAATAAATTAACAAAATAGCTTTTATCGCACAGAATAACCTTTTAACTGAAGGATTATCTCTGGTTTATTTTTCATTTCTTGCACTGCAGATAGCAGTTCATGCCTCATTGATTAGTTTGCTGAGGTGGTGACCAGAAAAGAAAACAAGGTCTCTTAGATATTGCTAGGACCTGTAAATATTTTTGTAAAAATGCTCTATAGCTAATATAATATAATAAGGATTAGGCTGGAACTTTGGCCCAGTTCACCTTACTATCCTCTTAAGGTGATCAACCAGCGATCCTAATTACTGACCCGATCACTACAATTAATTCTTATTTAGCAGAGAGAGCCTTAGATGATGTTTAATTTTTAAAAAAACTTTCATTTATCTCTCTTTCTTCCCACTTTAGCTAAATTATCACTAGTTAGTATACAGCAAACAACCTACAAAAAAAGTAAAATAACATACTAATATCTGTATAACAAGATGGCTGGTTTTCTAATTCAGTAAATTGGATTCTCTTTTGTATCTTTGCTACCAAAATGCCTTTTCTCAATTTTTTTAATTTCATCATGTGAAACAGATTTTCCTACCACTAAGTTTGTTTGTGTACGTGCACAAGCAGATTAGATATCCCTATACGCTGCAAGTTCCCAATCAGGAACCCAAATAACAGTTTTGAATTGTTTTGAAATAGTCTAGTATTGTTTTAATGTCCTATTTAAAAATGTTTCCATCAGTTGCCTTACCTGAGAGTAAGTAACACTGAACACAGTGTTGCTTACATCTGAGAAGACATGCATAGGATTATACATTAAGATGAATTCGGGGGGGGGGGGGGAGGGCATGCTTCCAGTTAATTCCTTATTTTTGAAATGATATGAACAAGGGCTATGAAGAAGCTTGGGTGGCTACTGCTGAAAACTTGACTCAAAAATTATGCTGTAATAGAAGACAAACATTCATGGGGCAATGATGGAGGCTATGTTGAAATGCCTACAGTGTAATATTTTTTAAAAAAATATATGTTTTAAAGAAGAAGAAACAAGGGGATTTGGAAGAGAAGCACTCAGACCAAAACCCACTACATAATCCCTCACCTTGCTTTATGCAACAGACAAACCTGGTTTTCCATAAAAAATATTCCTGCTGTGAGAAACATTTTTAGTTGGTTGCGGATGACCATTCATTGCAACATTCCTTTTAAGAAATAATCATTTTGCATACCAAAGGGCACAACTCTGCTAAATTTTATATTTTGCCAACTGGATGGTGTCTGTAGCTTAGCGAAACGTGAGCCCCTGTTCCTGCTAAATTGTCCTTGATATAAAGATTATGCTCTGTTAACAGTGCATTATACAAATGCCTACATTCACTCATCTTTTAGTATCCACTTAAAAGATCAAGATCAACATAAAGGCAATAAAATGATACATAATAGCAGACACTTATGTTCTCTGTACTTTACTTATCAGTTTTAACTAAGATGACTTTATCAAAAGGTTCATTTTCATACTGAGTTTATATCAATCAGCTATCCTTTACACCTGTCAGAACGTTACTATTATTCCCAGATAAATGTGACTTATCATATAGTGGTGCGAGATAATGAAAAACTCTTATGAAAACTATTTTTTATTACTATTCCACAGCTGTTTCCTGCTATAAATGCCCTATATTGTAACAAACACTGCTAATGATATGTAACAAGGGTTGGGGGTGGGGGGAAGAAACCTGGGGGGCAAGGCGATGAGCTGGAACAAGAAAAGCAAACCAAGAACCCCAGTTGCAAACATCACACGGTCTCTAGGCTTTTAGGCCACGTGAAACGGGAAAGAGTTACGAAGGATCTGCTTCTAAAACATTTCCATGCTAAAATAAAATGTATGAAAGGGAAGTTCTAATCATTTCCTTCATCAGCTGACTGGGCAGCTCAGTTGGTTAGTGTGTGGTGCTGATAAAGCCAAGGTTGCAGGTTCGAGCCCCATATGACGACGCATATTCCCACATTGCAGGAGGTTGGACTAGATGATCCTTAGAGTCCCTTCCAAGTACAGTGGTACCTCGGGTTACATACGCTTCAGGTTACAGACTCCGCTAACCCATAGTGCTTCAGGTTAAGAACTTTGCTTCAGGCTGAGAAGAGAAATCGAGTGGCGGCAGCAGGAGGCCCCATTAGCTAAAGTGGTGCTTCAGGTTAAGAACCGTTTCAGGTTGAGAACGGACCTCCAGAATGAATTAAGTACTTAACCCGAGGTACCACTGTACGATTCTATGAAGGAGCTGGGAATTGGCTGGGGAAATACAGCAGTCTGAGCCCTTTTGCTGCCACCTCCTCTCTTGCCGCTTCCTTCTTCATGGCAACCCCTTGTCTCTCCTGCTTCTGGTACCCAGTGCAGATTTTTTTGTTTTATCACTCCCCCCCCCCCTGAAATTATTAAAAGGAGGAAAAATAAGATACTTAGAGTTGCAAGTGTTATTTTCTGGTTTATTTACTTAACACTGTGAGCAGAAGCACTTGAAAAAATTCCCCCCTAACTTTGTTCTCCTGCCCCACCTCTCCTCCTGTGCGTTCCAGGGTTTGGGTCCCAAGTTGGGGGAGCTTTTGCTTCTCTCCTTCCCTCCTCCCTCTGCTTGTTTGCTCGCCTGCCTCCTTCCCTTCCTCTCCCTGCCTGCCCACCTCGTCCAGCAGCCTGGGAGCAACGCAGCTCCCCCACTTCCCCCGACGGCTCAGGTAGGCTTGGTTGTTGCAGGCGGACAGCACACCAAATGTCACCCCCCTCAGCGATGACACCCGGAGCAGCCTGCCCCCACCTTCCTACGCCTCCGAATAGAGCTATGATGGAAGTAGAGAGCCTTGCAGGATATGAAGGTGATGCACAAGCCAACCTGAAGCCCAAGTCACATGGCTCAACACAGCTAATGACGCACATTTGAGTACATCTCTCTTATTCTAACCTCTGTTCAATACAGTGGTACCTCGGGTTACATATGCTTCAGGTTACACACTCCGCTAACCCAGAAATAGTTAAGAACTTTGCTTCAGGATAAGAACAGAAATCGTGCTCCGGCAGCACAGCGGCAGCAGAAGGCCCCATTAGCTAAAGTGGTGCTTCAGGTTAAGAACAGTTTCAGGTTCGAATTAAGTACTTAACCTGAGGCACCACTGTATTGCTAAACATCCAATGGCCACATTCTGTGGGACTTACTTACTTACTTACTTATTTAAAAACCCTCATGGCCACATTTCTAGCCTTTGTGGAATCTGGTGACAACCATCGGACGTCACTTTATGGCAACAGGAAAAGTGTAAAAATATATAGAAATTGCCTGGTGAAACCTCCCTAGGCCCTTGCCTTCAACTAGTCAATGCAGAATGAATTATGCACTATAGTGAAAATGCATATTTTATAGAAACTATTTAATTGCTGCTGCTTCTTTTTTAACAAATCACAGAATTAAACTTTTCTTCATGCAGGATTTCAGTTACCTTACAGCAGATAAACATGTATCACATTAATATGGAGCACATAAAGCCCTTACTGTATGCTAGGCTTCCCAAACATAGTGCTGGTTCTGTTTCAGGATTTCAGACCCCATCTGAACTGGCCTGAATGTACAGGCCTCTCCAAAGCAGAAGCCGAATATCAGTGGCTCTTAAGTGGTACATATGCACTACACTGAAGAGAATACTGAAAGTTCATTATGAGATGAGATTTTAATTGTATTTATTTTGAACGAACTCAACATTTTCTTTCCACACTAGGCTACTGGACATGATTATATTCTTAAGTATGTTAAGAATGGTTGCTTATTTGACACTGCTACAGAAAAACAAACAGAACATGAAGGCAAAATAGGATTATTTCAGAAAATGTATCATTGGTACATCTCTGGAACAGGCTACCATATTCCTTCTAACAAATTCTCATCATTCTATCCCTCCCCCTTTGACACAGACTAGCTTCTGTATACAGTAGGTATTCTGAGGGTCGTTTAAGTGCCAAATTACATGTATAATTACTACATGCTGATTGCACCCATGACTCAACTAATGGTTGAAACCTTTCCTCCTATCACTTATACTTATGATCTGTTTACCCTAATATACTGTAATGTAGTATAAACACTAATATAAGCCCTCATACTTGGGCAAGCTCCAAAGTAACATTTTTTGAAAGGAAACGCAAACAGAGTAATGGATTTCTGCTTCCTCCGCGTGTGTTTTTTAAAATGTTACTCCAGAAGACATCCTTTGTGTGTTTATCCCTCTGCCTGAAGTTAACAGTCATGAATAAAGCAAAATAAACTATGGGAATAAAAACAAAAATAAAATCAAGGTGCCTCGGGTGAACTTTGTCTGTCTTCAGAATGCTGAAGCATGATGTATATTCTACATTGGCCAAATTAGGAGACATAGGCTAATTCAGTTCTGAAAACAGATCGGAACCCAGATTGTAGCGGGTCTAGATAAGCCGTCTCTTCCAAGAATACCCAAAGTTGCTCCACAACTACCCTCTCCACCACCTTTGCCAAGAAAGGGTCTATAGTTCTTTCACCCCACTGGGTCTAGGACGGGGTTTTTGAAGAGTGGATTCACCACTTCCTCTTTAAAAACTGTGGGCACAACTGCGCCCATGCAAGGATGCATTTACCACGCCTTTCACCTATTCATGTCACCCCAGATAGCTTTAATAAGCCACGATGGGCAAGGATCTAGTATCCTGCCCACCTCCAAAGGCCGCATCCCCTGGAAATGATCCCAGAACACCAGGATCAACATTTCACTGGACACAATCACAGTTTCTAAATCACTGAAGAGCCGAGCAACTTTTTATCCCTTGGCTCCAACAGAAATACTCTGGCACATGTATGCTATCCTGCCTCATCAGGAACCCAGGAGATCTTAAGTTGGTGCAAGCCTTGAAAAGTGGGGGGGGGGGGCATAGCAGGGACAGGAACCAGAAACAGATATTAGGCTGGAGCCTGTGCCTACTCGGCTTGGTCACATGATCTGGAAACCCAGCTTACCTGGCAAACAGGGTGGTGTGCCTCAAACACTATTTTAAAGGCTGGTTTTCCCTTTCCCTCTCCCCCTCCCTCTCTCTTACACACACACACACACACACACACACACACACACACACCATGCATTTTTACTGCTCCTTCTTCCAATCTCAATTTTCCTGTGGAGACATGATGCATTTGGGATTTCACAGAAGCTCAGCCAAAGAGCATTACTCTAATAATATGTTTGCAGATATTATTAAAGTGCATCATGTTTTACAATCTAATTATTCCATCAGCTCATGTTTTCTTGTAGTCTGATCTAAATCCACAATTTGCTTGCATTGGCGTGTGGCATCTAACAAATTTTAGAAGTTGCAGCAATATTTCTGGGGCATGATCCAGCCAAAGTTTGGCACCTTTCTCATTTAGTTACTTCAAGAACAAAACCCGTCGTCAACAGATGAGATCCAACACACCCCAACAGCACTGAAAATAGTCAAATAGTTTTTCCACAACTCCATATTCCAGGTAGTGCATCGGTAGGCAAACTAAGGCCCAGGGGCCAGATCCGGCCCATTCACCTTCTAAATCCAGCCCGCAGACGGTCGAGTAATCGGCGTGTTTTTACATGAGTAGAATGTGTGCTTTTATTTAAAATGCATCTCTGGGTTATTTGTGGGGCATAGGAATTTGTTCTTTTTTTTCTTTTCAAAATACAGTCCAGCCCCCCACAAGGTATGAGGGACAGTGGACCAGCCCCCTGCTGAAAAAGTTTGCTGACCCCTGAGGTAGTACTTATGAGGTGTGAATTGTTACATTATATTTAAGGGATTTCTGGGGGGGGGGAATATATTTCTTCTTACAGCAAAGTGACCCCACAAACCTCTGATCAAATCTATTAGCCATCATGGCTCCATGTGTGTAGTCCTTTTACATGTAAGAAAAGAGAACAGATGTTGAAAAAAATCAGTATTTTGACTTTTTGCATAATAAACAAATTTATTGCTTCCCTAAAGTCACTGCAAATAGTATCAGGCGTGAAGAGTACCCCCACAGTTTTATAAACCTGAAATGCTTAAATGTTTTTTTTTTCCAGTTAGAAAGATTTCTGTAACCCAGCAAAACTGCCTTCCCCCTAATTATATCTATAATTTTGCATTAATTTTACCTATTTGCAGCTTTTTGGAAAACTGATACCTTCAGTACCTTTTACAAATGTTTGCAGGAAACCAGAACCCTCACTTCAACACGTAGCCACAGCAAATCTCATTCAAGGACCTTTAGATCAGGGCTAGCCAAAAGTGTTCACATAAATCAAGGGTAGCCATTGTGGTCCGGTCCCGCGCCGCCCCTAGTAGTTGTTGGACTACATGTCCCATCATCTCTGACCATTAAGCTTGTTGGTCGGGGTTGGCACTGATGGGAGATATAATCCAAGAACTTCCGGAGGGCATGACACTGGCTACCCTTTATTTAGGTGACACCCCCCCCCAGCCCCCGTTCAGAAAGCGATATTTGCAAATGTGTTGTTAAGGTTTACCCTCAACACTTCAAGGGCGTGATCTCTCTGGCCTTCTTCAAAATAATCAATAAAGTTTTCATCTGATTATCAATTTCAGTGCCAAACTACCAATGCAAATGTAAGAGGCAAGCTTGCTCTGTGTGCAACTTGTGTGATCAGTTTATCAACATAGCGATTGTCCAAAAAGATGCAGCACCCTCAGACCAGTGGTGGTGAGGGGTATTGTTTCTGTTCATTACTACTTTGTATTTTTTGTGTTTTATATTGTAAACCACCCTGTGATCCTTGGATGAAGGGTGGCACAGAAAGTTATTATTATTAATAACAACAACAAGAAGAAGATGGAAATCTTTATTATAATGAAACTAAAGGGGGTGAGGACACATATGCCCTGATGATCTCCACAAACACTTTCAAACACATGATCGACCCACAATGGTGTAAGCATCCAAAAAAATGTCGCTTCCTTAGGAGACCTCGATCTGGAGTTCATCAACTCCTGACTTGTGACTGAGTCTAGACACATAGCCAACTTCCCAGGGACATCAAGTGGGACAGCCACATAGCTGGTAGGGAGCTGGCATTGCTAACACCAAGGGAAAAGGAAGGTGTCATCTCTGTGCTTGCCCCGATGACAGAAAATCACAGCACAATGATGCGTTTCGTGTAACTGTTTTGTGTCCTAGTCACGCAGTTGTGAATTTCAGTAGCTGCACATAGGCTGCTCAGCTAGCATGTGCTATGAAGTCTCTGTGGGTTTTGGTTGTGCTGTTACTCGTAGGTTCACAGCTTACAATTACTGCACTTGTGTAGCTGTTATAATTCTGTTATATTTATTCTAATGTCACAATCTTTTTTAAAAGAAAAAAACCCGTATATTGTCAGTGAGACATTACATACTATTTTTGTAGGTTTTTGCACTTTATGTCATTGGACTCCAATCTGTAACTATATTGATTTACTGGAAAGCAGGAGGTCTCAATAAATACATTGGGGTTATATATATATTTATATATATATATATATACCGTATTTTTTGCTCTGTATTTTTTGCACTTTTTCCCTCCTAAAAAGTAAGGGGAAATGTGTGCACGTCTTATGGAGCGAATGCAGGCTGCACAGCTATCCCAGAAGCCAGAACAGCAAGAGGGATCGCTGCTTTCACTGCGCAGCGATCCCTCTTGCTGTTCTGGCTTCTGGGATTCAGAATATTTTTTTTCTTGTTTTCCTCCTCCAAAAACTAGGTGCGTCTTATGGCCTGGTGCGTCTTATGGTGCGAAAAATACGGGTATATGGAAATATTGTCATGGTCCAAAACTTCCATCAGGAATTATAGTTGTATGGCTTTCCTGAAATACATTTGACTCCAATATGAGATTGGGAAAGTCGTATTTTCCCGGTATCTGTCCAGGGGTGGGTTGGTGTTGCTTTCTTGGCTTCCCAACATGGATCTTGCTGCCAGTAAGGCACAGGGAGAGGGGTGAAACAGTGATGAATCAGCACAGTGCAAACACAGCAGCAGAGGCAATCTCTTGACCCTGCCACTGCACCCATACCATGCTGACCTTCCCACCATCTCACCTCATCCTTTCCCCTCTACTTATCAGCAGTGTCCCCTGTGTTGAGAAGCAAGGTGACCAGCACCACACCACCCTCTTCCGCCCCGCTAACCGCTACTGAGTTTTTCTGTTGATGGATAATGAATTTCTCCAATCAAGATCGATGCCATTTAAAAGTGTTTGACACTGGCTGAATTGTGCCCCAAATAGTCACGATTTTAGACTGTAGTTTCTTTATCAATGCTGACAAAGCATCTTGTGTTTTCACATTTCACATATGGTTATTAATACCGCAATCAGAGTTTTCTGGATAATATGAATACATGAAACAGATTTGTGATGAATCAGACCACGGGCCCATTTAGACCAGTACAAGTTGTACTGTACAACTTATTCTAACTGGCAGTGACTCACCAGTATCTTGTGAAAGTATGTTTTTTCCAGATTTGCTGCTTAAGAGTCTTTTCACTGGAGAGGGTCAGGCGATTTAACATGGGACCTTCTGCAAGCAAAATACATGCTATGGACCATCTCACGCCTCTCACACAGCCAGAATTTTACCAGGTGACCACAGGGACACATTGTGATACAGAGGCCATGAGACTTACCACGTCACTGTAATGATAAAACTACATTTGTGCAGCTTTGTGCTTTTACTTATGATGCCCGTTCAATAGTTTTACAATGTTTTATTCGGCTACATTGACGCAACAACTTTTTGTTGTGCAACGTAGCTTCCCTGCTCTCTCCTCTGCTTGTGTGCCCTCACTGTCCCTAAATCTAATACGGGGGTTCCCACAACCCTCTGGAGAACACCTGGGGGGAAGAAGGGGGCAGGGAAGTTCAATATCACAGCTAAAAGTCATTGCGCTAGCATAAAATGTTTAGTTGAAAACTACCCAATATCTGTGTCTTTTAAATATAGTTTAATGTATATCCCGTTTGGTTTCCTCTTGGGTTCCTGAGTGGATCCACTTTAACTACTTTAAAAGACTACATTTACTGCTCAAAACTCATTTTTTCCTTTTTCTTTTTCTCATTATGCATTCAGGTAAAAATAGAAATAAGAGAGAAAATATGAGAAGACCTTGCTTTAGGAGGTCTGGATTCAGCATGGAAAACATTGATACAGCCAGATCAGATATTAATAAACTCTTTCGTGGTAGTACACTTTCCCCAAAAGTTTTAATAACTTCCCATTTAATTAAAAATAGCTCAAAAATATTAGCAGCCAACAGCAATTAAAGATAATCAAATCTGGCAAAATGTGTAGGAAGTATAAAAAGATCTGTAGATATTTTGGTTAAATGCTTATTATCAACCGAAGAACTGTTTGCTGTACAAAAACGGTACAATGCTTATCGTTAAAACGTAAAACATTCCTCCAAAGTTCTTATGCCTGATTTTCCGCTTTTATAATATGCAACTGAATGGGGGGAGGGAAAGAGTCTTCAAATAATAATAAAAAAGGCCTAAAAACCCCGACTACTCAGGGTGCCTTTGAGGATATTTAATTAAAATCTAATCCTGCATTCATTAAGGCTCACATAAATTAAGCTGTCATTCATAAGATTTATGGATTCTCATTTGCATATTGCATACAATTCATCAATTACTCAAGTATGAAAGGAGCACATTTCCCTTGGAGCTGCCTGCTACCCTGCCAACATTTGAAATGAGGGGAAAGAGCAAGACTGTCAGGCATTCGCACAAACTTTCTTCCAAATGTCTGCTCCTTGATTAATCTAATTTTCTAGCTATTCCTTACAAGATGCAACAACAGACCTTTTGCAATTTTCTATTATTTCTCCTGTCTTCATCGCAAAATCTTCTTGTCTTTTAATACCACTTGGTGTCTCGGTGATTATTATTTGTTTGCTAATGATATGGCATGATTGCTTGTTCTATATTAAAAAAGAAAGGCTAGAAGGTGCTGAAACCAATTTTCCACACTTTTTGTTAGTCAACTATGGTTTATACCACTTTTTAATTTGTGTATTAGTAATGCTTCTTCTTTACAAGACGAAATAAATAAAAATATTCTTGCAAAAGGTTAGAAAGCTTTACAAATATTTTAAATGCATGGGGAAACATAACTGATGGGAAAGCTTTTAAAATACTATTTTAAGTAAAACAGGACATGTTTCATTCTTATCTATAAGTTTTGCTAAAGTTTTAAGAAAAGCAGCAGTATAGATTAGTTTGTTTTCGTTGTACAAAAAGCAAGCTGTGTTAATTCAACTGTGGTCTCAAAGGAGTTCAATTTAATTTGTGTGGCACAACTAGGAAGTAACAGTCTCTTGGTACTTTTCAGCAGGCATGTGATCAGATGTTGAATTTAATGCAGAACATTCCTTCATATCTGGAAGTCTCAAAATTAAAATAAATGAGTGTATCAGCTATGCATAAAATCATTGCTTAGATTTGTAATATACTGGCTCGTAAATTGTCCATTAAATGGCTGAAAGGTAACATGAAACAAACTACTGACGTATTAACTTTCTTGATCATGAGATATTGTCCAAAAGGGGAGGGAAATGTATATATGGGCTACAATCCTGCTTAAATACTATTAAAGTGAATGAGCTGTAAGCAGGATTGCATCCACAGCTTGCAATAATAAACTTTCCCTACAACTCTTGAGGCATATTTTATCATATTTCACAATTACTACTAAAAACTCACAATCTAAGTTAACAGTGATTTGGATTACCCACCACAACCAAATTATGCTAGGAGGCCTTTGGCTTGGACTGTAGACTGAAACACAAAAGATTCTTACACCATATGGCCTGCATATTGAAAACAAATGTTCTGATATTAACTTTCTAATAGATTATTACTCATTTCTGCTCAGAAGATATCAAAGCATGGGCTTCCTCTGGCCTGGGCTTCTGCTGGAAAACTGTGGCTGGACTATTGCACAACAATCAATATACTTCCCCCTCCTCCAGTTTTCCTCTTTAAAACATCAGTAAAACAGAAGAGAGCTTTCAATCTAAACATAATTGCTAACATAACCCCAAGTGAATAACTTTAACTAACCCTGGAACAATAAACACATGACTAACTTTAATCAGAGAAATGAAGTCATCACTAGGCTTGGTTTGGTTTGGAAAACAGGGTTCCAAATTAAAGCAAACACATCCGAACAACTCTTTATGGCCCCTCTTCCCTTTGCCTGAATACGCTGCTCTATTGTAAACCACTGAGGTCCATCCATGAATTACCACTCTATTTATTGTCTGTCTTTTTTTAACTGTTGCTTTCTTCTAGTTTCAAGTTTCTCAGCATGAGCTGTCTGTTTAACTCTACTCCAGTAACATGTAACAAGAAAAGAATTTCCCTGTCTATAATAATATTGCTTATTTTATTTCCTCAACCCAAACCACCTGTTCAATTTTGCTATATCAAGCTCTGCAAAATGACTGGCTACCTCAATATATTTACTGAGAAATGAGAAGGCTGCTAAAATGCAGTTGCTGCTCTTCTTTGCTTATAAACTAAGAACAGCACCGCCCAACGTATGCTTTCCTGACTCAAGAGGAGTAAAGGGTTTGCACTATGCAGCCCAGAGGAAAGGACAAATACAGATACACTTCTTAATATATGTAAGCATCACTCAAAATGGTCTCCGGGCTGCCTCAGATCTAGTGCTCAATTATCAAAATGAAAACTGCCTTCTGAAATATCTTTCTTGACCTGGGGACCAACTGTGATTATTCAGTGATGAGGGGAAAGCACCCTGTGAGCATGTGCACACATACACACATAGGTATTCTCTTATTATTTTACAGCTTCCAAGGCTGAGGCCTCTCCCAAGTTCAATAATTATACAGCTCTTAGCTGTACCTAAAGTCTTGCTGACAACAGGGATTTAACTTAGTTGTGACTCCATTCTTCCATTGATTTCAGTAGGATTAAGGGAGGTTTCTGGGATGAGACCTGTTGAGTCCAAGTTCAGATTAAACCCTTTAAGGCATTCAAGATGAAAAACATTTTTGACTAAGCAAAATCTTCCAAAATGCAAGTATATGACAACTTAGAGAGCCCAATTCTAATGCTTTCTTTACCATAGGTTACATTTTAAAAAAATATCTGTTGGACAAATTTAGGGTAAGATAAGGTAACATTAAATTTTCATTGCTGTAGAAAGCTCTGGTCCCCAAAATACAGTACTACTCCTAGCAATACAGTGGCACCTCAGGTTAAGAACTTAATTCGTTCTGGAGGTCCGTTCTTAACCTGAAACTGTTCTTAACCTGAGGTACCACTTTAGCTAATGGGGTCTCCCGCTGCCGCAAGAGCACGATTTCTGTTCTCATCCTGAAGCAAAGTTCTTAACCTGAGGTACTATTTCTGGGTTAGCGAAGTCTGTAACCTGAAGCGTCTGTAACCCAAGGTCCCACTGTACTGGAATATTCAATGATACTGGGAGCACTGTGTGCTTCTTTCAAAGATGGCCGTATATTATTATTTATATAATTTACATATTTGGTCATTAGATTTTGGGAAATGAAGGAGAGTTATGAGAATGCTTACTCTGTATGTAATATGCATGCATGTATGTATGTATACCTTCTCTCTCTCTCTCTCTCTCTCTCTCTCTCTCTCTCTCTCTCTCTCCATTCCTGGAGCTACTGCAATAGCAAGTTGATGAATGGAGTAGATGGAGCAAGGTCCCTTCTCAAGTAACCATTTACGGTAAGCCTGCAACTTACGTTGGGGTTAAATTTAGGGAATTGTGCCTAAAGCTAAAAATGCATATAGTGAAAACTATATAGTCAAAACACACTGGGTGCAACGGCACGTGAGACTGCCAAAGTTGCCCCTCCACCACCCCTGCTGAATGTGCGCAAGTTAAACCAGTGTGAGTAACTATGGAACTAGAAGGGAGCTGCAACCTGCTTTTGTCTACAATGAATTTGCTCTGACTAAATTAAGAACTAAAACTTTCCAGCATCACTCAGATTGCCGCAAGATGCAGAAATACATTTTGGAGTGGCCAGACCTTATCACGCCGAAGATTCATCCGTAAGTGACAAGCTTCTTGAAACGGGCCCATGTGACACAAGCAAAGGATCTATACTCAGCAGTATGGCGTGGGCATTGCCTCTGAAAGCTCACAACACAAAGTAACCATCAACTAGCATGTCACACAGAAAAATTCCTTTCCACTCACAAATGTGTCATGATTGATTGGTTGGCTGGTTGACTGATAATCATAAAATAAATAAATATTAGATCCTTTAAAAGGCAAGCCAAAACCATCCATCAATCTAGACAGGAGGAAAGTAATATTAAGACGGAAAGTAATGTTAAAAGCCCAGAAATTGTAACTTACTTTCTCTATTCACATTCAGGGTCCCCATGTGTTCATAAGTATAAATCACAAACATACCATGCATATTGGTCTTCAATAAGCATTTTAAAAAATTCTTTTAATAAAATTTATTGGCGCAGAGCTTTTTTTCATGAGTATTATTACACAATCTGATTGAAAATAGGTATTCGCTAATGAGTTGCGGCAGAATTTGTATTGCGGTTGTGTCGTTGGGCTGTGGAAGAGTTCTGGCTTCTCAGCCTTTGAACAATAGCTGCACCACTGTTTGGGCTGCAAAGGAAACACTGAGATCTTCTTAAAATGTTTCTGCACAGTGTGTCTGTGCTTACTGAGACTGCAACAGCAAACTAAAAACAGAAATATATTTCTCCTTTATAACCAGGAGTTCCTTCTATATTTCATGGAAAAAATGCCTTTAATGTACAGATTTTTGTGTGTGAATTATGTAGTTAATTTGTGTGATATTTGTGAGAAGCCCATGTAGTATAATGGAACTTGGACCAGAGAAACTCAGCTAAAATCCTTACTTCCCATGAAGCTCAATGGGTAATCTCAGGCCAGTTTACGTTGTTATTGCAAAGATAAAATGCCTTACATATTCTATCAGGAAGTCCTTGGAAGAAGAGCGTCAAACACAAAATAAATAGTGTAACTGGGACCTCCAACAAAATATTGCAATGTGTCCTCACGCCCTAACAAGAATTCAGGATCCCAAGCATCCCAACCTGCAGGCATGATATTCCACTCCTGTTATTTTTTCCAACAAGCATTCCATATTCTGTAGCTATATTGGGGGAAGGGTGCCTCCTAATTGATAACTTTTGGAAGGATATTGCTTCCCAGTAAAATATGACACTGTGGGGCTATACTGCTTACCTAACCTCCCTTCAGCCGAGTCACTGCCGCATACTAGGTCAAAGGGGAGAGGGTCAAGTCAGGACGATGCAAATGCACAAGTGGAGTAAAACCAGTGCTCCTGATGGCGTGTTTGCGCCACACCAACTTCACTGTCCCCTTGGACCCTTCCTCTCTTTATCCCATTATGCAGTAGTGACTTAGTCAGTTGGTGACACAGCACCATCTGCTGCCGCTGTTGCCTCTCCTCTGGCCACATTCTGGCTCTACTTCTGTCAGCGCTTACCACCTGTGATGCCAACAGATACTGTGTTAAAATAAAACAAGAGGAGAAAACAGTCATGGCAGTTCTCTACATCCTATATAGTAGCAACCTCTTGAAACTCCAGACGTTTGGTAACCGCCTCCTACAGTACTTGAAAATGCCAAAAGACGTGGAATAGGATCAAAGGAGGATATCATATTGTTGGCATCTGTCTCTCTCAAGAGGCAATGGAGCGCCGCCTCTGGCAGCAAAGTCAGACTGCTGGAGAATCACAGTGCCTGCTGTGGCTGCAGAGGCTGCAGAGACTGGTAACTCGTAAATGATGCCTCTTGCATTGTTTCTGCTGTGTTAGCAGAACTGAAGTGATCTCTCTGGGATGCAGCCTGGACAGTGTGTATGGAGAGGCAATCTTTATTTCTCCCACAACATTGGCTACTATGATTAAGGTCCAAGGAAGTTCCTTCCCATTACCTGCTACCTGAGCCTTTTCACTGGAGATGCTAAGGATTGGACTTGGAGAACTTGGACTTGGACTTGGAGAACTTCTCTATGCAAAGGATGTGCTTTACCATTGAGCCAGAAGAGTAACCCTCCTTAAAGAGGATAGAGAGTACTGGAGAGAGGAGAGAAAGCAGGCCATATGGCTAATTAAAAGCGATTCATCCATCCCACACATTTTGAGGGCTAATATTCAAAATCTGATCCAAAGTTCCAATGCTTGACATTTGTCATATATTTTTATCAGATAACAGCAAATGATAAATGTCAAACACTAAACGTCAGCATCTTTTTATTCAGCATTCATAAGGTTCCTTGAGTGGTTAATTTTTAAAAGTCATTTAGAATGGTTTTCAGAAGTAATGCCAATGTAAAGTAACAAAGAGAACCTTAAAGACTACGGGAGCAACCTAACCCCATTGTAAAGCCAAGTGAGGGACCTTAGGAAATGATGCAAACAATGTTGTGCTGGCAGAGGAAGAGGAATGACAAAAGGAGGATTGTTTACATCACTGGATAAGTAGCCTGACATGCCAGTGCAAAGCTCCCTTGATCCACTAATTGGCATAAATGGTCCACTAGCAATAATCTACCATCAGAGCAGGGGAAACAGGGTGTATTGGATACACATTAATACCAGGCATGGATGCCACATACAAATCCCCTTTGCTTCCCCAACATGCCCACAGAAATGGAATAACTCTCTACCAGCCTGTAACTGTGTTTAATTCCCTCCCACTGCAATCAATAGTACAGAATTATTATTTTTTAAAAGCTGTTCTCCACACCTCTCGCCCTGTGAAACACAAGGGCAATGGATGCGGCAATCACTCTGGAGGTGGGTTTCTGGGGTCTCTCTCCCCCCACCTCAGCATAATGCTGACTTGGGATTGTTCAACCTCACATTTATCATGACACAAGCTTTCCTGTATTAGAGTCACCAGACACATCTGCTGTAGCAGACTCTAGAACACCAAAATTAGGCCATAATAAACATTATTAATGATGTACAATGTAAGTGTTTCTGCTTGCCAGACACAACAATTCCCACTTCTCTTCTCCCAATATGCTGTTCTGGGTTCTCCAGACCCTCAAAGTGGATTTGGGTAAGGAAAGAGGTGGTCTATATGGAGCTTGACAACCTGCAGGATCTTTATTGAACTGCTCATGGAATGCTTATGAATGACTAGTGGAAAGAGTTTGGCATGGTGGGACAACAGGTTTTGTGCTCCTGCGACGGAGTGCTAGATAGATCTATCTATCTAGCATATATACTGTTTGATTGTAACAAAACCACAACACAGCTTACAATAAATTAAAGTTGTCAATAGAAACAGTTAAAAACAAGTTAGAACATTTAAAAGACTATTAAAATCAACAGTAAACCAGAAAGAGATTAAAACACACCAACATCTACATGTCTGGATAGGCTTGCCTAATCAAAAATGTTTTAAGCAGGTGGAGGAAGGAATATAACAGGCACCTGCCTTAATGCTGGGAAGGGAGTTACAAAATATTATTGACAGATATTACATGCCACCTGTAACGTGTTTAGTTCTGCAGATTGAAGCGGTCAAGTGGGCACTGAGATGATCGCACAACTAAACTGGTCCCAACCTGTTAAGAGCGTTATATACAACAGTAACGCACTGAACTTTGCCTGGTAACAAATCTGCAACCAGTGTAGGAGCATAGGTATTATTTGCTGACAGAGTCTCACTCCTGCTAGCATCCACACTTCAGTGTTCTCTACTACCTGCAGTTTCTGGATCAAGCACAAGGGAAGCCCCAGAAAGAGTGCATTACAGTAATCCAATCCTCAAGTCACCATGCCTGAACTGTGGTCTCCCAGTTCAGGAACTGTCAAAGCTGTCACACCAGGTGCATCAAGGCTATCAGAGCTTCCAAAGCTGGGTCCAGAAGCGCCCTCAGACAGTGTACCTGCTCCTTCAGAGGGAACGCAACCCCACCTAGGACAGGCCACTGACCAATTTCTCAGACATGGGAATGACTCACCCACAGAGCTCCCCTGAATATCAAAGAGCCACTCAGGATCCACAACACTGGAGAGGATGTTCAGAAGCAATCACATCAACTGCCCATTTCATCTTGCCACTCTGTAGTGAGACCAGGGCTTCAAAAGTATAAAATCAGCTTTCTCCACTAGGAAGCCCCTCAGACAATTCAAAAACACATCAGCTTCCATCAGTCTCTGAATGGGCCCATCAACCATATGGGGGGAATAGTCGCTACCAGATCCAACCATGACAAGGGAGTGGTTTGCACACTTTTGGACCACCCAACGTATTACTACTACATCAAGGGTGTGCCCTACAAAATGTATTGGACCGATGACCATTTGAGGCAGCTCCATGATATTCATGAAGGCCATGAAGTCCTGCGCTGGCCCAATGGCAGCCCCTGTGTGGATGCTATTGTCTTGGGGTCCCTCCAGCTCCACACCAGCTCAGTCAGGGATACTGCTGGGCAACAGGGTGGCTGATCTCACTTGCCCAGTGCCAGATGTAGACCCTCTAAGCTTATCACAAGAGGTCTTCTAGTAATGAAGTCTGTGCTTGTAGGAACAGCAACACCCCCTTCTCCACAGTCTAGCCTGGTGTTGTACCAAGTACACAGCTGACTTAGGTCAAGACCACCCAGCTCACTCATTCAAGTCTCAGTAATAAATGCCAAGTCAGCACCTTCAAAGAATCATAAAACCACAGAATCCACAAGCGAGTCATGGATTAGCATGGTCTTATTATGCGCTTTCCTGGCATTCAATAACAGCACCACCAGATCAGAGGGCTCACAGAAAAGCTACCAGTAACATCTGGAGGAGCGGAGGGTTGAAATGGGAAACAGGGACAAATATTTAGGCCTGCACACCAGGTGATCAGCCCCTCCACTCTGACGATAGCTTCCCCCGCCCATCACTGCCCAAACTGGAACAGCATCTACTTACATAGATGTCTTTGTTAAAACCCTATCGATAGCAGTGAAAATGTTGGATCATATTTTAACAGAAAACAATCTGAAATAATTTTTAGTCTTGGGCGGGGAACTGAAACAGTAACTGAGTTCATTTAAATTAATGTAGATGCATATATGCATAGAGTATAAACCCGAGGGACGCGGGCGGCGCTGTGGGTTAAACCACAGAGCCTAGGACTTGCCAATCAGAAGGTCGGCGGTTTGAATCCCCGTGACGGGGTGAGCTCCCGTTGTTTGGTCCCTGCTCCTGCCAACCTAGCAGTTCGAAAGCACGTCAAAGAGCAAGTAGATAAATAGGTACCGCTCCAGCGGGAAGGTAAACAGTGTTTCTGTGCGCTGCTCTGGTTCGCCAGAAGCGGCTTAGTCATGCTGGCCATATGACCCAGAAGCTGTACGCTGGCTCCCTTGGCCAATAAAGCGAGATGAACGCCACAACCCCAGAGTCGGTCACGACTGGACCTAATGGTCAGGGGTCCCTTTACCTTTACCTTTATAAATCCCTATCTGCATAGAGTAGATCTGTACTGGTCCTCAGAATTAGACCACAAAATGGTGTAATGGACATAAGACTTTGCAAATCAGCACTTCAATAAAGAAGAATCAAACAAAACCTTCCTAACATTGACAGGAATATGAACTGTTGAGGAATTTGCTGCTTTACCCCAGAAAAACTTCCTACTATCAGCTGACACTGCTGAGTCTTCCAAAATAAGCAAATGATAGTGACGCTGAATATGTAATATGAGTGCTGGATTCCTTTAATGAAAAACCAACTAAGATGTTTTAGCATCTCTTCCATGATTTATATTATGAATAAACCAATGCTCTGATACAATTACAGAACATGTAAGTTCCCTTTGACCAGACAGAACAGTTCAACTTTCAGGATACATAAACTGTTTATTTATTTAAAAGGCAGGCAAAGATATTGCAACAACTTTGTGAATTTAAACTGACAAATAAACTCTAGTGCATATGAATTAAAATTGTAATTTGCAGTAACTGTTGTTGTTGTTTAGTCGTTTAGTCGTGTCCGACTCTTCGTGACCCCATGGACCAGAGCACGCCAGGCGCCTCTGTCCTCCACTACCTCCCGCAGTTTAGTCAAACTCATGCTGGTAACCTCGAAAACACTATCCAACCATCTCATCCTCTGTCGCCCCCTTCTCCTTGTGCCCTCCATCTTTCCCAGCATCAGTGTCTTCTCCAGGGAGTCTTCTCTTCTCATGAGGTGGCCAAAGTACTGGAGCCTCAGCTTCACAATCTGTCCTTCCAGTGAGCACTCAGGGCTGATTTCATTAAGAATGGATGCATTTGATCTTCTTTCAGTCAATGGGACTCTCAAGAGTCTTCTCCAGCACCATAATTCAAAAGCATCAATTCTTCGGCGATCAGCCTTCTTTATGGTCCAGCTCTCACTTCCATACATCACTACTGGGAAAACCATGGCTTTAACTATACGGACCTTTGTTGGCAAGGTGACGTCTCTACTTCTCAAGATGCTGTCTAGGCCTGTCATTGCCCTTCTCCCAAGAAGCAGGCGTCTTTTAATTTCGTGGCTGCTGTCACCATCTGCAGTGATCATGGAGCCCAAGAAAGTAAAATCTCTCACTGCCTCCATTTCTTCCCCTTCTATTTGCCAGGAGGTGATGGGACCAGTGGCCATGATCTTCGTTTTTTTGATGTTGAGCTTCAGACCATATTTTGCACTCTCCTCTTTCACCCTCATTAAAAGGTTCTTTAATTCCTCCTCACTTTCTGCCATCAAGGTTGTGTCATCTGCATATCTGAGGTTGTTGATATTTCTTCCGGCAATCTTAATTCCAGCTTGGGATTCATCCAGCCCAGCCTTTCGCATGATGTATTCTGCGTATAAATTAAATAAGCAGGGAGACAAAATACAGCCTTGTCGTACGCCTTTCCCAATTTTGAACCAATCAGTTGTTCCATATCCAGTTCTAACTGTTGCTTCTTGTCCCACATAGAGATTTCTCAGGAGACAGATGAGGTGATCAGGCACTCCCATTTCTTTAAGAACTTGCCATAGTTTGCTGTGGTCGACACAGTCAAAGGCTTTTGCATAGTCAATGAAGCAGAAGTAGATGTCTTTCTGGAACTCTCTAGCTTTCTCCATAATCCAGCGCATGTTTGCAATTTGGTCTCTGGTTCCTCTGCCTCTTCTAAATCCAGCTTGCACTTCTGGGAGTTCTCGATCCACATACTGTTTGACCCTTCCTTGTAGAATTTTAAGCATAACCTTGCTAGCGTGTGAAATGAGTGCAATTGTGCGGTAGTTGGAGCATTCTTTGGCACTGCCCTTCTTTGGGATTGGGATGTAGACTGATCTTCTCCAATCTTCTGGCCACTGCTGAGTTTTCCAAATTTGCTGGCATATTGAGTGTAGCACCTTAACAGCATCATCTTTTAAAATTTTAAATAGTTCAGCTGGAATACCATCACTTCCACTGGCCTTGTTATTTGCAGTGCTTTCTAAGGCCCATTTGACTTCACTTTCCAGGATGTCTGGCTCAAGGTCAGCAACCACACTACCTGGGGTGTACGAGACATCCATATCTTTCTGGTATAATTCCTCTGTGTATTCTTGCCACCTCTTCTTGATGTCTTCTGCTTCTGTTAGGTCCTTACCACTTTTGTCCTTTATTATGGTAATCTTCGTTACTAGTAGTTGCAGTAACTACTTCGTTTTAATTCATGGTGGTAGAGGTAGAAATGTTCTTTATCCACACTTGCAGGAGTCAAGGAAGACAATTGCTTGAGAGAGTATAGAGACCAGCAACAGTTCACAAACTTTAATAGGCTGCCATTTTTAATGTACTACCCCCCCCCCTCACAGATGGTGACATTGCATATCTGTTACCTCTGCATGCTTGTTACGTTATTTTGTCCCAGCACTGTCTCTGCTCAAACAGGTTTGCAATAATTTCTTGTGCTTTAAAAACCCATGAAACCTGCATAACAAGTAACAACAACAGGAAAAAATAAACGAGTTGTAAAGCTCTACTTCAAATCTTCAAATCTCTTAAAAATCTCTTAAAAATTTCACCATATTGCTGCTTGTGATGGCTGTTGGGACCTTCTCATTTCCAGACAGGATACACACATACAACTCTACCCAGCAACAACATGTAGGTATTCCCATGCCATTTGGAACTATAGCTTGAGGGTATCAGGGGGGGGGGGAATGTGAAGACTAGACACTGAAAGGAGTCCATGCACAGGCAAAATATTAAGCAGAACCAATCTCCTCCTTCAAGTGTCCATGGCAGGCAGTGGGGTGAAAGGCCCTGAGCCCTGGTGTTTTGTTATTGTTGTTCTGCAGAAGACCTTAGATATCCTGCCCTTTAAAAAAAATAAAAATAAAAATAAAATTTAAAAATAGGGATAGAGTTGTTGGGTACATGACAGAGTGGCAGGCTGGAGAGTTTCGTTTGTTATGAAAATTAAGTTTAATGGGCATGGGCTCACCCATGTGTACTCTTACCTTTCCCCATTAATGGCATGTCGCTCCTGTCCTGTTGCTTGTGGGGGGAATGTGGCCTTTCCTGCCCAGCCACAATCAGGAGCAGAGCTAATGTGGCCTCCTGAACAAGGACTAATTTTGATGTGCTCTCCCCCCCCCCAACTTTTTTCTTATTTTCACAATAATTCCTTTTGGCACAGTTGCTGTTTTCTGGATCTTCTCAGTAGGTACCCATATGAATATAGGTTTATCATCATTATTTATTTTGCGCCCCCTCAGCTCAGCGCCCTGTGAGGGGGGAAATCACCCGCATCACCCTAAATCGGGTGCTGGCCACAAACCTGACAGATATCACCACACAGTGTAACTGAATTAGAAAAGAATAATTACGACCTCCCCCCGAACACAGCATTTATTTATTTATTATAAAGAACAATACGAGTGCTAGCTATACCATTAAAGTAACTTCTAGTTGGGCTCTCTGTGTAACAAATCGTGCTACTGCACAGAATTTAACTAGAGAGCTATAGATGCTCTTTCCAACTTTATGAGCTTTTTGCCCAAGGACAAAAGGATTAGACAAGCAGCTACTATAAGCGGTGCAACTTGAGGCAGATTGGCTTTCACAGTCAGATGGATGGACTGGATGATACATGAGGTTCTTTCTCAATTCTACGACTGTTTAAAATTTTTGCACTGAATTCTATCGGCTTGTATATATGTCCCTATAGTTTGAGGGTCTTATAGCTCAGACAAAATTCCTGTCGTTTCAGGCATTTTGCATGAAAAAGAAACAAATGAAATTAGCATGTTTAAAGGCAAACGCCTTTAAAACTGAGTCAGAATTTCCTAATAAGCAATAGATTTACAGAGTGCAAAGGAGACTCACAAAAACTGTGAATTAATAGTTTAATTGTCTCATAAGTATATGATGCATCTCCTATGAAGTCATTACGAATGGCTGTCCAAATCAGAACTGCAGCTCCAACACAGTTTTTTGGGGGGAGCATGCTCCAAATTCTAAGAGCCCAATGTCTTGAAGGAGGTTATAACTACTCCATGTAATTTTGGAAAACAGAATTATTACCGTAAACGAACACAGTGCATGGTCACAAAATCAACCTATTAATATCCTATTAAACTGGAATAGATTCACTTCAAGAGGAAACATGAATTCATCTGAAGGCTGCACAGGAAGAGTTGTAATATTAGCATTGATTCTTTTTTTAAAAAAATCTTTATTCAATAAAGTTCTAGTGTGAAATATTGCAGGCTTTTCATCTGCTATTTATGCTCTTTTCTATCTGATAATTAAGGCAGGTAACTAGTCAATGAAGTCTGGAATTTGCCATTGTAATCAAGTGTTATTGTAAATGGCAATCAGATATGTACAAAATAACTAGAAATGTTTTTGGAGGGGGAGGGAGAATGGGGAGAGAGGTTACAACGGCTTCTATTGCCTGTTCAAAGTCAAAAATAATGGTGTCTGGTCCCCAAAGAATTCACTGCAAGAAGTGTTTGCATATTCAGTTATTGTTTCTGCTGCCTCAGTCATCTGCTGAAGTTCACTCTAATGTGGCCCTGATCAATTCTGCCAGCTGTGCTTAAGTGCTGTTTACTATAATAACATCACACTGCATTCTTATTTGGCAACAGCAGCTATGACAGCACCTAAATGCATGGAGAATCTAGGAGAGTTTTTTTATTATTATTATCATGCACAACAGATCAAATTGCAAATGTTTGTGCAGTCCAGTGATGCTCCATTTCTGTCGTTTTGAGTGAATACCAACTGCACAATAACAGCTTTGCCAAAAGCATTATTCTTCTGCCCTTTCTAATAAGTGAAGGTCTTGTTGATTTAAATACTCTATAGGACATGGAAATGATTTCATTATTGCACCCAGCTATGTTTTCTCAGGACAAGATAGAAAACTTAGCAGGTGGGTAGATTAGATAAAGAGAGGTGAGTCTGTGCTACTCAAAATGGTGCAAGGAGGAAACATCCATTTTAATGCTCACTCTCCTTTGCCAGAGACTCCCTTCAGAAATGATGCTTAAGGAATTTAATGCTAATGTTAATATTCACTAAGTCCAGATTTTTCTTTTAAAAAGTAGAAGTGTAACTAAAGGGAGAACATAGCAACAGGACTAGGTGAAAATTTCAATCAGGTTGTAGCAGAGCCAAGCCCAGATCCCCCTGCCTCTTTTTAAATAAAAGAAATAATAATCACTTGCTGCCATGGATTCTTTCCTCCTTCCCAGCAAGGTGAAGAAGATTCCCATTATTCATAAACCCCGAAACAAGCCAGCACATAAGTGCTAGCTTGTTTTACTGCCCAGTATGCAAGGATCTCCAGCTTTAACTATTTCCAGTGTTCTGGCTTTGCCAGGTGATAACTACAGTTACTAATATGTGTGGACTGAGTGAATCTACAAGCCTCCCCTAAGACACAGAGCATAGCTTGGAATTTTATTTGTTAAGTACTCAAACTTCTTTAGGAGAATAGCTGCTTATGCTATCTTTTCATGCAACCACAGATTACCTAATGGACCACATAAATTTGGATATTTCTTGAGTAATCTAGAGCTTGTTCTTGGTTGTCTCATTCACCCTGTCTGGCCAGCTTGTACGCATGCGATAGACTGGTAAACTGAGATGAAAGGCAATCAGAGGGTTCAGTGCAACTGGCAGTGACAAGTGTGGTTAAGGAGCATACTTCCTTACAACAAATTCCCATAGCTCTGCAGCAGGTATTGCTCAAAGTTATAGAATAATTGGAACTGGTGGCTGCTACTTCTGTGTAAACAGCAAGCTGAACACCTCTCCCTCGATTCTCTGTAAGAGACAAATGGGAGTGCATGCTTGATCATCACAAGAAGTTAGACGAATTTCATTAATTCAAGTCAACTTGATTATATCCTAAGAAATAAATCAGCTCCTCTAGCAAGAAGCCACATTGCACATGATCAAAGGAACCACAAGACAATACACAGTGTGGCCACAGTGTAGCTAAAATAAATGTAAATGACCATCCTATTATGTTTAACTGTAACATCCAAAACCACATCCAAATAGCAGGATTTTACACAGTATTAGAATATGCTTATTCTTATAAATGGATGAACATCCAAGAATAGCTATCAAAATGCCTTCTTCCATGTTGCAATTCAAGTGTAATGCAAAGGTGATATTAAAATATACTCTTCTTTGTTGATTTTTCTTATGAGTAAAAGATGCAAGCAAAAAAAAAAATTAAGTCTAGCCATCCATCACAAAGCTGTTTAGGGCTTCTATAGGTTCAAATCATCACAGTGAATTCTGTCTAAGCAGCATCTGGAACACCAATAATATATGTCTCATGGCTGTCCAGGAGGTGAACAACCCTGTTCAAAACCTCAGACTTTAAACAGTCTTCCAAGTCATCAAGAGCATACATTGCTCATGTAGTGTTCCAGTGTTGAGATTATATCATATCTCAGCACTGTATACAGCAGGGATGGAGAACCTATCGCATTCCGGATGTTGGACCCCAACCTGCATCATGCCTGACCATTGGTGGGGATGGGAGCTGCTTTCTAACAGCATTGGGAGGGTCATAGTAAAGCACACTTGATGCAAAAGAACCCACGTTATTGATGTGAGGATCAGTGTTAACCACAAGTTAAGCTTTTCAACCCTGAACCATAAAGATGCTAATGAGAACTGGGGCTTTCACATAACTAGTTTCCCCAACCTATCTCCCTGAGGGACAGCAACGAACATTCATGTGTAAAACTTCCCTATAACTAATAACCCTTAACAAGTATCCCAGCAAAATGAGAAGCAAAACAACAGCAATGTAGGAGGAAGAGGGGTGTGGTTGTGAGATATATTTAATCTCTTTAAACAGATACAACATAAGGTATTTTGGATGCAAAGACATGCTTTGGTTCTTCTCATTGTCACAGTCCTACACCAGGGTGAAATTTCTGGTCCAAATTAGGGCAGAAAATTGTTTGACTTCAGCAAGTACCATACTTCAGAAGTAGTAAATCTAGAGACTAGATGCAATGCAGGACTTCACTTTTCCTCTTTGGGACAAATGTGTGGCAGCTATTAAGGAATAGGATACACGCAAGGATGGCTTTGCAATGATACACTGTACAAGGAATGGCACAGATCACAAGCAGACTAGCCATAAATTACAGCTCTAGCTGCAGATTCACACATCACTACAGAATATCAACTCAGTTCTTCTGGAGAGATACCTCCAATCTTAATCTAAAATTTCTATTGTTTCTAAAAGATTTACTTCCAGGAAATGGGTGAAATTAAGACTGTGACTACACAATGCAGGATACTGGGGTGGTTGTGGTGGTTTAGAATTAAAAAAACCCAAAACCCCATTCATATTTTGGTTACTTCCAACACCAAAAGCACCTTTCAAAGCTTCTGTCATGCTACGAACAGAGATAAACACAGTGTGCATCTGTGTCAAAGGGTGTCAGGTTCCGCTTTTGAGAACACCAGTTAAAGGAAACGCAAGTTCAAGGGTGGTGGAAAGATGAGATTTTGGAAATCCATTGCCAGTCAAGATTAGATTAGATAGACCAATGGTCTGACTCAGTATAATGAAGCTTCATTTCTATAAAACTATATAAATATAATGCAAACTCATATTAAGAAGAAATGCCATTACCACTTGTATAGGAGACTCACCTAAATTCTGGAGTTATTTTGGTGTAAGTAGACAGCATATGGCTGCTTAAGAGATGTTACAGGTATATATTGTAATATTTCAATATTCAAATCCTGTATAGGAAAGCTCATAGTGTGAAAGGCTTTTCTAGATTTTCACTTCAAATAAGATAGAGATGATAGATAGATGATAGATAGATAGATAGATAGATAGATAGATAGATAGATAGATGGATGATAGATAGATATTTGCAAATGTATATATAGGAAGGATGAGAAGAAATAAAACTTTCTTATTTTGAGACAGACTATCGGTCTATTTAGTTCAGTATTTTATAAACTGATTTTATAAATTGATTCTCCAGAGCCTTCCCTAGTCCTACCTGCAGATGAACCTAGAGAACCTGGGAACTTCTGCATTCTTATATTTTGCATGAAAGCGTACACTCTACCAATGAGCTAAGGACCCTTCTGAAGGTTTACTTGGGGTAAGAATCATTCAGCACAACCACCGGTATAAAGTTCACGGCATGTAATGCCTTAAGAGAGAACATTATGAAAATGATATATAGGTGGTACATGACCCCAGTCAAGCTGGCAAAAATTTACCACACGCCCAATAACAAATGTTGGAAATGTAAGGAAACTGAAGGTACCTTCTACCACCTTTGGTGGACGTGCCCTAGGATTAAGGTCTTCTGGGAAATGATTTATAATGAAATGAAAAAGGTGCTTAAATGCACTTTCGTGAAGAAACCAGAAGCTTTTCTCCTGGGCATGGTAGGTCAATTGGTGTCAAGGAAAGATAGGATGTTTTTTATGTATGCTACAACAGCAGCAAGAGTACTCTTAGCAAAGTATTGGAAGACACAAGAACTACCCACACTGGAAGAATGGCAGACCAAGGTGATTGACTACATGGGACTGGCGGAGATGACTGGCAGAATCCGTGACCAAGGGAAAGAGACGGTGGAAGAAGATTGGAAGAAATTTAAAGTTTATCTTAAGAATTGTTGTAAAATTAATGAATGTTAAAATGTCTTGGGTAAAGCAAAACAGAATTGCAGTGACAAACAATTGGATATGAGAAAAAAGATTTAAAGAAAGTGCTATAAGAAATTGAAATTAGGGGTTGCTGGATTGATTTAAAACAGGGATGCAGAAAGGGGAGGTATGGGGAAGTCGCTGAAAGAAGGTTTAAGGAAAGAAAGGTTAAGAAATTATACGTGTTTATATGTTTGTTTGTTTGTTTATGTATTGTGTTGTTTTGTCATTTAATATGTGTTGAAAAACCAATAAAAAATTTATATATATAAAAAAAGAATCATTCAGCACAGCACAACTTATTTCTGAGTTAGCAGGATGGGTTTGGGAGAAATAGTACAATGTTTCTGTGTCCCGAAGTGATTTGCTTTCAGTATTGCACAGTGCAGTATCTAGATGAAGCTCTAAACGCATTACCAGAAGTTGACACCTCAAAGCATCTGGTTACAGCTGCTCCACATTTTGGAGACCCACAAACTTTCTGTTGCTTTTTGTACTTAATGTGGGTTTCAAATTAAGAAAGCCAAACATTTTAATGTGCGTATTTCTAATTTACATTTGGGAGGAATGTTACCGAGTTTGATCTGAAGCAATAAAAATGAAGGGCAGATTCAAGGGACTCCTCAACCCAACAGAAATGTAACTAGCTGGCACAAGTTACTTATATAATTAAATCCTTCTTTCACACTTGCACAAAACAAAATATATTCTCTATCAGGTTGCCATAAAGACTGCAAAACAAAAATAATTCATTCAAACTATTTATTCTACTGAGGACAGATTGACAGTATCTCTCTGTGTTTTTGAAAGCTCTTTTAACATTAACTGATACTTTGGTGTGAGAAGAAACTAAAAGCTTTCTACATGTAAAAGTTCATCGTTTACCTTCTCCCAGCTATCAGATAAAAGCATAAGGGCAATGAAGCCACAGCTCTCAGATTTATTACTCCCAGAGGAGAGAGCCCAAATGCATCATCATCAGCAAAGGCAGCAGGTGTGAGCACTGACAAAAGAACAATGTTATACAAAGATGCAATACTGAGACTCGTTAAACCAAGCCTATTAAAGCCAGCGCCTGCTAAACGGAAAGGTTTTGTTTGTCATACAAAAGCTGGAATCCGTCTTAACTAGAGAAATACACAAACCAAAATACAGCATGTAATGTTTTAGCAAACTTTCTTATGAATAGATTGCAACACAAAATGACAGAACTCCCTCAATTGCACTTTTCAATAACTCCAAGGCACTAGGGATGTGACAGCATGATGAATACCACAACAGACAGCTCCAATATGGTACCATTTTACCAGATCAATATCTCACTGCAATATAAGAAAAAAGGAGCTGATATTAGTCTACACAGTGTATTACAGATGAGGTACATTTCTTCTTACTGCACTCATGCTGAACCAAAGCAATAATTCATAGATGCCTTTAAAAGGTTTGTACACTAGCACATGCAAAGGAAAGAGAGAGCTAATCTTTGCTTCAACATCTGTTTGAGCATGTAGTGGTTTAAAGCAATAAGATTGTAAGCTTCTGTGCAGATATCTCTTTTTATACCTGAATTACCTGCCAATGTATGCTATGAACACAATGATTAACTCCATTCTGGTATATACATTTGAACATTTGCTTCTTCTTTTTTTATAAAATATTTATTAGATTTTACAAAAAGCAGAAAATTACAGAATAAAAAGGAAACAAAAGAAAAAAGAAAAATACAAAAAATACAAAAATACATAGAAAAAAGAAAATACAAAATACAGAAAAAATACATAAGAAAAATTAAAAACAAATCCTTTTTTTTTCGTATCTTAAATTTCGTTTGCTTATTTCCCTGACCTCCTCACACCTCCCTTTTTTGTATTCCCGTTCACATAGTCAGTTCAGCAAATCCTTAGCCTCTTTCATTTATCTTAACTCTATATCTCGACATATTATAACTATATATTTTCACCCGTTATCAATCCATTTTTACATATTCTTATTAGCCTTGTTGCTAATGCCACTTAATTTCAATCCAGCATCATTTTAACATTCATTAATTTTACAATGTTTCTGCAGATAGTCTTTAAATTTCTCCCAATCTTCTTCCACCAACTCTTCTCCCTGGTCTCGGATTCTGCCAGTCATTTCCGCCAGTTCCATATAGTCCATCACCTTCATCTGCCACTCTTCCAGGGTGGGTAAATCTTGTGTCTTCCAATACTTTGCAAATACATTTGAACATTTGCTGGTCTAAAGTTGTGCAGCGTGTATGTTCCAAATATTTGAGAATCAATCTATACCCCCTTTTTTGTGAAGCAGCAATTTAAAGAACCAAGCTGCGAATAAAAATCTAAGGAAACGTAGTACCACATCCTCTTGTATGGTCATTACTGTGCAAATAATAAATATTGAATATTTATTTTCTAACATGTTAATTCTTCTGTCCCTACAGTTTGAGTACAATATCAGCAAACACATAACGATGCTCAGGGATATAGTCATGCTAGTGCAAAAATGTATATAAGGAAGGCCTAATACTTTATGCACATCAGAACATGACTTCCATTCTTCACTTGCTAGCTTTGGTAGAAAGTAGAAAGTGAGTGGAAATGCTTTCCTCCCTCTCAATAGCAGAATTGCTCTTTGGTACACGCTCTGACTGGCATTAGAGAGGTCATAATTTAAGCACCTAGATAGACTAGAGAACAAGCAAACACATATGTCATCTGAGCTGGAGATGAAAGATATGCTAAAGCTTCCCTTACCTTCTGAATCAGCTGGGAATTATGTGGGGAATCTCCTGCTACTAAGGCAATGTACCTGCTTCGCAAAAAGTCCAAAGCTAGAAGCATAGGATTGTTACAGGTTTGCAGGGGGCAAGGGTCTCCTTATAATTTCTGAAATTAGTAAATGTGGTACTTGATCCATGGATTTTGTAAGGCCTAAACCAGGCATAGGCAAACGTGGCCCTCTAGATGTTTTGGGACTACAACTCCCATCACCCCTAGCTAACAGGACCAGTGTTCAGGGATGGTGGGAGTTGTAGTCCCAAAACATCTGGAGGGCCGAATCTGCCTATGCCTGGCCTAAACAATAAGTCAAGCCTGCTTCCTCAGAGAGGTGCCATCACAAAACAAAGGCAGGTGATATCAGAGTCATGATTCTGACAAAAGATGACACATTCAGTGTCAACACAAGAGTGGGGGGGGGGGTCGAGCTCCTCCCCCAGCTGTATGTTAGTTAGCAGAAGACAACAGCAGAGTTGGGAGGGGGAAGTTTCCAGGGTTACAGGGGGCAAAAAATGCATTATTATTTTTTTACATAAGGCTTGAATTCCATTTGGAGCAAGGTTTGGGGGGAAGATGAGGGGAGGGGCTAGAACTCCATGTGGCCCTGGCTGGCGGAGGATGCAGAGAAAATGGCTGGCTTCTTCTCTGGACCCAAGCTGGCTGAGATTATAGAGAAGCAACAAGAGACACTCTTGATGTGCAATGTTCTGCACCTCCCTACATCAGGGCTAAGGTGTCTATATGCGTAAATAAATCCATGTATCTCAGCCGTGTCTCATTCCAAAGGAACACAAGCCCTGGTTAAGTGCCAAGACCCCTAGATTCTTGCTACTGCTGGGCAGAGATTGGGGTGGCTGGTAACACTATACTGCTTGGGGGCAATTCCAGCTTTGTCAAGGTGGAACAGGCTTTCCCAGAAATCAACCAAAATAAATCAGGCTGCTCCTAAGCCTCAGTATTTAAGATCTGGAGAATGCAGTGTTAGATTGTTTGTTTAAAAATAGATAAGATTTCCTCTCCAAGTTCTCCGTACAAGGAAAAACAGAGGGTTAAGTGAGAAAGGGCTTTAGTTTTCTGCTTCAAAGCTCCAGCTTGCAATCAGAAATAAACTTATCAAGACTCTCCTATTTATAGCCAATCACAGAGCTTTGGGGAAGGATTTTATTTATTTATTTCATAAAATTTACGAAAAGCGGATGTCGAAGGAACAGTTAGTGTCAACTGAGCAAGAAACAAAAACTAAGCCTCAACATCTTTTTAATTTATCATAATTCCTGAACACCTACTTCTCTTAAATTTCACAGGTTATCAAGGATCACGTCTGCTATTTTCATACAAATTACCCCAAAAGCCATGGAGGAGGGACGGAATCTATCCCCCTGACCCAAAATCATTAAGACTCCCCATGGAAGGGCTAATACATCTGCACATTTCATCAAGTTCTCCCCAAAAGTAAAAGTTTTAGCAGTTGTTCCATTTTACGCATCTAAGTCAATGGGAAGCCTCAGGTTTTCTGAAGTGAGGTTCTGATCTGGACCAGGGGTGAAGTGGGTCATGCCCAAAGCAGTCCAAGTCATTTGGAGAACAGTCTTTAACAAAGGCATCATGGGCTTTGAAGATGCTCAGACTCAGGACAAAAGGGAAAGAAGGCACATTTGGCAAACCGTCACTGTGATCAACTCCCGCCCGGAAACCTTTGTCTCCACTGTGGAAGGACGTGTGGATCCAGAATGGGCCTCCACAGCCACTTATGGACTCACTGTTAAAACCGTGTTCATGAAAGACTATCTTACTTGGCCACGAATGATCGCCACAGAAGCAGCAGCTAGCTGGAGCTGATGAGAATCGAAGTCCAAAACATCTGGAGAGCATAAGGTTCGTCAAGACTGGTGTACATTGTTACAAAGTAGGAATATTATCAATAACTATTGCCACATACAAACATGAATGTTACAAAATACCACAAAAGTATGTCGTTTCATCAGAGAAATTGGATCTCAAACAAGCTCTCTGAATGTTGGAATATTAAGAACAGTCAAAAGGAGATACTTCTTCATAAGAGTGCCCAGTTAAACCATGGATTTCACTATCACAAGACGAGGTGATGGCCACCAACAAGGATGGCTCTAAAAGAGGTTTACACAAATTCATGGATAATAAGGCTATCAATGGCTACTAGCCATAATGGCTATATTCTACCTCCAATGTTGGAAGCATTATACCTTCAAATACCAGTGACTGTGAATCACAAATGAGGTAAATGCTCTTACACTCAAGTCTTGCTCTGGGACTTCCTGTAGGTTGGTCACTGTCATGAACCTGATGCTGGACTGGATAGGCCTTTGAGATGATCCAGCAGGATTGGATTAGAATCAGAAACCTTTGTGTAAAAATCTTTTAATTCATATTTGTTACTGTATTTAGAATCCAAATGAAGAGCACACGTATATAATTTTATTTTGAATGTTCTCAGGAAGCATATCTAATTAAGATGCCAAAGTAAAGAACCCATGTGACAGTTACTTTGAAGTTTTACATGTTGCTATTTTAAACTTTTATTACTACTAGACTATAATGTGTAATTGTACATTATTAAACAATTGGGTGACACTCAAGAATATACTCACTGAAATCAACATACTTGTCAACTGACCTCAATAGGTCTACTGGGAATATGGGTTTGATATCACCCATTGATTTCATTGATTAATAGGTAGCGAACAATTTTAATCAATGAAAATACAATTATTACAAAGGCACACTTGTTTATTTTTAGCCTATTTCACTGTGATAGGAACTGAAAAAGAAAATATTAAGACCACCTTTCATTCTAACAAAGAGTTAACTTTTGTTTACTGAAGTCTCACCTAACTCAAACTACTTCAATATGTATCTATCTCAAGGTCTATAAATATGTGGGTTTAGTTAACAGAATATCATTTACTTATTTATTTTTCTGGGTACTAGCATCTGCATTCTGCCAATGATACTTATGGTGGTCTTAAATTAAATTATTTGGTTTTTCAATTCTGAGGGAAATTATTAATCAATTTTAAAAGTTAAAGTAGTGTTTTTATAAACATCCCTTGAGTAGATGGGTTGAAAGGTAAAGTGCAGTTGTACTAAGTGTGCAAAACAAACGCTTAACAGCCCTAATGTTTTATCCAAACCAAGTCAATCTTTAATTTTTCTTTCCTTAAAAAATGAGCACACCTAAGGATAACAGCATTAAATAAATCCATTTCAAAAGTTTAAATAAGTATTTTATACTGTTCAGCAGCACAAACCAGTAAACTCCCACTTTGGCTTGCTTGTTGCTAGTCTTTGTCTCTTTTTTTCCTATAGTTCTGTTTAAATTCTCACCTTGCTCTGCCCTTGTCATCAAGTCATTCAAGCACAAAGCAGGGAGTACGGGAGTGTTTACTCATTTCCCAAGTCCATTATCTTACACATTAATCACTGGTCTGGAACTTTTGGACAATGCTGAATCTGTTACCTCTTTCCCTTCTAACTGCTTTACTCCTGGGTCTCTTAGCTTAGTAGCTCTAAAGCTACAGATACCCAGGAAGATCTTTTCTGTTTAGCTGTTCTCTCCCGACAACACACTAAATTCAATGAAGCCAGATAAAATGCTTTTAATTCCCACAAAAAGCAAAGAAAGGCGAGCACAGATGAGTGAAAATCTATTTAATGTTTTGGTGAAATGAAACACACACACACAACCAAAATTTCCACAGAACATTGCTCTATCTTGTTTGTTGTTGTCAAGCATCCATGCAATAATAAAACAAGCAAAAGAACCGAAGCATTCTCTTCTAAGCAGCAGACTACTAAAGTGAATGGGCAAAATAATGATTCCAGAATATGAAAAGCTTGCTTTTACTGAAATCTACAGGACTCTAAAATAATTCTGAAGGACTGCACAGGGCATCTAAAGTTTATTTGTGATCATGACCAAAGACTAAAAGACAGAAAGGGATGCAAAGCTGGAGGCTCTTGAACTAGACTTGTTAAAAGATTTGTTTGTGAAACATGCATTTTATTGCCTTGTGTGCATGTTATAATGAGGCATGGACAACTGCAACATTACACTTAATGATTGAATTTCTTGTTTCAACCAGTTTCCTTGTCCTCTTGCAATTAACGTTTTCCCAGATCACCCAAGGCTACTTTGTCAGAAGGGGGGGGGCATCTGAAATTCACATAAATGAGCAATGTCAATAGTTTAGAAAGAGTTTACTTAGAGAACAAAAGGGCCCTTATGAGCCACTAGTGAGAAGAAATGGGGGGGAAATGAATCCTCACAATGTAGGCCTTTTCTAACAGTGACTTGTTATCAAGCAGTTTGCGAGAGTCCCTCAAATCTGCATTAAAATACATTTCATTCCATTCACTCATTTGCATTAATTTCTTCCATTATATCTGAAAATGCTTGAATGTCTACCCAACACAATGCAGCAGCCTATCACAAACAGCCACGGCTGCACCAGGTGCCAATTTACTCCTCTTGGTTCTTTTCATTCTGTTTGCTGATTCTGACAACTGGAGTTTTCTCCCCTCCGGTCGAAGGGACTTTTCAATTGGATTTGCTTGTGGTGACAAAATTGTTGCTCTGAGGAGAGGAGGGGGGGAGACTCTTTGACTGAGTGTCTATCATGCTGCCATGGGAAAGAGGGGAGCGAATGATTCTCAGTAGCTTCTGATTTCCAGTATTTGTTCAGCATTAGGCCCCACTTATCTCCAGGAGAAAAAGCAACATATATAGAGAGAAAGTGACAGGCAGAAACACACTCGCTCCCTCATTCATCCTAGCAGAGCTCTGTATTCAAACAAGGGGAAGGAGGGGCACCTATTACACTGAAAGCTCCAAATCAACCTCACTCAATTATCTCAGCTAATCCTTATAGCTCTATAAAGTAAATATTTCATTACAATTTCAAATAAACAGTCACCCAATCTAATGAAGCAAGATCTCAAAAGTGGCAATGTCACAGAACATGTTGCCATCATCTAAAGGAAAGGACAGAGGACTATCTGCTATAGCAATACAAAAATGGCTCCCTTAGCCCTCGCCTTCCTCCTCTCTCCAACGGCCATGGAGGGATGGGAAGAGATGGGGAGCTGCGGCTTTCTTTGCACTCCTCCTTGCTTTGCAGCAAGTGGTGTGTCTTGTCCCGGTGTGAAACTGACTGATGGAAACAAGCCTATCAACAACCTAGTATTGAGAAGGTTAAATGGATGTACGAGGCCTAATATGGACCAGCAATTGCATCAAGTGGTCAGGGTTTTTTTTTATCACATGGCATAAGAACACATTTTGGTATATAAAGAAAACTCCTCCTAAATTTTATTTGTAGGCATTTTATGGTAGGAAAGCACTTGACAGGCAGGAACAGCCTATAAAAAAATAGACCACTACTACCACAAAGAAGGATCCAACTGGGTCCACCCACCAAGAGATTTTCCGTAGCACAATGAAACTTCCCCTTCTTCTCCTATTCCCCCACCTTGGGGAGGAAGACTCTTGAAAGAAGAAATATATAAAAAGAATTAAAAAAATTGTCCAGTAGCATCTTAGAGACCAACTAAGTTTGTTCTTGGTATGCGCTTTCGTGTGCATGCACACTTCTTCAGATATCACTTCTTGAAAGAAGATTTGGGGGTGAGAGTTGCATGGGGAGAAGAAGAAGAGAACATCCTTTTGCATGGGTGGAAATTTGCTTGCACAATCTTGGATATCACCCGATAACCATGCAAAATTCCAAACTGAATCACATAGTAAGCTGGAGAAGGGTGTTTTTTTAAAGGGGATAATGGTGTTAAAATTAGAAACTAGCTATATTTCTGATGTTTATGGTTTTGTGCGATTAGGGGACTTGGGGATTAAATCTTGATTTAAGGTATAAAATTCCACAGACTCTGGTTACACAGACTTAAAAGCAACACAACAGAACTCTTCCAGACTTAAAAACAATGTAATCTTCTTTTTAAGAGTCAGAGATCCCTAAGAGATTTTTTATTGACCTCTGAAACAAAACCACTATCAGTATGAATAAACTTTTATAACCATGGGACATATTAGTCACCTCTTTCCAGGAATTAGTGACAAGATGTAGTAATGCATGGGCCGGGGAGGGCATCCCACTGCAATGGAACAAATCAGTAAATAAGTCAATTCATCATTCTTATGTGTTGTTGGATGAGAATTTTAGGAACTGTTTCTCATAAATCGTTTTAAATGTGGCTTTTAAGATGGCCGTTTTGAGACAGTTCTTTGTGTATGGTGTAACAAATGTAATTAATATTTAATGATTATAATAAGGCAACTCCTTAATTCTACAAAGCCATCAGTATTGCTGCACATTATCACACGTTTAATAAGAGGCAAATATCTAATACATGCTTGTAGACCTGCTTACATGAGCATTCGTGACAATTATTAATACTAGAATATTCATACAATGTTCAGTAAACGAGTCATCGGATAGGTGCCTTTAGGTATAGAAACTGCTTTTTGATGAGACCATGGCCAGATACGAAGGTCTCAAGGAGAACAGAAATATCTTAGCTATCATTGTTTGTTTTCTAGGCCAACTCCTGTAGTCCTGAACTTCTGGAGGGCATCAGATCGGCTACCCCTGTTCTAGGCATTCAGATGTATTAACTGCCACTGTGAGGTAGTATGTTGGACCATGATCATATTTGATGTGTATTCCAAAGTAAATTTGCAAATACAAGTCCCACGTTAAGTTTCACAAACGCTACATATGTTATGCTCATGAAAAATGCTCAGTGCTATCTGGGACTTAACATTCTTTCCAAATATTACTGCCATACATATGTAAGATGACAGTGCACTTCAAAAAGCATAATACAAATGTCACCATGGCAGTTCCTTGTCACCTATCTTTGTATCTCCAGTTTTCATGGAAAGATAATTTTTTGTTTCATGCCCATCCTAATAGCCAAGTTCTATTAGTATTTCACAAAGAATGTGCAGCTTCAGCGACACTACAAAAGACCTGACATATTAACTGTCTCAAGGCATAAAGATGAAGTTCATAACTAATTGATTAATGGGCACTTCAAATTGGCTTGACTGACAATTTGAGGTGCTGAATGCCCCAAACATTTCCTGAGTTGAGGACACTTAGAGGTCTGTGACTAAGAAGGAATGAATGAGCTGCTTGATAAAACCACCTCTACTTGGCCAAAAACACGGGAGTGGCAGTCAACTAAGTTTTACTCATAGTATTGTTGTTTAGTCGTTGAGTCGTGTCCGACTCTTCGTGACCCCAGGGACCAGAGCACGCCAGGCACTCCTGTCTTCTACTGCCTCCCGCAGTTTGGTTAAACTCATGTTAGTAGCTTCGAGAACACTGTCCAACCATCTCATCCTCTGTCGTCCCCTTCTCCTTGTGCCCTCAATCTTTCCCAACATCAGGGTCTTTTCCAGGGAGTCTTCTCTTCTCATGAGGTGGCCAGAGTATTGGAGCCTCAGCTTCACGATCTGCTCTTCCAGTGAGCACTCAGGGCTGATTTCCTTCAGAATGGAGAGGTTTGCTCTTCTTGCAGTCCATGGGACTCTCAAGAGTCTCCTCCAGCACCATAATTCAAAAGCATCCATTCTTCGGCGATCAGCCTTCTTTATGGTCCAGCTCTCACTTCCATACATCACTACTGGGAAAACCATAGCTTTAACTATACAGACCTTTGTCAGCAAGATGTTGTCTCTGATGAAGGATATTGGGGCTTAAATCAGGGTTATATGTTTAAGAGACTGGTGCTATTCCCAGAAGTATGTATGGTGATATAAACTGGGAAGGATTAAGGACCTACGCAGGAAGGTGACAGTTGGTCCCTGCTCCTAGGTGGGATCTGGGAGGATCTATCTTTCTGTGTATGGATAAAGGATATGATATAAATGTGATGAAGGGCCTTTGTACTTATTCTTTCTCTTTCTCGTCTCTGCACTTTCTGATTCTTCTTATTTTGGTTTCTCGTTATTCTTTTTCTTCAGACTAGTTTTACTGTATTCTACGTTGAAAACTTTCAATAAAAAGCTTCTTTTAAAAAGGTGGGGGGATTGTTGTTGTTTAGTTGTTTAGTTGTGTCCGACTCTTCGTGACCCCAGGGACCAGAGCACACCAGGCACTCCTGTCTTCCACTGCCTCTCGCAGTTTGGTCAGACTCATGTTTGTAGCTTCGAGAACACTGTCCAACCATCTCGTCCTCTGTCGTCCCCTTCTCCTTGTGCCCTCAATCTTTCCCAACATCAGGGTATTTTCCAGGGAGTCTTCTCTTCTCATGAGGTGGCCAAAGTATTGGAGCCTCAGCTTCAGGATCTGTCCTTCCAGTGAGCACTCAGGGCTAATTTCCTTAAGAATGGATGCATTTGGGATGTGGGGGGATAACCCCTCATTAAAAAGATATGTTTCTATGAAGGAGTTCACACAGGTGACCAAGCTATCTCATGGTGATCTTGTCATACTGGAAAGGTTTGGTTGTTTGCATCAGTAAGGAGAATATTTAATCACCCAAAGACAGTTTCCCCACCATTACAAGTCTTCGCCTCTGAGGCACTGTCTACAATGCTGGATGTTTCATGCCCTGCTTGGGGCTTCCCATGTGCATCTGGTTGGCCACTGTGGACTGTATGGGCCACTGGCTCTTCTTATGTTCTTATGTGTTTGGGGGCATACTCTAAGTTCATGGACATTTTTTAGCAGGCCTGACCAAAGCTTCATGAAAAACAATTCTACCTCAGAAGATGCTGTTGGTATGCTTTACCTCACCCAGGAGTTCTTCAGAAATCAAGTAAATGTGAAAACAGTTCACTAAAAATATCAATTTTTCAAAACACTGCTCCATAGTAAATACACAGATCCCTCCCTTCCCCATATTTGGGGAACTTTAGCTATCCTATATGATCTTTGATGCTAAGATTGCATTGTGTTTTTTCATATATAAGCCAAATACAAGAGGATCTGAATTATACAGTATAGTTTTATACCATCTTTTTTACTGCACAGATAAAGTTTTTTGGTTCACAAAAATGAATCTGGTGATGATGAAAATTAATTTGTTTATTAACACACAAAGTCAAGATGTTTGCCTGTATTTGTTAAACATGAAAACGAAAGTTATTGTTTAATCTTTAACGCAAATATTATGCAATTATAATGAAAGAGCAGATGCTGAACTAACAACTGCTAAAAAGAAAAAGGTCAACTATGCTATCTACACATATCTGGGAGCAAGTCACAGCAAACTCTATGAAGCTTGCTTGCATTTAGTAGAAATGCATACGGTTGTCCTGTTAAACCATGTTTTCGAAGGTGCACTTGCACATAACAAAACTGGCCTGGTTCTGTCCAACAGAGGGTTCCCAAAAGCCTATTTCCTGACATGTGAAAACACCAAACCTGGGAGAGGATAGTAGTCTATTTACCAACCTGTCTACTGAAAAATCTAGAATGAATTTCCAAGCATTTCCTCAGCACTTATCCAATGAAGTGTCACCAACAGTCAGCAAGTATAGTTGATCTACAGCCAGCTTAGTAATGAAAAGACGTACTCCCAAAACAGATTTCTTAATTTTATATGACATTTCTGCCCTTGATTCCAGAAAACCACAAACTTTTGCATCTTGGGAGAATTTAAAGAGGGAAGAATTGGGGTTAAGAATAGAATCACACATACAATGTTTAAACTGCAGGGTGCTTTGGGCAAGATCATACACCTGACCCAAGCTGAAGGTTGAAATCTTAATCCATTTCTGTGACAAAGATCAAGCTCCACAGTTGTTTTTTATCTGCCTCATAATACAAGCAACAGTTGTAAACCTTGCTGTTATAGTTCAACCAATGCTCCCCCCAAGACTGCAAATTTATTATAGCATTCATCTCCAAGACAAAAGACCTAGGATAGGAAAAAAGCTCTTTTTAGCAAAAAGTATGGTTGTTATTTATAGCTCAGATGCGAAAAATGAGTTTGGGGAATTTATCAGAGATGAAGGTATGAAATGTTTTAGCTTGTTCTTCTTTCTCTAATCCATAAACCATTTTCTCAGCCACCCAAGTGAATTCTAATGGAACAGGAGTGATGAAATAATATTTTCCTAGCTCTTTAACACTTTGTCTACTATGTGCACTGTGCAACTTGTTCAGAGAATATACAGGGGCTCAGAGTCGCAAATGCTATAAATCAGGTGGAAAAGGATTTTACTGCAAGGGGAAAATCTGTTAAATAGCCTTATGGGAAGTTTCAACATAATCCTTGTGGCTTCGTGCACCACAATGTATTTTCCAAGTGTTTGTATTTATAATTATTAAAGTCACTTCACATCTATACCAATCTGAAAATGAACATGGGCTGTAATTCATGCTTCACCCCCATGGTCCAGGCAGATATGTGCCTCATCCACACCCACATACCCCTATTGGCTAAAAACTGCTGATAAAAACAACTTCATTAAACTTATTTATTCTAAACAACTTATTTATTCTAATCTTTGGTTGCTTGACTAATATAAAGCAAAAATAATGCTCTTGTTGCTGGTTTGAATAACACCTCTACCAGACTTTGCAGCGACACAGTAAAAGCAAATTCACACAGAACTGAAGAATGCGACTGGAAACAAAATTCACCAAAAGCTGATTGGTTAACAGGCAATAACCATAATCTTCATGCCATGAAGGGTTTTCAAAGCCACCTAGTTGGTTACAGATTGGAACAATTGTGTTGATCAGGGTAGCCCTTTTGTCTCATCCAGCAAGGAACTTCTTAAATTCTTAGATTCTCAATAAACTAACATCTGGTCTCTCCTGCGCTCGTTCCTTTTATTATGGAATGCGAAGAACACATTGTCTGCTGTCACTGTCTCTCAACCCAGTCTTGGGCAGCTGTCAAAACACTACTAAAGAACATCTCTTGTTTGCGACCCGGAGATTTCAGACCTTGGACTCTGCAGTGAGAAGGCATCAAGAAGAAAGTAGCTTGCAGCTGCTAGCCGCTGCTCCTTCCACGCCACCTATTTAACTCTTGTAACTACCTTGAGGTACGCCTTCCTAAAAGAGACAACTACTGAGAGGGCCACATACTCCAGGAGATTGACTTCACTGTATCTATGACTCCCAAAACTTCCATCTATTTCTATGAGACTTTTTTTTATTCCTTGGGTGTACTAGTCTACCCAACCCTGCACTATCCCTAAATTTCTCGTGGTTTGCATTCAGCATAACGACATGTACTTACACTCTGCTCCAATCTCATGCCCATTCAATGCCTCCCCTCTCCTTTCTCCTCCGCCCAGAGAGCAGTCAACCTCCACCAACCTTTTCTCTCTCAATCCCTTCCCTTGCCCTCAACAAAATCAGGCTCTCTGCCTCTGACACTGCAGTTATTGCTGTTCTCTTCTTTGACATCATTTCTCCTGCATGCATCATGCTAAAGGTCTTGGAAGTGGTATTGACCCCTGTAAAAAAAAAAAAACCACTGCAAGCTCAACCCGACATCCTCCCCACCACTAACAGATTTCTTCTCAAACATCAGTCTCTATTCCCTTCTGCATCTCCCTGGCACCCTCAACTTTTGTTTCAGTCCTGAAACATGGGCCACCTTCTCACCATACTCCATGTGCCCATTCATAGAATTGTGGAGTTGAAAGAGACCTGGAGGCTCTAGTCCAACCTTCTGCAGAGCAGGAATCTTTTGCCCAACGTGGGGATTGAACCCACAACTCAGAGATTAAGAGTCTCATACTCTACTGACTGAGCCATCATGAGTTCCTTAAGCATACTTCTTGTAGATTTCAATATTACTGTCAGAGATATGACCAAACTGCCTCCTGCTTTCTCTACCTGACCTTCTCTTGACCTTTGCCTTAGGTCTAACTTGCCCACCCACTGTGTAGGGTGAATTGAACTGTGTTTCTAACCCCCACTTTCAATCTGGTTTGTGTTCCCTACACATGCAAAAGTAACCGTCCTCACCAGAATCACCCATTATCTCCATTGGAATCCTTCCTAAAACTCCAGGTTGTTTTTTTGTAAATCTGATCACTCTCTCCTAATTGACTCCTTTCGTGGCCTAGGTTTTCAGCCCCCTCTCCTTGGTTCTATTCCTAATCATAGGAGGTGAATTTCCCTAGGCAAATTTCCCTAGGCTTGATTTGAATCAGGGAATTATGAAGGATACTGGAGAAAGTTTTCTTCCTGAGAATTCTAAATTCCCCTCACTTCCTGCAGCTACACCAGCTGTTACAGCAGAAACAAGAAGGTGAACATGTAGGTGGGAGTGGAAGAGGAGTCAGAGTGGTGTAATTTCAGCCATAATGTCAGGAACATACTGGAAAGCTCCAGATTCAAATCCTATTCAGTCACTGTATTGCACAGGTCTACTTTTCTCAGCCTAACTTTCTGTACAAAGTTCTTCCGAGGACAAAATGAGAGGGGATACTATTTATACTGCTCTGAGATACTCAGAGGAAATACAGGACAAAAATGCAATTTACTATTTAGTCTTAGGGGCATTTGGTTTGAAGTGAAGTTGGGTCAAGGAAATGCTAACTCTGGTAACACCTCTCACTCAGTGTTCTCATAGAGAACCTTTTCATCTGCTTTCTTCTGGATTTTCCTGGCCTAAAAGCTCCCTTTTGGGCTGATTAATGCTTCTGTTCCATAACTCCATGGATCAGTCCTAGATCTCCCTATCTCAGCACTTGCATCAGCTGCTGTTCCAACTCTGGCTCCACTCTCTACACCAGGTTTTGGTCAAAATCACCCCCACGTTAAAAATTATGGTTCACACACTGATCCTGCCTCATCTCTTGACTACTGTAACCTCCTCCTCTCTGTCTTCTTTTGTCACACCTTGGCTTTTAACCTCTTGATAGAGTTCTGCCCTCCAAGAGGTTCAAGAGCAGCTTGCCATGCAGTATGGAGAACTGCTCTATAAGAAAAATGATTCTAACCCCCCATGGTCTTAGTTACATGGTTGTTTGGCTCATGGACAGTATGCGCATCTCACCTTATTACATACCTGCTTCTTAATCCTCTGAATCAGAGCTCCTGGAACTCATTTATCAGCTGAATAATTCCAACTGCTGTAATTGTACTATCTTGTGGACTGCACACATACAAACTCCTTTCTACATATTTACCACAAGTACCATATTGATGTAGAGCATCCTCTTTCTGCCACCTTATTAGCATTTTATTATGCTGTGATGCATCGTGTGCTATGATGTGTTGTGCATTTCTCATTTCTACTGGATTTTTTAAAAGGACTTTGATGCTTTCCTCCTTCTGTTTCATTCAAATAATTCCTGAACTACAATTTACATCTGTATTACAGTACTTTACCCTGACACAGAAATGAAAGTTAATTAGTTTCTATGACGACCTGATGCATAAAAGGACCACAGGTTCTTTCACATTTGTAAATACATAGCAACTTAGTATTCAGAGAGCAGAGTGTATCAGCATTAAGTACAAATAGTATGAATTTGTTTTTCTACGGCAGAAAAAAGAGACTTCAGCCAGACGACATTATTTATTAGAGCATGCATTTGTCAGTGAACAGATGAGTTCCAACTTATTTTACTGTTTTTCTTTGTATTTACAGTACGAAATACTGCTAAGTAACAGTGTTGATACTAATCAGCATTATTTTTAAGCTTCAGCTGGATTTATGTAGCCATGTGCATTGAATTATATATTTACTCCAATGCATCAAAATAATTGACACAAGGCCACTGCATACATTCATCATGAAATTGAGTACATGGAGGTAGAACATCAGTGCATGTGAAGGCACTGGCTGAGTAAAGAACATACAGTGGATGCTCGGGTTGCGAACATGATCCGTGCAGGATGCACATTTGCAACCCGCAGCGTTCGCAACCCACAGCGGCGCATCTGCACACACACGGGTTGTGATTTGGCGCTTCTGCGCATGCGCGACCACCGAAACCCGGAAGTAACCCGTTCTGGTACTTCAGGGTTTCGGCGGGTCAGTAACCCAAAAAAACCACAATCTGAAGCGTCTGTAACTCGAGGTACGACTGTAATTGTGGCATGGGATGTATGTGCATATGTGTGTTTGTGTGTTACATGCCTAATCTCAGTCATCTGTCTACCCACACTCGGGATTTTGTTTGGTACATAGTTTATCATTACTTGGCTGGCATGGGAAAGTGGGACCATAGTGTGGGGGTTGGAGTTTTAAACCTTTGCCTCTACTGCAGTCCTTATGGAATCTTCCTCCTCCTCTCTCCTCCCCACTCCACACCTGCTATTCACAATCAAAGGAAAGCTCCACTGGATTATGATCTGCAGAGATAAATCTCCTTTTCCTCCCACGTCACAGGCTCAGGCTTCCTTGCACCAGTTATTCCTTTGGGGAGAAAATCAGCCAGCCAAGGCCAAATCATATAATTCTGGTTTGGTGCCCAGTCTCTAGAATAGAGATTACCAGGCAAAGCAGGTATAATGCCGGCAGATCTGCAACCTCCCGAGTCTTGTTTGCTTTGGTACTTTTGCCATATCAGTCTCCTATTGTGCTTAGGGCATGCCTGGTAGTCTTCTCCCTTTGCTTGTACCCCTTCCAGGCAGCACAGATACAGACATGCAGTTAATGGGCTTCTGCAGGGAAATAAAACAAGGAAAACAACTGTATGCATGACATGTTGCATTGAGCAAGATTCGCCTAATGAGCCCCGTCAGCGGAAGCCCGGAAGAAGGACTTGTGCTTCAGCAATGGGGCTTCTCCCTCTCCTCCCCAAAGTTGGTGGAAGAACACCCAGAACAGGGGGAGGAGAGGTGGGATCATTCTGTCTGTCAAGTTGCAATGCTTATGCAGAGAGAACATTTGTTTGTTTACTTAATTTATATACCCCCCTTATCCAAGGATCACAGGGTGGTTTACAGTATAATCGGTCATAGTGCCTTCAATGAATGTGGATTTTGGCTGTGTGTGTGTGTGTGTGTGTGTGTGTGTGCACCCCAAGTCATTTTATGCATATGAGGAACAGCTAGATTTGTCTACTTGCCCCTTGTCCCAAAATACCTCATTAGCCATTATCACAGTTGTCTTATCCACCAAACCTATGGAATGAATTGATCACCTTTACACAAACCCTGGTGGTCTTTTCTATTTCTAGTATATCCTATCCACTCTTAAGGAATCGTCCAAATGAAATGGCCTGCAGTTTAGGGGCACAGCAAATACTTTGTATGCAGAAGCTTCAATCCCTGGCATCTCCAGTTCAAAGGACTAGATAGCAGCTGGTGTGAAATGCCTCTGCTGAAGACTCTTGATTGTCACTGCCAGTCAGAGAATACTGGGCTAGATGGAAGAACAGACTGACCTGAAAGCAGCTTCAAATGTCCTTAATGTTTACCAAGAATAGTAGAACAAAACAAAGCCTACACTAAGGGTATATTTAGGGCATAATTCACCATGATGTTTTACATCATCATCATTTACTCAAATTATATACCACCCTATATCCGAAGATCCAAGGGCAGTGTACCACATAATTTACATAACAAAATAATAACCATTAAACAATCTAAGGAAAACTCATAACAACAATCCTCCCACTTCTAAAAGGACAAACATGGATTGTTTAATAGCCGAAAGACCTAGGTAAAGAGGAATTTTTTTGACTGGTGCCTAAAGATATACAATGATGGCAGCAGGCAAGCCTCTCTGGGAAAAGCATCTCACAAACAGGAAGCCACCACAGAAAAGGACCATTCTTGTGTTGTCATCCTCTGAACCTCTCAGTGACGGGGGTCGCAGAGAAGGGCCTCAGATGGGTCTGGGGTCAGTTAATATAGGTAGAGACGATCATTAAAGTAGTGATATCCTGAGCTGTTTAAGGTTCAGGATATATAGGTTATAGGTTAGCACCAGTGCTTTGAATTGAGTCCAGAAACTAATTGACAGCCAGTTACTGTTCTTGGCTCACTCTATATATGTGACATAGATGTGTGCTTCCCCGCAGAAGTTTATGTATTCTACCATCACATTTTTCAATAACATTAATGTAAACGCGTCTTCTTTCTTGCTTACCATTTTCATGGCTTTATCATCAAATGAACCAATTTTTAAATAAAAAATAAATGAGTCATGTGTGTACACATAATCCTATGCACAGAAATATTCCCAATTTCCTAGTTCTCAGATTCACACTGGAGTGGCTAGGTGTTCAAACACAATGACACTGTGTTTCAAAGGCTGATAAAAAGGAAGGTGGACCTTCAGTGGAGATTGCAGACTAACAACTGTGCACAAATTGTACTTGCACTACAAGCAATTGATACCATGTTCTTCCCATACTGTACAATAAAAGTATTTTATGCCATTAGGAAATCAGCTTTGGGGAGATATTGTTTAACCCAAAGAGAATGGATAACATGCACAAAGACAATCACACACACAACCTGCCTCAGAGATTAACTATTTACATAACATGGACATTTCTATCTATTAATCTATACCAGTTTAGCTGTAGTCTCTGAAAGAACCTCCAAAATTGTATCCCAGTAAGGAAGTTGGCTTCCCTTACAGAACCACAGTTCTGATGGCTACATGAGGTGGGGCAGGGCAGAGGATGGACGGGAATGAGAATTAAAATGTTTTCAATTCTGATACACCCTATGTTAAATCCAAAGATAAATGAAAAGGGGTGTATCATCATCCCAACCACCAAGGCAACAGCAGAGTGCCTACACTGGTAAAGTAGGGGTGTTTTTTGTTGTTGAGCTGTTTTTTACAGCCCAGTCAGACTGAACTCTTTCTCCCAACTGCACTGGAAATTTTAAAAAGCCCTGTCAAATCATACACGTCTAACTGGCTTCACTGGGGCCCCTCCCTACAGCCCAATTCTCTTCTCTTCTTATACTTCTAAACTTCTACTCCTATATTCTGTTGACACTTCCTGCCGGTGATCCTTCGATGAACCAGCAAAAGTTGTACTTCTCAATTGTTACCTCATGGAATTCCTTACTTAATGCATTCCTGAAATCCTGATTCAGAGCAAAATATAGAATATCGAAAAGTTGCACACATACATACACTACACAGCCCCCACCCACCCACCCAATGTAATACAAATTGGAAAATGCAGAACAAGGAAAGCAAATCTGGCTTTTTCTTAGAGATCCATTATATTTTCCTAACATCAAAATTTAACTTTGCTCAGCTTCACTCTGTACAACATAGTATGACTGCTTCACTTCTAACGAACAATAAAACCCACTTAAATACTAACCACTCATGCCTGACATCCCTATAAAAACAAAAATAATCCATTGTCAGCAGAATGTCCAAGGGCTTCTGTCACTCCACTCCTAGCATGAACCCTTCCTTGGCCAGGAGGGTTTTCGCTGCTCTACTTTCCTCATTAGAATGGAATTTGTGTTAACTTCCATGTTCCATGACTTACTAATAGGATTGCTAGCAATTATTATACTGAAATGAAATCAGCACAAACTATTAGATCTGTTTAAACAAGTTAAAAATAAACCTTGATTAAATGTGCTTTTTAAAGAAACTGCTCATTAGGGCTGCAGGGCCTTCCGATAAATTGGTGTTTCATTAACATCAAAGAATGAATCAAGTTTAAACTCACTTACCCAACAAGTTATGCTTTAAAAAAAAAACAAGTTTTAAACAGAATAACCTGGATTACAACAATCACAAATGAAAGATTTGAAATAGGCTCTATTTATACTTAAATACAGAAGGTACAGTAGCTTCAAATCAGAAGCCGCCTAATCATAAACCAAAGCAGAGAGAAAACAATCCAAAATTCACAAATGCAGCTTTCAAGTTTATGCCCATTTTAGGTAGTGAGATAATTTTAAAATATCGCATTGAGACTTCAGTCTGAGATATCTTAGACGTACCACAGAAGTATTAAGAAAACAAGCATAGATGATTATGTGTATTCTTCCCCCACATTTCCCTCTAAAGGGGAGGGGAGGGGGAAAGAAATAGGTTATTGTGAAACACAGACAGAACATGTATTTACATATTTAATTTTTTAAAAACCAGAAGGGTGGGGAGTCAGTACAAAGCCTCTATGCTTTTCTTTTACCACTTCTGGAGACTATCTGGAGGTGTGTTCAAACCTGGAACAGAACGCTTTCTTCTATTACAATAAAATGCAATCTAGAGGCTGACCTTCAAATTTCTGTCTCTGTTCCTCACAGGCTTACCTGAAACTGATTCATGCATGCACTAACAGCATGTCTGCTGCGGCAAGTTGCACCCATCTGACTGAGTCCCCATGCAGCTGCAGTGAGATTTGAAATTGGTTTCCTAGCTGAACTGCGTAAAAGTACAACCAGCAGCAACGGATATGGCTCCTTCTGATGCAAGCAAACGAGAAGGGATAAGGGGGAGTCACCTCCTATACTTGTAATAGAAATATACAAGAAGGTGTTACAGCAGGTGCAACTCATTATATGGGAGTGAGAAAAGGTGAACCTGCTGAAGTTTTACACAGCTATTAAAAAGACAGGAGCCCACCACCTCAGATCCTTCCACTCCAGATGGGAATCTGATTCAAGGATTCCTGAAGCCTAACGTGAAATTGATTTTTGTGGCACAATGTTGAAGGTCAGTATGCAGTCTCCGTATTAGCCGGCATAATCTTCCTTTCCAACTTAATACCTGGTTAGGAATTTATCATCATTTTTAACAGTCACCATCCCACTTGACAAAATTCATCAGCTAGCTTAGTTCATAAAGTATTACTCATATAGTTCAAGGCAACTTTGTGATGCACCAGCCTGGTTTGTGTGTCATGTTAAGACAACCCATGGCTTAGCAAACACACAAGTGGGTGGGCTCCCAAAGAGAAGTTGTAGCTGCTTTACTCTTCCCTTGTTGTTCTGCTTTTCCACTGCAGTGAGATAAACCATGGCTTGACTTAAGTGTCTCCTCCACACCCGGGATCATGGTTTAGCTTTCTCCAAACGTACTATTAGCAGTAACCAAGTTGTGTACTACAGTTGACCGTGCATGCTTTGTCCCCGAGAGCTAAACCACAAGGCTGGAATTAGTTGGCACACTGAGCCAGGATATGGCTCGGCACTGCACAGCAGCAACGTGATTGGTAAGAAGCAAAGAGGCTGCAATCTTCTCTCCCGGAGCCCATGCATTCACACATAACCATGGTTTGGCTTAGTGTGACATGTAGAATTGGCTAATATTTTATAGCTGAAGTTGTGAAAGGTCATTCAAAAACAGATTAGTAATAATTTATTAAAACCGATTGATTGCATTATGCTATAAAAGTAGATATATTTGTGGAAAGATTTTCTAGTTGTTCCCACCTATCACAGTGCTGAACAGAGCACACGGCAATTAGCAATGAAATTTGACATGTTCAAATATGCTGATCCCTGCTATAGTTCACTTGCTACTTTCCCTTCAAGAGAAATATAAAAGTGCTTTCTAAAAGGGACAAACCTTTCCTTTAAGTAATTAATATCCCTTAATTAAATGCACCAAACCATAGACAATGCAGTCTTTATAAAGCCATGAGTATGGTTAAAGCAACAAAGAAACACTTTTGTTGAAGCATTTTAGTGTGTGTGTTTTGCACAGTTTTTTAAAGTTTAACCTCTGTGGATCAATGTGCTTCCTTAAAAGACTTTAATAAATTAAAGTGCAGAGAGCTTTTTTTCACCAGGCAGAAAAAGCTGATGAGACAGGTTTAGTTTAATCTCAGGCAATAGAAGTCATTAACCATTCTCTCAGGGATTAAAATATAGCTTGCCCTTTTCTTCTCTCACTTATCATTAGCATCACTTTAATCTCCTAGCGTTTCACACTGCTATTTTAATCATTACTTACTGCCTTTTGACAAGTGCAGAACATGCTTTTTTCTCATTGAGGCAATATCCTGGTTTTAGCTGACAAATGTAGGACATAATGTAAAAATATCAAAGTGACATCTCTTAAAACACACCTTCATCATAAAAATCTCTAAAGTTACAATATTCCTTTGTCTCATGCTGCCATTGAAACCATTCCTTGAAAGGTTTCTCTATTGTATACATGCAAAAAGTTTGCTCTAAATAACACAACAGCTATATTCATGGGAATGATACGCTAAGCACAGATGTTTAATGGATTCCTATATGCACACACAGAGAGATATACAGAGAGTGAGTTTAATGTTATTCTGCCTGCCCAAAATATATAATAATGAACTTCAAAACATTTACTGTTTGATGAAATACTCCACTGTAACTTGCAGTAACCAAATATATTGTAATAAACTGTGAACCTGAAGAACGTTTTTCTGCTTTATTACGTTGAATTGCTTACTTACAAGTAGCCTAAAGTACTAAAGGCAGCACAACAAGCTCTGTATCTTAACATTTTATATGTTGATATACCAGATGAATTCATCAAATAATGCATAATTACAGTATAATGGATATAATTATATGGGTGTTCTTTGAGAGAAAGAAGAAATATGTACAACTCACTCTCACTTTTGTCACTGCATGTTGTTAATTACTTCATAGTCCAGCCTACTTTGAAGGGTTGGTTGCAAGCATAAGATGATGTGAACCAACCCACACTTCCCCTCGAATTCTTTGAGGAAAGCCAGGATGTCAATAAAATAAATTAATCACATCCCAGAGAATACTATTCTTTTCATCCAAAGCACATTTTAATACTTCTGTTTTTTCTCTTTGATATTTACAGCTAAATGCACTATTGTGTATGTTGTCAAGTTAAGTACAAACTGAAATGGAATTATATGTGCTTTTAAAAATTCCCAGATGAGCCACTTGCTCAATTATTAATTTTTTACAAGAATGCTAAAATATTGACTCTCTTGAACTTTCATTTTGACTTAAAAGAAAACAAAAATATTTAGCAATTGCAAATTTTACAAAACTATCTTTTCTTCTTCAGCATTTCCTAATGTTTGGCCTCAAGCCCTTTAATCTAGTCCATCTGTAATGATCTCATAGTACTTTCAACCATTATTTAACTGTAAGAAAAAAAATATGTTGCACTATATGTTTCAACAATAAAATCCCTTCTTAAGCTTCACAAAGCAGAACAATTCATTATTTGATCTCTTTCCAGGTTCAAAGTCTGTCTTATTGCAGTACTTCAAAGAAATCTGTAATCAAAGACAAACAGCTGTGAAAACAATCTTTTATTACTTTATTATCATCTAGTATATATCTTTAGGGTAAACCAATGAAAATGTTACACAAATAACACACACAAAAATCTTTCCTTTTTTTTTAAATAGCTATTAACTATAAATAGAGTCTACTATCTTTATCTAGGGCCCCAGCCAAAGGATGGTGCAGAGTCTCAGCCTAGCACCCGACAGAAATATTTCAGCTCAGTCTGTGCAGAATGGATTTTTTTACTCTACAGTTGAATGTTATGCCTAATATATTTGATACCAGCAGGTTAGTTCAAATGCATTCAAACTGGTCTTTTGGCTGCAACATTAACAGAATCTATCACACCAAGGAAGGTACAGTGGTACCTCAGGTTACATACGCTTCAGGTTACAGACTCCGCTAACCCAGAAATAGTACCTCAGGTTAAGAACTTTGCTTCAGGATGAGAACAGAAATTGTGCTCTGGCGGCGCGGCAGCAGCAGGAGGCCCCATTAGCTAAAGTGGTGCTTCAGGTTAAGAACGGACCTCCGGAACGAATTAAGTACTTAACCCGAGGTACCCGGGTATTGCCATTTTACCAATATGGGGGCAGGGGCGGGCCACTAAAGTTCTATTCTTCCAAACTGTCACAATTACAATTCAAACAGATGCAATTACAACACAGTTTTTTTAATAAAATACTTGGTGATGATGAAGAAGAAATATGCAAACACTGAAACATGGGAAAGGGAAAGAATGGATTGTTATTTTTCTGAGACTCAGGAGTGTCAGAGCATAGGGAACCTCAGGCCCACTTATACCCAACAGAGTTTTTAATTTGGCCCTGGAAATGCTGTTTTCACCAAGCCACACCTGACAACGTATGACATTACGTGTGAGCTGTACAAAGACTTGGATGCAAAGGAAAAACTGGAAGCCTTATAGTGTGCTACAGATTGTTCCTTGCCAAATGGGGCTTGCGTTCACCACTTTCCAAATCTGGCATCAAATGCAAGCCCTGCTGGGACTGGCTACATTCTAGTGTTCCCTATCTGAGCTCCCAAGTAGAGCCAAACCCTTCTGAAAATTGGACTTGTAGTCACTGCTCGCTGGTGCAGCTGATTCCTGCCAAAAAGATGTGTTTGTAATGCTATCCCATGGTTGAAGCTGGAAATGGAACTAAGGAAGGAATTCTCACAAGAGAATGGAGTATATCAGCGTTCAGGGTGCTCCCATTCAGCATTCAGTACGTTAGCATTCTGCGAAAGGCACTTTCAGTATAGATCATGCACTTAAAGGTAAAGATAAAGGGACCCCTGACCATTAGGTCCAGTTGTGACCGACTCTGGGGTTGCGGCGCTCATCTCGCTTTATTGGCCAAGGGAGCCGGCATACAGCTTCCGGGTCATGTGGCCAGCATGACTAAGCCACTTCTGGCGAACCAGAGCAGTGCACGGAAACGCCGTTTAGCTTCCCGCCGGAGTGGTACCTATTTATCTACTTGAACTTTGATGTGCTTTCGAACTGCTAGGTTGGCAGGAGCAGGGACCAAGCAATGGGAGCTCACCCCATCACAGGGATTCAAACCGCCGACCTTCTGATCGGCAAGCCCTAGGCTCTGTGATTTAACTCACAGTGCCACCCGCGTCCCTTGCACTTGGGCAGGTTCAAAATAGTACGCACTGTTTCTCACCTGCCTGACTCTTCATCAAGAGGAGTCAAGAAACTAGATGATGCTTCTGCTCTCTGGTGCCAGCCATCATCTGAAATGGGCCAGTATGTTTGAAACGAAACGTTTCAAACTTTGGTAATGCAGTTTATTGAGTAGCAGGGGGCAGAAATATTTGTGTGTGTGTTAGTTTAAAACGTTGCTATCATCTAAGTAAAACAACCTTCCCCAACTGGGTGCTGCTTGTGGCTAGTGAAAGTTTTAGTTCAAAACACCTAGACAGCATCCGGTTTGCAAAGCCTACAAGAGAGGGTAAGTGCTGGACCCTACTTTAAAAAGTTGTAGCAAATTTTAAGTAACAGAATGCCCCCGAGAACAACGCTGAATCGTGACATAACATCATCCGCATGGTCACTGACAAGGCGAAAAAATTGTTGCCCCCGTGTTCCACGTGTGCAGTTGTGACTAATGGGGCAGCACCTTTTCTTCACGAAAGTTCTCCATGGAATGTTGATGGATTGCTGTAGGCTCAACACAACTAGTATCTAAAGATAGTATTTAACATGCTGATAACATTAGCCCTTATAAAGTGCTAACTCTTCAAAAGCACGCCAGTACTCTGCAACTGCACATTTTCTGTTCACAGAGCAAAATGACGTTCCTATCAAAACCAGTTTGTGTTACAAACTAAACTATGAAAAAAGGGCTGCGTGCAATGCAGGTTTCTATACGTCTCTTGCAAGCTAAAGCCCTAATCATTTTTCATTGCATCATGTCAGAGGTTCTAAGTACAAAAGGGAAAAATACCTGTCACTCCAGATTTTAACCATCACTTACATGTCTTTAATTTACTTCTCAGGGTCTCTGGCAGAGGTTGCCTTTAATGGGGAAAATGTTTTTCTTTATGAGTCTAACCTATACATAGTTCCAAGGAGCTGGTTTAAATTCAGTGTTTATAATGTAACAGACACATTGATTTATACACAACTCTTGTCCATTCCCATTTTCACCCAAAGGAGGCTTAACTTCATGCAGTGTCAAGCACTTCAGTGATTCTTAAGCGGTACAGCCACCACCATCAGCTGTTTGTGTGAATTAGGCTTTAGTAACCAATTCGTGAGCGACAATTCTATATACCAAAGTCTAAACAAGGAAATTCTGTCCTGACCATATTTCTACCAGTTTTGCTTTGCCAAGCTCAATGTTTTTCATCAAGACACCCTTAATCCTGGGAAATTGCTGGCTTACCATGAATGATCAGTCCTGGACAACATACAGTAAGGTAAAAAGGTAAAGGGACCCCTAACCATTAGGTCCAGTCGTGACCGACTCTGGGGTTGCGGCGCTCATCTTGTTTTATTGGCCGAGGGAGCCGGCATACAGCTTCCGGGTCATGTGGCCAGCATGACTAAGCCGCTTCTGGTGAACCAGAGCAGCGCATGGAAACGCCATTTACCTTCCCGCCGGAGCGGTACCTATTTATCTACTTGAACTTTAACGTGCTTTCGAACTGCTAGGTTGGCAGGAGCAGGGACCAAGCAATGGGAGCTCACCCCATCGCGGGGATTCAAACCACCGACCTTCTGATCGGCAAGTCCTAGGCTCTGTGGTTTAACCCACAGCGCCACCCGCGTCCACAACATACAGTAAACATGGGTGCAAAAAGAAAGACCTATTCCTGGAGTAAGCAGGTCTGACCAGTTACGTGAGCCTTAGTCACTTGCAGATTAGATTCCTGCAACATATTCTACATTGGGCTTGAAAGGAGTTTGGAAACCACAGCTATGGCAAGAATGAATTCTGACGTCTGCTTTTCTGACCTTATCACACTATCTTGTTAAATTGCTTGTGATTTGCTTTTGGTCCCAATTCAAGGTGCTGGGTTGAGACTAGATAAGGAGGACAGCCTCCTCCCACATGAACCTAGCCACCAGCTTTAACAAAGGCCTTGGTTACTGCTCCTGGTTTGCTTGGAGCGAGACAAAGGACAAGCTTGGGTTCAGATGTAACACTAGACCAAAGCATAACTTGGTTCCTGGTAGCATGGCAGCAGTGGGGAACGAGCTAAGTGGCCACAATTTTCTCACGGCACCAACACCCCTGCTTGTTCATACTAAACCATAGTTTCACATTACATGTAAAACAGGTCACAGAACCATCTCAAATCTGCTGTGATGTGAATGCTACCTACTTGGCAGTCAAAAATAACTGTTCTCAGAGCAACTTAGAGGCAGCATCACAGTTCAAGGGATCAGAGACTTAGGCTCTTCTTTTATTCAAATCACTTTCAATGGTGTATTCCACTAAGTTGGAGTCCTATCCATCTTACCTGGTGAAAGTCATCTGGGAAAATTTGTATCCTTATCTGGCTGAAATCGGAACATCTTCTCAGGTGACAGCTCAAATCTGCTGTCAAAAATAAATCAAAACCTGAGTTGACTTTCACTAATCACATCATTTCCTGCCTTTCATTTGTGAAGAACCTGGCTGCTGTGCAAGTCAGACGCACCTGAGTGTTACTGGCTTTCTCAAGCCATGTGTGCCTGGTTTTCAATATGGACAGTGCACCAATAATGTATTTGTGACTCTTGCTGACAGTCTTTGCTGAGAGACTGATAGCCATAAGTACCTTGGCTGTAACAGATATTTTTGTGGGCTCTCCAATACATTTCATCGTTAAGACGAAAAGGTCTAGCTGGGAGACCAAGCAGGTTTTATAGGATTGCTGCCCAAGGGTGAACATGGTGGTTTTTTCCGTGGTCTATCTTGCCCATTCATTCACCCACCGAACTTTGTGTGTATATGAAGATGCTGGGAAACATCTTACAATGCCCCTAACATTCATTGCTGATAGAACCCAGATCTCTCATGTTCATCCATATCTGGAGCCTGCCTGCTGCTGTGTCTATGCTTATCCAGCAGATGATCATGTTTGAGAACGGCAATCTTGTAAACGAAAAAGAAGATATAATCTTAAATAATTGATGTTTTGCTGTTCCTGGTAATGTAAGTTTATAGACTAGGAGTGGCCCTGGACCCATTGTTGTATTCTCAGGCAGCAGGTGTGATAACTAGCAATTTTCATCAATGACACGTGGATCAAAGGCTATAACCCTTTCTAAAGTTAGATTTGACTTCAAACCTTTACAACTGCAATATGACAATAGAATGTATTTCATGACTGGTATGAAAAGACCTACTTTTAAGTGTACCCAATAAGAAACAAAAACAGCACAGGCCTAGCGATCTCAACTACTCTTTCCCAGTACATCTTAGTCCAATGAGGGAGTTACAAGGAAAGAAGGTCCCTGCCCTCCCACGCTGCCTAAGTCCCCTCCTCTCCAAGGTTTCTTCCAAGCGATCAGACTGTGTCTGTGCACTACCAATCTCTCCACTGCTCTTTTCTCTTCATGTTCTGGGAGACCAGGGGGAGGAGAATTGGTCACAGCAGAAGAGGGAGACTCCCTGGACTCTTCAGCAGCTGACCTCATCTCTGTCTCCTGGTCCTCCTCTTCTCCAGCATCTGAATCAGGACCTCTCTGCCCCAGCTGTTGCTTCTCACTAAACCCTGATGCTTCTTCAGCTTCTGACAAATCCTCCTCCCAGTCTGCTCTCTCTTCTCCCTCTGACCACTTATCATCATTCCACCACCAGTCCCCTAGCTTCTCCTGGGGGTTCCCTTGTGGGTTCCCCAGATTGTGCCTCCTACCAATCCTCTGCATCCAGCCAGTCCATGACGTACAATCCTGCCAGGTATCAAAAACTGCTTTCTAAAGGTTCAGCTGGTGTGAAGCCATTTTGGACAGAGAACAAAAGTCTTTTGGATGCACAGAACTAGTGGTGTGGTTCTTTGGAGCAATGGACATACTTGCGGCTGGGTGAGGTCTTAGGATTTTTTTTCATGGTGTGAGAATTATCCTCTAGTTTTATAACTTGTACCTATGTTTTAGATAGTTACACAGCGGCTAGCTAACACATTACATAGAACCATAGTTAAAATTAACTATATGCATGAGCAGTCTGTTCATGCACACGACTCAAATATCCGCATTTTGTTCTTCCCCTTCTGTTTCTGCTTGTGGTTTGTTTGATGAGAACAAACCATGGGCCTAGGTTTTCAGAAAATATTAAGCCAGATTCTGGTTTTCTTCTTAGTGAATCATGGACTTCTGAACAGCACACACTAGTTCTTTTATATCAAGTCATAGTTTATTTTAACTATGGTTCTATGTAACATGTGAACCAGGCCCAAGTGTGTGCAGTACAAATCTGCAGCCTTACACACAACTTGAAAAGCCACTTTTGAAGTAAGTTACAGGCGAAAGGTGTTTAACACAAAGTCTTCTGGGAAACTAATGAACTTCCCTTCATAAGTATCCTTTTATTTGTTTATATTAAATATTTCTGATGTGTCTTTCCACTAAAAAGTTTTCAATGTAATTTACAAGTTCAAGAACAAACTGAAACAATATTTATAGGACAATAAAAAAATAATCACAACCAAAAAGAAAGCTGTGCAAGATACACAGAGAAGAAAACCCTGAAGATTAAAATATTTGGTAAGCCAAAGGCTTGTCAAAAGGGAAAGCCTTTGGGTAGCAGAACAAGACCATTAGAAAACAGGCAAGTCTGGCCCCACTGGGCAGAAAATTAATCAGGATTTAGGAACATGATAAGGCCCCTAACTATCAAACTCTCAGTTGTTAGTAGAACGCTGATAGGAAGCTCTCTAGAACTATCTCTTTTTGTCCTGAAGGCTTCATTTTGTGTTGGCCTACCCTGCTAGGGCCACATGCCAGTAAAGGGCATGAACAAGGAAAAGTGGGCATCACCAAGGCTGGAATGGTTGGCATGCATCTGTTGTCTCTTGCATCCACACTGGCAGGCATACAAACAGGAAGACATGTATATACAGTAACAGAGAGGACATAAGAGCATGTTGGATCAGGCAAATGGCACATCTAATCTATCATTCTGTTCTCACAATGGCCAAGCAGAAATATATCCCATACTCCTCTGCAGGTGGGAGGGCGGTCTCTTGCCCATCACTGCACAGTGCTGGAAGGAAAGCTTAAAACTCATGACCATAATTTTGAATTGAGTGCAGAAACAGACAGGTCATTACTGCATTTTTCTATCTGCTTAGGGTGTACCTATGTTGTTATTAAAAAATTAAAAATACAAGAGCACTTTATTATATACCTACCAAGTAGTTTCTACCCAACTCCCTTTGTAGTGTGAGAATTTGGCGTTAAATTAAAATTCTAATAAGCACTGGTTTTAGTAACATGGGTGTCCAGAGTTTCAAAAATGCTGGATGACCTGACTCAGCAGAAGCAACTTCAATGCAATCAGCAAAGATTCTCAAATGCTAATGCTTACAAAGAGGAAGGAAACAACAACAAAGAGGAGGGGGAAAAACTTTTCTAGCCTAAGGATATATGCAGCCCTATGATCTTAGATTTAATATCCAGTCTCTTCTGACTCCCCAATTTTACACATTCCTGTAGTATCAAGAAAAGGGAGGAGGGAACTATCCCAGAATAATAAACTCGATTTTCAGAAGAAAACCGTATATGTATGACTTCAGATCACAGCTCCTATCATTATTACAAGACTTAACCAAAGTGCTTAGCACTTAAGCATTTTAAGCACGGCCATGAAAAAGTGCTGAACTCCAGCTGCATTGTACTCAGTAACTTTAGCTTTTAAAATTTGTGTTTATATACGAGTGTAAATTACAATAAAGTTCAGCTATTTTAAGTCTGAGAGAAAAGGAAGTGAGTTTTGAATATATCAAAGCAAGAAACAAGGAGAACAAAAAACCATGATGGATGTGAATGTTGCTTAAACACAGGGAAAAAGTAATATTTGTAATTTTGCTATTTCAGGTATATCCTATATATTTCCTCCAAAGAGTTCAAAGCATTCTCCTCCCCCACTTTTATTCTAACATCCCTTTGAGGTAGACAAGTCTGAGGGAAAAGGGAATGTGAGCTAGTGAGCCTAGGTGACGCTAGACTCGTTCTTGTAACACTAAACTATGGTTTCACATTACTTCCAAACCAGGCAAGTGAATTTAATAAGTAAATAAATAAATGATAACTGAACTTAAGGTCACCCAATGAACTTTATGGCTGAGTATGGGATTTGAACACACACACATATGGATTCGGGCATATTGGATGATATAGCACTGTCTTTCCTGTATATAAGAGATTAACATTTCCAGACAAGAATTTAGCAGAATGTTTTATTAAACATTCATGGATTTTTCAATTATCTGTGGATGCCCAAGCACAACCACAGTAATGGAATCAATCCAAATTCTTTCCTCTTCTGTAATGCAGAATCACTATATGGATCTTCCAAGAATAAGGATGTCCTGGTCTTTACCAGGTTTCATGAATTTGTTTAGTGTTACCTCTGAGGATAAAAAAAAAAAAGTAACCATGCAGTTGGGCCCCCTTCCAATTAATAACTTAGAATTAATAAATTAATCTAATTAATAAATTAGAATAGACTCCTAATTTATTCTGTCTGAAGTCAGGTGAATGCCAACTTAAGTCATAATGAAGAATCCAAAATATTTCTTACTCCACATTTCTCTTAATTTTCCCAGTATTAAGTGAGCAATGTTACAGCTCTAAACCATGAAACTACATATAAATATGACACTTGACATTTCTGTATTTTTATCTAGCAGCATAAAGAATGGAATTTGAAGGCCATTCTGATCTGAACAGAAACAATAGTAAAATGTATACGTTCTAGAGGGCTGGAGTCTGGATGCAAAAAAAAAAAAAAATCCCAATAGACGGTGTGTATCTGTGTCAATTGTGCTCCCTGGCTGGGACTGCCCCTAGCACCATCTGCTGTTAGTTGCCCTCTGCCCTGTTCCCATCAGCTTCAGTGGGTATCAACTGATGACCGATGGCCAGGCATATACAGTGCAACATGCACAGATCAAATAAACAATTATCTTTATTTTCACCACCAACTACAATGCAAGACTAGAACTGCCTGCTCCAACAGATAGAAGAAGGAAGGAATCCTGCTGCCACCGCACCAAAGACAACTACAGAGGCCTTTGCCACTTAGGAAAGGGAAGCCTGACATCTGGCTTCATGTGTACATATGCATGCTGTGCTGGCATCACGGGAGACGGGGTTTGATGTTGGACTATTTAAGCCTGAACCATGTTATGTGTTCATTGTGGCATCCATCCTCTCACCCTTTATTCAGTCACCTTTTGGGGACCAAGTAGGATTTTTTTCTTCTCATGTCAGCTGACAGGCCTGGCTGGATAGCGTTGGTGAGCACCCTTAGGGACTTTTAAGGGTGAAGGATACAGTTCTGAGAACTGCCTTCAGGAACCCGCTAACAGAGCAAGGAGCATCTCTGAGGCCAACCCATAACATCTGCACTGAGCTGTGGAACCCCAGGAGGGAATGTAACAGCAAGGCCTTCCTACTCCCTTGAAATGGTGGGACTTCAGGAAAAGAGTGTATGAAAAGCTACTCCTTACTCTTGGAAGCACTGGCTCATCCAGTTTGCTATGCATAATTAGCATCCTGAATCTTGGTTCCCTTCTACAGATCTGGTATGCTAAAGAAATAAAATGTGACCCAGTTCACCCAACCTTTGTGCCTTGCTCCCTGGGTTCCCTATGCGGTCACAATCATGTCCCAATGTCTTGGAACTTTTTTAGCACCTAGGCAGAATGACAACTCTACACCGCAGAGGTTGTACTAACTAAATGCATTCCCTTTCAAATAGCCTCCGCTCAAAGCCCCTCCAATTTTTAAGAGATTCTAAAAATACACCATACAGGCATCATATGAAAGCAACAAATGAACAGAATGAAATGATCAATTTCATGGATTTATTTTAGCTACAGCATACACTGGCTTGACTGCATTCTAAAAAGCTTCATTCTAGGCCCAGCACTGCCCTACATAAAACGTCATGCTTCTTTTTATCATAGAACTAACAATATGCCTCTCATTAAGGTTGGATGGAGGAATAGGACTCAAGAGAAATTTAGCATCCTTCACAAAGTCCCTGCTGGCTGACGCCGGACCACTGTGAGGAGTGGTGTAAGAGGTTCAGTTTCCACTATAACATTACCTCATACGCAGTGCTCCTGCCACCACCCATGAGTGAAGATGAATCAGATGGCTCAGTCAGTGCAGCATGATATTCTTAATATCAGGGTTGAGGGTTCTAGACCCACACTGGACAGAAAATTCCTGAATTGCAGGCGGTTAGACTAGATGACCCTTGTGGCCCCTTCAAACCCTACAATTCTGTGATTACACAGAAGGTAGAGCAATGCACAGGTAACCCTAGCTTTGTGAGGGAGGCAGGATTTCAGGTTTTCCCCCCACACCCAACTGTACCTCAACAGCTAGTTTACTTTGTTCCATTGAGCTCAGTGGGAACTACTGGCAACCGACAAAGACTCAAAATGCCTAAATGGGTTTAAGATCCAGCAAACAAAGGCTGGTGTTCACCTGGCTACTCACTAACCCCAGCTTTTATCCCCACCCACTACTAAGTACTATGACACATATGTGCCATGATGTGAAAGTGTCAGTATTGGTACAGGTGCCTGTTCCATTTGAAGGGCACTTGCTAATCCTTCCACCCTTGTTCACCTGGCCTTGTTATCTCTGGAAGAAACTACACTGAAAATTATGTTAAAAAATTACCATCAGCCTTTGGCTGGAAAGTAGGAATTTGCAAGGGAAATTAATTAATCTTATTGAAACTAGCATTTCTTGGACAGCTAACTCAGAACTTTAGAAAAGTGTCTACTCCGATGTTGAACTGAGATCTTAACATTATGAATCATTCATATTGGTGCTCGATCAACAGCAAGCATTAACAGTACTGTATAGAAATTCAGAAATTTTCCACAATGTATCTAGAAATACTTTCTGAGATATCTTTTAAAATATGTCTTCAAAGTGCCCATCTCCTAATATCTACCATATTTTGGTAATGACTGAGAGATTCTGAGAGACCATTTAGGGTCAAAACTAAGGAAGTTTTGCTTTAGAAGACCAAAATATACCCAACAAAAGAAAGTAACGCGAGGCCAGCTGTACTTTAATCCATTCCAAATTGTTAATACATATTTCTGTTTAACAGGTAATACGTCCTGTTTAACATTATGTTTATTAGCCCAGGAAGTAATCCATGAAATTTAGGATCCTAAATTGAACAGGATGTAAATTTATAGGAAGTTATAAAACTTGTAGAAACATCTAGGAAGAAAAGGGAAGGGTGGGAATTAAGCTAGCCAACTGTTCGTTGCAATTACTGTGAATGGCGAATTGACAATACTTTAAAATCTCTTAAAAATAAAATAATAAACAGACTCTTTAACTTAGACCAAGGAATTTTCACTGCCATAGTGTAATAGAGCTTGAAAACTCCGGCATCAGCGGGGAGGGAAGGCACTCAGCAGCCAGCCTCTGTGTGTGAGAGAGAAATGCAATTAAGGCTCCCACCAGGGATAGAGAACTAAACAAAACCCGCATCTTCACACAAGAGCTTTTTTCTTCCACATGAGGGACAAGGCCTCAAATCTTTTTGGTGAAAAGCTAGCATTTAGGACAACACACTTTCAGATTTTCTCACAGAGGATCAAAGTAAATAATGGAAGGGCAGCAAACAAAAGGGAAAACTTCAGTGCACTTACATTAAAAAGAGATAAAGAGGGCTTAGGAGTGACTGAAGAAATTGCTGGCGTTTTCAGAAGCATAAAGAGAAAAGCACTACATACAACTAGCATAAGGACGGGTGCTTCCATTAACTGAGTGGCATGCAAGTCATATATACATGCTCACAAATTATATACAAAATGCAAACATGGGCACACACACAGAGAGAGAGGATTTTATCTCTCTCTTAGCACCAACTTGAAACAGCACACACATCCTCCCCCCACAAATAAATCTCCCTTGCTTCATAGTTCTCCCCCAAGGATAGCAATCACTTAGGTGCATAAATAGCTCTTTTAAACAAAACAACATTCCCACTTTTTACATCAAGCCAATAACTTTTTTATATATATATAAAAATCTTAATATTCACCATTCTACTTATATCGTATTACAGCTCCTAGGATTTAATGGACATCTAGATACAATGAAGATATTTATTTCAATGGTTCTACTCTGAGAATGGTTCATACAATACTGGCTATCACCCTATGTTAGATACAGGAGGCAAGTGAAATTGTGGACCACTTCACTTAGAATGGAAAAGAAAGCTTTGGCAGGGCGAGATCCTTCAACCAACGTATCAGATTTATACATTAGATTTATTTTACTTCACGCAAAGAATAACAACACACTGTTGTTGTACAATAAACATGCCTTGTGTTTACCAAAGGAATGGAAGCAAAAGGCAAGTCCAATGCCTTAAGGTGCTTACAGTCTAAACTTTGTGGAGGAAACAAGGAACATGAACAAGCGAGACAGGAAGGAGGAGGACAATTTTAAGAAAATGCAATCTTTTTCTTTTTTTCATCTTGATTTCATTTGGTATAAAGGGCCGAGTCAAAATCTTCACAACAGTAATTTTAGAAGGAATTTCAAGTAAGAGGCTGTAAGTGTTTTGGAATGAAAAACGAGGTGAAGGAACTGCCTTGAAAAGGGGCTGTGAACATGGATCAAGGAAGCATTTGGGGCATGTTGTTTTCCTCTCGGGAGGAAACAAAACCTGCTCGTTAAAAGGCCCAAAGCACACACAGCTCTTCCAGCATAACTCTCTAGCTTGCTCACTAATAACTAATAATTTAGAAACTGAGCTAAAGTTAAGTGCTTTCAATGATTTCAATGATAATGATTTAAGCAGATGGTTACCTGAGTTGTACCTATATTAATGAACTTAGTAGGATCTGTTAAGAATAACAGACTAACAAAACGATGGCAAGGTGGTTGTTTCTAATTCTTAGTCAGATTCAATACTGGTTAATCAATTTGAAATCGGAGTTCCAGTATGTGACTTGCCGTACACTGATGTGGCCTCCTTTATGTATCTAAGCAGGTTTTCCTGTTGTTACTCTGTCTCTCACAGCTACAGCAAACTACTGTAGCTGTGAGAGACAGAGTAACAACAGGAAAACCCCCAGAAACCCAGAAGACAAAAGTCAGAGATTGATGTGCATTATAATGAATGAAATAAGTATTTGATTCCCTATCAACCAGCCAGATGTCAGGCTACCTGGTATTTTCACTGTATGTAAGGACCTGAGATTAGAAGCACCTGCTGTAAGGGAGAGGTCTTACCTATAATCCCAGCTTGTTACAGTACCTGTACAAAAGACACCTGTCGACAGAAGCAATCAATCCAGCAGATTCCAAAGTAGCCACCATGACCAAGACCAAAGAGCTGTCCAAGGATGTCAGGGACAAGATTGTAGACCTGCACAAGGCTGGACTGGGCTACAAGACTATTGCCAAGCAGCTTGGTGAGAAGGTGACAACAGTTGGTGCAATAATTCGCAAATGGAAGAAACACAAAATAACTGCCAACTTCCCTCGGTCTGGGGCTCCATGCAAGATCTCATCTTGTGGGGTTACAATGCTCAGGAGAACGGTGATGAAGCAGCTCAGAACTACACAGGGGAAACTCTTCAATGATCTCAGGGCAGCTGGGACCATAGTCACCATGAAAACAGTTGGTAACACACTACGCCGTGAAGGACTGAGATCTTGCAGAGCCCGCAAGGTCTCCTTGCTCAAGACAGCACATGGACAGGCCCATCTGCAGTTTGCCAATGCACATCTGAATGACCCAGAGGAGAAATGGGTGAAAGTGTGATCAGATGAGACCAAAATCGAGCTCTTTGGCATCAACTCAACTTGCAGTGTTGGAAGGAAGAAGAATGCTGCCTATGACCCCAAGAACACCACCCCCACCGTCAAACATGGAGGGGGACATATTATGCTTTGGGGGTGCTTTTCTCCTAGGTACAGGACACCTTCACCGTACTGAAGGGACGATGGACAGGACCATGTATCATCAAATCTTGGGTGAGCACCTCCTTCCCTCAGCCAGGGCATTGAAAATGGGTCGAGGATGGGTATTCCAGCATGACAATGACCCAAAACACACAGCCAAGGCAACAAAGGAGTGGCTCAAGAAGAAGCACATTAAGGTCCTGGAGTGGCCTAGCCAGTCTCCAGACCTTAATCCCATCGAAAACCTGTGGAGGGAGCTGAAGGTTCAAGTAGCTACACATCAGCCTCGGAATCTTACTGACTTGGAGAGGATCTGCAAAGAGGAGTGGGACAAAATACCTCCTGAGATGTGTGCAAACCTGGTGGCCACCTACAAGAAACATCTGACCTCTGTAATTGCCAACAAGGGTTTTGCCACCAAGTACTAAGTCATCTTTTGCAAAGGGATCAAATATTTATTTCACTCAACTCAGTGTGTCACCTAGACGTGTAACTGTGGTTAATGTTAACAACTGTTCATGGAAGCAAGCCAGTTTCAGTCACTAAGTTGGCTTGTTTGGAACTAGCAGTAGTAAAAGTTAACTGCAGTTTGCCAGACTTGGGTGACATGGAAAGCTATGATTCATTTAAATGGAAGCGAGAGCTTCTATATCTCCTCTCCACAGTCATGCTTGAGGAGAAGAGGAGAGCATGCAAGGCCGAAGCTCGGTGCAGCTCTTTACATCATGGTGAATCATGGATTACCCTGACATCCTTCCTCATACACTGAAGCACTGGGATGGATTGCACTATAAAGCACAAACTTTGTGTAACTTTATGATACTCAAGCAAAACTTCTCAGACAAGAATTTTCTCAGACAAGAATTTGTGCATGGCGTACATATGACAAAGAGAAAGCATACATGTATGCACTACCTTGCAGGCACTCACCATTGTGTGGATTGGCATGCTGCGGCAGAAGGAACGGCTCTATTAAACTTAGGGCAAAATTATGATTTCAACAGTTATGCCCATTTGGAATTTGTTGAATCAAGGGCACTAAGTTTTGGATATAATATATGGTACAATCCATCTTGCATGCAAACAGGGGAGGGGTGGTGCCATGGGCCAAAATAGAGCCCCGCTCTTCTGAACTTTGCGATGCGGTTCCTCCTCCCCCCCCAAACAAAAATGCTCATATTTTAAAAGAAGCATACAGAAGAACACTGCTTGCAAAAATGTGTCTCTTAAACGAAAGTCCCTATGAAGTGTGTATATCAGGGAAAATGCAAAACTAAATGGCTGACAAATTTTCATTAGCACTTTTGTTAAAAATTGCAAAATGATGCCGTTATGTGTGGGAGATGATGTTTCTTAAGAATCTCTGGCCTAGGCCACATAGACCTTTACAAGTGAACAAAATCCAAGCTGGGGTAGCTCAGCTAGTAGAGCATGAGACTTTTAATCTCAAGGTTATGGGTTCAAGCACTGCAGAGAGTTGGACTAGCTGATCCTAGTGGTCCCTTTCAACTCTATGATTCTATGACGGTATCACAATCTGAGATATTATCAGAGAAATGTCTACTCTCTGTCTTGGATGACAAAGCAACCACTGCTAATAGTGATACAACACAGTTGCTTATACTTTACATTTTAATTTGCTTTATTGAGTCTCTTTGTTGCTATATAACAATTTCAGAAGATTTCATAATATTGATTTCAAATATTTCTTTCTCAAATATTTCATTTTGGTAAGCTTAGAACTTCACTCATCAAAATACATTTTCACAAATCAATTCAGTGCTGGATACTATGAGTTTGCCTCATTCCTCTCTAATTACTATGCAAAGAAAATAAATATTAGATATAATTTATTGATGTCCTTTGTAGAATGTTTTGTGGTCAGTGAATAATGACAGAGGTAGAAGAACTTCCTGGAGTCACCTGGGGGCAATGGATAGAGATTCAATGGTGAAATTAGCTGGCGGGTGGTTTTCAACTTACTCACTCTGTGCTACTGAAGTGAGATTATTCTACATAAAAATCTAAATCTCTGGTTAGGAGGGACTAAAAATGTTCTTAAAATTAAAATGGTGCATATACATCAAAGACATCCCTTGCCCTTGCAAAAAAAAATAAATGCTGAAATGGTGCTCCTGTAGCAACTCATGGATATATACTCTGCAAAAATATACTGTGCATGAAAGAATGTATAGTAGAATTGTGGATTCTCTAGTCATTTTTCTCAGGTGCAGAATTCCATCCTAGGAACTGGACTTTCATGACCCAACCAATCAGGCAGCTACCTTAGAGGTTACTTCTAAGTAACAGTTATATATATAAAATCTAGGCTCCGCAGTCAATTCAACATAGCTGAAATTTTCTATGTGATGCAGTTACCCAAAAATTTGGTTAATGGAAATGAATAGACCCTTTCCAAACAAGGATTTCATAGAGAGCTACCAAAAATACACTATATCTTGGCGTAGTTCCTCAGAAAAGTTGCTTCTTAGGAATTTATTAAAAACACATTCAGGATTTTATTTTTTTATTTTTCTAAAACCCATCTTAACTGTTACTCTGTTAAGTAGGAGATGGAGAAGAGATTGCAATCAAATGCAGAAGGACCGTAGGGCTATAATATTTTGGGGGATTTAATATTGCAATGAAAATGAGCATGTATTTTCTGCATGTTCTTTTGGCATTAAAAAAAGGTGTTGAAAAAGAAAAAGACCCATTCAACAACACCAGGCAGTACAATGTTGAGAATGCCAAGCAAACAAACAAACAAACAAACAAACAAACAAAAAACCACTAGGGAACTTGTCCTCTGAAACCCAACTGAAACGAAGAAAACTGGGGGGGGGGACCCATTCATTTCAATGGCATGTACACAGGGTAACCTTTCTGGTGCATTTTCCCTGACAACTCTGGCTTATATGACATACTGCATTATATAGAAGGCCAGAAGCGCAAAAATCATTTTCGGTTCGAAAGTGTTATTTTCTTTTAAGTACATATAAAATATGGCTTTAAAGTGCTTCTTAACCATTCCTTCCATTCTTCTTTCGTGACTATCTTTGTGATTGCTTATGCAACCCTGGGAAAAATGTAAATTGTATTTCCTCATGGCAAATTGCAACTGAATTAGTCTACTGGGCGGACAAACAACACAATCAAATTCCCTGGCTTTTTATTGAACCTCTACTTGACTTAGTATACATTTGAAAACAAAACAAAAAAAGATCGTCTCTCTCAGGGTCTCTGACATTGCAGGCCATGAGAGATTCAATGTCACTCCCAGCATACAAATTTATTAGTCTATAAAATTTGACACTCTCTTATTTATTCACAGAAAGGACAAATGAGATGGTTTTTTTTCATACTTACTAGAAATATCTGGGAGTGTTTATATGCTGCTCCATCTGGAGGATGCAAATAGTGAAGGCCTACTTTACAATTCAGAAGGCAAAGAGCCGCTGAAGGATAACAAATGACTTCATGGTGAAACAGCTATTGAAATTCTTTCAGTACGTGATATTAAAAACAACTGAACAAACAGAGATAAGGGGCAAATAGGATTTGAAACAGACTTTTTTTTTTTAACCAGAAGAAAAACAAATGAAGCTCCTAGTTGAAGCTTTAACATTGCAGTAATTTTGTAGATAGTTTAGCTTTGGCACATGTGATCCATCACTACATGAAAGGTCACCGGCCAAGGTTCATTAGCCCAAAATTTGATCGGTTACATTAGGTTGTCACCGTGGGGCATGCTTCTAGCTTTGAAGGGGCACTGTTTCTTCTCTAGAACGTACTAGGGATGCTCTTCTTAGTATTAAAATTAGCTAATCTTGGTTAAATCCCACTAAAAACTTGATAAATCTGCTCTGGATAAATTTATCTCAAAGCGCTTACTGCTAGGTAATCACAAAACAGTTGCCCTGGTGGTCACACACTCACTGCTGCATGGTGTGTTTTTTTAAGAATATCTGCCAGGTCCTAGTGAGAAGCTATTACGACGTTTATTTTAAATCCTGTAAAAAGTACTTTTAATTGTTATGAAATAAATCCAGAGTCAATCCAGGTTTACATCAAGAGCTAATCAGTCGGGACCAATTTTGTTAAGTATGAAAATGAAGAAGAGATAGCTTTAAATGTTCTGTCTCCATGGAAATACGTGTGATGTCATCACTGCACAGCAGTTTGCCAGCAGATGTACAGTAGCCCCTCTTTGGCCTATGGTCACACAGACCATTGCTGGCCAGGAATAGAGTTAATAAGGGAGAATCTCTTTGCTTACAACTATTTACACAGTTAATTTTTAGAGTTTCTGAAGAATGTATTTTACCATAATTTGTGGGTAGAAAGATAAAGATATATAGGCACAGTAGTCGGGTAACGTAATTTTAAAATATGTTCCATGTTTTAAACATAACTAGATAAACTCTCATTTGAACACAATTGCAAACGAATGTTGTTTAAACAGGTGCCAATAGATCTGCCAACGATGATTTAGAAATAGAAAATCAGCGTTGGGAAGATATCCCCTCCCCTACCCAAACTCTGATGAATTTCACCCTCCGATCATTTGCCAGTGCTAATTATGAATTGGTGTAACAAGCATCTAGAACTCCACGTCCAACACTGCTTTCGGACCTAAGCTAAGATGGAACACCAGTATGTAGGTAATATTAAACCACAGTTAAGGCTACATAGTGAAAGAAAATTGGTTTGTGGCAGACTAGGGAGGAAGAAAAAGGAAGTGTTCATTTTCAAAACTGGTTCCCAATTCGTAAACTACGTACAGACTGCAAAGTACTATTGGTCTCTCTACATTGGAGCAGTGCAACGACTTACTGGGAGGCAGAGGCAGTGAAAAAGGTTTGGTTTTATCCCTGCTTAAAGTTAAGTAGGCAGTTTCCATGAGTCTTCTTTACTTGTATCAAGATGTCTAAAACGGTTCAGTACTTAAAGGGTCAAAATGTATTATCATCTCAGTTCATCTAATAAGTAATGTTTTTGCCAAACAAAACCAATTCCCAATAAATTCTCACTGTATTTGTGTGCACCAATTTGATTTAGAGGCCTGTGGGGAGACACCATTTGGTAGCTCAGGAACACAGAGGGCTAGGTGGTGCTGAGGAGAAAGCAAAGCTCATGTGCCAGAAGTGTTATTGTGTCAGGTTGATTTATTGAGTGAGCTTCACTTCACCGAATGTTCCGAGATATTTATTTCCCTAAAGGCTCTGCAAAGATATGAACAGACCTGCATCCACAGATGTCATCATTGCTCATTTTACCGAGTCATGAAATTTCCTCAACTGCAATTTGTCCATCTAAAATTGCTGTAACAGGACAAAGTCAACAGTAGCTTCCCTCTCCTGTCCCTCCCATCTGTAAAGTGCTACTTTGCAAACATTACCTTGGAACTTTGTGACTCGGTATCATTTTTCTGAATATTTATGTGGCAACTCCAGTTTAGGAATATTGACTATACTGGAGACAAGTGTAATCTTAAGAGCATTACACTTTCCTGATAATTACTACACTACAAATTTGAAAAGGGTTATATTCAAAATGTTGTTTTTTAAAAAAAACTTACATAGCAGATAAAATATAAAGTAAGAAACCTTCAAACAGCATTTTAGATTCTTGTGTTCTACAAGATCTCCAGAATCACCTGTTTTGCCCAAAGTTTGCTCTTATTGTTATGGGTTGTATTCAATTAAGTATTACCCACAGTAGACACAGTGAAACTTCTTGTTGTTTAGTCGTTTAGTCGTGTTCAACTCTTCGTGACCACATGGACCTATCGACCTTAAATTAGTCATGTCTCTTAAATGCAGTGGATCTACTCTGAGTGGAACTTACACTGAATACCACCTAATCAACTTGTATAGTCTACATGGCACCTTGCAGAGTACCATAAGCAATAAAACTACCTAAGAAGTTTAATCACTGCAACTGCAATGGAAATTAGCTTAATTTCGACTGGACTAAGGAGCACTAAGGTGCCACAGATGCTAATGACTGCATGAGCCCATATCTTTTCTAAACTGATGGTTTTAATTTTTCTTGACTCAAAAATGGGCTATAAGTGTTTCCAAAATGGGGCTTAATACTGCAGGTAGGTCATTGAGACACCACAAACAGGTCACTGACAACAGTTTGTTTGTTTTTTAACTTTGTGGATTTCTACCATATTGAATCCAGAAAAACTAGGGGGTGAGGGTGAAGATGCAGACTGACATCTGGTTGACAACGATGTTGTGTGGATGCTTTAAAAGAACTTGCATGTATGAGGAGCGCCAATCCTTGTTAAAAAACCTGTCTGGATGCACCCTCTGGTATTTTAGGAATTCTGGGCTTGGAAATGTTCTGATGGTGTTTCTTTCTTTCGTCAGCCATGTTCACTCATAATCATGAATCAGACTTTCTGGCATTGTGATTTACCAGGAAAGAGCATGTTGCCTGATCATTCCTAGTTTGTTCCTCCCCCAGCTGGCATAGGCAAGATAAGCAAATTTAGGAAAACTTTTCTTCACATTACTTTCTAATGTTTCTTCCTAACAAGTTCCAGCAAGCCAACAACAAACCATTGCTTTAAGTGACTATGTTATGTTAAGCACAAAGGCAAATCTCTTGCACCAAGCATGGGGTGCCAAAGCAGGCATGGAAACTATGACATCCAATGGAAGGCAAGAGGCAAGTGGGCCAGATTTTGGCGTTGAACAGGGCGCTGCTGAAATTCGAGGCACCGAGGTCTGCCACTGTGAAGGAGAAACAATCCCTGGTTTGGACATAATGTGAAACCAAAGCCTCCTGTTTTGTTTATCCTACTCACCCAAGGGACAAGCAAAGCAACAGCAACTAGACAATATGAACTAGTAAACGGAATGTGGTTTCACCACTTCAGATAGAAGGACAGAGATGTGTGCACCATAGGAAACAGCTTAAAAAGGAAGGCAACATAAATTTACACAATAATCGTAAATACTTTTGGATGCAATTCTATACCCAGTTTCTATTGAACACAACAGGATTTACTTCTGAACGAACATAAACAGAACTGTACTATAAGAATACCATTACCAAATATAAAAAGTAAGGGAGTCTATAATCTATAAATTATCAGTTTAAGAACTAGAAGACAGAGTGAAAAGACTTCAGACCCTTGGGATTTACTTAGTCCTCTACTAAAATACTGAGACTTGCCATCCAGAGCTATATGTAAAACAGTGGCTCAGGTGGGCAGAATAAGCTAAGAATTAAGTGACAGGGAGACTCTGAGCACATGCTCAGCCCAGGAATTTGTGACCAGTACCAGAGCCAAGCTCATAAATCCTTTCACCAACAAATCAATTTCTGGTTTTCTTCCAGGCATTCTTTTTCAGCACTCTGCTTTTTGGAGATGGGGGGGGGGCTTTTCAAATGCTTTTTGCTAGTCAACTGAAAATCTGAAGCCCTTGCCAATGATCCTGAGTTCTACCTTCTTCCCACCCTTATTGTAAGGGTCCTTTTAAGGGTTTCGAATGGAGTGGCTATTAAAATAAGAAAGTCTTTTTATGTCAAGATGTGTAAATTATTAAAATTCTGATTTGAAACAAATGGCTCCAGTTACTAAAAAGATTAACAGTCCAAGGTCTTTTTTTTAGAAATAAAAATTTAAGCCCAATAATCTTTGTCATGCAGCGAAAGGGGAAGTTTATTGAGGCAGGCATATTTTTAAAAACTATGTTAGCATCCTATGACAGAATATGCTGGCTTATTTAAATATGTTAATATTTCTCATTATGCAATTAACAATAACCTTCATCCATTTGTGAAAAACATTTTGCCAAGCATGCACATAAAAAATTAGCAAGTGAAGCAAAATCACCTTAATTTGCTTTGGACCAGCAAATAACCAACTAATTTGCAGAAATCCCTGCCAAGCACTCATATTAAATGCTTCATGCTTATTTTATGACCTCTGCTGCTCTTCTCCTTCCCAGGCCCTGAATCATATGATCATTAACATATTGCAAGGTCTGAAACTTTATTTTTTACATTCTTTAATTAATGCCTGTTTATAGAGGGCCATAGGACTTCAGATCCAGTTAATGAAACTTCTCTCCCCCAGGCCCCTGGAGCCCAATAGAGAGATTTCTCCTCTGTTGTTTTAGTAGCTTTTTTCCAACTGTTTGTTTATACACACTTAATTGATCTCTTTAGTCCCAGAAGCATTCCAGAGACACAACCTGTTCCAAGGCAAGCTAAAGTCTCCCCCCCTTCTTTTTTTTATAAAAGCCCTGATTGCCCAAGGTTATCAGTTTTAATTTGAAAGCTGAAGATTCAGCTTTATTTACACTGTCTAAAAGACAAAACTGATATGGGCCCCGAAGTATTCTGGTTTCGGAGTAGCTACAAACACACACTGTATATAATTATTTTGATGTAGAACTAAGTAATTACTAAATGCTGCTATGTCTTGTTTTATTGCATTTAAGAAACTCACTCTTCATAACAAGTTGAAAATAAGAACAAATCAGACTGCCAATGCATGAAATGTTCATGGCTCTTCAATTTACATTTTACATATTCCCTATGACAAGACTTTCTATTATGCTATTCTCTTTTTTCCTAGCATAATTAAATTAAAAAAGTAATTGGATGGTGCTGCACACTGCTGCAATGTCTTAATCACATAGACAAACAGTTTTACAATAGCTTACACCATTTGCCACATGGGGCAATGGCATCATTGTACCACGCTATAAACTAGAGAGAGATATCACATACCAGCTACCAAGGCAATGTACTGAATCTCTAGGTGCCTGCTTGTGAAAACAGGAGAGGGAAGTACATTTGCTATCTTGATTGGCAACTTCATGTCTGAAATCTTAATTAACTACAAGTGACCAAGGCTGCCAAGAGAAGAGGGGGAGGAATTTGTGGGTATACAGTTCCATTTAAATAAAAAAACCTAATTTAGTTTCCAGCCATAAAAAGCCATTCTCAAAAAAGGACAAGAGTTTAGTCAAGAGTTTATAGCAGCAGCTTAATGTTTTAAAATAGAAACCAGAAATATGAAAAATAGCAAAGAATGCACAGTTGTTTCTATCTAGTCCCCTCTAGCTCACACTGGCAGCAGTTTAGATTGTCATCCAAACCCTAAACTGGATAATCCTAACTACCACTAGTTGAAATAAGTCAGCTTCATAAACTATGCCTTAAAGTTGGTTCATTTCCATTGAGCAGAGTTAAGATCAACCATAGTTTGGATGGGTTTAATAGGACACAGCCTGCTGAGATAAATAAAAATAAGCAAAATACTGTGAATTCCTTTCTCATGGTCATGCCAGATTAGGAGGGTAAATGCTCACAGACATCACATTAAACCATCCTTTAGCACATGGGTAGGCAAACTAAGGCCCAGGGGCCGGATGCGGCCCAATCGCCTTCTAAATCCAGCTCGCCGACGGTCCAGGAATCAGCGTGTTTTTACATGAGTAGAATGTGTGCTTTTATTTAAAATGCATCTCTGGGTTATTTGTGGGGTATAGGAATTCGTTCATTGTTATTTTTTTCAAAATATAGTCTGGCCCCCCACGAGGTCTGAGGGACAGTAGACCGGCCCCCTGCTGAAAAAGTTTGCTGACCCCTGCTTTAGCATTATGTCCAAACTGGCTCAAAGAGCACTAATATACAGTGAGAGAGACCTTTCAAGAGAAATAATTCAAGTTTTGCTGCAGCTCCAAGAGTATCCCTTTTTATCTTGTATTCTAACTTCCTCAGCTTTGTTTCTATGCCCCTAGTTCAATTATCTACAGCCCAATATTGGTAAAGAAAAATGTGAGCTTCTTCTAATTCTCCATTAAGTTGGAGAGGTAATCTCCCCCCCCCCTCACACACACACACGTATCTTATATCTGCATTGTTTTCTTTCAATCCTAAATGTGAGGGTTATAACATGGACTCAGATCTAAAGTATGGGATAGATGCTTACATGCTACCCACACAGAATACGCAATGGCGAGGTTACATTAAGCCAGCTCTAAGAGAACCTTTGTAGATAATGTCAGCAATGAGCAACCTTTTTCCCCTGGGACCTCATGCAAGTGATGGGTGTTCTGGATTAACTAAAAATCCAGAAATAAACGTGTTTTGGATTAACTAATCCAAAAGAAAGACTGCACTCCTTCTGTTTTCACCATGACAATCTCAGATTAGAATTCCCAGCAGTATTCAGGTCTACTCAGAAGTCATCCCCACTGGGTTTAACAGAGTTCTTCTCAAATGAGTATGCTGCTATTGTTCTGGAAAGAAACTGAAAGCAATTCCTTTCTGACTTTAGTATAGATGCACATACATACATTGCAGAAGCCTGCCAACTTGTTCTCAGGCAACTGGGATGGGAGAATGCTTTCCCCAAAGCCATACAACCAGAAAACAACGTTGTTTGAAAAAGAATCAATCTATTTTTATCAAATACCGCCCCTCTCCGTTGTTCTGAAACAATACAGAGGTATGGGGAAATGTGTTTTTTTAAAGCCCTGGAAAAATGAGGAACCCAAGAGAAAGGAAGAAATGGGGGAGTTTGGGGAGACCCGATGGACATCTACATAAAATTGGGTTAGGGCTGCAGGTTGCTCTCCTTGGGGTATTCATTTATCTCCTGGACAACTGACAGCCCATGTGGAGTAACACAATAAAAATAAAAGTCCTGTATTCAAATCCTCCACAAACCATGACATGCACTGAGATTGAGCTGTCATTATCTCTCCACCTAGGTTACCTCACATTCTGTTGCAAGGATAAAATGCCAGGCATGGCCCTCCCTGATGTCCTCTGAGAAAGGCCTTCTCTGCTGCCAGATCTTCCTACAGAGCGGTCTGCTTCCCAAAATCAAGATCATTTCCTGGATGGCTAAAAAAAACCCTAAGGTGGTGGTTGCTGCTGCTGTTATTATGTGAAGTAGTTTGATACCTAAACTGAGGAGCCATAAATCTGCAATAGGCCAGGAAACCAGATTCGGAAGCCATTGTTTGAAGTGGATTTGCTAACCATAGCTTGTGGTAGATCAGGCTTGGCATGTGGACTAAATTTACAAGCCACAGTTATGGCCTGTACTTGATCTCCTCCAGAGGGCATTCCACCTCAAGACAGGACTCCTGAACAGATGGAAACGGATAAGCAGCTCCAAGCCACAATTGCCCTGTTAGGTTTATACACTCAAACCAGGATTTAACCTGGTGTTTGAACTGAGCCATAGAAAAAAACCTCACATTTGAAGCAATATTCAGACTAAGCAGAGTGTGAAAAATGAAGGTCGCTTTCTCACAGTTAAACGTCAAATCTCAGTGCAAAAGAGGGAGAAAAGACAATATACTTATCAGTCTCCCATTGAATATGGCGTTAACTTTGTCCAGATTATGCTCAAAGGCATCAGAGTCCCAGGTTTATTGGGAAAACTTTTCAGAAATAAATAAAATGGCAAAATATCCAGAATTAAGATCACAAAAAAGTATTAGGGCATAAGTAAACAATCTATTAATATTTCATTTGCTGGCCAGGGGGTGGGGTGGGGCGGAGTTAGCACATTCTGTACAACCCAAGACAAACAGAAGCTAAAATAAATCTTTACAATATAATTATTCGTTCCCTCTAAGTTTATCGCTCAAGGTGACAGACTAATGATTGACAATTTACAATGCCTTCATAGGAAATAAACCAATCAGAGATGTGCCTCCACAGTTCTGGCCTTATTTTCAAATGTATCTGTTTCCAAAGAGTTCTACTGATTAGAGGAAAAGGCACACAGGGAGCAAACATCATTTACACCTCTCTCCATTCCAAACTTGAAACCGTACAAACAGGAACCATTTTGGTTTTGCAGCTGTTTAAAAATAGAAGTCACTATTTGGAGATATGAAAATCAGGAACAATCATCAGATAGTACTCATAGAGAATTATAGGGGTCTTTCACACAGCTAGAGCGGGGGGGGGGGCAATATTTCCAAAGGTCTGGAATCCCGAAACCTGTAAACAAAATCTGTGGAGCAGATAAAATTTTAAATGGCACAATGCAATTAAAGCTGAATTCAATTTGAGTGCACCCCTGTCCATCTGTCAGGGAAACAAAAGCTGAGAAGCTCCATTATTGCTGAATCCCTGCTCTTGTTAATTTGCTTGCTGAGAGATTTCAATTTCTAGGAAGTGCACAAATTAGTGTTCAGCCAGGGCTAGATCCTCAGTAAGTATAAGCAGATGGTGGAAATCAGCCCTAATCAAGTGGCCAAAGCCTCCCCCCCCTCCCCAGTCTGATTAAGGTATTTTAATCCTTTCCTATTGCCCGCTGTAAAACAAATATTCAAAAGGATTTTCTTTTAATATTCAGTGTTCTTAATAACAAAAATGAAACTGACGTTTTGGGCAGATAAATCTGTACTTACCAGCGCCCATCAAGGATAATATTTTGCACTGCTGAATTATCTTAATTTTAGTTTTTATTTAATAAGTATTTGGGCTTTAGCTATTAAAATCAATGCATTTCATTTGCTGTGTCATAGTCCTTTTTTTCTTTAAGGACTGTTTTAGAAAAATGTTTTAAACTAGGGAGATCCAAAAACTTAATCATATTTTGCACTAAATACTTTGTTTCCAGAGCAGAAAAGATTTATCACATTAACACTAATATCAGTAACATTAGTATTGAATATATTGGAAAATAATGTTCATATCATAAACATTCTGACTGTGCTGACATTTGCGAAGTACAGATATTATTGGAAATAATTTCCAAACAGAAAATAACCTTGCATCTATTAATATGGCCCAGGTGAAATTATCTATTTAATGAGTACAACTGAAAAACTTTGAGTGGCATTACACTACATCTTGCTCAGAGTAGAACCCATTAAATTGATGAACGTGACTAAGTTAAGTCCATTGATTTCAATTAGTCTACTCTGAGTAAAATACAGTTGAATACTATTCCTGTTGTTTTCCATTGAAATCAATAGGGCCTACAACAAAAACTCAGATGTAAGTCACACTTAAACTGTGCAGAGGGCCATATCCTTAAAGCTGCTTAGGTCTGGTTGGATTCTGCCCATAGTGATGGAAAATAGGAACATTTAATGAATGTTAAAATGATGTCGGATTGAAAATAAGTGGCATTAGCAACAAAGTTAATAAGAATATGCAAAAATGAATTGATAATGGATGAAAATATAGAGTTATAATATGTTAAGATACAGAGTTAAGATAAACGAAAGAGGGTAAGGATTTGCTGATTTGATTACTTAAATGGGAATACAAAAAGGGGAGGTGTGAGGAGGCCAAGGAAATAAGATAATGAGTTAGGGTTACAAAAAATGGATGTTTTTATTCTTCTTTTTTCTTTTTTATGTATTTTTCTATGTTTTTTCTGTATTTCTTTCTTTTTATATGACCTTTTTAAATTTATGTTTTTGTAAAACTTCAATAAATATCTTTTAAAAAAAAAGGAAAATAGGAACATTTTGATGTGTGCTCCAAAACAACTATGACCTGAGAAAGGCCTTTTCAGTAGCCAAGCCTTGGTCTTGGAATTCTCTTATCCACCTTCCCCTTCATTCATGATTTTCCACTGCACTGTGAAGATCTTCTTTTTTATGAAGGCTTTCAGCTGTTAGTGATTTTAGTGAACTTTAACAGACAGGGGTTTTCTTGCTGCTGTTTTTATAGCTTCTGGGGTTTTTTGGCCTCTCTCTCTCTTTTAAGTAATTGTATTCCACTGTACTCAATTGAATTTTATTGCAATTTTCATCCCTATCTGTATTGTTTTCCATTTTTTTTGTTAGCTGCTTGAACTTTTTGGAAAGGCAGGATACAAATTATCTAACTAGATAGTTGCGGAAATCCTCTTATTCAAGTTAGTTTCGTTGTTGTACATAAACTTCAAAATCAAATATTATTTTCAAAAGGAACACTAAAAAGCCTGTCTTATGCTTTTTCTCCCATGTGTGAATTCTGTTAATGCAAAACAGACTTCGGAAGAGAAATCAGTTGCACATTCTCAGCAGTTTAATTGCAATGTCTACAATACGCCCAGAGTCAAGCATCAGTTTATTTAAGCCTGGCATGTGAAAATATCCAAACGTTACAAAAGACAGAAATAAATTATATGAGTAGGTATAGTGTAGGAGCTAACAGTGTACATGTGACCCTGGTTTTAATATTATCTTAGCAAGGAATCTAGAACTCAACAGAACTCAACCTGCCACTGTATTGTAAGAGGAGGGGGGTATTTTATAGAGTTGTAAAGCATTATAAATAGAAATGAATATAATCTTACAGTCTGAAGACTCTTGTAATTTCATTATTATAATTTCATATGAGAATTGATCCAAGATGTCATGTGCGGGGGGAATGGGACAGAGTAGAACAAAACTACTACATTGGATTATAACCAGTGCTTTTTCTGGGAGGACGCATACCTCTAAACATTTTGATTGAGGGGCAGTATTTCAATATGAGTAGGAAATAGTTAAAGCTATGGTTTTCCCAGTAGTGATGTATGGAAGTGAGAGCTGGACCATAAAGAAGGCTGATCGCCGAAGAATTGATGGTTCTGAATTATGGTGCTGGAGGAGACTCTTGAGAGTCCCATGGACTGCAAGAAGATCAAACCTATCCATTCTTAAGGAAATCAGCCCTGAGTGGTCACTGGAAGGACAGATCATGAAGCTGAGGCTCCAATATTTTGGCCACCTCATGAGAAGAGAAGATTCCCTGGAAAAGACCCTGATGTTGGGAAAGATGGAGGGCACAAGGAGAAGGGGACGACAGAGGACGAGATGGTTGGATAGTGTCTTCGAAGCTACAAACATGAGTCTGAACAAACTGCGGGAGGCAGTGGAAGACAGGAGTGCCTGGCGTGCTCTGGTCCAGGGGGTCACGAAGAGTCGGACACGACTAAACGACTAAACAACCAACAACAACCAAGGAAAATGGAAGTACCCCTAAACATTATTTTAGGGGGAAAAGCACTGCTTAGAACTATGTACCAGGATCAGAAGAGGAGAGGGAAGGAGGCAACAATTTTATCAACATTCTATAATTCCAGTGCTTTTTGGGGAATTAGCCACTTTGCAGCAACAAAATATATGTCCCTAAGTTTAAGGAATAAGCCAGGATGGGGAGAGTAGTAGGAGAAGGGAGAGCTCCGCTGTAACTGGTAGGCAGGGCTGCCCTGCTCATGAGGCAAGGTGAAGCAGCCACATTGAGAGGTGCAGGCCAAAAGCAGCGCCCCTGCCGGCACCCCACTCATCCCACTGCCAGAACCTGTAGAGTGCATGAGAGCTCACCAGAATTCACCATTGCCACAATGCAACCTGTTTTGCCCCCAGGACAGGCTACACCTCCTGAAAAGTCTAGCTTGTAATCTGAGAGAAATTTATTTGAAAAGCAAATCCCTTTTACTTCTTCCCACCCCAACATCCAAGTATCTAGCACAAGAGCCCCTGGACCTATTTGAATATTCTGCACATTACTTTCCCAAGAACACCTCCCTGAGGTCTGCAATTCAGATCAACCGCTCACAAAAAGCATGGAGAATTAAGTGATTCCTAGTCCACCCTGCCAGAAACCCACTACAGAAATCCTTCTGAGACCTTGCATGATTCATTACTTCACACGGAGATACCGTGCCTTCAAATTTCATCCAATTTCTCCCAAACTTTTAAAAGGTTCGAGCCATTTACTTTTTCAAAAAAGAAAAAAGCCTTAAAGGTGTCCAGCACAAAAGCCCCTGGGCCTATTGGTATGTAATCTGGTGTGCTTTATCTACTCAGGAATTTCAGGGTTGCCATATGTCCTCTTTTTCCAGGACATATCCTCTTTTTCATGGGTAGAGTTGTCATAGTAATCCATAGTTAAAAGTTGAAGTTGGCAAATGTGTCCTCTTTTCCCCTCTTCAAAATATGGCAACCCTAGTTAGTATACCAGCAAATTTCATCCATTTCTGTTAAATGAGGGGAAAGTTACAGCCATTTTTTGTTTACCAATAGTAGAATGGAGAATGAAAACGAAGGAAACCCAGGTGAACCCAGTGCCAAATCAGGTAGCCTACAAAGCACCTCAGGCTGAGGCAGGCTGTTTCCCAAAGGTCCAAATAAGGGTCCAAGCTGAATCTTAGGGTTGCTGCGCTAGATGTTACACCTATAACATTTACACCTAGAAGGGTTATTCTAGTAGTAGACAGAACTGCAGCATTGTAACAAGGACCAAGGAAGAGGAAAGAGGAAATGTACTTCACATGCAGATATGAACTAAGTGCATTCCTTTGCTGCATGCTTCTGGTATATATATAAAAATTACCAAACGGAGCAATTGTGATAGATCGTAGAATAATCTGATCAGTGAAGCATTGACTGTACTTCTAAGCACAACAGCTTTTTTTAAGATTCCAATCCTATGCTCATTATCTTAGAAATAAATCCTATTAATTCCAGTGTGACTTATAACAGTTTGTAATTCCTTACACTTGTTTGCACAGAAAAAGGCTGATAGGTTAAATGCCATTTGGAACTTCCTAGTGTGTCCACTTTAATGGAGTAGAAATCATCCTTCATTATTCAAAGTAAAAGTTTCATTAATTGTGGCTAAAGTATCATGACCTTCTCAGCTTTGGGAATTGAATCTTAAATCTTTGTGCTCTTTGGATAATAAATTTCAATCCTCCCAGTGGAAAGGGTAAATTTCAATTGCAGAACTTAACATCTAACAATTAAAAGCTGTATAAGAACTAGAGACTAATGCAAACATAAAAGTAAGGATCCAAAATGGCTTGTAGCTAACAATAAGGAATACAAAATTGCCCCTTACAAAGTTATTTAGTGGGGAAAGATATGGAATACTAACCAACAGTTCTGCAATATATTAATGCCTTCTGTCTCACAGTGATCTGTAAATGACTTTGTGATAATCCACATTTGATTAAAATGTAAGGCTACTATGATTTTTTTTTACAAAAGTAAGCAAGATAATAAAATGGTGGGATTAGAAATGAATTCTAGATATTTTAATTTGTGTTGGAGAAAGGATTATTTCCATTTGTCTATGAAAAAAATTTGCCAAAATTGTGGAGACAAGAATCCTTATTTAAAGTAACCAGGAAAAAAATTAAATAGAGGCAGGGCAAAGAATGCAAAGTGAAGCTGGATACTTACAATTGTGTTTTTATGGAGACATAATAATCTTGATAGGAAACTGCAACCACGTCACAGACTGACACTCTCTCTCCTGACTCCTACTCTTACTCTATGCAAATTTCCCTCTTTCCACTTTTTGAAACTAACCATGATTGGCCTAAGGAATGCAAGGATTAATGCCAAAACATCATTGCCAAAAGTTTGCAGCAATGTGCGGGTTTTTACTTATAAATGTTGTAAATGTATATTTTGCTGGCTATCCAGTCTTTATGCACTGAGAAATATCTTTTCCCCTCACAAGGTTCTAGAAACGATGACGACAATGGCGACAACCAGGACCACACAATGGGCACTATGTAGCTGGCAGTTATTAGCACCAAACTTCCTGTTGTCTGATCCCTTACAGTGCAATCCTATATATGCCTACTCAGAAGTAAGTCTCATTGGGTTCAGTGTAACTTATCCACCAGGCAATTGTGTATACAACTGCAGCCTTAGTTTACTTCAGGCTTTTGGTTCTCCACAGTCAATAATTATGATTGGAGCCAGTTAATCTAGAGAAATAGGAGTCTCAGAATAAGACCATATCAAAGTTTACCACATCAGGTGATACAAGGAATGAAAAATTCCTTATGTAAAAAGCCTCCCCCAAAAGCCCAAAGACTGTATATATGAGATATTATCAAGTCTGCACATACCTCAGAATCATGTTATTCACATGGCCCTATTCACAGTGGCAAGTGTGGGAACCCCATTATGATGCTCTAAACAACCATGTGAGAACTTAAGAAACAATCCTAACTCTCCCCCACTCACCTCCCGGCCTAGTGGGGCTTCCCAGAGATGCAGGACCATGGCAGAAGGTGGTGCACCAGCCTAGAACTGCTGCTCAGATTGGACACCCAGATTGGTCCTGATGCTTTCACATTACAGCAGCAGGCCAGCTCGGAATCCGACGGACCCTGGGCCAGCTCAGCCCCACGCCTTCCCCACAACTTCAGCAGGTAGAAGAGGGAGCTCCTCTATGGCAGTCAGGAGGAAGACAATGAAGGGTCGTAGGAATGAGTGGAAGGGCAACTCAGCACAAAGACAGTTGGGATTGCTCTGAAAATGATTTACCGTAGATTCCGGCGTATTAGGCAACTGGGCGTATAAGACGACCGCCAACTATTGCTGTTCAATTTTAGAGTTTTAGAGTTATAGAGTTTGAGCGCCGCCAAGGGCAGAGCACGCACCACTCTGCTGCCTCTGCCGTCGCAGTAGCAGCAGCCCAAGGCGAGGCGTTGGGTGGGCGGGTGAGCGCCGCGCTCAGAAGGACTCAAGAGACGGCAGAAGAGGAGCACCACCTTGCGGTCGCAGGCTCTTCATGGCACCCGCGAGCCGAGCGAAGCCCCGCGCCGGATCCGGCTCCCACGGTAGCAGCAGGCGGGCGGGTGAGCGCCGCGCTCCGAAGGACTTTCACGTCCCCTTCTGTGGGGAGGGAGGAGGAGCGACGGCAGAAAGGCCGCCTCTGTGCACCGGCTCCCTCTCCTCCTTCCCAACGCATATACCCGGCGTATAAGACGACCCCCAACTTTTGGGGTGATTTTCCAGGGATAAAAAAGTCATCTTGTACGCCAGAACATACAGTAATGTATTTATTCTACCTTTTAATAATATATATACATTCAAATAAACCCATTTTGAAGGTACAAAAAATAATGTTATAGGAAAGAGAAGATCACTTAATGCTAGAAATCTCAGATGTGATGCCTCACCTTTGTCAGGGCAATAGATACTTAAAGGTCTAAAGCTACACAATTTGCCAGTACAATGATCCACAGCATCAAGAGATCTAAAGATTAGCCTAAATCCAGGAACATTTTTTTTCCTATTAATAAGTAAGTCTAGAAAAAAAAGCAGCAAGGTTTCATTCATCAGTACAACCCAGATTATTGCAAGTGCTTGAGTTTTGCTTTCAGTACAGTGATGCATACAACATTCTTATATTCAACTCCATTCTGCTGTCAAAAAGGTACATACTGAACTTTAGGGTTCTAATTATCAATTTCAATTATTCAATACTGTTCAGGTATTAAACTTCAGACTGCTATTATAAGCAAGAAAGTCTTAGATACCAATGAGATATTACAAACACTGTGGAAAACCTCAATGTCTTTGACTTCTACAGAATTACTCCAGTTTATATCCTCCATTAGTGTGAGGTCAGATAAGACTTGAATATGTATTACACTCTTGGTATTGAACTTTATTACGGCCACTGGCCCATCACACAACAGTTTTCCACCCTCTTGCTTCTGTATTTAGCTCACTGGACATTTTGATGGCTCCAGAGACGAATTTTAGCAGAGCATCTTCCCTACACTGATATGAAACAAAACTTTAGGAGTAACCTTAAAAAAAAAAAAAAAATTTATATACAGTTTATATATTATACATGCGTATATATACATATGTATATATATATATATATATATATATTAAAAAATCTTGCCAACTTTGCATAGGTGCAAGGTGAAGCTTGCACAACACTGTATTCCCAATGTGTCTGGAAAATTCATTGTCTTGATGCAAAATATAACTAAAGAGCTATAGCTGTAAGCTATATGACTGTACAAGAATTTAGCATTATCTGAACTTCTGTCATGCATTCTATCATAAAAATGTGTTCTCTGCTATGATATTTCAGTACGCAATGTAAGAACCACAATCCAATATAGAGTTACGCATCTATAGCTTTCTATGGGCTTGAGTTTGGCTTGTTGGTTTATAGCTCTATGGTAAATGTTCTTATAATCCCACATAAACAGACCAAGACACAATTTCCGAATGCAGGAAATATTCCAAAGGAGGCTAAGTGCTCCCACTGACCATTTTCAGAAATTTACTCACCCTTTATCTAACACAGGGAATGTTGCAGGGAAAGAGTAAGAGGCCAGGGTGCCAAATAAGACTAATTAGCTAAAAGTGAAAATGCAAGACTGAGAAAAGACTCATAAGGAATGTAAACTACATGGGGAGGGAGGTCTGTAGGTGTCAATCAATAACAAAATGCAAACTGTCAAAGCTTGCTTTGCTAACAAACTGTCACATCAACAATATGCAGTTAATGACTACAAATTAACTGTATACCAGATGCTTGACACTTTGTTATGACACTTAGCAAGCTAGTTGACATTTGGGGGGGATCAAAGCTTCATTAATTATACTTTGTATAACATGTACAACCTTTATGCTAATGTCCAAATATTCCTTAAAGTGAGGCTGTACAAGTGGCAAAGGCAGGTTCTGTCGCTTTCAAACACTCTTGCAGGATGTATGCTTGAGGATAAAATCCAAAAGTGGTTATTCAGTGTTATCACCAAGTCTAAAATAATTTCCCCCTTTATTTTAATGTACCGAATTAACAGTGCTCTCCTCCTCAGTTACAGATGCACCATGTGTGAAATAATGCAGTTACTAGCCATGGAAAGGCCTAAATATGATATACTTCTAAAGCAAAACTTTCAGGAAAACAGCACCCGTCGTACACATGTATCAAAGACATATAAATAAAGTGCAAGTTTCATGAAAGCTCTTGCTTAGACAAAGTGCATTCCCCACAAAGGAGACATATAGGTAAGGACAGGTAAGGATACCCACATCAGTAGCACCATCTTCATTAATAGTGATAGTTAACATTAGATAAAGTCTCCTAACAATGTGAAATCAACACTTGTTTACACTTTCAGTAGTTAGATGAAAAGCTGGGAATTACCTTTCAAGCTTTGAATGCAGTTTGCAGGCTCTAGTAATTAACAAACAGATTTGCAGGTGAAAACTAATATAAGTGATGTATACAGTGGTCATGCTGGCTCCTTCAGCCAGTAAAGCAAGATGAGCGCCGCAACCCCAGAGTCGGCCACGACTGGACCTAATGGTCAGGGGTCCCTTTACCTTTACCTTACAGTAACCTTAACCATCAGAATATCATGGAGATGTAGCAAATTAACCACAGTCCCCGCCCCACACACAAACATCTAATAATAATGTTTCACATGTAAGTGGAATTTATTGTAGTATTTCAGAGATATCCAAGTATAAATGAGGTGCATTTTCACAGTGACCCAGTAACAATGATTATCCTGCACATTTTTTATTCACATTATTTTAGTATGTAGGCCAAAGTAATTCTTTCTTTCATTAGCAGTACACTCATACTTAGAATTGTTATTTTAAAGATATGCTATACAGTACAACTAACGTGTCTATTAGAATTTATTTTTTGTAAAATATATTACAGCATATTTCACACCAAGTGTATGAATTAAATGTTCTGTTAATTCTAAACATTTGTCAAGAAAAGTACCGTATTCTGTGGAGAAAAATCTAACAATGATTAGAAATACACAAGTATGGGGAAAGGGTTTTTCCTCTTGATTAGAATTCATTTTCCTAATATACCAATTTCTAAAGACAGCTCTATTTTAGTTCTCTTAAGCATGAAAAAGGCATATGCTCAATCAAATCTGAATCTGAAATTAACCTGTCACTTTTAGACACCACATTTTAGAGGTGAATAAAAAACAGTTCTTCCTTTTAAAAGTTTTTAGTATTGAAGAAATAGCTAATAGTCTATAAGAAATGTAAAATTTTACAACAATCTTGCTATTAACATTCATAAAATTATTTCTACCTAACAAAAAAGAAAGAAATCTGGTGAGCCATTCCTGGGGAGGAAACAGCAATTCCTGCTTTTTGTCCCAATGAATGTTATGCACAAACCACTAATAAATAAGGAATTCATGCAGCTTACAGAATTCCCATTACCAACCTGATAGATTCTGGATACAAGATATTAAAGACTACATGTAACAAACCGAAGTAAGTCCATGTACATCCTACAAGTTTATTGTCAGAGAGATCAGCTACTTATCTCTATTAACTGAGCAGGTGGTGACAAATCTGGGTTTGCTGCCATGTAATATCTGAGATGGTTCAAGGTGGCTACACTTCGACTGATATAACCAAATTATTTGGAGGCTGTCTCATCCCATGTCCTTGAGATTATGAAATATTAAATCATAGTCACTCTTCCTCAGTTCTTGGAACTCCTTTTCATAGCGCAGAGGTTTTCAACCTTTTTGAGTCCACAGCTCCTTTGACGAGCTCATTGTTCTTATCCCGTGCTTTGCATAGCATCTTGCCCAAGCAAGAATTCTGGAGAATGTGAAACTTGCCACAGTTCTGTGACGTTTTCGCTGGTTCCAATAAAGATTTGGCCCAACTGTAAATTATCATGTGGGTTTTTCTATGTAAAACAATGCTGAGCATTCCGAAAAACAAAAATCTAATTCAGTAATTTTGGTCTGGGTCTTCTAACACAACTGTTGTCTTCACAGCAAAAACAAGCCATGTGGAACACTGCTCTATGCACCTTCACTACTTCACAACTGCCTCATTTTCTGCTCCCCACCTGAGTTATAAGTATCATTAGAACAGTATTTTAATTGTTCTTGTTATCCATTTTCTGTTTCTTGACTGTACACCCCAGTGTATCTTCAATTAAAAGCATACACCTGATGTGGTCTGTGTGGTGCATTATATAATGGCAAGATGTTGAGGGGGTAGCTTCTTCCTTTTCCTACCACTGGGAAGCAGCTGGTCTGTGGAAAAGGAACCAGCAGCTTGTGGAATGACAGCTGGCAGAGACAGCTCAAACATCTGAACATGTAAAACCAAAGGAGCTAAGAAAATGAACATACACTCTGTCCACTGCCTGAGGCTTTGCAATTAAATCCAGCACTATGCTGTTCTCAGGGAATAATAGGCCCAAGATGGCTAACCTACAAAGCTGGTAGCCAACAAGCTTGAGCAGGGCTCATTTGCATCCTGCTTTTCCTTTGCAAAGCCTGGAATAACCTACCTAAGCTTCCAGGACCCTCCCTGTCAGGGAGTCATCAGGGCCACACCTACATAGCTTTGACAATCCCAGATAAAACACTTATAGCTTTCAAGAAGTGAGTATGAAATTGATTCTTCAACAACCAAGTAACAACTAACTATGGTATCCATGGAGAAAATTGGCACTATACTGAAAGAAAGAGAAAATGTAGTGGACAGTTGGGGAAATGTATGTAAATGGCCACTATTCTGCTCTAAGAAAATGTTGTTGTTGTTGTTGTTGACAACTAGAATCCACTTGATCAGATATGTGGGCTGTTATTCTTGGTTGGCAGGTATACATACCTACAGCATGAGTTACTTTGTTCTGACGCTGGAGTTCAGTTACACTGCAACTTCCAAAACCAGAATTACTATGAATAGAGAATAACACGTCAATTTACAGTCCTCTTTTCTGAATTAAAATATTGATCCTCATGTTGGAATAAGAATACATAATGGATTCTAAATAATAATTTAATGTTTATTGTAGAAGTTCACTATTACTACTTGAATCTAACGTTTCACATTGGCTGGATTCACACTTTTATTTCAGGCTGCAACGCTAAGCACATTCACTAGCGAATAAATCCTACCGGACACAGTACGATTTGCTTCTGGATAAACATGCACAGGATTGTGCTGTATATGTCCAAGAGTCAGCTTAAGATGGCTCTTCCTCATTATTCTTTTTTTCATCTTTAAATGAAGCCCCATGCAAAGAGCTAACATGGCAGAAAAAGATTTGCAAAACCATACAAAGTGGATTATTTTGAGTATTATAACGCAATCCTAAAAGCAGCCGAGGAACAGCAGGACAGAGCAGTGTGTTGCACTCCTGCCAGCCTGGTGGAAGGGGGAATATTTTTCTTGGAGGGGGAGTTACTGCTCAGCCAAGGGGGCTGAGCACTGGACCACTCAGGGAATCTGCAGTCTCTGGCACCCTGCCTCCACCCCATTTTGGAGCTTACCACTGGCGACCGCCAATGACAAAAACCACCAGTGCTAGCTATCTACTCTGTAGGACAAAGATGTGGTGCTCCCTTCGGCTGTCAGAAAGAAACCTGCACACCACCCAACCCCCAACGAATGGAGAAGAGGATGCAGAGGCTTCTTGGAGACCCAGGGAGACTCTGGCCTGCCTTTGTGCCCATGGCCGCACATGGGGAACACCCAATCTAAGTTATTCAGCTTAACTTACAAATTGTATTGAGGATAGCTTTGTGATACAGAAAGCTTTGATAGTCTACAGCATGGGTAGGCAAACTAAGGCCCAGGGGCCGGATCTGGCCCAATCGCCTTCTCAATCCAGTCCTCAGACAGTCCAGGAATCACCGTGTTTTCACATGAGTAGAATGTGTACTTTTATTTAAAATGAATCTCTGGATTATTTGTGGGGCATAGGAATTCGTTCATTCCCCCCCCCAAAAAAAAATAGTCTGCCCCCCCACAAGGTCTGAGGGACACTGGACCTGCTGAAAAGGTTTGCTGACCCCTGGTCTACAGCCGTTGGAGTTATTTGAACTGCACACTTGATATTTGTACATTTTTTAAAAAACCAATGTTTTAGACTTCAATGCCGCCCATTAAATACTAGGGAAAGTTTCTTATAGGAAACCTTTCGCATTTGTCTCCCCTGAAAAGATACTTTTCTTGCTTTTTCTGTTTTTACTTCAGGTTTATAGAGCATTAAACCTGTAGGAGGAAGTTCAATAAGACATAATCATCTTTACGGCAAATTTACAAGCCATATTTAATTTCACAACTTTATCTGCTCTGCTTTGTCTGGTAGTGCATGCTGGTAGAATAGACCCTGCCTTCTTGAGATAAACCCTGTCAGACTTGGATGAATCACCAAGTTTGGGTTTTTAAGGAGCAGATGGATCATTGTGCAAAGGAATACAGTGTGGCTGGCTTCTTGCTTCAGTCATAATTTATATTGCATTTCAAACTCTACAAGGTAAATGAATAAAAATGGAAATCTTTGTTGTACCAGCTGTTTTTCATGGGATGGTACTGTTTGAAACTTGCATATGTAGTATTATATTTGCATCCTATGTCAGTAGGGATCCATAAAACTAGGCCTTTGGTTTGAACAAGGAAAACTTGTCAAGGTGAGTATTGACTGTTTGCCACAGGGTATTGATGGTGATTGTACTTAACACTTATATTAGTTCAGTCGCTGCAGTAAAGAAAGCCTTTTGTCCTGTGTGTCATTTATTCCCCTGTTACCCCCTTAAGCTGTAATATAGGCAACTCTCACCCTGTGCTTAATAGGACTGACAAAAATCTCCTACTGCTGATATCTGTGTCATTCCATTAACTGAAAATGAGACATGATTGATAGTCAGACGAGTTTCATTTCCCAGTGTACTTTGTACATAGCAGGCATTTCCTGCGTGACATTCCAGGTCTCCTTTGGTGAAGGGAATAATAGCTTCAGAGTCATTCCCATGCCAATCCAAAATGACCAACATAATAGGGTGCAGCACTGCTGAGAACCATGTTGTGCAAGTAGAATGTACAAGTTTAGTAGAAAATATGGCGCAAGGCTGGATTTCCATCTTGGCTTCTTCATTCTGGCGACTCCAATGATTTGAAGTCACCCAAAACATAACCAGGAGCATAATGTTGCCTAAAACCTTCTGGCTTGTTTAGAAGGTTGATTTAAAACTGTATTTTTGGAGTGAATATGGATCCCCCCCAAAAAGCTGCTCCATGAAAATAAAGGCTTGAGATTTGGTGAAAGAAAAAAAAAAGCATTGATTTTAAAAAAAGGAATTGCTTCCTCTCAGACAGCAGCACAAACACTTTATTCAGGGCAATGCACACATAAATTTGGTTTATTTGTTGGCGTTTAAAAGGGGCGCGTGGAAGTGTCGTTTCACGTACAATGTTTTCTGTGCACATTCTCCACCCCCCTCCCAAAAACCACAAATGCTGCGGTTCTAGAAATGTGAACAAGATTGGCTACGGCTGAGGGGGAGGGGGAAATCATTTGATTTATTGCTTGTGACATCGGTATGTGGTATAATGCTCTCCTGGAAACAAAATAGTTACACCTGAGGACAGTGATATAAACTCTACTTTGATTATTTGAAACAAACCATTAGGCTTTGATGAAAGAACTGCAGCAGGAGTAAACCGTGTAGAGAGTGAGTGGGCTTTTTAAGATAATGAATGAGCAGCCTTCAGATGGCTTATGTGGATTTTAAGAGTCACCTGTTTTCTCTGAACTTCATACAGCAAACAGATTTAGAACATGAGTAACGCTAGCTAACACAGCTCAAAAAACACTGTTCAAAGTAAACTTTTGGTACATCGACAATACTCTTTACAATTAATGGTGGCTATATATCTGCTCTTTGGAATATTGCCACCTCTTGGTTATAGGCAGAGTCTCCTTCCTCTGAACTATGTGATTATTTGGTGGAGGGGTGTCTCCAAATTCAGACCAACCCACCTCTGCTACAGGCAACAGAGATCTTGTGAAACTCATGGTAGAAAGAGCTACAGTTGTTTTTAAAAAGACGTTTGTATTAAGAAAGCAAGACTTCCTTCTCCCGACATCACAGATTTGGGAGTGGCTTTGGCCCACTAGTCACCTTGAATTATTTATACGTCACTCTACCACAGTGAATTGTGCCCCAAGTGGCTCATGGGAAGCATCTGTTTCTCTGGGAGTCTGTGCTTTTCTGCTACCTTCTCCTCTCTGGTGATCTGTGATTACTTCTCCTGCCCTCCACCAGGATTAATCCCCTCTCTGAGTCTGTTTGTTTCCACACCTTTGTTTCTGGTGGTCTGTGTTATTTCACCCTCCTTGCCTGATCACCTTCCTTCCAGAAATACACACACAGCAAGGAGAACTTGTGGACGGACAGACAGCCGTGTAGGGCTCCCAAAAATTTGTGACTTAGCATGCCTCCCAAGAACCATAGCAGCCATTAGATGACTAGCAAAATTACCTACAGCAAACAAACAAGTTCCAAATGTTCTCACGGGCCCCGAAGGTTTAGGGACTCCTGCTCTTCCACTGATATAAGGTAGGGGGATGACTTCTACCAAGTAACTCCTCCATCTGCAGCCCCACACAACATATACCCCACAAGTCTCCTAAGTAAGATCCATTGGGGGTGCAGGTGGAAAAAAACTGTTCCATTTGTATACTTTGTGTTCTGTTCACAGAATCAAACTCAGGATCCAAGCCAATATATTTACCCATGACCCTCAAATACTGGTTTTCAAGTTTCCAGTCAACATTGTTTTCTTCTTCCCACAGCACAGGCAGTGGAGAAATAAGTAACAGGATGCTACCAAGATTTCACATGAGATTGGTATGTAGATCCTTTCATTTAGTAAAAGTTAAGGTACTCTATAGATAACCCAGAGATTTCACGCTGTCTTCATGGAGAGATGAGAAGAGGATTTCAGCATAATCTTTAATTCATCCTTCGCTACCTTTTCTTCTCTCCCCATCTGCAATATTCTCCAATTCTGTATATGGTACACTGCACAAGATGTGACACAGGGAGGTGTTCAGGGAAATAAAAGTGTCCAAATATGACTGGGATGAATGCATTGCTGGGGAGTATCTATGAGAATATCCTAGATTGTTGCCAAATGTTGGATAGAATTCTGTATATCAAAGTTTTCGTGCAGAAGTTTTCATAACTGCTCCATTACTTTACACCGTTCTGATCTTGGCTAAAGAAGACAGACTATTAGGCTTAGGCGAAGGCAGAGAAAACCTCCATACATGAAACTCATCAGTGTCAGAATTCACTTTCAAAAGAGCTGCACCTAAGCCATGCCCTCAACAGGTCTGGTGTTCATTTTTTTCCAATAAGCAGAGATAGAAAATGGCTGGGGAAAATACTGAAAATAATATAAACTCTGAATTTGTTCTATTTTTACCTTCTTCAAGTGGGTGGGGATGGTTCTGAAAAGAAGTAAGTGAGGAAAATATGGAAGCTTTTGTCAGCTCTCATTCTTGAAAGCACTTTGCAATTTTATTTTATTTTTGCAGAGAAGCAATCTGACATTGAACCTATTGGCAGGATCTGTTTTCTTCAGCAAACATTCAGGCACTTGCTTCTCAATTCAACATATTCCCTTTTAAGTTGCTCAATACTACCACCCACTTCAAACATCCAGAAATATGTTGAACACAAACAAATTGGGAACAAGTGTAAATTTTACTCTCAGAAGGAAAGAAAATAGTAAAAAGTGTATTGTTTGTGTGTTTGTTCTTACATAGCACCACTAGAGTACACAGTACTTTATCACTTTGTAGAGATGTAAACGCGGTAAGTATCTGCTACAAAAAAAAATATACAATATAAATTTTGTGAGTATGGGGGGGGGCCCTTCGAGTTGTTGTCCACACCAAACATTTAGACTTATTATAATAATGATCGCAGACTTAGAACTGAGTCTGCAGAATCACAGAAGGGATCACCACTGTCCTTGCTTCCCTTTACACTTATCTTACAAGTGTCAAATCTTAATTCCTTTAACTGTCTATTGTATTATTTTCAGATAAAGAGAAGATTGGTGGGCAAAGAACTCTGGGGAAATTTCTGGTTGGTTGGTTTTCAATGTGCCAATCAGAGTCACATTTTTCTAAGCTACTTCCTTGGCTCGTGGAACACCCATGAAAAACTTATCTGTTGTTACATTTCATCCAGAACCCGGTAAATGTTTTGTTTCTTTCCCAACCATGGTCTGGCTGAGGTTGTGAGTTCCTAGTCAGAATGGTGGGTATAAAAGACTGCAGACAACCTTCAACAATACATTTTGCAAAGACCTTCCTGTGAAGAGATAAAGGGGGTCATTTAAAGGTCCTTGATAATGTGTTGCCATTAAGCTTGGACATTTGCTGAAGTAAGGGTGCAGTTTGCATTTGAAGCGATATTAATGAAAATGAGCATTTTGTATATTATGAAAATATTGGAATTTTTATGCTCACTAGAAATGGAAAGAACAGGTTCTGGGCTGGTCATCTGATGATCTAATTAACTAATTAAACAGCATTTTGCAGGGTCACTTCAATCCTCAGCATCTTATGTGCATGGTTGTTGTTTTTTCAGTTTCTTCAGTCATTCCAATAGGGATGGAACAGACCTCACAATCTATTTTAGCCTAGATTTAGGGTGGGCATTTAGGGCATGAAATTAGCAAATTCTAGCCTCATTGTGGCTGAAGAATTCCTGGTACATACAGTAGACGATAACTTCCATTAAAATGCTATGATTTTTTTCAGCACTGTCACAGTATATTTGACCCCAACTATCAATGGAAGTTAATTCTAGACATGTTTGCACCGTTGCCTTAATTTTTTGCTAGGTGCTGCCCTTTCAGCGTTCAGTTTATACCGCAATATTTTAAAATCTAACTCTTTCACGCATGAACATGCATGCTAATATGAATTGAAAGGATTCCCCCACCCGCTAACTCACAAAGAAATAAGCATTTTCTGCTACTTCCCAGCTCACCATGTGGAAGACCAAAGCTCAGTCACCGGCTGAAGGACTTATATGGCTAACAATCTGTCACTAAATAGTGATTAATTTTCTGCCACCAAACTCATACATGTTAGGATTACTCCCCAATGTTCAGTTTAATTTAAGTACTTTCTGATTCATGAACAAGGGGAATAACATACAGCTATAAAGAGGTAATCCAATCCTAGAATGGCCTTAACCCCTATAATCTGCACTTCAATGGCAAGGGAAACTGTATAGTTTTCAAACTGTAATCAAGATTTTTTTTTCCAGGCACACACTGGAGCTGTCCTTTGCTCCCATCACTTATTAGATTACAATAAAACGACCATGCTCTCTTTATGGTGGGAACAGAGCGACCCTGGGGTGATTTATAATCTTGTGAAACCCTGTCCACACTGCTGACCAGACTTTCTTTCTTTTTTTTAGGTCGCTATCTGTTTCTTCAACTGATGTCTTCCTGCTGTGACAACACTGTTGGATAGCTGTCAGCAGACAAGTATTTCTCAGGCTACGCATTATCTCTGGGCACATTTCTTGTGCGTTTTTCCCCCATTGAAAAGCGTTTATGTGCTTGGTGTTTAGACAGCAAAGGACCATTGTAAACCATTCTCATTAGTTTGGGGACTGACAAAAGAAGCTAAACTAAATAGAAGAAGAATGAATTGGATTGCCTTGCAACAAAAAGAACAAACACATCGTCTTCTAAGCATCTGATCATATCACTGGCTTGCTGCACACCAAGTTTCTATTTTTTTTATATAAATATATAGGCCAACATATTGCTGCGGTTATACACACTCCCAAACTATGCAGTTACTACAAAACTCCCAAATACTGTTTATCCAATACCTGCCTTTTTAAACATGTAAATTGGGGGGGGAAATGTTTATACATATACACAGAGAGTTCTGTTATAGTCACCTCTAGGCGTTCTCAAATACTGCAGACATCTGTTTATGTACCCTATTGGCCCAAATAAAGAAGCACAACACTTTAAATTATTTTAAGGTCATTTACTGATGCCATCCAACTAGGATACTACATTATATATAGAAAAGAGCTTCTCCATTTATTTCCAAGGCAACACCACACACTTTCCAGTTCAAATAATAAAGATTATGTTATAGAAAGAAAAACTCTGAGTGTGTGTGTGTGTGTAATCACACACACATTTTCAGTTCAATATTTTAGTTGCCCATGATTTCTGGGGCTAGATTTATACATAGAATTACTTCTCTTCTTCTTCTTTTTAATCAACACGACCCTTCTTCCCAAGGTCAGGAAACCACAGAGAAGCCTCCGTGTAAATGTTCTGCATACAGATAAAGCCAGCTGCATTTTGCAAGCAACTTTCACGATCACCAAAGTACTGCTGAGCACAAGGTACCCATGTGCACCTTGATTCACGGAGCCGAACGAAACAAGACAAGAGACAGCCCACCTCTTTAAATAGCGGTCTGATGGGGCTCAGGGTCCAATTTTAAGAGCAACATAACCCTGTGCAGTCTGTTTCTCTGCAGATGAATTTCCCCAAGGGATTTCATCTGGGACAAAAAGTACCAGGGGAAATAGAATGCGTGGAGATAAGCCACAAGAAGGTGGAAGTACTTTTTACCTGCACACCCCTTTTGTTCTTAAAACTTGACGACCTGACCCCACCTTATGAATATTTTTGGCTGAGTCACGTTTTGGTATCACTTCTGGTTTAACCTACAGTTCTGCAGATAAAAATGCATTACTTTGCTAGCAAAGGTTATAAAGCTAAACACCCCCAAACCCACCTCCACACATACAACCTTCTTCTTCTTCTGGAGCTATCCAGGGCTCCATCTTCAAGAATGCCGGTGCTATAGTCTGGAAGGATGGTGGCAATCAAGATGAATATCCTCCCAAAAATGCTGTTCTTATTTCAAACTATCCCGGTAATTAGGGGATCTTCGATCTTTAAGGTATGGCAAAAAAGTCTTTCAAAATTTATATGGCAGGCAAAAAGGCCAAGAATTAAGTTTCAAATACTAACAGATAGGAGAGAAAGAGGGGGCTTTGCCATGCCAAACCTAAGATTATATTATGAGGCTTCCAGCCTGTGTTGGCTTAAAGAATGGATAACTCTGGAGAATTTGGATTTGTTAGACTTAGAAGGCTTTAACAATAGATATGGTTGGCATGCTTACTTGTGGCTCTACAAAGGGAAGGTCCATAAAGGATTTTCCAATCATATTTTCAGAGGAGCATTGCTTGAAATTTGGGAAAAAACCAAGAAACTTTTAGAAAAGAACACTCCTTGGTGGTTATCCCCGACAGATATCTTAACAATAAAAAAGTGAACATGGAAGAGAAAAGGCTAACATATGAAGACATATTGATTAAAGCGGAAAAAGGTTGGAAGATTAAATCATATGATGAACTGAAAGACAGATTAACAGGTTGGTTGCAATACCATCAGATAAATGCACTTTGGAATGAGGACAAAAAATTGGGGAGGAATGAGAAAAAATCTAGATACCAGACAGAAGTATTAGAAGGGAAAACTAAACTTTTAGCCAAGATGTATAATCTGTTGTTAGAATGGGACACAAAAGATGAAGTAGTAAAGGAGGTAATGATAAAATGGGCCATGGACGTTGGACACAATATAGAGCACGACAAGTGGGAGAGGTTATGGAATAGAGGAATGAAATTTACAGTGTGTGTCACACTAAGGGAAAATTTAGAGAAAATGATGTATCGTTGGTACATCACACCGGTAAAATTGGATAAAATGTATAAAAGTGGAAATAAAGTGTGCTGGAGATGTAAGCAGAAGGAGGGGGATTTTTACCACATGTGGTGGGCGGGTGACAAAATTAAAAAGTTTTGGGAGCTCATATATAATGAATTAAAAAACAAATCTTTAGGTACACCTTCTTAAAAAACCAGAGGCATTCCTCTTAGGAATAATTGGGGATGAAATTGAAAGAAAAGACCAGAATTTATTTCAGTACGCGACAACGGCAGCTAGGATACTGATAGCTCAAAAATGGAAATCAGTCGAGATTCCCACGATCACGGATTGGCAAACAAAATTATTTGAATATGCAGAATTAGCAAGAATGTCAAACAAAATCAGATATCAAAAAGAGACAAAGTTTATTGAAGAGTGGAGTAAATTTGTGACGTATATTAAAAGTAATTGTAGCATATTAAAAACTACAGTAGGTCTAACATAAACCTTGTTATGCGTAAATTTCAGACACAGAAACTGCAGGAGAAGAAAAAATGTAAGAAAACCGTAGCAGGATAGGAGGGAGGTCAAGATGCGTGTTAACGCAATGTAACTAAGTGGACGATACTTAACATTGATTGATAAGAGTGTTTATTTTTACTTTTTTGTTTGTCTGTTTTCTTTCTTCTTCTTTTTGTTTTGCTATATGCCTTTTGTTTTCTGTGGAAAGTTTCAATAAAAAGCAAATAAAAAAATAATAAAAAAGAATGCCGGTGTTAGCTGTAATTAACTTCAAACCAAAGCATGACGCTATGCTTTGAATAGGACCTGAAACTACAGTGAAGGTGTACAAAGCACCAGAAATGTCAAGATCTGGAAGACTAGGAGCATTATAGGTGCCATCAGCAGCTAAGATTTCTTGATATAATCCTGTCCCATTAAAAAAACCCGCCAACATGCAGAACAAGTAGCCACTGTATCATTTCTAAGACCATATGTTAGATTGCAAAATATCACAGAATGATTTTAGCCAGTAGCGCTTAGGTGATAAGAGTGGGGGTGGGGACTCACTAGCTCTAGCCTTCACCCCCCGTGACCCTACCCAAGTTAGAGGGTAGCTTCTGAACCTGGAAGGCTTTTCTATTCATAAAGGCTCCCCATGCGATTTAGAATCTCCTACAAGATTCTAAATTGCACTGGGAGCCCACACAAGTAGAGTACGCTTCCAACTCATGGAAAGCAATGGTGATGGAGCTTTTGTGGGCTGGAGGACAGGAGGTCAAAGCTAGCACCTCATCTCATCTCTCCAGCATGAGCTTTATGCACTCTAACTAACAAGGTAATGCGCCTTAAAAGTAACAAGGTAGTAAAACCAATAAATTTCAGCCTCTGCAATTTACCCTAAAGAATTTGCATCATGTATTTAGAAATATGGCTTAGAACCGGTTCTGCAACGCACAACAGTTAAGTTACTTGCTTCTCTGCACCCTTCACAAGTTCAGTAGAAGAAATACGACATTCAAGTTTCCCAAATTCCCATCTAATGTTCAGAACTTAAGTAGGCTATTCTTTACTGTCTTACTCATCATTACAAGCAGTTTCAGAAAGGTGGAAAAGTATTTCCTTTCATGAAGAAAAGGGCAATTGATAATCACAGTAAATAAGTCAGACTGTCCTTTGCTCTCAAGGAGTCAACCTACTGTTTTGCTCCTCTAAGGACTTGTTTAATAGGATGAGCAAAATCTCAGGGAAAACTATCAATTAGAGCAGTGAAATCTCCCTGAGGATACTGTTACCTCAACCGTTTATACATTTCTTCAGTGACTTCTTCAACCTTTCTCCAACTAACACATACACTGAGATCACAGTTTGGTAAGGAATATATGGCACGGAATCAGAGAAAGTCTTTAAGTACCTCGAATGGGCCTGTTTCCTTTTTTTACAAACTATATAGCATAGATACTGGAATGTACCAGGAACATGAAGGGTGAGGAACAGGTAATAAATCAGGTAATTAATACAGCAAATATGTAGTAAATATAGTTAAACAGTGGATGGATGGATGGATGGATGGATGGATGGATGGATGGATGGATAAATTAGGAATGATTAAATGGATGACCTCAGAGGAAAAGAAACACTAAGAATGGGCAAAATAGAGATTTCCGTGCATAAAATGCAATGTGTAGATGATGGAAGACCCAGAAGCCATGGAGGGATCAAGAGCCGAGGGTTCACAGCTTGGTCAACAATAGGAACAGCACCCTTTGCAGTCACTATCCAATAACATGCACAGTGGCATGAAACTCTGTGCATGCAGTGCATCCAGCAGGAGCCCACAAATATTTGCTGGGACTCAGTCTCGACCTTTGGCTTGCCAGCAGGACCTTGTCTCTCCACATTGGGTGAGGCAAGTGATAATCCCCTGCTTCCTTACCCAGCTCCAAGCTGGGGTGTAATGGGATCAATTATGCAATCCTGCTGTGCTTCCAAGGTAATTAAAGCACCTCAGAGATGCAGCACAAGAATATCCAGTACCTTCAATGCATGCGAAGCCTTCACACATTGCTGGCCATTGACAAAGGTACCAGAAGGACTACGACGTTTGGACAAAGGAAGTCATTTAGGTCAAAGATCTCGAACAGAGGCCCTACACCCCTGCAGCATATGTTTTGGTCAAGAACTTGCCTGAAAAGCATTTCCCTCTGATCTGGCACACAGTGCTCTGAATTACACAGGTTGACCTTGGAGAGGTAACTGGTGGTGTGGCAAATTGTGGATTTAAATGGCATTCCCTTCTGTGATGTATCCATATCTTCAGATGTGATCAGCTTACAGTTAAATATTAAACATTTAAATAATATAATTTTTTGGTGTAAGCCCATACACACTGGGCAAGAATATTTACAAAATATTCATCCTTATTCTAGTAAACACCATAGCTGTGTCTATACCGTGATTCAAAAGCAAAATCTCCCCCTGCTTCCAATGGTAAAAAAAGACAGCAATTTAAAGAAATTTATTTTTAAAAGCCAATTTTGACGTGTTTCATTTATGTTATTTGTAGCATAACAACAGGTAGCGCTGTGGTCTAAACCACTGAGCCTAGGGCTTGCTGATCAGAAGGTCGGGGGTTCGAATCCCCGCGACCGGGTGAGCTCCCGTTGCTCGGTCCCTGCTCCTGCCAACCTAGCAGTTCAAAAGCACGTCAAAGTGCAAGTAGATAAATAGGTACCACTCCGGCGGGAACGTAAATGGCGTTTCCATGCACTGCTCTGGTTCGCCAGAAGCGGCTTAATCATGCTGGCCACATGACCCAGAAGCTGTACACCGGCTCCCTCGGCCAGTAAAGCAAGATGAGCACTGCAACCCCAGAGTCGTCCGCGACTGGACATAATGGTCAGGGGTCCCTTTACCTTTAGTTCTACCATTGCATGCACATTCTTTTTTTAAAAAAAATCTAATTAAATAAGTACTATGATAAAAGAAAGGCTGCTTATTTGACTTGAATAGAACACGTTTAAATGTATGACTCTATGTAAGACAAGACAAAAAGGGTAGCACTACAGGTGCCTTTCTTTTGTTTTAATTCTTTTCATCAGAACACATGGACAAATTTATCCCCTGCCCGTTTTTAATGGCTGCTGAACAAATTTAGATAAAATGAGAGTATTCATTTTTTCTTTCCAAAAACATCAAACTAACTTGACCATTCTTAAAGCATTACATATTTGATTCAGTGTAGAAAATGCTCTGGTATCCATTGGTCCTTCAGATGCTGATGGACTAAAGCTCCCATCAACCCTGACCACTGGTCATGCTGGTTGGGAATGATAGGAGTTGGGAGTCTAACATCCCTGGAGTGCCACATGTTCCACAAATCTAATGTAAGCCATCGTGATGATGAAAGCACAAGGTCTTGCACATTCTCTTATCCCTACCATGTTCTAGTTTCTTCTTCCATTTCCAGCTTTCTTTCAAACATAATTTACCATGACATCCGAATCAGACAACTGGATAGCACTACCTCCAAAACATAGTTTGCACACCAACTTCAAACCATGTTTTGGAAATTACTGCTAACTCCAGTTTGCCTGATTGGAATGCTACAGTAAAACTAAGGTCAGAAATAGAAGAAAGAAGTTCATTATTTATTTCCAATCCTAAAAACGCACGATGATTTAAAAGATAAGACTATGACGTCCGAACCAGGTCTTCCTTGCAACTAATTTCCAAGCACAAGTGAAAACAAGAAAAGTTCTTCAACAATTATTTTTTGCACCGTTTCTAACTAATATGAGCATGGACAGAAACCCAGTTATAATGAAATTTCCTGACACGTTTTTTAAAAATGACCTATGTGTGGCCCTCTCCCTAAAACTGTAAGCTCCCCAGAATGGCTGGGGAAACCCAGCCAGATGGGTGGGGTATTTTTATTATTATTATTATTATTATTATTATTATTATTATTATTATTATTACTATTATTATCATATCCAATGCTGCTGCACAAGCTGGATTCAGTTGGCACAGCAAGACTTCTATTTCCCCTTTCCCCCTACATTCCCCCCCCCAAATGTGCTCCAGAGGGCCCCCAACTCCCGGAGTTGATTTCGAGGGTGTGCAGGGGCTGGAGGGGCCTGGAGATGAAAAGGAAATCCCTTTCACCAGCAGAGCGACAGCACTGAATGCGTCTCAGTGTATGTGATGGCATGACCCTTAAAAAAAGTGGTCAGGTGGGCAATATCTACACTTTACCTGTGCCCTAGCAGAGCACATGTATATCCCTATGTATATTTCCAGTTATTTGTGCACCATGTTATTAGAAAATTGGACCTCGACAGAACCCTCAACAGATACCGAATACATACAGAATCTCCCCTTTATCCCCTTTCTCTCTGTATCCTCCAGTGCTGTAAGTTTTCTTTTTTTTAAAAAAGCACATATTATACATATAGATAATTAAGTTATTTTATAGTGAATATAAGAGGCAAATAAGGCTTTTTAATTTTTTTAACATCATGTATTAAATATCATTTAATACTCCTACACCCACTTATTTGGGAATACAGCACATGTTTCCACATATATGGGTTTAGAACTGGGATGCAAGTTATTGATTTCAATTGCAACCTTCATTACAAAGTGACAGAAAGTCCATTACATTTAATTCATTTCTATTTACCTAATTTTTATCTTTAGCCATTATTTCTATATACTCAAAATGTGCAGAGGGAAATGACATTGTCAAAGAGAAATGTTCGGCATTGAATTGAAAATGCGTGCTCTTGAAGAGATTCTACATAAGACACTGTTCCCTGACTGGTATATTTCTCTGTTTTGCTCTCATCTTCTAGCACACAGATCTGAACATTAGTAATTGTTTAAGATTTTTCACCTTGCTCCAATCAGATGTCAAGCACCACTTAATGATAAATATCAATGAGCATACTCAGTGTGTAACTAACCACAGATTTGATTATTTTCAAGGTGAAGTAAAAGCAACAACCTTTCATGGAATAGTAATCACCCAGCTGAGCACCTCTTGCAATACCTTGGACTGGGTATGTTTTCTACAAATTTATTCTACTAATAAGTTGCTGTTGTGTGTTTGATATGCCAGCAGCTCATAAAAAACATGGTCCAATGATGTGACCAGACAGCAACCAAATCACGAGTACGATAACAGATTATTGCTGCCTTTCACCCCTTAAATTGGATTAAATCTATTTTCATGATGGGTGACATTCACATAGGACCTTATTCACTGTATACTTGAAATGGTATAATGAAAGGAGTATCAAACATGATCCTATGGCGTTGTTTGTTTTTTTAAAAAAATTGTTTTTAACTGTACTGATACTAAATAAATAGCATTCCTCTTGGATACCTTAAAAAGAATGCAACTAAAGCTGCATTTATTAACATACTGTACTATCATCCTGATCTAATTGGATGCACATAACCCTGGCTGAGAAAGGAACCACGTGTGCAAGTATCAGTTTCGTATTATTTATTTGCTTTTGTTATTTTGAAAACTGCTCATAAAACTTGTGTTATCGGATGACATACAAATGTCATCAACAAACAAATGAACAACATGGTGCCCTCCAGATGTTGGTGGCTACAACTCGCACCATCCCCAACTCCTGGCCAGGCCCAACACTCGGGCTTCAGAATACAGACTAGATTTTCCATATGCTAATTAGTTCTCATCCTTCAGCACACCTCAAGCTCCCCTTGGCTCAAATTAGCTCTGCAAAGGATCTGTGCTCTTTCCCAAACTGTTTTGATTTCATTTAACAACTTCAGCTATCGTACAGCTTAACTTAATAAGCCACTGTGATACTTCCGCTGATGGCTCAAAGCAAATGTTTTACAAGGTCTGAACTCCCTAATGAAGGGCTCCTTAATGTGGGGGGGAGGGACTTTGCTAAATTTCAGCTGATTGAATGTTAGCCGATATACAGTGGTGCCTCGCGTTAAGTACTTAATTCGTTCTGGAGGTCTGTTCCTAACCTGAAATACCACTTTAGCCTATGGGTCCTCCTGCTGCCGCCGCGCCGCCGGAGCACGATTTCAGTTCTCATCCTGAAGCAAAGTTCTTAACCCGAGGTACTATTTCTGGGTTAGTGGAGTCTGTATCCTGAAGCGTATGTAACCTGAAGCGTATGTACCCCGAGGTACCACTGTAGAAGGTTTTGTAAGCAAGAGACACACAGCCTAGGAATCTGAACTGCCATTAAGTCAGCTGTCTGGGGGAAGTACTGTGTGATAGGAGCTGCCCTGTCTTCCTTACCTGGACACTCTCACTGGCTGTGTTTGGATTTGATATGGGGAAGAATGGTTTTTTTTTGGGGGGGGGGACTACGCTTTACCAAGGTAAAGACACCCAAGAACTGTCACAGATCCCAGAAAGGAGAAGCTAGTACTCTTCCATGTCAGTCAGAAGATTACATCTGCAACTGCAAGACTTCCCCTTACAAATCTGCTCCAGAGGGTCTCCCAACCCATTCCCTCATCTGCCATGTCTTTTTAGATTAATTTTAATACCACTTTTAAAGGTAAAAATGTTCTCAAGAAAGTTTGCAGAACATCACACTCACACACATTGCAGTTTACTAAAACAACACCTTTAAATATTTCAAATCTAAAGTGTCAGTAATAATAAACTTATGACTTAAAGTACTCAACGCTCCAAAAAACAAAATATGAAACCAGCATCAATTAAAAGCTATAAGAAACAGCCATGTCTTTAAGGCCCATTTAGTAATAGTCAAGAAAGGAGCCAGGCACCCCTCAAACAGAAGGATATCCCATAGTGATATCTACTTAGTTTCCTTGTTTTAACTTTTATTGCAAGTCAACTAATAAATGCAGGACATGTGGTCAGTCAACTGCAGGGAAGGTTTATTCCCCTTTCCTTTGGTCTGTAAAAGTCTGGCCATCGCCATTATTTTTACAGGACTGTAGCAAATTTTGGTGCCATAATTCCTGCAGTTCCTCAGTGAGTGTAAACTAAAGAGGCACATCATTTGTTAAACAGATACTGTACACAGAAAACTTTTAGTGTCCCAGCAATTTCCCCCCATATTTGCAAAGTTTGTTTCTTCCAACACTCTGATTTTAGTATCAGCCCCATAACAGCACTGACAGGCAAAGGAACAATAATTGTTTTAAAGAAAACATACTGTAAAGTTTACCCAGCAACAGTAGAAACTAAAAACTTTGGCTTGACAGGAGTATGACATCACCATTCAGCTGTCCCAGCCAATGATGATCAGTCTACAGCTATTCAGTTGTGTTTTTACTCTCTGTTCTGACTTTAAAAAAATATATAATTCTGCTATCACCAGTCACCCAAATCCTGCCAGGATCTTAAGGTCAGCAAGTTGAAGTGCGTTTTTTTAAGAGAACAAGAGATGGAGGGCTCCGCAGTAGCTGGTAATGAAGCATATCCCCTCCACACAATAAACTTTGAAAAACTGCCCTCACAACTTCAGTAAGTTTCAAATTTTTGGAGTCACTCCCCCCCCCCCCACAATTCCCCATGGAAGGAACTCTCTGTAATGAAATGGAATGTGGAATGGGATACACTACAACTGGAAGAGGAAGACAGACATACACACTTTTGTGAATATGCCTTGCATTCAGTCTTATTTCTGTTCCTTTGTTTAGTCGTTTAGTTGTTTAGTCGCGTCCGACTCTTCGTGACCGCATGGACCAGAGCACGCCAGGCACTCCTGTCTTCCACTGCCTCCCGCAGTTTGGTCAGACTCATGCTGGTAGCTTCGAGAACACTGTCCCACCATCTCGTCCTCTGTCGTCCCCTTCTCCTTGTGCCCTCCATCTTTCCCAACATCAGGGTCTTTTCCAGGGAATCTTCTCTTCTCATGAGGTGGCCAAAATATTGGAGCCTCAGCTTCAGGATCTGTCTTTCCAGTGAGCCCTCAGGGCTGATTTCCTTCAGAATGGATAGGTTTGATCTTCTTGCAGTCCATGGGACTCTCAAGAGTCTCCTCCAGCACCATAATTCAAAAGCATCAATTCTTCCTAGGTGCCTGTTATTAGCAACTCATTAAAAGCAAGATTAGAGTGGTTATGCCTGAGTATATAATGTACCATCAATTAATAAGGAAAATTAAACAATATAATACACACTGCAGCCAAAGGACAGGGCAGTTATCATTATATGGACTTGTGTATCTTGTAATACTAAAGAATAAAACAAAATCCTACAGAACATACTTCACATTCATCACCAGTCTAATGATTTCAAGTTTTTCAATGAATATCCTGGCTTTGAGCAATATAGATTTATCAAGATCTGCAATTCAAACTAAGCTGATGTAAAGGTTTCAGACTGCAGTCCTATGCACATTTACCTGGAAGCAATTCCCACTGAACTCAATGACGTTTGCTTCTAGTTGCCTTGAGGCAGCATTTAGGGAAATTTAGGAAACTCAGAATGCACACCTATGCATTCAACTTATAATTCATTCAGACCTATAAAGCATTCAGACCTATAATTTCATTTTTCAACCTATGTGTCTTGATTTTACCACAAGATTCAGAAAATATTGTGTAACCAAAACTGAATGACTCAGCACTGTAGAACTATTACGTTACACTTTCTATGGGAACAATCCAAGAAAGATCTACCCAGATGAGGGGGTGAAGATCCAGTAGATCTTCAGCACAGCCAGGAGGTTTCTGGCATAGCTGGGCTTCACCAGCTTAACTCCGTCATCTTTCACTCAGCAAGAGAAACACTGGCTGTATCCCCCATTCTGGTTCAGCCAGGACCCAGCTGGCTGAGCCGAGCTTGGCAGCCCTTATCCTAGCCCAAGTCCTGAAAAAAGGCTGTTCCGGGATGCGGACAACTAAGGCTGGATCCTTTGACCATTCAGCTTGGTCATGTGTCCTGGCGATCCAGCATAAATTTTACGCCGACTTTTAGAAGAGATCTGAAGGCAGCCCTGTTTAGGGAAGCTTTTAACATCTGATGAATCATTGTATTTTAATATTCTGCTGGAAGCTGCCCAGAGTGGGTGGGGTATAAATAATGTGTTGTTGTTGTTGTTGAAAATTAAGCTATCCAAAAGGGTGGTACATAGGAGCCAACTCCTAGGGGCCAAGGCAGATATGGCTCCCCTGAATGTATTTTTTGAGGGAGCCGGGCCTCCTCAATTTTCAGAGGGTGTTCAGCTCCACCCCATGGCTCCAGGAGACATAAACTGCAGAAGGAAGAAATTGCTCCTGCCAGTTTGTCTGAAGGTATTGTTTGAAGAAGGCTTTTGAAAATAGGATGAAGGGCACAGGTTGCCCACCTCTGTAATAAGGGAAACATAATACTTCTGGAGTCTAGTCTCACAATTCTGAAAGTATGAGTCTTCTATTTGTGCTTGTTGAGTATACAAGCTGTGTTTACTCCCCCCCTAAAGTGTAGTCTGTGGGCCTTTTCACAAGTTGCACTTTTCAAGTTAACCAAACACATACACCTAAAACGTTAGAAAAATGAGTATGTTTTAAAAAGCTTTTCATAACACTGATCATACGGCGGCAATCAAAGTGAGGATTTGCCATTTTTAAATGTGTGAATGGGCCCTCAATAAACGGTCCACAGCCAATGACTAAGGATCACATTAAGAAATGTTTGGATTATTTCTAAAGATAAGATATAGATAGGTAGATAGATAGGTAGATATTTTCAATACCGGGGGGGGGGGAATTTTAAGGGATATATTTCTATTTCATTTTTTAAAAAGCTGAAAAACACCTTAAAGAAAATCCAGAGAGACTTTTCGCTCTCCTAAAGAATGGCAGAAATCATATTATTATGAAAACAAATACCAGCTAGAGAGAAGAATGAATGTGAATGAGAATCCATCAAATAATTAAAACAACCTACTAATTTTCACTGTATAACAAAGGAGGAACAGTGAGTGTTACATAATTTACAAAAACGGCAAGACATCATCATAAATCCTGCTGACAAAAGAGGAGCTGCTGTTCTTTGGAATAGGATCCATTATACTGCCAAGACCACAAACAATTCAATAATAAAGGCAACTTGGCATCTCAAATTAAATTCCATTTATTTTTAGCCCCATTTTTAGTAAGATGTATCTCTACAAACACAAACGCCTTATCTGCAAGAAGGCTGATTAAATAAAATCTCCAATAAATAAATAATTCCCAAAATGTTAAGCTCTGCCAGCCAAACAAAAAACAAAAAAACACCACCACAGTTATCTTAGAACAGTAGCATGCTTCTGCCCCTCTGAACCAAATCTCTAAATCTTTCCATGACAGTTGGCTTCAAGCCCATTGTTGAATATCTATCTACATAAATACTAGATTCTATGCATGCACTATAAATACTAGATGAATGTCACTTTCAACAATAGAAAGCACTTTCTTTTCCACAGTGGACATTTAATGGTATATAATATTCTCATCTTAATATAGAAAATTAAGCTGTTAACCAGTGCAGCTGAAAATGCCCCATAAAAATCTACAAACCATTAACACCAAAGATGCACTAAATGAATTAATATTTTAGCAATTCATTAAATATTGAGAATACTCATTCTAACAGGGACCTTAAGTTTTCAGAATGTTTAACCTCTTACTTTCTTTAAAATTTAAAATGGTTATTGCTCTCCACCATTAGCAATACTGAGCACAAAAATATTGTATTTTATATAGGACGAGTTGTAAGGTCAACCAAAACCATTTTATGAAACATCCTTAATCGGATTGAGGCTGCCTATACATGATGTTTTATTATAGAAACAATGGAGACTGAGTACTGAGTCCACACACAATCTAAATCTGTTGCATATTTTTTGCAACCAGAAAGAACTTCTTGAGAAACTGGTTTCATTCCAAGAACAAAAGCTCAAAGTACAGGAACACTAAGTTGGGGGGAGTAGCAGGCCAAGGTGTGAGAAGAGACTTTGAAAACCAACCACATTTTTGCTTTTGCTTTTTCAGTGTTTGAAAAGTACATCTCAAAAGGTGGAAGACAGTCTGCATGCCTTCTAAAAGGCCATAATAATTGCCTGTTCTATCAGGAGAGGATCACACCAAACCCTCTTGGTCTTATGCCAACAAAGGCTAACAGCAAACACTCTTGGTAGTCTGAAAGAAAACCAAATTTTATAGAAAGCTTAAGAAAGCCTAGTTTTATAAGAGACCTGAAGATGTTTTGAAAGAGAGAACATTCACTCAAAGAGAAAACATACACCTCACTTTTTTGCCTCTGGGAAACTGATTTTTTTAAAAAATTGTTCTAAACTTCTGCAACGCGGGTGGCGCTGTGGTCTAAACCAGTTCAAAAGCACATCAAAGTGCAAGTAGATAAATAGGTACCGCTCTGGTGGGAAGGTAAATGGCATTTCCATGCGTTGCTCTGGTTCACCAGAAGCGGCTTAGTCATGCTGGCCACATGACCCAGAAGCTGTACGTCGGCTCCCTCGGCCAATAAAGCGAGATGAGCGCCGCAACCCCAGAGTCGTCCGTGACTGGACTTAATGGTCAGGGGTCCCTTTACCTTTAAATTTCTGCAACACCTGTTTGACAGTTGGAGAAGAGTGTGTATACAGATTAGGAGACCAAAGCATCTGTCAGGTCACTTTCAGCTCTCTTAGAGACTATATTCGGCCTCAAGACTAATGCACACCAAGTAGCAAAAGAGCAGAAACTAGTCACTTCTTCACCATTTCCTATAGTGAGTACAAAACCAACAAGATGTAGTTATGTGGTTGGCCCCAGAAAGGGGCGTGAGGTGTTAATCCCTGTTAAATTCAGAGTTTAACACCTATATGGTAGGTGATAATTGCTACATTCCAATAGGATTAGCACAGTGGTTCCCATAAGGGCTGCACTGGAGGAGATTCCCAAAACTACTTTCACATGGACAGGGCTAGCTGCCCTCTGGCAAGCCGTTAAAACAGTCTTGCATTCTGCTATTATGTAATACTAGTATTTTGGCACCTCATTAAAACAAGAAACTTGATGAAAAGTTGAGCTAGTGCAAAAAAAAAAATTAAGAATATGTTATATAGTGTTATGAATTGCAATACCACTGAATTTATTAGTAGCTCAGAAGTCACACACAGAGAGACATACAATGATTACTTCCTTTCCCTTGGACTAAACTATTATTTCTTGAAGTTTCTTGAACAGATGTTTGTTTACTCCATATAATCTACAGATGAACCCAGAAGGAAGTATTTGGGTGTCATTGCACACAAAATATTTTTAACCACACCACTAAGTTTGCACTGGGCTACTTCTACACGTTGCTTTTAACTGTTTACTTGTGCTTTTTTATCTTGTGAACCACCCTGAGATCTTGTGATGAAGGGCAGGATAAATCTAATAAATAAATTAAATAAAAAATAAGAATAAAATGTGGACCTTTCCAGAATTTCCATTTATGTGGTAAATATAATGTACTCATGCAAAGTTTACAATTCCTAGTCACCAATGGCGCCTAACAACCAATCCCTGGCAGACTTCCATACAGAATAGTGAAATGTTAGGTCTTATTTTAAGTCCAAATGAAGACAGAACACCTCTTTCTCTACAAAGCATACAGAACTGAACGAAATGTGGTTTGCACAATAAGGACCTGAGAGGGAGAAAGTCTGGAGAAGATTGGTGAGGGGAGCATTCAAACTTTTAAATCTTCCATTAATCTTGATTAAAAACATATACTTGGAAGTATCAGCCATGCTGTTTGCATTGTTTGTGGCAGTGGGGTCAAATAAGATTACTACTTCAAATATAAGGCCTGAATTTTACCCTACGTAAGATTTCTGATGTCAGTGACAAAAATCCAGTTGTCAAAGGATTGCTTTCTTTCATTGTAGGCAGCACTGTTGAATCCCTTTTTAGTTTTATACTTTTTATCTGTAAGAAACTCAAGTTCTTTTTCACAGATATTTCGTCTAAACTAACGCAAGGTCCACCATCCTCACAGCTGGTCTCTTTGGGCCAGATGCAGCACGGCAAATAAAATAACTCTTGCAAACATGTCAAAATTATTGCTCTTTTTAAACTTCAGACGTCTAGAAAGTTCAAAGTTCCTGTGATCCTTGTATATGGCAAGTAAGCACTCTGAAGCCATGTACCATGAAGGCAACTTTATATCATTAAAAAAATCATTAAAATTAAGATAGCTTGAAACAGTGGAGCAGATTAAAAAAGGGGGGGGGGATAAAACACTCTTCCAGACACACTGCCAACTCTCTCCTGCCCCCATGTCCTCAGTTGGTATTTAATTACTCTTCTCTTACTTATGAAGATTGTCACTGCCTAGGTCTTCTATGAAGTAGCAAGAAGGCCATCCTGAGATTTTCAGTCACAGATTAGCACACATGGACAAAGCCGGGAAAGCTGAAAAAAGGCCACAACCACAAGTGAAGACATGTCCCCCAATAAACAAATAAAAATAAGCTGCACAGTGGATAACAGCAGCATAGATACAAGCAATTGATCCAACTGACTATATATTAGCTCTTCAACCTCACTCCTAAGCTTTGAGGTTTTTTCCCATTTCCTTCACACAAAACACTCAATATCTCCCGATATTCAAGTTTTCCATCCCCACACCATTCAAATACAATAAAAGTGATCAGCAACCAGCTCTCTGTAACAGCAGACAAGCACTCCACAGGAGGCCAAACTGAGTCATCAGGCCATTCTTGAAAGCCAACTGCACTGTAAACTACAATCTAAAATTCTGATTTTGGAATGCAGTTCTCTGTGTTAGTGGTTAACACACGTAATTAATAAAATGTCTAACTTCCATATCATCTTTATGCACTTAAATATAAAATCAAAACAACCACTGTACTGTTCAAAAATTATAATGAAGACACTCCAGGCGTGTGTTGCTGGTATAACAACTTTTTCTGGTGGCTGGAATCTTTCAGCCCCTTAAGAGTTCTGAATCACAATACACTCAGGGGCTTAGCAAATCTTCTGATGACACATGTCATGTTCTATTTTATTGCTTTAATACAACCCTTGCATTGCACTCCAGCTACATCACCAGTAGCTAAAATGTTCCAATACAGACAGGAGCATAAATGATGACATTACACCCTATGGAATGCATTCACAAAAATATATCCTGGCTTCTTTAAGAAGCAACGCAGAATTTCATCTTTTACTGTGAAACAAGATAAATATTTAGATAAGATCCATGAGCATTCCATAATTTCACCTTGTGCAGTTTTGCTTTGAGGCGCCAGCTGCAGTTTGAATTGCTCTTGATGGATTTAAAATATTGTTTGCCTTTTTAAAAATGGAATTAGCCATCCATGTTTTAAGCTGAACTACACAATTGCATGGTAAGTTATTGCATGAAACACTCCTGGGGACTATCTGGCCAATTGGAAAAGGCAGCGACGGATCGCTAATCACCACTGAAATCATTGATAATGCTGTCTATCCACACTAAGACAGACAAAAGCTGAAATGTATTAAACATAGCAATCCATCATCCTGCAGATGGGCGAACAAAACCTACAGAGTTCAGACAGAGTGACTCCGGCTGCTAATGATGGCTGAAGTACTATCAGTTCACTCACTGCTACACCCTAGCCTTGCCTGATGTGGCGCTTCATAAGAATAACAAAAGCATTTGCAAATAAATACAAGTCACTCTTTAGGATTTCAGTATTGTGCATGTTGCCAGAAATCGTCTAATATTAAAAAACTACTGAAAGATTTGTTTGTTTGTTTTTTTGCACAAAGGGGGAAGTCGCAAAATGGAATTGCAAGATGGAATTGCAAGATGACAGAGCTAGTCCAAATAATATTAACAATTTGAAGAGTTTGAAGATACTGGAACTGTAGCCATCACTTCCACATTAGAAGCAGTAATGAAATTTAAATATAAGCAAGTAGGAAACACTGGAAAAGCCAAGAGAAAGCCTATATTTCTGTAAAGAGCAACAAAATTCTAATATATGTAAACATGTTCCAACATCAGGAGAAGGAAGAGAAAAATAACTAGGACAGAATTATTTTAAAAATAAAGAGTTATTTGAGAAAGTTGCATTTTCTTTCTGGCTTCTTTCTTCCTTGTAGGACAGATGAGTCACACAATACAGCCAAAGGGAAAACGGCAACTGCTAACACCACATTAGTAAAGTATAAAAGGAAAAGACACTTTCCTCAACATTTCAGCCTTGTCATTTCCAATTTTCTGCTCTTTGGACATGCTTGTATTCAAATTCTGGAACATCTATTCAGCATATCAATCCTAATTAGACAATCTGGGTCTGGAAAGGATGAGAGCTGGGTCATTTGCATAATTTAATCATAAATACTCAGTGATACATATTTCCAAATGCATTTGTACAATTATCTTTTCATCCTTGGGGCAATGGTATTAATATGATTAGGCAATATTTCTGGAAAAAACAGACAAGTATGCACTCTTTTTAACTGCAGCTTAGGGCGATATGAAAAATTAATTAATTTCTGAAGAAAATCAATTTCTGTACGTGACCACATTAGACACTGCTAAACCAAGACACAGAATACTCTCTCAATCAGGACATTTTATCAGCCCTTTTCTAAATTCTGGTTGTCATATGAATGTTTCAATAATAAAACCGCTAGCTTAAAACCATCTATCCTAATACCCACAAGATGAGGAAGTGACTATATTCCCATTTTACTCAAATAAAAATATATTCTAATGGAATGCTATTTGACCATTCATTAGGAAACCATGGCATTCGATCTTAGCTTCTGTGATCTTTTTCAAATGTTAGTAGCATCGAAGAACCAATGAGCCAAAGCATCCTAAACCCTAAATATTTTAATTAAAATAGGACTACTTGTTTGTTTTACTATTAAAATAAATACAACATATCTTTAAAAGATTTGTGCACATTACAAAATAATGGGATTGCATGTGGAATACAGTTAAGCATCCAAGTGACTAATCTGGAGGGTATTTCAGAAAGGTACAGCTTTGTATGATAATTGGTACTAAAAATTACATGTTAGAGTCTTAGAGAGGCACCATATCTATTTCTTCTCAATCAACAAAAAAGTAGGAATTACTGCATGCAAATGTTCAATATTCATTTAATTTGCATGAAGGTGCTTGAACAAATTTTTTATTCTAACAAGCTCATTTTTCATGCGTTTTGTCTTTCATCCTAATCTAGCATCTGTCATTCCTTTTTGAAGTTATTATCGGCCCAATTCCCTCTTGGACATGGTTGCTGGGTGACCGGTATCTTAGCACCCACTTTGACAGGAACAGATGTGAATCTGATCAAGAGATTTCCCATGAGTACCTGAAATCACAAACAACTTTTGTCAAAAACAAACAGCCTCACTGTCATGCCCCCTTTAAAAAACAAACACACAAACCAACGCTCTCTTTCCTCACCACAACTCATCCCTCCCAAAGATGACACAGAATTTATCTTTAACATACAGTAAATTCAATAATCTACAATGGTTCCACAAGTGTCCTGGTATTTACTGTTGACTCAATTGTAGTAGAAAAACATGGTCTGAGTAATAACTGCTAACAATACTTTTTTTGCATCACTTTTTTGAAAATGAGTATCTGAGACCAGTATAAGACGTGAGCTGGACACACATGAAATGAATTAAAGGGCCTGCATGAGGTTAAAGACTCCACCCAGGGAGGAGGGTGTCAGCAATCTCTCTGCATGAGTCATTGTTCTGGCATTATTTCATTCCAATCACACTCTGCTTGGGTCAGATAATTCGGCTGAAACTTTGCAACCAAAGTTATTGATCTAACTGCACCCGATGCAGAGCTACGTCAGAATTCCCTGCCACCAGCGGAGGCTTCCTACTGTGTCTCTGCGCTGGGTTTGTTTCCCTCCAATCAGGAGGCACTCTAAGAGTAAAAACTCATGGGGAAACATCAAGGATGGGGTTCCTCTGAGAGCAGTACTTCTTACTCCATCAACATCTTGGGTTTTATATGAATGAAGAATTGTGCTCCCAACTTAAGTTCCGGAGTGGCTAAGCATGCATTTTTGTTGGGAGTTTCAACAGCTCTGTGTTGAAATTACAAGTACAACTTATTTTTTAGTTTTACAAGCAATTTAACTAAAGACATGGCTTATGCGAGTTATATAATCTATTTTTAATTCACATATTCAGCTCTAAAACCATTCCAGCATATGACACAACCCAATTTTTGCTGCACCAACAAGTGACAGGATGCACCAGCTGTTGTGCCCAGGCACAGCAGTTCACTCTGCGAAAAGTTCTACGTTATCAACATACTCAAGTCAAGCCCAATGAATATTATTAGTATTGTTTCAATTTATATACTGCCCTTTTTCAAAAGATCTCAGGGTGGTGTACAACATCACATTACAAAACATCAGTGATAAAAATTTAATAAAAACATGGTAAAAAGCATACAGACGGACATCTTAATAGTAGAATAATCGTAATAATAGCAGTCCCTCACACTTTCATGCCCAATATGTGTGTGACTGTGGACACGCACATCGCGCCAAACCCAGAAGTGACCCAAAAAATCACAAGGAGGGGCAGAACGGGGCGGGGTGGGGCAGGGACAAAATAGGGTGTTTGCGAGCTTTTTCAATGGTAATTCAAATATATGCAACTTCACTTAAACACGCGGTACCTCAAAACAAACCCTTGCATAAATTAGCAGTTGCCAATATACACTAAGAAGGAATGGTCAATTGATAGCCTGATGCATTTTTTCCCTTGCTGCCCATACCAAATTTTAATCAAAGCAAGGTAAAATGTTTGCCCAGTTTCACCCATAAGGGAAAGAAATGTTACATTTCTCTTTAGAAATATGTGTGTAGTTCCACAGCTGTACCTGGTTTTGGGTGATTGTAACTCAGGAATCCTATGCATGTTTACTCAGCATGTTTACTCCAATGAAATTTACTCCAAGGTAAGTGCAAACAGGAATGCAGCCTAAGCTTGCAATACTGTTGCGCTCCACACCAACCTAGGAGCAGTGCAAGACTCTTGGGGTTTATGTTTCCTTTTGGAAATGAGGCAGAGCGGAGACTGTTGTGTCTTTATGATAAATGGTCTATTTACATATATACACAACATGAGCCTGCGATAGAGGGGCTCAAAGCATTGACACCCCAAAAGGGTATTGTTTCTTTCATAGCCAAAGCCTTGGATTAAAGCAGAAATCTAACATTGTGTTCTGCTTCTCTGGCTTTTCACCTTGCAGCTTTACTTCTAGGTCACATTACATACACTTTCAACAAACAATTTTTGTCCTTCTCACTAACTGCAAGTTAGGAGTTGTCATCTCACACAGAACCACCTCTCCTTTGTTCTCTTAATGGCCCATCACCCAAGCGATTAGCTGAACACAGGAAGATAGTATGGCATGATTAGAACTTGCTGAGTCCTAGGATTAGGTGTCTGACACCCAGTTTAACACACCCAGCCTCAATTAAATTCTAACACTTACTGGGTCCAGGAATTTAGAGTGATCTGGCACCCACAAACTCATAACTCTATTAAGCACACCTACATGAGAGTGTGTCACATTAAATTCTGAGTAAACATGCATAGGATTTTTCTGCAAAAAAGGCCTGTCTAACCTACAATATAAGCATAACAGCAGTGAAGAAGGAAGTAATAAATATTTAGAAATATAATCCATGCAAGTTTCCAAAAATACCCCATTGACTGAATACTGCAGACAACAGATGTGACATGAGGGACTGATCAAATCCAACCCCAAAGGTCTCCTGTATTTAGGATTAAGTTGTTCATTACATTCCCATGGAGAACCTAACATTTGTATAATTCTATGATTTTATAAAAGCAGGTTAAGTTTCTGTCCCTTGGGATTTTTGGCAGTGTGAAGCATAGTAGTGCAGATCCTGGTGATGTTTAATTCTATATGCATTCTATTCCAGGAAAAAGTAAATTACTATGATGCAACTCATATATACAGCTAAGTAACACTGATGTAAATGGCACTGCAGTTGCTCATTTATGCTGCCCTTCATAATTGGAAACAGGGTTACTTTCAAAGTTCTGCTCATTTGGGGAGGGGGAGATGCAGACAGAAGGAATCAGAACGTCTGCAAACCTCTTAAATAAATACATAAATGAAGTTAAGAGGCTTTTTAGAATGTCCATCATATGATCCCAGGGTGGCTTGCATTTCAACAGAACAATGAGAACAGTTCAAATACGATTTATAAGAGCAGGTAAAAATACAACATCATTTAAACCACAAAACCCCAAGTAGCCACCACACAGGTGGTAACAATAATTCTAAAAACCCACAGAAGCCCATGCTTTTAACTGATTCCAAAACAAGTGTTGGTGCCAGGCATATTTCATGGAAGAGGCCATTCCATAAATGGACTACCACTGAAAAGGTCCTGCCCCATGTCATCATGTAATGCACCTCTCCCAGTGGAAGAACACTGAGAAGAGGTATCTAGGACCACAAGTAGGCTGATACAGGGAGAGATGCTCCTTCAGATATGGAGGTCTCAAGTCATTTAAGAGGATAATGGATGGAAGTTCTCCTCAATTCCAACCATACCTTTATGCTGCAGACCATCTTCCCACACTCGCCGGTACTTCTCACTTCCAAGCAGAAGACATTAGACAGAAAACTACAATCAGTCTCTGCCTCTCTCCCCAACGTCTCTCATCCTGGACAGCAACAGTGCAATGGGGATGAGGGAAGGTGCACCTCTTTTTTTTCCCAAATGGGAAAGATTGCAACAGAAGATGTTCAAAACACCTGGCACAATCCAGCTGAAGTCATGCACTTTCAAATTCCAGTGGTTTACTTTCAAGCTCTCAGTTTTGTATTGTAACTCGCTCTATGTGGGGCTGCCCTTGAGACTGACCCAGAAACTCCAGCGGGTGCAGAATGCCGCGGCGAGACTCCTTATGGGGTCTTCGCTGCGAGATCATATTCATCCGGTACTATACCAGCTGCACTGGCTCCCAGTGGAGTACAGGATCAGGTTTAAGGTGCTGGTTTTAACCTTTAAAGCCCTATATGGCCTAGGACCCTCGTACCTACGGGACCGCCTCTCCTGGTATGTCCCTCAGAGAAATTTACGGTCTGCAAATAAAAACATCCTGAAGATCCCAGGCCACAGAGAGGTTAGGCTGGCCTCAACTAGAGCCAGGGCTTTCTCGGCCGCAGCTCCAATCTGGTGGAACGCTCTGTCACAAGAGACTAGGGCCCTGCGGGATCTTTCCGCAGGGCCTGCAAGACAGAGCTGTTCCATCAGGCCTTTGGTCAGGGCGCAACCTGACCCCCTCCTCTGGCAATCTGCACAGAATTTTGCTTAATGGTTGCCATCAATTTGATTTTAATTTGATTTTAATTAATTTTATAATGAATGTTTTTAGAATGTTGGATTATTTTGATTGTTGTTAGTTGCCCTGAGCCCAGCTTCGGCTGGGGAGGGCGGGATATAAATAAAATTTATTATTTTGCCTACAATTCTCCCTCTACCTGTGTCCAGGAACATACACCAATAATGCAGGCATTATTGGAATAGATATTCCATTAACTTTTTAAATACTTTGTTCTGACAAAACAAATAATCTCCTTGACTACCTTGTTTTCCACAGCACACTTGAAGACGGTGGTATGCTTTGAAGCATAACCTAAAATAGTAAGATGAGAAGACAATTGTTTCATTCTAGTTAAACACCTCCATCCTAAACAGATTTGCTCTGCTCATAGCAACATAACAATAATTGATGACGGGGTTATTTGAAACACTGTCCCTCCTAGTCACCACTGTTTCATCACTGTATAGCAAAGATTCATATTAAAATCTTTGCATCGGTATTAATGTTTTTTCATTCATACATGCAGCAAAGTTTTGGAGATCCAGTCATGCACAAGAAGAATCTTTTTTATATTAAAAAAAAACACTCATGCAAAATGTAATAATCTTGAAAGTCTGAATTGAGCCTATCACTAAGCCATGTTCCAATAACACAGTGCTTCCACCCACTGGCTTATGAACAACCTACCTTCTGTACCCTCCCCTCCTTGCCTTCCACTAAACATAGTTGTTTGCAATGTCCAATCTATGGCTAACACCTTGCCTCCAAACTGCCTTTAAATCCTGCATTTGTGTTTAGGAGGAAAGGCACTAACCTTAATTTGCCAGTTCAGACAAAAGGTAAACCACAGTTAGCAAAAGCCAGGGAGTGCAGACTGAGAGAGAAGAAGAGGGAGCTCACGAGATCATGACAGCCTAATGGAGCCATAACAGTAAACGCAAACAGAGAAGGAGTCGTCTGCTGCAGGCTGCAAATCTCACTCATGAGCAAGGCAACAAAACAGCATGCTTAGCTTTCCCATCCATAAATATAGATCATTCTCACTAGAATACATACACAGATAATAATGGTTTGTTGAGAAAATAATTCCCTTTTGAAAAAGATACTAAATCTTGAAATGTATCCCAATTTTCAAGATTTTCAACAAATATTCGCTTGTACCTGTTGTCCTTGATCTAGTAGTGCCTTCTTTTTACATTGCCATATTGCTCCAGGACGCAGGCAGCGCTGTGGTCTAAACCACAGAGCCTAGGGCTTGCTGATCAGAAGGTCGGTAGTTCGAATCCCCGCAATGGGGTGAGCTCCCGTTGTTCGGTCCCAGCTCCTGCCCACCTAGCAATTCGAAAGCACGTCAAAGTGCAAGTAGATAAATAGGTACCACTCCGGCGGGAAGGTAAACGGCGTATCCGTGCGCTGCTGTGGTTCGCCAGAAGCGGCTTAGTCATGCTGGCCACATGACCTGGAAAAACTGTCTGCGGGCAAACGTTGGCTCCCTTGGCCAGTAAAGTGAGATGAGCGCCGCAACCCCAGAGTCCTTCACAAATGGACTTAACTGTCAGGGGTCCTTTACTTTTACCTTTACTGCTCCAGTCAATGCAGATGCTAGAAAATTCTTCTGTGCATGCTATCACAAAAAGTCACATTTCCTTATCAAACTGCCTTTCTTTAGGAATTATTCAGGCATTAGCTATCCCTCACCATGGGATTCTCTTGAGAATTAGAAATATCACACGAGGATAAAGGAGATAGAGCTCAGAGAGTTGAGCCTGAAAACGCAGAGGCTTAATCTTAGGGTCGTGGGTTTGAGCCCCATGTTGGGCAAAAGATTCCTACATTGGAGGGGGTTATGTTAGACAACCCTCATGGTTCCTTCCAGCTCCACAATTCTATCATTCTATGTTTCTAAAGAGCTTCCCCATAAAGCCAATGGTAAAGCTGACAACATAAACGGCCAACGCCTATTCATATAATAACATCATGCATGAAGGACTGTAAGACTAGGAAAATGTTTATTGCTCATGTTTTATCTCCTTCTTCAGCCAACGAGAGTCCGTAAAATATTTATCTCATCAACACAAGTATAAAGGGTAGCACTCATCTATTTGGACCTTGATGCGAAGAGCAGGGATGGAATACTAACATAAGAAGAAGATACTGCCCCCACCATCAAATAATACGAGGCACCCAGTAAGTCTAATTGTGACTCCATGTGGTCCGTCATTCAGCATTAACCAGCAAGACCAAGAGGAGAGTCAAACAAACACACAACCGAAAAATCTGAGCTCTTCTGAAGCCTCCTACAGCAATGGTGTATGTGCCTATAATTAAAATTAATTTACAAAATAAACTGAAAATTAATTTTCCAACTATTTCTATTGTTTTCTATAAGGTTAAGATAATTAAAAAAGTAATAATGCCACCTGCAATGAAGAGGGGAAATACTTGAAAAGCAACAGGTGATGCTTTTCTGCTCTTTGGTACTCTTTAAAGCCATAACTTTAAACAAGCTCTGTAAAAACCTGGTTTGTTTCCAATCTGAGCAATGGTACTGCACATATGTCAGAGCTGGGTTCTCCTCCAATTATAACGAAGTGTCATAAACAGCATTTGGAACAGACAATATTTGCCATCTTACCCAGCTCTAAGAAAGAAAATATAGGTGAGGTGAAACCTTTCACAAGACCTAAACTATTGATGCTTACGCCATTGACACTGCGGCATGCACACGCAGGTTTTAAAGTTATAAATATCTGAGGCAGCAAGGGGGGGAAAGCAAAACAAATAAGCATCAACTACGTACAAGCAAGGTTATTTTAGCTATTTTGGGCAGATGGTGGTTAAGCAAAAAAGTGGTATTCTGAATATTATGTAAACACAGTATGCTAAGTAACACCGAACTATATATTCCAACAGTGGCTCAAAAACCAAATCATGTTTAGGCATTCACTTGAACGTGCAATGTTTAAATATGGGGATGGGGGCAGGGCCTGTGCATGTCAGCTCAGACCTTGAATTAGAGTAAAACCTTGTGCATGATCGGGGCCCTGTTACATTCAAGTAAGCATGAGAAAATCCTCCTACAGACATTCCCTGGTCAACACAGGCAGGTCAGGGACTGAGCAGTAATGACCCATCACACTGGGTGAATGTCATCACAGCTTTGTCCACATCTAGCAAAAGATTCCTGGTCCTCAAATACTGTATAGACAAAATATCCTGCCTCTGTATGGCAACAATTACACACAGCAGCATCCTTCATTTTGCATGAGACCAGGCACCACCGGACAGAGGGTCTTCTGCATGGCCTTTGACAAGAATGGCTGCATCCACACATAACAATAAGCTATTTAACCATGGTTTGTTCAACAAACCAATAGCTGTCTGATAGACAAGCAAACAAGCCAAACATGTCTTTTGTTTCTAGCTGCTCTTACCTTGTCCTTCTATATAGCTTGGAGGGGCTGGGGTTGGCAAGCAACCTATGGGTATGTAAGACTGCTATAAAGTATAAACAAACAATGGATTCAACTTTTAAAACAGATTGTAAAAAATATCCATAGTTGGGTTATGAAACACAGCTCTATAGCAGTAAGAACCATCTTGGCTGAGAGCCCTGGAAGACCTGCTTCCTGCCTTGTAGGACTTTCTCCACCTGGCCAGGGAAGTTGGAGCCCTGGATGACGCCAGCTACAAAAGCTGAGACTGAACAGATTCTTGGGCTAGGGTATTGTTTGAGAGGGTTTGTAGTGTGGCGCAAGGGTTGCTGCTGTTGTTGATGCTTATTTTAGATCTTGTGATTTATGTGGAAATTGTTCAGTTTGGTAATGCATTTTTCATGTTTCAATTACTCTTTATGGCTACTTTTGTTATGTTGTAGTGATGTGTTTTTTCATGTCGTAAGCTACTCTGAGCATGGTTTGAACTGGGGAAAGGCGGCTTACAAATAATGTATGCATGTATGTGTACATATTTTTAAGCTTTCAAATGTGTAAGTAGGCAAAACTATTCTAACAGCATTTTTTAAATCTTCTCAATTAGAAGCTAATCAAATATATTAGCAAGTAGGAATGATATTTAGCTATACATAATTAGCATGCCTTTAAATAGTGGCATATCTTTAAAGATATGTGTAACATTTGTCTTTACAAATGTATAATTTTAAGCAAGTATTCTGGCATTCTCTTCAAACATAATTCTGCTTTGGTTTTGACTCTGAGGTATCCAACCCTTGCCAGATATGTTAAATTGTTTGCTGCAGTTGTGGTTTCCTCTTTCTCCTAACACATTACTTAGCGAGTTGTTGTGAATACACAAGTGAACCATAACTCTTGGCAAAGGCTAAGCAGCAAGAGATGTACTAAAGCAAAAAAGGCCAAATCAGATTAGCATTTAAAGGTGGAAAGGGGAAATAAGTTCTGCAACAGAATAACATCACTTCTCTAAAGGAGATGGGTTTTCTCAACAATGTACAACGCAACAGGGAAATTGCATCCAGCTTCTTCACTGGTAAACACTTTTTGCCACTTTAAAATTATGTTTACCACAACAAAAATTATGTTTCTCTACATTCTCACTAACTTCAAACTACACCCCACCCAAGGCAGACTTCAACTGCACTTAGGTGAAACAAACAAGGGATATTATTATTATTATTATTATTATTATTATTATTATATTATTATTATTATTATTATTATTATTATTATTATTATTATTATTATCTACAAAATTTGTGTATCACCCTTCATCCAAATATCACAGGGCAGTTTACAATATAAGAACTCAAGAATACATACCATAATAACAAGCATAAACAACAACAACCCTACCCACCGTGTTATTGTTTATTAAATTTCAGTTCATAGCAATGAAGTCTGCAATACTCATTTCCACAGAAATGTTTTATGGAGAATCATACAATGGCCCGTGCTGGAAGGTTTAGCAGAAGCAACAGGGAGTCACACAGAGAGTAGCTAAATGACAGAATTTGCCGTGCAGTGGTAGCTGCCAACTTGGATGCCTTTAAAAGCTGGTGGGCCAAGAGTAGCCAACGCGGTGCCCTCCAGACGTTGTTGGACGACTCCCATCACCCCTGACAACTGGCCATGCTGGGGCTGATGGGAGTTGTAGCCCCACCACAGATGAAGAGAACCACAGTGGCTACCCCTGCTTTAGACAAGTTCAAGGAAGACATGGCTATGCAGGATGGCTCTGTGCTACCTCCAAGGTGAGAGGCCGTCTCCCTCTGTATGCCAGTTACTGAGGAGCACAACTGAGGCTGTTGGGCTCAAACACTTCTTGCAGACTTCCCATAGGCATCTGGTTAGCCACTGTGAGAAGAGAATGCTGAACCACATGGTCCTTCGGTCTGATCTAGCAGGCTTCTTCTTAAAACTGTGGTCCTTAAAGACAGTGTGTTGAAAAATATTCCAGACTCCAATGGGATTTAATGTCCCAAATTAGACCAATGAGAACTGTAAAAGAGTAAACAATTCAAGGATCCCAAATGACAGGTTCAACCCATGCATGCTAGTCAAGTTTTACTCAGAGAAGACCTACTGATATTATTAAATGACCCAACTTAGCTGTGTTCACGAATTTCAGTGGGTCTACTCTGAGTAAAATCTAGTTGAAGACCACTCCATGTCCCATTAAGTTTGGAACCGAAGATCTGCTTTTATTACAGAAAACTCATTTAAAAATGAATAGTTAATATTAGGTTTGACCGATGCCAGTGAAAGGATATCACAGTCCTGCTAACAAACCATTTAAAAACTTTTGAAAATATTAAAGACACATCATCAAACGAAAGTTACACCATCACTGCAGTTCTGCAATGCTTGACATATGCGTAGAAATCTATTGTTAGCACACACACACACAAAACACCTGTCATTTCTAACAGGGCTGGAAATATGGAGCCTGACTGAACCTAGAAAACACGATTACAGTACAATCCGATACATGTCTATTCAGGAGTTAAGTTCCACTGAGTTCAACGGGACTTACTTCCAGGTACTATATGCATTTATAGCATAGCAGGCTTTTTCACATATTCTCCATTCTTCACAAAATTCATAACAAAGATTACAACACGGTTGACACAATGTACAGTTAAATAGGAATTAAGTCTAAATTTAACAGGAATGAGTCAGGCTGATGAACAGAAAATGTATCAGTATTACGATATGAGACTCATTTTTAAAAAAAAAAAAAAAAGGAACACTCAAATGAGCATTCATAGGATATAGTCGAGTTCGTAAACTCACTTTGATAAAACACTGGAGAGAGAGAGAGAGAGAGAGAGAGAGAGAGAGAGAGAGAGAGAGAAAGAGAAGCTTATTTGTAATAGGCCCTCAAGAAATATCTAGATTTGTTGCCTGGCAGATATTGACTTTTTGTAAATTACTCTTTGTCACATAGGCATGTATTTAGGCAACTTAAAACCTGTCATCATTTTTTTGTTTTCTCAGCCCACATTATATTGCTGTTTCAGTATGCACAAGTAGAGATTATTTTTGGAGGGTGAGGATCTGTCCATGAACAGGACTTGCCTGCCAAAGATATGCATGGAAGCATTTTAAAATCACGATTACAATGTAAAGCAGATGAAAAAAGTTAGATGCTTTAAATAACTAATGACGAACAAAGCCAATTTGAACATAACATTTGTATCGGCCCTGTGGCTTAAAACTGACAGTTGAATGTTTGAGATATTGGACTGACTTGTTCCTGATATTTCTAACTAACTAATTTTCTTGTGTGGAATTCAACATTTCCCCTACATCCTTACCTTCAGAGAGAAATATCTGCATTTCTAAAAAAAAACAGTCTTGCATGTGTGTTCAAGAATCACACTTACCTGACCTAGCCATTGCTATGGTAAGTTTATAAATCAATACAATAGCTCCAAAGGAAAAGCAAGCAATCTTAGATGATGCAATTTCTCCACTTCTGTCATACGTTACAAACCATGCATGACACATATGCAACACATTTCAGACAATGAATCAGAGGAATTTTGAGTGATATATTAAAGCACTAACAAAAAAAGGACAAGCAATACAAGACCAATATTAAATAGCAGAAAACAAACTTCTGTTGACAGCTATTTCAGAATATATGCCACACAATTTATCCTCACTGATTATGTAAACATTCAAGTAGTGCAAGAATTTACTGCAAAATTATGCAAGGTAAATTCCACATATCGGAGATCTGAATATTTTGATTTCCCACAATCAAAAAACAGGAATAGAACTAGAAGTGTTATTATTTGCCTCAACATTTTAATGCACAAGATTGTTGCATTGTCATTTGCAGTCTACTGCATTTCATATTTGACCTAAATATCAATGGCCTTCAATATCAATAAATCTACATTCATTAGAAGTCAGTATTATTAAATAACTTTTAGTAACACAAGTAGATATCTTGCCCTGTAAAAATATCATGAGATTTACAAATATGAAGTGCAATGTGGCGTTGAGATTTGCATGAGAAGTTAAAGCAAGAATTTATAAGTAACAAGCAACTGTGTGTCTCTTATTTCTTCTAAATATATTAGGTTGTAGCAGTTTCACAGAATTAAATTTGCTTTTTAAAAATAATAACTATAAATATAAGCAAGCAATAACTCCCATTTGTATAACAAGCTGATGTCATTATTAATAAATATAGCTATTTCTACTTGCAAAATGATGGCTATAAACCATATAATTTAAGCTAATCACCTGAGTGAGTCAAAAAGGAATTCTGCAACCAAGTCTCTCAAACAAATAATATTTACATCACTGCAATCTGGTAAGTACAAACTAGGAAAAGACTAAATATCAACGTGAAAATCAAATATTTGATTAACATTATAATCACATACACTTCTCTGTATTCTGCATCCATAAGTGTTGTGCAATACGGGGGGAAATTATATAGCACCTACTGTACTATCAGTTGGATCCGGACTCTCATCATACTGAGAGTAGAACCCTTGAAATCAATGGGACTCAAGTTTGTTGTCTAACATGAAGTATAAGTGAATAAAATAATTTCAATGGATCTACTTTAAACTCAAGTCTGGATCCAAGCCTACAAGTACTGTAAGGAATTGTGATTCTGATGACAAAGCATTTCTATACTCTATATTTTAGAAAGCAAGAGTTTTGAAATCATTATTATCCTTTAAATGCTGCCCTTTAAGGTCTTTGTAAATCTTGGAACACACACAATTTTTAAGCAAGTGTGCTGCAGGATAAAATGCCCATTCCATGAATTATATACATTTGACTGTACTGTACTATTTACATAGAGAGGGGATCTAACTTTTAAATAAAAAAGTGGGAAAATTCACTAAAGTGTGTCATGCAGAAAAGAAATATTATCTAATATTGGCTCCTCTTGCATATTTTTTTCCAGCAAAGCTTTGGGAAGACAGACCTATTTGTGTGTGACCTCCTGGTATGCTGTACTCCAAAAGCCATTAGTTCTCATTCCTACAAAAAGAACTTGCGAACGTCACTAGCAATTCTTCACTTTTACTTTGCCTGTCGGTGTACCCATTGAATAGCATCTTGTAAGATCAGCAAAAGGTTAGGGAACAAATCCATATTCACACAGGGGCTCATCCAAAAGCTATGCCAACCAAAGGGTTGCTAAAGATGAAGATGATTATGTTTTAGGAGAAAACACCAAGAGTTCTGAGATGAATTAGTAAATCTAGCAGCCAGAGAATTAAGCCTAGCTGCAAAACATTGGCGTTTGTTTCAGTCATCACTCATGAAAGCTGACAGCCAGCCTCAACCCACGAACTAATTAAATCAGAGAATTTGGATTTAGGAACTTAACTTGTACCGGGGACTGATGGTATCCGTAGGACTGCAATTCTAAGCACCCTTGCTTATATGGAGTAAAAGTCCCTTTTGAACTCGGTGGAACATGTTTCCAAGTAAGCCTACTTAGTACTAGGTTGTAAACTGGCTTAAATCTAAGTGCTTTTACCATGTGTGCTCTGCTGACTGATCTGACCATTTGATATTTGCCACCTAGTCTGATTTTTCATCACTGTTTCCTACCTGTTCTGTTGCTGGTCATTTCTTAGTTCCTACACATTTTTAATTGACCAAAGCCAACTCTATTCTGCTCCAATATTATTCGGATTGCACAATATGCATTCATATCATCATCCCTTGCTTACATTAAAAAAGAGAGAAATTGTTCTGCCCTTAACAACAGCCTCTGACAGAAACCTAATCTACGGAAAATGATCTTTGCACTATTTTTTGGGACTAAACTACTACATAGAATCATACAAGTGTCTAGAGCCAAAGGGCATACAGTTCAGAGGCACATTAAGAAAAGAAACTTAATGCCTAGTTGGCATCATGGAAATATTTGTCTAGGAAATACACTGCGATTCAGAAATCTGTGTTAAAATGCAATTATTTTTCTAATCCGCATCTGTTAGTAATATTCAAAAAATAGCCTTATGTCCTTTCTAAAAGAAAGCAATATATTACAGCGCAGATAATTCAGGTAAGTACAAGCACTTTGCGTAAATAAGACGTTGTAAATCAGACACTTTCTTTATAAGCCACATGGCTTCTCTTTTAAAAAAGATGTCGCTTTTCATACAGATAAGTTGATTTAAGTACTTCACAGCAACTGATGACTAATGAATCAAAACTTATTAAGGGAAACCAAATTGGTTTATTATTCACAACAAATTAATAGCTTTTTTGAAATATCATTTGATTAAACAGTATATTAGCCTTGACTAAATGGTTAGCATCATCAACTCCCTCCAACCACAGCCACCCAAAAAAGATGTTGACCAAGGTTGTCAGCTTGCTGAGATGTGTACATAACAATAATATATTTGCTTTGAAGTTACATTTTATCTCACCCATAAATGCTTTTTTTTTTTACATAAAAATGTATTTTAGATAACTCAGTGATGAGAGACAGCTAGTTTCCAAAAGGAACGTAGATAGGCAGGGATGTTTGTGTGCAAATGAAAAGTAACAAAAAGGGAGAAATTAATTTTTAAAGAACAGTACCACAAATTGATGAGGCAACCGTTTGCCCTTGACGTATTGAAAAATACTGCTTCATTTGTACATGTTTACTGAAGGGTTTTTCAATAAACTTATTTGCTTAGCTTACAGAAACGACGGTTTATCAGCTTCACTCTTATTGAAATTAATCCTTCGCCATGCTGACTTACAATAAAACAAGCACTCAAAATCACAGAAAGAGGCAGTAAGCCACCTCCTTTTTGGCTGCAATCCTCAGAACACCTCACTGGAACTTGGAGAAAACTTACATAGGATTGTGCTGCTTGTTCCACAATCATGTTGCAGGTATGTGGAAGTCCAGGGACTTGACCCACAAACATATATAGACTCACAAACAATGTTGCTTACACCTGTTAGGCTACAATCCTATGCACACTCTTCTGGAAGTCTTGAAACCCAATGGAGATTACTTCTGAGGAGACATGCCCCGGATTGCACTGCTAATGTTGTGATGTTTCACTTATGTCTAGGATATTTGATTTAATCAGCTGAGCATTCTAACCTCTCAATTTTTAGTGTAAAAATGGAGGGGTCCCTACTGTGCTCTTTGCCTCTCCCTTTAAAAAGTGTCTCTACTATTCTAACTTAATTCAGTGAGGGGGAAAACACAGCCATAACGAAGTGCAGTAAAATAACAAGATGAGAAGTCAGAGGGGTTAACCCTAAACGTACTGCTGCATCGTAATAACCCCCAATATAAGAAGAAAATATTAAAGTGTAGAGATTCTACATCTTCAAAGAGGGGAAAGTGTTAACTGGAAACGATTTAGAAAACCTGATCTAAAGTTTCACACGCAGCTGTCTGAAAAAGTCTCAGGATTCTCAGCTGAGAAATCAAGTCTCTCAACCACACTGCTATTCACACACAACTGTTTCCATATTGTTATTTTTTTTGTTTTGAACCGTATCAGGAGTTTCCGCCCCAGTTCCAACCCCTGAATCCTAAAACTAACAGAATCAGTGCTAATGCCCTCAGACTTGAACTTTCTGTTCTAAAGGGGTTTGTTATTTTCAACAATAGGAATGTCCTCTTTTGACAGATTTCATCCCCCTTCCTTTGCTACCCCAGCCCCACCCACTCCTCTCTTGTGCCAAGCAAATCCCATCCTCTCTTCTTTCCTCAGTAGAATAATCTCCAGTGGAGGAGAGGGGTATCTTCTTCACTACCTAATTCCTAAACTCTGAAACAAGGTTGGGTTCTGGGCTATCTGCAGATGTCTAAAGAACAACTGTGGCATGAAAAGTCTGGTGGCGTGAGAAGAGGTAACTGTGCACCTCTTGACAAAATTTATGTAATTACTTCGCACTTGGTAAACTTTTTCTGGTTTAACAGCACTGGCTCTACACAATCACACACACACACAAACACAGCGAGGTTCCATAGAAAAAGCTTTTTAAAAAAAACTAGTAGGTTCGTGTTGGGCAAACTTCTGCTCATTTGACTTTTGAGTCATACAAAGTTTTAACCAGCAAAATAATGAGGAAATAGAACTGTCTCGTTTACTTGGAAATGGGTATTTCCCAATTGTTTTCTTCCACAAGTTAACTAAAGACTACAGGGGTATATTAAACAAAACAAATCTGATAAGCACAACTAAAAAGACAAGGCCCATTTTACAATCTACCATCCCAAGCATCTTTCCTTTAAGAGAAGCTTTAAATTTCCTTTTTATTCAGAAGAACTAAAGATGTATCAGGACAAAATGTTCCTGCTTTTTACTACATAATTTCAGCATGTTTTACAGATGTTAAACTTGGAAAGAAGGTTTTGTTGTGTGTGCATACATGTGACCATTTAATTGTAGAAGGATAACTCATCTGATCACCAACTCAAGAAACCCACAACTGACTCTTTTCATTTGATTCAGTTATACTGAAACTAGTTTAAAATTAAATCTGAATTTAATACCAATATGCACATTCCAAGTGCACATTCTTTATCTTAAAATTGAATCAGGGCAAAAATATGTGCCACTTTTTATATGGCAGAAACTAATATGAAAATTAGGACTATTTAGACTGTGAACTGAACAACCTTTTATTTCTATTTCATGGAGAAACCTTTCTGCCCAACCTGGCTTGTGGAAAGTAGTTGGCACTTAAGTCTCCAAGTAAGTGGTTTTGCTTAGCATCCTTACATATGTAAAGAGAGAACCCATTAGAAATTATAAATAGCATGCTTGCTCCCCATCTATAAATAGAGACATATTATGAGAAAGGCATGTGAATTGTATGATCAGACTCTGGGTCATGCTCCCAGGTACTATGCATGCTTAGTGAGAAAATGTGTAAATTAGAAAAATATAGACTTGATTTATATCACACTTTTTTCTTGATTTTTTTCAAATCATGGTGTCTCTATGAGCATTCTTTTGCCCTCATGTTTTAAATTCAGTTCTTCCACTACAGCTCCCTCTTCAGTCAAATCCACTTTGCTACTACAAAGGTCCTTTCTCTATTTCCAACTGCCCAGGGTGTCGTGTCATCAGCTATGTTTGCACAAGCAAAGCAACCTGAAAAAAGTATAGGATGGCAATTGTTTGCAGAAAAAATGGTATTCGCTCAGAGCTTCCCATAAACCTATGCATATCTGGTGGGTCATATTCTGAATAAATAAATCACACATCCTAATAATGATGGTTTGTCCAGCGTCACTCAAAATTAAGTCTTCACTCTGCATAAGCATGCATCAAAGCAGTACACAAAGTCCTACTTTTTAAAACCTGACTAGAGAGGGTTATTTATTATGTCTAAGTTACTACTTAACTCCTATCAGTCCTTAACTCAAATCAACACCACAGTTAAATGGTTCTCTGTGTTGTGAAACACTGACATCAGTAAGGCCTGCTTAAGCTGCCTGGCAGCAGTGCTACTGGTGCTTTTCAAAAGATACATATATTTCTAGGCATAGGTGCATAGGATGGGAAAGTGCATATGGGTGCCCTGAAATAAACAAACCCCCCACCCACCCACTCCTCGCTCCCTTCTCCTTGCTCTCTAGGCTAATCTACTTCTTTACTATAAAAATGGGCAAAGATCAGGTTGCAAAAATTGAAGAAGATTTGAGGCTTTTAATAAAAGACTTTACAGTCAGAAGATTAGTAACGTCTTACTGATAAGGATGGGATGAAGTGTTGTCACAGCTTAAAGAACTCAATTCTGAAACTTTTTGTCAGTGTGTGAAGATTCCCAAGTCCTATTGTGTGCCTTATTTGGAGCGTGCCTTCCTCAACAGCTGCAAACTGGATTGAAAAGGTGCCCTTGTGCAGGTGTCTTACTTCCCCCACCCAGTGACAACACTTGTGCAATATCTGGGGGCAAGGAACTTGGACTTCCATGCATCTGTTGGAACCCTGGGCATCTGCCAACTAAACACTGGGCCTGTGTGCTCACCTCTATATTAAAAGCGTGTCATCCTTCCTTTTCCCCTTCCAAAGGAGATTGACAGAGGGGGGCGGGAGACTTCAAAGTGGCAACAGAAAAGGGTCAGGTTTCCATTTCATTTTAGTAAGGCTCCAATCCTGAGCTTGCTTTCAAGGGAGCAGAACTGCACTTCTGCACCCACTTACCTGGGAGCAAGCCCAAGCAAACTAAAGTGGAGGGTCACTTCCACATAAACCGGTCTGTAAGTCCCGCTGAACTTTTGAGCCAAACATGTTCAGGACTGAGCTGCACGTGTTTACATGCAGCAGCAGAAGAGGCAGAGATCGCCCTAGAGGCGCTCTGAGCAAGAAAGTGTGTGTGTGTGTATTTATTAGAGAGAGGAGCTCGGCGGGGTGTTTTTAGAAGCTGCGCAAAGCGCTCCAGAGGGGCGCACGCTATTTCCCACCCCCCTTTCCTTTCTCTTCGCCGCCTTTTTCTTTTTCGCTTTTATTCCGCCTCTTCTGCACGCGCTTACCTTGCGTTGGTGCAGTCGTTGTAGAGGGTCTCGAAATCCTTCCTGGAGATGAGCTTGCAGCGGTTGACGCCGGGCTGGATGGCGCCCAGGCCCCTGAGGATCCGGACCTGCTCCACGTTGCAGACGACGGGCGTGATCTCCAGGCGCTTGAGCTTGGTGTAGACGGTGTGCAAGCCGCCCACCAGGTGCTTGAGGAAGAGGTCGAACGCCTGAGGCAGGCAGATCAGCTCGCAGCCCTCCACCGTGAACGAGGCCACCTTGGCGCCCCGCAGGTCCACCATCTTGCACTCGTTGTTCTGAGGCGTGTTCTCCACCGGGGAAGGGGTCGAGTACACCGGCTTGCCCGGCACGCCGACGCCGGCAGAGGTGCCCGCGCTGGGCGCAGGCGGGGGGCCGCCGCCGCCGCCCCCTGCTCCGCCTGCGCTGGAGGCTCCTCCGCTGGAAGCGCTGCCGGTGCCCAAGCTGGCGCTGCCATTGCTCTCCCCGCCTCCGTTGCTGGAGGCGGCTGTGGCGGACGCCGCCGCCGCCGCGACGGGCTCCGTCCGGAACAGGCTGGCCGCCCCCGACGAGGCTGCCGCCGCCGCCGCCGCTGCTACCGCCGAGGCGGCTGCGGCCGGCGGGGAGGCGGCCGACGAGGTGCTGGTGCTGGTGGTGGCGGTGCAGGCGGCCGAGGTGGAGATGGGCGGCTGAGGGGGCACCAGCTGCGCCGGCGGGATCAGGGGAGCCGGGGCGGCCATGGCCGCATGAGGCGGCGAGGCGGGAGCAGCAGAAGCCTCAGCCCGACCCCCACCCCACCCCCTTCACGGAAAAGTGGGCAGGGGGGGCGCAAAATAAGCGGAGTGGAGAAAGAGGCGGGAGGCGGCAGTTGTGTTTGTTTATGCGGGGAGGGGGAACGGGAGGAAAGTTGGCTCCCTCGCGCGCACCGCGGAGAGGGTTTAAAAAGCCACGTTTGGGGGCGGGGGGGGAGCGGGAAAAGTGCGCGTGGGGGGCGCAGAAAGAGAGAGAGGAAAGAGGCTGGCGGGGGGGGGGAGCGTCCCGGCAGCAACTGTGAGGAGAAGGAAGGAGAAGTCCGCTTTGGAAAGTGGTGGCGCAGGAGGAGGAGGAGGAGGCGCGCCAGGGGAGACGAAGGCGCAGGAGAGGGGCGAGCTGGGTTTGTGGCGCGTCTCTTCTCTCGCTGCTGCTGCCGGTTCTTCTTCTTCTTCTCCGCCCCCCCCCCTCCCCTCTTCCTCACTAGCACCTAGTTAAAAAGAGGAAGGAGGCGGGCTGCCGGTGCGGGGCTGGAGCTGTGAGCTCGCTCTCGCCGGGACGCGGAGCAAGAGGAGGAGGAACGTGGAGGTGCGCGCGGGAGGCTGGAGCGAAGCGCCGGCTGCTGCTGCTGCTGCTGCTGCTGCTGCTCCCGCGGCTGCCAGCCTCTTCTCCTCGCTTCTCTGGACGTGGACGAGTTGTTGTTGTCACACGGTACAGAGAAAGGGGCGGAGCTCCGGCAACTTGAAATGCCCCTTTGAAGCGCGCCCCAGCCTCTCCCGCACCCGCGCGGCGGCGGGCATTAACCTAAATTATCCAACCAGGAAGCCAAGAGCCGGAGGGAGAGGGGAAGCGAGATGCACGGGGAGATCTCTCCTCCTCCTCCTCTCCAGAAACCGTTAGATTGCATGTTTCACGTTTCATCCCATCAGAGGTGAGCTCTGTAATTTTCCAATTCCCACTCTTCCCCCCCCCCGCTTTCTCCCGCCCCTCCCCCAACGGTACGCGGGGGGGGGGGGAGAAAGAGAAGCAACACGCTTGTCAACACGAGTTTGATGGAGAACACGCTCTAAAATTGACCCAGGGACAAGCGGTTGGTGCAAGACACGAAGGGCCCAAAAGATTTTAATTTTCTTTAAGTAAGGGAAAAGTAGCTCGCGAAGCCACAGCGCTCCTGTTTTCCTAAGTGTCACTTAGGACTTACTTGCAAAAACATAACCCCGTTTCAAAAGCGAGGTGGAAGGATCGGAGTGTGGGGGGGGGGGGGATAACATGCTTTCATTTGTACACTCCAGTCCTTTGAAGATAGTAAACAATTGCAGAGAGCGAGTTGGGGGGGGGGAGAGGCTGGAAGTTGCATATTTGTTTATTAACGCTGCTCGGAGTGGGAAGGGAAGCGTCATAATTACCGCTCCTTAGAGCTCTTTGTTGTGCGAAGGGCTGGGATGAAACGCGAAGCGCACGGAGAAGAAAGAAGGGGATAGAACTACAGATATATATAGCATTTCCGGGAAATAACAGGCATTTATGGATCAAAGAGCCCAAGGTACTTACATTTAATGCAGTTGAGAAATAACATATGTTGTGGGAAGGGATTCTCAAAGCAAAAAAGCTGGCGGGGTAGACATATAGAAGGGGGCAGATGTTCGCCAATAAACTGAACCAGCGAGTCTCTCCCCCCCCCCGATATCCCCCCCTCTTCCTTTACACCGAGGCGTTTTCAGAAGTACAGAACCTCCGATTTGAATGTGTGTCTGTCTCTTTCTTCGCCTGTATTTTGACGGCTCCTCTGATTGTCTTGTGTCCCTATTATTGCCGCGGGGGCGGCGGGGGGGGGAAGGAATTACCGAGCGCTGCTTTGAACTAGAGGTGAAGTAACTTTGCAAACGTTTCCTAAGCAGAGCGAAGTCTACGCAGACGGCGCTGTCCCATCAACAGGTGGCACCGCCGCCTGATCCGGGCTGAGATCTCTTTGGAAGGAGCGGCGCCGTGTTTACTTGGGAGTGAACCTGCGCAGAATCGGACTAGAAAGAAGCCTGCGTGTTTTATATGACTCTGGCCCTCGCGCTGCCGGGCTCAAACGGGGGTGAGCGATCTGGCGTGCGATGCGCTCAAAACTAAGTGTCTGGCCGGTGAGCCCTTGCTGGTGCTCAGCGGAAGGCTGCGCACGTGCTTACATCTCGCTCGCCCCATTGATGCGATGGGGATGGCGAGGTGCCTTGCGCTTCGCCTGGATCGCGCGCCCCGTCTCGTGGAGACACCTCTCGCTCTTCCACCGAAAGCAGCAGGACTCTCAAGCATCTCTTTTGCGCCCTGCCTGCAGCCGATGAATGACTGGGGCCCTTGGCCTGCGCTCTTCTGCTTAGTGGAGTCCGCTGGAGTTTTGCCACGCGGGTGGCGAAGCCAATAAGGGCAGAGAAGTAGTGGGGGTGACACCGCTCGGAGCAGTGCCAACCAAGCCCAAAGCCTTCTCTTTCACAAGTCTGAAAGGAGAATCAATACTTCCCTTAGGGCCCAATTGTTTATGGCTATTAAAAGCGACACAAGCAGGCTGCGTAGTAAAGAGCTTGCTTCTCTGCTAAACAATTTTGGGACCTACTGAGAGGGAGACTCCGCTGAAAAAAAAAAGCATTTTCCTGAAGCTAGATGACACATTTTAAAAAGCAAAATGTGTGGCTGAAGAGGAATTTGTAAAGTTTTGGTTTTTTTAAAAAAAACTTCCATCTCTAGGAAACAATTACTCATTAGGAAAATAAGGCCAGAAGCCAACCCTCAGGCTTTGCATTTTCAGCTAAGGTTGAAATCATTGAGAGATGCTTAAAAGGGTTGTTTTTCCTTATTGGCATAATAGTGTAGTACTGTTCAAGGTGTGGGTGCAATGTCTTGGCTGGAGGCTGGTTCACTTCACCTGAAAGCATCTAGATTGCATGCTTTCTTATACTGAGAACTCAGGCTCATACCAGATGTTCTGTCCAGCATTTAACATCCTTTTCCTGGTGGGGAGTATGTCCAGTACCACAAGAATGTCACCAAGGGTGATTTCAGACTTGTGTAAATTTCATGTATAGGTGTATGTAAAACTTTCCCAATATTTGAGATCTCCCTCCCCCCTTTAAGGAACAGAAAATATATCGAGTATTGGGTTGTACCATGTGTCATTTGAAAATGCACTGATTCCAACTTATTCCTGAAGTTTGGGCCTGCTTCCCATCATACAAAATATGCTACAACAGGGCTTAATGAATAGCCATGGTGACCCATATGCATTTATTCAGAAGTAAACTCTATTGTTTTGAATGGGACTTACTCCCAGGTAAGTGAGTTTAGGACCTCAGCCTAAACCACCCCTATGTGACTCCTGGCTCAATATATTGTGAGCTGATGCCATTGAAAAGCACTGCATTTGAGATTATTTGAAAGATCTGCCTGTGTTGCTTGATATGTGAAGACTCATTCACACATGCAAAGCACCACTTGAGGCTGCCTGCAGTTATTTTGTGAGGAAGGCCTGTGTGCCTGGTTCATACCTGCATATTCCTCAGTCTGCCTATGTCCGCTTTGCTGCATGGGTTGTGCACACATTTGAGATTCTGTGGCTGACTACAGCTTCCCCGGATAACAAATTTCTGATAGCACAAATGAAAAGTGCACATACATTTGCATATGGCTTTTCCTACATGGAAGTCATACTTGTATAGGAAATAGTCATGTGTTCTTTATACTAAGTTGTATTGAAATCAATGTGTCATGCTGATAAATTGGCTTAGGAGTACAAAGGATCTTAAGCAGCAACTGCAGTCTGATTACAGAACCATTTTCTATGTGTATTATTTTATATGTATGTTCCATAATCTTCACTTAAGGACAAATAATTGATTAAAATATCTTGGAGAGGAGAAGAGTGGTCCTTTTAAAGTACGTGAGTACCAATAGCAATAAAGTATTTAAATCCATGGGTGTTTTGTAGGCGTTAAATTATTTTGGCTGCTTTCTTTACACCTTTGCATGACAGCAAGTCCAGTGGAATTGAGACCCTTCAATCAGTTTGTATAAGCCTCAGCAATTTCACTATGGGAGATCTACAGTGGTGAGACAATCATTCTCACCTACCTTACAGGGTTGCTGTAAAAGTTAATGGTGTACAGCTCAGTCATATATATGTTTACTCTAAGCCCCCCTGTGTTCAGGGGGACTTACTTCTGAGTCACAGCCACAGATTGCAGCCACAGGATTTGAAATGTTGTGAAGGCTGTCCAAGTTCTACACAAGTACAAGGTATTAACTTGTCCTACACAATACTGAAAATCAGTGGCAGTTAAAATTTACATCCTGGTCTGTTCAATGAATGGAAACACCAGTGTTTGTAACAAGCTTTAGAAAGGAATATTAAATAACAAATATTTAAACATGTGACAGGTGTCTCAAGACAGACACGTGGTGTGAAGTGGGCACCTTCGCTTTTCAGGTTAATTAATAAAAGGTGTGTTCTTAAAACATGGCCTGCTGTTTCTAAGGCACCTCTTTTAAAACTTTATTTAAACTGAAGAAATGGGTCGTAATTTCAAGGCTGGAATCTTGGGTATCAAAAGCACAAGGAAAAGCCGAACAAGCTTGCTTTTGCAATGGCAAGACTGTTGACTATAATAGCCAAGCCTGCCTTCATAAAATTAAGACTCTGTATTTGCCTCTTTCTGATTCCAGTGCAACCACTGGAAAGAAAAGATGTATTTGCCTTAAAGAGTCCACCTGAACAATAAATAAAATAAATAAATAAATGCTAAAGTATGACTAAAGACGTGAATTTTTGTTCATTGTGGTTGCCCATATGTTGCTGAACAGCTATGAGGGAGCAAGGGCACTTTAACTCAACTCATTCCGAAATATGCATATAAATAGCATTGCCGGCTACAATCCTGAGTATCGTTCCTTGCAAATAAGTGCCGCAGAAACACAGGTTCGGCCTCATCAAAGTATCCTGCAGTTGGTGTGAAAGGCTTCTCTCTCGCGTAACCACTGGTGCTTTTTTAATCTGCGCAAAGTGGACACACGTGAATTGCGAGTCCCGAGCCCAGTAACTCTTTCCTTTCCAGGGGCGACTTCTCTTCTCGCTTCACCTTCCTGTTCTCGGAGTGAGTCGAGTAACTTTGGTCTCCAGAGTCCTGAAGCTGCCAAGGGAACACAACCAAGAAATGGAGGAAGAGCCCCAACAAAGCTCTCTTGAAGCTTCATGCGTGGAGTCTGCACTCCTCAGCAAACTACTGGATCTGGGGTTGGGGGTGGGGGTTGGCCTTGGCCACGCGGGACCTAAACGCCATTCCCACGACCTTTTGTCCACGAACTTCCAAAACTGGTCCAGTCTCGACGCAACTGTGCGCGTTTAGGACTAAGAGGCTAACGCAGCGCAAAACCCACCAATAACATTGCGTGGCTATGCGGCGCACTTCAAAACATGGCGAGGCTCATTTATTATTATCATTATAATTATTGTTACCCATCGGCCCCTTCAAAATAGGGTTCCCCTTCCCTGCTGTCTCCCCTAGAGCCTCTCCCCCCTCAGCAGGCGCATCCCTCGCCCGTCCGCCTTACTCCCAAGTAGCCCAAGTGAGAAGGGGACTTTCTCCGTGTGTGTCAAGTAGGAGACTTATGGTGTTGAAATCAATAAGACTGTTTAAAATTCAAAGACCTGCAAATCGTTCTGTTTGTCCTTTGATAGGGCCTCTGCTGATTAAAATGCGACCAAGAAAGCTTAATTGCTGCACTAATTAAGAAGTCTTTAATTTCTTTCCTGGAATATTGTTTGAAGCTGGGTTTCTCTTCTATTCCTCGCAGCTTGTTCAGGGCAGAATCTCTCCCCCCCCTCTCCCCCCCCACCCTCCATCACTCCCTCTGACCCTTTCGATGAATAAACAATGCGCACTGGAAACAGTCAGATGAATAGATAGTGATCCTAATTTATTACTTTCCAAAACACCTGCTCCAGAGTGCGCTGCTTTACGAAGCCCGGGGCCGCGGAGAGACGCGTAAGATGCGCATTAGACGAGGCGCGTTAAGTGCTCTAACCGCACCTGAGTGACAGCAGATAAACGGGGGCGCAATTTCCTCCTGTCTCTCTCTTCCCCACCCCCACCCCTCCTCACGCCTCTCCAACTTCTTCCTTTCTTTCGTCCTCTGTCGTTAGCGGGAAAGAAATATTTAAGCTCATCAGACGGACGAAAAAACCCTCAGCTTTAGGAAAGGAAAGGAGGAAGACCGAAGCAAGCGGTGGGGGAGATGGGTGCCCCTCTTAAATTCATTACCATATACTTTCTCCCCCTGTTTATTTCGACTCCCCTCCCCTCCTTTCCTGAGAAATACAATGACCCCATTATGCTTCGCCCCCTTCCTCCTGCCTATTGACCGATCTTTACCCAGCCATTTCTCAAAACTGGGGGGGGGGGGCTGACTCATGAATCTTGCCCTGTGATCAATAGCCCTTAAAAAGAGAGCGGATGTATTTATTCTGCGTTCCCAGCGTGCGCCTGGGAGTGCGAGGTTAGGAAGGAAAGAGGCGATGCAACGCCAACCACCGTTTACTCCAGAGTAGCCTCAGTAAGGTAGACCCCCAGCACCGGGCAAAGTGCAGGACAAAGTTGGCATGCAAGTTTCCGGGTTGTCCCACAAGTGGGCACGATCCAGCCAAAGCAACTTGCCTTTCCCACATGCTGCTTCTCTGTATTATCAGGGATTCTGCGGGAGGGGCTGGATCGTGTCCCACGTTGAGAAATGGGAGTGTCTGGGCGGGCGGTTTAAACGACTTAACGAGATGCCCTGTGGATTGTGAAGTAATTGTAGTATTTTTATTTTTTAAATTGTAATTTTAAAAGATAGGCGCATGTTGTTGTTTGTTATTTTCTTTGCTCCCAATATGTTGAATTCCTGCCTCGCAGGGGGTTGGACTAGATGACCACAGGAGCCCCCTCCAACTGCACAATTCTGTGATTCTGTGCGCTGCCTTTGGAGAGCCTGACTCTGCGGAGGCTGCAGCCGCTGGGCTTCGAACTTCTTACCCGGCGGTGGTGAACCAAGCCCCGCCTTCCCCTTCTATAAATACACCGAGGCTTCTAGTCGTTGACAGGACGACTAGATAACACGCTTAATACAAATACAAAAGGGCTGGTTGCCATTCAAGGCACGGCGGCTCTCTAATTATGTTTATTCTAATTGAAAGCAAAAAGGTTTGATTTTGCAGGGCGGGGGCGGGGGGGCTGGCGGAGGAGAGATGCCAGGGGAAGAATCTGAAACGACTTTTAGGCTGCTTTGGATTTATTTTTAGTAAGGGCAGCGGGCCCAGTGTGCTTCGGAAGCGTCTCCATCAATCTGCTGAAGGAGTAAATAAATAGATATATATGTATATTATTTAAAAAAGGAGAGAGCTCTTGGGGAGGAAAACTCACATCTCCAACGGAGACCGTATATAATGCTCCCAGGGGTAAAGGAGAGAGAGAGAGACCCCAGTAACAGTAGAGTTTCCAGACTTCACGCAAATCAATTGGAGCCCACTCCTTATGGCCAGACTGCCAGATTGTTATGACTGCGAATTCAGTCGATCAAACAGTGCATTAGCACCCCCGCCACAAACAGGCTGGACACAAACAGCATCCGCTTTGGAACAATCGGCGTTATAGATCATTTGAAGCAAACACAAACACACACACAAGCAAGCCCGGAGGCCCCAGGGCAAATGCGGATCCTTCGCTCAAACGAAAAGTGGTGCCAAATAAATGCGCAGCGCAATCCTAAACACCATGTTTAATCTGAAGGGGATCTCGGTGGGTTTCAATGTCTGCTTAGGATGGCAGCCTTAGACATGGTTTGCAGGGCGGAAAAGCCTCCAGGAGCTGGAGCAGACACGTCGTGTTAAAGTTCCGGCAGGCCGGAAGCTCCTTGAAGGGGATGTAAACTGCGAATTGGACGTGGCCGAGGGGAGTTCAGTCTTTTCAGCGCCTTCGGTAGCAGGAAGCTTAGAGCCCCGGCCCTTTGAAAGCTCGCAGCTCTCGCCGAGAAGCAAGTTCCTTTGAACTCGGTTGGGCTTCCTCGCGAGTAAGCTTTCCTTAGGCGCGAAGCGGGTTGCTGCGTGGACGAATCTGGGGAAGCCCAATTCAGAAACGGCCCTTCCTCACGTCGAGGCCCTGGTTCCGAGCTCATACAGACGAGCAAACGATTCCGCGGGGTTCATCCTCGCCCGGGTCATTTGTGTCAACTTACAAAGGCGTCAGAAGTCTTTCAGCCACGCATCAATGGCCAACGCGTGTTGGAAGTGGTCGTCTGAATGAGCTCTCCTTTGGCTCTGGTCCTTGAAACTTTTTGCGCGTCGTGTTTAGGAAATCTCCATGCTGCAAGGGATTTGCCCTAAGCTTCCGGCTATTCACCCAGCCTCCCCCCAGCCCAGCTCTCTCTCTCTTTGCGCGATTCTGCTGTCAACCCCCCCCCCAACTTCTTTCTCGAGCGAACCTTAGATGCTGCGCTTTATGTCAGGGAACTTTATTTTACGCGCGGGAAGCAGCCCGGAGATATTGATCTCCAAGAAAACCTACTCGGTGCGCACCACGCTGCTGCTTCTTGCAGCGTCCGCGCCCTTCCTGCGGTCCAGGACGTGCCCGGGACCATCTCTATATGCGACCATCCACGCAGGGAAGCGATGGGGCTGGGCGACGGAGGCGCCGAGAGAGCTTTCCCTCTCCGGAGCGCGCAAGGGCGCGCGGGTGGAGCCGCTGGCTGCTGCTCGCCGCTGACCAGAGCGGTGCCTTAAGGCGCTCCCTGACGCCGCTCCTTGACAGCCGAGAGGGGATTTTTAAACATGCCTCTTTAAAGGGGAAAGTAAAAGGGACATCCCTCGACTCCACAGCGCACACGTTCGGCAGATGGCATCAGTTCAGGCTGAGCGGAGAGGGCAGAGATGCGAGGCTTGCATCGCTCTGCGTCTCTTCCGCGATGGCCACGGACTCAAGGATGCCAAACAGGGATGCCTCGAGGGGCAGGCGGTCTCCGGCTCCCCCGAGGACAGGAAATGGAGCAGGAAAGATTGCACCGGGGAGCGCGCAAGGGCGACGTTTCTGGCTCCCTCCCTGCGCTTCGCTCGGCGCGCCAGGGCTGAGAAGTTTGCCGCGGCTCCAGTGCGAGGAAATCCGGACTGGTCCGCGGTTTCTTTCGCCACAGGGGCGGCGCACCCTTGGCCCCGACGCGCCCGCTTCTAATCCACTTATCCTACTAGTTAATGCCCGACATCCGGATCACACCTCGTTTGGAACGAGGGTCACTTGAAGTCCGTCGGATTTGTGCCCAGTTGCGTTTCAATCTGGGAAGAAACTCGCCTCTCCTTACCCATGGGAATCTTTCAGACGCAAAGCTTTTCCTCATTTTTTTTGCCCCCGTCCCCTTATAAAGGATGTCTCGTTTGCCCCTAGTGCAGCGCCGGATTCTTGAGACGCGCACATGCACACCACCGCCTTCTTTTTAAATCCAGAGTAACTCCCAGACTAAAGAGTGTGATTGTAAAGAGTGGAAGCGAGTAATCTCTCCACGCAAAAGACCCTTGGGAGAAATCCTCATTTTCATGCACATGCGGCAGATCTAGAACGTGTGGTTTGGAGTAACTAATTCATGTTTATTGATCTTAGTAAGATTTAGCTCTTGCAAATTACCCTAATACGTTTGAAACTTAAAGGTGGGAAGTTAGGATAATGAATAGTTTTCTGGGGTCTGTGTTAAAGTTAGGGCTCCTTTGCGTTCCGACGGCGCGCAGGTGCATTTGCGCAAGTTCAGTTCCATTTGCTTTCCAAGAAAGTGTATTTAGGATCGCAGTCCAGGCCTCTCTTTCTCCTCTCCTGCCTCTTTTGTTTTCCTCCTTCCTTGTCTGACGACGAGGATCACCCTCTCCCCTCCCCCTTGAATGAACCTCAAAGTCTTTTTTAGGAAACAAAACCCCCACCGCTTTGCAGATCAATCAACTTCCACGGCTCGCCCCCTCCCCCCAAATGACGCAACAGTTTGCGGTGTCTTAATCTGCGGGAAGAAACGTGCTATGGAACTCCAGAGGTAAACCAGATTTCTGCCGGGGAAGAATGGCTGACAGTCAAACGACTGAACTGCTCCGAAGCTAATTGTTTCCCTTCTCAAAACGCGCACTGGGGAGGCTTTTCACCAGGGCTTGCAAAACGCCGCTGCTGCCACATGACAAACGGGAGGAGGGTGGCTTTCAGCTGATGCCCAACATTAACTCAACGTTTTATTTAATTAAAGAGTGCTTCTCCTCGCCGCCACTTCTTCTCCTGCTCCCCCCCCCCCTTTAAAACCTCGTTGGAGAAGTTTCAGACCTGGATAGAGATTTATATTATGAGAGACTTATATAAACCCTTTGCAAAAAAAACAAACAAAAAAAGCAAAGCAAAGCGGGGGGGGGGGGTGATGAGAGGTATCGTAATGGAAGTGCTGACACCATCTTAACCATAGCGTTGTAAACGGCTATGCTATAATATCCATTAAGCAGAAAGAAAAATAAGATGGTTGATCAATAATTTATACCCAGAGTACCAACTGCAGACATAATAACTGTAATGTTTGCAAAGCAATCTCTCGCTCTCCAGGCTTTAACAGTAAACTCAAACTAGCCACGCTGTTAATTTCCAATCCCCCCCCGCCCCTTTCCCAGCTCCTCTTTTTTTCCAGACGAGAATACAAACAAATTACTTAAAAATTCTATTTTGCTCCTCATTTAGCATGCCTCACATGGGATCCGGGAGCAGGAATTTAATTATGATGTAACTCGGAGTGATTGCAGGGTGAGGCAGAGCTGGGAAGAGGTGGCGGAGCAAGCTGAGGAACTAGGTTGCTGGTGATGGGCAAGTTTCTAGTTTTTTAAAAAGGAGTTTTTAACAACCACGGCCGGGGGAACCAATGCTCTCCCCGCTCCTGCAACACCCCGCCCGGCGAGAGAGAATCAAATGATGTAAAACCTGCCGGGCTTTGGGTCATCTCGATTCTTTGCAGTTATTCACACATGAAAATGGAGTGACACAGCTCAACTTCAAAGCAAGTCCCTGCGCTGGGCTGTGTTTTTCTTTTTTTAAAGAGCCACTGTGGAAACACAATACCCCATGGGACGATAAGAATCAGTTTCACAAAACAATACCCCTTGCAGTTGAAAGAGAGAGAGAGAGAGAGGAGGGGGAGGGGGAAGCTTGGAAAATCAAGCCCTTTTGCTGCTAAGTGGGGGTGGGTGGCGATCTCCCAGCACCCACGCAGAGACGCGATCCTGAGCACGCTCCCTCGCAAGGAAGTCCGGTGGAGTCCAAAGGACACCACGTAGTGTGTTCAGCATTGTAACCTTGTGGTCTGAGCCGCAACCCAAGGAACACTTATAAGGGAGTGAGTCCCATTGAGGTCAGTGTGGTTACTTCCCAGAATATGAGTGTGACATGTTCAGCTCTACGTTGTTTCTTGTCATTTGCAGAGAAGCTTAACCATTTCCACTCAGTTATAATGGTGCACCCAAGGCAAAAGTGTTTGCTTTGAGCAAGCTCCGTTGAAATCACCCAAACTCATGCACTTAAGGAAGAGCCAGATCTCAAAACACGGGGAATTCTCTTTTACACACAAGAAATTTTCATAGGCTCAATCTGATACGTGGAATTGGCCTGATGTTGCCTGAATATCCATTTCATGGGTAAATTTCATGTGTATTCCTCCCCAAGCACACATGCCAGTCATACTTGAAAATAATGGGTGTTTTTACTCAGAGTAAAAGGTAAAGGTACCCCTGCCCGTATGGGCCAATCATGTCCGACTTTAGGGTCATGCGCTCATCTCACTTAAGAGGCCGGGAGCCAGCGCTGTCCACAGACACTTCCGGGTCATGTGGCCAGCATGACTAAGCTGCTTCTGGCGAACCAGAGCAGTGCACGGAAACGCCATTTACCTTCCCGCTATAAAGCGGTCCCTATTTATCTACTTGCACTTAGGGGTGCTTTCGAACTGCTAGGTGGGCAGGAGCTGGGACCGAAAGACGGGAGCTCACCCCGCCGCGGGGATTCAAACTGCCGACCATACGATCGGCAAGTCCTAGGCACTGAGGTTTTACCCACAGCGCCACTCGCGTCCCTTACTCAGAGTAGGCCTATTGAAATGAATGGACCCAAAGTCGTCATCTTCATGACTATCAGTGGGGTTTACTGGGGGGGGGACCTTAATTGGGTTGTATGCAGCACCACTCAAAGCAGACCCATTGAAATTAATGGACCTAAGTGAGTTGTTTTGATTAATTTTTGTGGGTCTGCACTAAGTAAAATAGATACAGCCCATTGACTTGGAAGCAAGAGGGGTTTATGCACCCAAGTTAGTGTGCATAGGATTGCAGCCTTAGCTGTAAATAAATTCCACGGGACTTACTGTCCCATAAAAGCTCTCCATCATAAGACAGAGGGGTAGGTGGCAAATATTCAGATACGGGAAGGAAAAGGGTGTTTGAGCTTCTTTCTCAATTTAGGCTACATGTAAATAGGATTTAAAAGCAGAACAGTACGTGGAAGAAGAATTGTGTGTGCATTCTAGCCAATCTAGATTCACCCATCACATTGAAGTCTGATTGGAGCCCAACCTGATTTAAGGCACACACAAGAAAGCTCCCTTTAAAAACTAATGGCTTTGGACTGTGGCTTCAGTTGCAGCTCATTGTTCAAGGACTGGCCTTTAAACTCATTTGAAATCAATGGGATTTGTGCACATGTAATTGGGCTCTTGATTGAAAGTTTCTTTCTTACATGTCAAAGAATGGATTTGTCATCTGGGATGGCTGAAAAAAGGAAGCTCTGCCAGAATAAACACTGCAAAACAAACTTGAAATCATTTGGCGATGATGGGTTCAAAAACTTCAAAAGTTATTGCAGCTTGTCTCTCCATAAAGCCTCTTACTGTTTTGTCTTACTTTTTTTACTCATTTCCTGAGCACTCTTTTTTTTAAGCAATGGAATGCAATGGCTTTGCTACCCCGAACCTCAAGTTGTAAAATGGTATATTATTCTTTGAACAGTTGCACTTGGAAAGGAACCAGTAATTTATATGAGAAGTGTTTGATTGCTTGCTTATCCAGTGACCCATAACAGCTCAGCTTCTTCCAGAAATGGCAGAAAACAAAAGGCAGCTTAACAGTGGGTATATATACGGAGGCTGCGATCCAAAGGACACGTACTTGGAAGTAGGTGCTACTGTAATAAATGGTACTCATTCTCAAGTTAGCATCAAGGGGCCAGACTGAAGCAGTGCAGGCGAACATGATGAAGAGTGCTGCATCTTGTCAGTAATGTAGTTGAGTTGCCTAAAGGAAATAAAAGGTAATTGGGGGAGAGTCTAGCAAGCATTTCCAGCACAATTCTATATACATGTTTCCTCCAAAGAAAACTCAGTGGGGCTTACACTCAATGGGGCATAGGAATGCGCTGTGAATCTCTTCACTGAAATGCATTGTATTTGAAAATGCTTCATTTTTGGCTGGTGTGTGCTAAATTTCACCCAAAGGCGCAATGCTCTTAACAGCCCATTTGTCAGAATTCCCTTGAGTTTAAGTGATGATGGTTGTGATCCTATACCCATTTACCTGGGAGTAAGACCCATTGACCTCAATAAGCAATGTATAGGATTGCATTAGGTAAAAGGTAAAAGACTCCTGGATGGTTAAGTCCAGTCTAGGGTGACTATGGGGTCTGGCTCTCATCTCGCTTTCAGGTCGAGTGAGCCAGCATTTGTCCACAGACATTATAACATTGCAATCCTATACATATTGACTTGGAAGCAAAGTAGCCAACTGCTAGGGGTCAAGGTCCATTCAGGCGCCCAGCAAAATATCTGAGGGGGCCAGGCTCCACAAAGTTAATGGGCATTGCCATTCAAATGGTGCATGTGTGCCATGTCCTGTGATCAGTTATGTGGGGTAGGGCTTACCTGCCCCACCCCCAATTTTTTTTCAAGTTGTCACCCCTGCTTGGAAGTAGATCCCACTGTGCTTCAAGGGGCTTAATCGCAGATAAGTTTGCACAGGATTGTAGTCTGAGATTTTGACCTTGATGTTATTACCATTATTATTACTGTTATTTTCTTTTTATATCCCACTATTCCCTCAGTAGAAGCTGAAGGCAGTAACAAATAAAACCATAAACAGGTAATCAACATAAAACAATAAGCTATCAACTGAATGACAGCAGGGTGGGAGACAGCAAATTCTCCACAGAGAGGGAATTCCCTAACTGGGGTGCCACCACTGAGAAGGCCCTGCTTCAAGTACCAATGCATGGGCCATGTCTTGGGTGGGGATACCATAAGCAGGGCCTCATCCTTATATCAAAGCATGAGCCTGTAGGTCCTAGGAAGGTGCTCTTTTAAGTACTTGTGCTTCAAGTCATTCAACTCCTTGATTTGCCATGCAAATTAAGACTTCAAGCAACTTACTTCTGAATAAACACACATTAAGCTGTATGATTATTACTTGGGAACAGAGCAAGTCCGTTGGAAACAATGTGCTGTATTTCTGAGCAATGAGCCCAATCCTAGTTCAATGCAGTTTATTGCCATTTCTTTTTATTGCCTGTTTCCTGTTCAATATGTGTAGCTAGGAGTGCAACTTTCAGAAATAAGTTAAGCGCTCTAAATTGTACTGATTTCAATAGGGGAGATTTAAAGCAAGTGCTGATCTCTCCCACTGTGACATGTAATCTGATTCTATGCATGCTTATTCAGAAGAAAGTATCGCTGAGTTTATTGGAGCTTGGACGACAGACTTTAAATGAACAGAATGTGACTGAGTAATGTGCTGTATTCCAGCTGTAAAATTCAGAAACCAACAAGACTTAAGGAAGTCACGACTAAATTGTTTTATTATCTTATTTGTTTATTTGAAATATTTCTAAACCACCTTCATTCATTGGATTCCATAATGCTAAAAACAATTGGCATGGGCATTTGTTTGGATGGCGGCTAACAGATTGAGGTTGAATCCTGACAAGACAGAAGTACTGTTCTTGGGGGACAGGAGGCGGGCAGGTGTGGAGGACTCCCTGGTCCTGAATGGGGTAACTGTGCCCCTGAAGGACCAGGTGCGCAGCCTGGGAGTCATTTTGGACTCGCAGCTGTCCATGGAGGCACAGGTTAAATCTGTGTCCAGGGCAGCTGTTTACCAGCTCCATCTGGTACGCAGGCTGAGACCCTACCTGCCCGCAGACTGCCTCGCCAGAGTGGTGCATGCTCTGGTTATCTCCCGCTTGGACTACTGCAATGCACTCTACGTGGGGCTACCTTTGAAGGTGACCCGGAAACTACAACTAATCCAGAATGCGGCAGCTAGACTGGTGACTGGAAGGGGCCGCCGAGACCATATAACACCGGTCTTGAAAGACCTACATTGGCTCCCAGTACATTTCCAAGCACAATTCAAAGTGTTGGTGCTGACCTTTAAAGCCCTAAATGGCCTCGGCCCAGTATACCTAAAGGAGCGTCTCCACCCCCATCGTTCTGCCCGGACACTGAGATCCAGCGCCGAGGGCCTTCTGGCGGTTCCCTCACTGCGAGAAGCCAAGTTACAGGGAACCAGGCAGAGGGCCTTCTCGGTAGTGGCGCCCTCCCTGTGGAACGCCCTCCCACCAGATGTCAAAGAGAACAACAACTATCAGACTTTTAGAAGACATCTGAAGGCAGCCCTATTTAGGGAAGCTTTTAATGTTTGATGTATTAGAGAATTTTAATATTTTTTTGGAAGCCGCCCAGAGTGGCTGGGGAAGCCCAGCCAGATGGGCGGGGTATAAATAATAAATTATTATTATTATTATTATTATTATTGTTGTTGTTGTTGTTGTTGTTGTTGTTCACATGAAGTATAGATATAGCAATCACAACTGTGAGGCGGCAAAAGCTATAAAAACTAAATGTAGATTTTAGAATGCCAGAGTTCATAAAAATGTCTGAACCTGCTGCCAATAAGATTGTAACGTCAGTGCCAGGCATACATCTTTGTGAAGGGCATTCCATAATTGGGACACTGCTGTAGAAAAGGACTTCTCCTTTCGATTGGACTGGGACCCAAGTACTTAAAAGAGCATCTTCTCAGGACCTTCTATCCTATGCTTTGGGATCAGCTTGTGATACCCCCCTGCTCCAGGCATGGTCCAGGGGTGGTGACATGAAGCACAGCCTTCTTAGTGGTGGCACCTCAAACGAGAAATTCCTTCCTGGTGGAGACTCAGCTATTCCCCATACTGCTATCGTTCAGGTGTCAATTTCTCTTTTGTACGTACACGGCGTGCCTCCACTAAGCATTGCACCTGGAGAATTACAATGAAAGTTAGTTTCGGTGACACATGCAATGCAACCCTAAGGATATTTGCTCCCAAATGCGTTTCACTTCCTTTAAATGGATTTTGCCTGTAAAAGGAGCATATAAGTTCATTAAGATAAAATATTTTATCTTAATGAATTTATATTCTCCTTTTACAGGCAAAATCCATTTCAAAGCAACCTACAAACATTAAAAGCTACAAGTTTTAGGGCGGGGAATCAATACTACTAAAACCAAGAAAATTAACAACCACAAATTTAAGAACAAACTAAGTATTTCAATAACACAACAAAATTCACAGTGTTTTTTTTTTTTTTTTTAGATGTGTGTAGATTCCACCTAGGCCTGCCCTCTCCAGAAAGGACCACAGTTGTCATACCAGCCAAAGCTGATGGAAAACATCATTGCCACCTGGGTTTTTTTCTAGTCAGTGCTGAATCCAGGAGCACTCCCAGACTATGGTCTTAGTCTTTTAGGGGAGTGATACATCATCCAATGCCAGTTGTAATCTTCCTTCTAGAACCTGGTACCTCCCAACCCTTAGCACTTCCATCTTGTCTAGGCTTAATTGCCCCCATCCATTCCAGAGCTACTTCAGGGTACCAGTTTTGTGTTTCAACAGCCTACCTGATATCAGAAATATAGAGAAGAAGAAGAAGAGTTTGGATTTGATATCCCGCCTTTCACTCCCCTTCAGGAGTTTCAAAGCGGCTAACAATCTCCTTTCCCTTCCTCCCCCACAACAAACACTCTGTGAGGTGAGTGGGGCTGAGAGACTTCAGAGAAGTGTGACTGGCCCAAGGTCACCCAGCAGCTGCATGTGGAGGAACAGGGACACAAACCCGGTTCCCCAGATTACGTGACTACCGCTCTTAACCACTACACCACACTGGCTCCATAGAGCCAGTGGTTTCATGTATATTTATTTATTTACATATATGTTAGAAAGCACAAGGGGCAGTATAGAGACCCATGGCACCCTGCTAGCCAAAGGGCATGGGGAAAAGCAAGAGTCTCCCAGCATCATGGAAGAATGCTGAGCAAGGAATGGTCAAAACTACTCTGAAACAGTGGTGCCTAAGCCCAACCGCCATAGATGAGGCAGAAGGATACCATGGTTGATGGTACAAAATGCCACCAAGAGATCCAGAAAAACAAAGAGGGTGGCACTCCCCTGTGCCCCATACAGGCTCTGGCATAAGTCACCCACCATTATTTAGTATGTGGGTTTAGGATTGAATTGCAACAATACACATAGCTAACATAAGCTAGATCAGATCTTCATTGCTAAAAACTGGATGGCAATGGGTTTGTCCATCCACTTACAGAAGGGCTCCTTCCATTTGTGAAATGGAATGTGAAGGATTTTCCCAGAGGAAGAGGCAATGCTTGCTGGCCCCCACTTTCCCCTCCATCCCCGTCTGCCACCCATCACACAAAGTTTTGGGAGGTACAGAGGACTGCAGGGCAGAAGATGAATTAACAAACCTCACATCCCGCTCTTCCTCCTGTGGAGTCAAGACATTAAATCAAGCACCACCAAGAGGCAGACTGGCAGTGGTCCTTTACCTTTCTGGAAAGAAAGTAACTTTCACCAGCTTATTTTTAACACTTATATACCATCTTCATTTGTTTATTTCTTTAGAAAGACAGTTCGCATCAGCATAATTCAATAATACAAATAATACAAATACAAATACCAATGTAACCCCCAATTTCTTACTCCTACACCTAAATTTCTCTGTATGGCTTCCTCCTTCCTCCCTCATAGTCAAGCATCTTACACAATTCTGACATATCTTCAAGGCCATCACCTGCCTAGAAGATTCTGAGGCCATCAGCTGTTAGCTTTTTGCTTCTATAACACAATTTCTGCTTTCTAGTCATTCTCACTAAGCCCCCAAAGGCTATGCCAAGTTTCTTGCAGATTTATGCTTAATGATTGGTTATTTCAGACAAGGCATTAAATAATGTGAAAGCACAGTTTATTAGAAAAAGAGACTGAATGCTAAGTTTCAGGCCAAAGGAAAGTAATAGACTCTGAAAACAATTGATTGGGAACTGTGGAAGGAAGTGGCATAATCTCAGACATGGTGACTGACAATAAAACAGCTTAATTGGTCTGTAGTATCTTGGGCATTTGAATACATTAACATAAGCAGTATTCTTATTCTGTTACTGAGGCACATTTTAACACTGGAAATCCACAAAAAGGTATATCATAAATCCTATATTGCTCTGTTATAAACAGTTCTGAATGGCTTCAGGAAAATTTGTCACATCTGTTAAGATCATATGCATTTGAACGAGGATTGACTGTTTAGATTCTTCATTAGTAAATAGCAAATTTCTTCTTTTTAAGTATTTTTCTTCTGGTCAACTTCAGATATCCAACAGAAAAGATGGTAAAAATCTGAAGTGAAGGTCAAACTCCTAACTTAATTCTGATATGTCCTTGCAAATGTGTTACAGGCAGTAATGAAGACTCACAGAAATGCTAGCAGCATCATAATCATGTTTAACAAGATGTAATCCCCTGTTGCTTTAATTTAAACTTGTTTCCAAGTGAATATGCTTGGGTATGAGAGCATTACTTATATGTTTTGTGGTCCATTTTGGCATGATCTAGGGCTCTGATTCCCATTTTCTTTGGAAAAGGCCATGTATTCAGTGACAACTCAGGCAGGCGGGGGAAATCTCCCTCAAAGCCAGCCTTCGAGGTCCTTGCCTTCTCAGTAGTCCTAGCCTGAAGAGGGGCTTTTGATTTCTTAGGCTCCAACTTGGAGGTCATACTAGAACTCTAAATTCTCCCCAAAAGGCTGGGCTCCTTTAAGGGTAGAGGCTCTTTTAATGAGGGGTGGAGCTAATTGCTCAGTAGAAGCTTCAGCCCTATTTGAGGACCAAACTCGACTTGGTGTAAGAAACAAGTCTACCTTGTTTGAATTCCAACACAGGCTCTGCTTGGAGCTATCCAGAGTTCTACACACCTCACTTGTTTGTTTGTCCAACCTTGCCTTTTCTTCTCTCAGCCTACCCTCCACTTTGTTTGACCTTGCCTTGCTGGAGCCCAATCCCTGCTTGACCTGTCTTTGCTTCCAGGATTCTGAACTAGTACTAGTGCACTTGTTTAACCTGGTGTTCCTGGGCTCCGTCATTAGACTAGAACCATGTCATCAGGCTGGGATCATTTCCAGAGACACAAGAAACACGGTTCACAAGTACATCTGTACTGGGTAATAGACCTAACATTGCATCTGTCAGGAGCTCAGCCGACACTCGAGTAGGACCCTGGCAGAGACCCATGCCCGGCTGGCATGTTCCCTCCCTCCTGGATGTTCGTTCGGGAGCTTCAAAAGTTTTCTTCTGTCCGAACATCACAGTGACCGATGCCAACGGACACCGGCACACTTAGGGATCCGCAGAGTCTGCGCAGTTCGCGTAACAGACCTCAGCAACTCAGCATTTTGACTTGTCTATTTTATTTACATATAAACACATGGAGCACTGCAACATGGTACCCTCTCTCTCTAGCATCAGACAGCAAAGAGAAAAAGAACAAAGGACAATAGTCCCACTTCACGGAACACAGTAACACAAACATCCTGTCTCCGTCCCTTCCCACTCTGTGGAGTCAAAACATACACTGTCATGTGAAAGACAAAAATCCCATGACTGCAATCATGGAGCAGGAATTCTAACAGCATCAGGCAAATGCCTTTTTGAGTAGGATTCATTCTGAACAGTACGTGATGTAAAATTAGTATAGTGAAGACATCAATTAGGACATAAACATATAAGTGGCATTTTAATTGAAAACTCAGAATGAAATGTTCACAGTTCCAGTAATATGTCTTGGAAGTGGGGCGCTCACAATTAAAATATGATAGAATTGGAAAACAATGTGTAGAAGTGGACTTGTCGTGATTTATTTTTTTGTAGGGGAACGTTAGGGCCAGAGGCACCAGCTTCTGATGGCGATTAGGGTGGGGACAACGTCACACATGTGATGTCATGATGCCCCGACGTCACACACATGAGCATCATGCTTTCCTAAGTCGGGCAGAAGCCTTCAGGGCTTTGGGAAGAAGGTGCCAAGCTTTAATACTTTAATACTCTAATTTACCAGGAACATTTAGGAGACTAGCCTTGTCCCCCTAGTCCACTGACCACACACCACTGATGTGTATGTTCCAGCCAAAATTATATACTCTGAATTCTCACTGTTTTCAGCTGGAGTGTGTATTTACCTCCTCCACTAAAACAAATGTATCTTTAAAGTGGAAAGATTGTGCCCAAAATTACATTTGTTAATTAATTTTGATGATTTAATTTCCATACCACTTAATATATTAGATCTATCTCTAAGTGGTGTATGAAAAGTGAAGCAACTTAAGGAAAGTATTACAAAAATACACAGTTACATATAAAAAAGTCACATTAATACAAAGTTACTAATAAAGATAAACCAATATAGTGGTACCTCAGGTTACATACGCTTCATATTACATACGCTTCAGGTTACAGACTCCGCTAACCCAGAAATAGTGCTTCAGGTTAAGAACTTTGCTTCAGGATGAGAACAGAAATCATGCTCCAGCGGCATGGCGGCAGCAGCAGGAGGCCCCATTAGCTAAAGTGGTGCTTCAGGTTAAGAACAGTTTCAGGTTAAGAACGGACCTCTGGAACGAAATAAGTACTTAACCCGAGGTACCACTGTATATAAATTCATTTTCACACCCTTCCTCTCAGCCTCTGGGTTCTCTCCCAGAGGCCGAACAAACTCTCAGCTCACCCACAAAAGTCTCACAATGAGAAAAGTTCCTAGAACCCTAGTCTCTCACTCTTTGTTGTTTAGTCGTGTCCGACTCTTCGTGACCCCATGGACCAGAGCACGCCAGGCACTCCTGTCTTCCACTGCCTCCCACAGTTTGGTCACACTCATGCTGGTAGCTTCGAGAACAATGTTCAACCATCTCATCCTCTGTCGTCCCCTTCTCCTTGTGCCCTCAATCTTTCGCAACATCAGGGTCTTTTCCAGGGAGTCTTCTCTTCTCATGAGGTGGCCAAAGTATTGGAGCCTCAGCTTCAGGATCTGTCCTTCCAGTGAGCCCTCAGGGCTGATTTCCTTAAGAATGGATAGGTTTGATCTTCTTGCAGTCCATGGGACTCTCAAGAGTCTCCTCCAGGACCAGAATTCAAAAGCATCAATTCTTTGGCGATCAGCCTTCTTTATGGTCCAGCTCTCACTTCCATACATCACTTCTGGGAAAACCATAGCTTTAACTATACGGACCTTTGTTGGCAAGGTGATGTCTCTGCTTTAGACTTGCTTTTTATGGACAGGCCCAGGGTGAATGCACTCTGCATAATGTGTAGGGCAATGTTGGAGGTATACTATATATTCACCTGGATTTCTCCTTCTTTTCAGCATGCAGTTCAGGAACAAGTTCAGTTCAGTTCAATTCATCTCATTGAAATTGTTCATAGATTTACTACTCTGCTACAGGTTTTTCAAGCATCCACCATTTCCACCATTTGTATTTTTTTACTGAAAACTTTCAGACATCTTTATTTGTTTATTGTTGTCCCAAACATAATTTATATAAATAAATTTAATTAACTCTTTGTCTTTGAACTACATTTGCAATTGTCTATGCCATTACCACATTTCTGGACGGTTAAATAAGTACTAATAGTAATCTAACATAACACAGAGCCTTAAATTGCCATTGGTTCCTATTATAAAGACAATAATTCTTCCATATATTTAAAATAAGTAAAGTTATGTAGTCGCAATATTTATAGGAAACTACTGCAGAGAGGATTCAGATATTTGTCTGATTAAAAACATCAATTCACTGCCCATCAGTTCTGATGAGCTAAAGGCGCCCTCTGTAGGGCTGCAGATGTAAATGTTCCCAGGTAGCAGCTATTCCTACCTTGGTTTTACGTATTTGGTTTATACAAAACCAAACAGACAGGAAAAGTTTTATATTTGAATATCTCTTAGTAAGACATTTAAGGATGGCTGTGTCAACTGCTCAAAGACCAATGATTTTTCTACCTGTGAGAAAGCAACCTTGAGCACAAAGAAGTGCTTAATGAAATTAGATTTGACATGTTGTCAAGCCAAAAAAACAAAGCCCCAAAGTTCTGTACTTTTCCTAGAGTGCCACTCGTTGCTGATTTCAGAAGCGGCAAATGGATTAGAAGCCCTAAGAGAATTATGAACATTAGCAAAATAATTTCTGCGGGTAGAATTCAAAAAGCTACATGTTTTAAGAAGTCAGTTCTCAGCCTGTGCACTTGAAAAGTTTACCACAATGTGGATTTATTATCAGTCCCACTGGGCAGACGTATTGCTCACTAAGAAATTGCTTTTGTTTGTACGCCCACAGAAGAAGACTAGCTAATTCACAAGGTCTCTAGGGATGTTGCTAATTATTTTGGGAATTCTCCACCTTTAATTTATAATGCTAGCTATTAACGAGCCTAGCGGAAAAAGTGGGTAGCCTTTCAAAGTACAGCTCTGTGTGATCTTCAGCAATGATTTAATTCAGGGCTGCAACCTATAACCTGTTTAACTGGTAGGTTAATCAACTAATGCTTTTGTTGATTGATTGGTACAGGTCATTTTTAATTGGTGGAACTGAAAGTTGAGGGTACTGTTCTAATTCTGCTCAGTTACTGTAACGGGATTAAAAAATATATTAAAGATGGCCTTTGCGTCTAATAAAATTTTAGTAAATTGTATTTTACCTTACATATCAAAAAAAGAATATATTGATGTTTTGGAAATATGTAAATATATTTAAAGCTGACTATTTAATAGATTAATATATTAAAAGGCAGGTTATTCATCAACAATTTTTTTTTAAATCAGTTGGCACAATTTCATTACATCAGCATAAACACACAGCCGATATATTTTGCTAGATAGGGCTCTCTGCATATGATGGAGTTAAGTAACTTCAAAAGTATTAATGTACATGGTCCACTGAGAAATAGAAAATGCTATTTCACCCATTTGTGAGCTGTAAATTTATTAAACCTCTTGCCTAGCCACATAGTCTCACTCTTCCAAATGAAATGCAAGTGGACCGTCGATCCGCCCTTACTGTTACCCCATTATCAACAACACGGCCGAGAATGCCTATCAAGGGCCAAATAATGAGAAATAGTAACTAGAACGTTGGATTGTTCACAGAGATGAACCATCCTGGCCCAGGTTCATTCAGTCTCCACACCCATTTCCAGATTCAGCAGGTTTGTTGAGTTTCCCAGATGGTCCGAAGGATGGCTAAAGGGCACTATGTGAAAGGGTGGAGATATATAAGGCTCAGATTTTCAAGATTCGGGTTTGCACACTTAAAGATCCCCATGTCAAAATTTGTGAGATTTAACAAGTAGCTCTTTACCCAAACAACAGGCACGTCTGCATCTATCTCCTGCATCCTGTTTACAACCATCTAACGTGGGTGGCGCTGTGGGTTAAACCACAGAGCCTAGGACTTGCCGATCAGAAGGTCGGTGGTTCGAATCCCCACGATGGGGTGAGCTCCCGTTGCTTGGTCCCAGCTCCTGCCAACCTAGCAGTTTGAAAGCACGTCAAAGTGCAAGTAGATAAATAGGTACCACTCTGGCAGGAAGGTAAACGGCGTTTCCATGCACTGCTCTGGTTTGCCAGAAGCGGCTTAGTCATGCTGGCCACATGACCCGGAAGCTGTACGCCGGCTCCCTTGGCCAATAAAGCGAGATGAGCGCCGCAACCCCAGAGTCGGTCATGACTGGACCTAATGGTCAGGGGTCCCATTACCTTTACCTTTTAACATAACCGGCTTCACGTTGTGACGTGATGACCTTCTATGTTTCCACACCTCTCCCGCCGGCAGTAAAAGATACGGGAACAAACACAGGGTACCATTGCCCCATGACATAGATCTGTTCTAGATCTTGTGGACGGGGAGAACAATGAAGGCACAGCTTTAACAGCAGCTGTGTGATTCAAGTCAATGTTTGGCTCCTGATTTATTTTGAAGAAGAAAAGAAACTCTTTCAATCTTTATCATTATTTTTTCCCCATGCACACACTTTTATGACAACTGAAAGAATGTGCTAGTACCTCATGCAGCACCTTGGAGGGCGTAATTGATTCTAAAGAGCCAACCTGTAAATGTGTCTAAAGCTGACTTTCACATTCTTGATTACATTAAAAAAATCTATTTCAGATTATATGACCTCTGTTTGCAATCCAATAGCTAAGAAAAGTATGTTATGAATTTCCAATACAAGATAAATTGTAGTTTATCAGCCATAGAGCACGAGAACTGGAACTGAATTTTAAATATACGGGTGTGAGTTTGTATAATGATGAAAAGTGCCTTGACTTGCTCAGATTTAGTTTTTGATTAACTGTTAGTGTGACATACATTTATACTATATATGCAGGCCGGGCGAAGGAAGATCATATTTATTCTTAATTCATTTCCTGTTAGGATGGAGACACTTCCAAGTTTTCCTGAATACAGGGCCACCTTTCCCTGAGTTGCCACAGTGTTTGTTTGGTTTTCTTTCTTTTTCTTAAAGATTTTCTTGGTTTACAAAAATATGTGCAATCTCTCTCTCTCTCTCTTTTTCAAGTAACATTTTTTATAGATCAGTTTCATTTGTGGAGACATTAGGAAGAAAAGGGGGAAAGAGGTGGAGGGGGAAAAGGTGAGTGGGGGTGGGGTGGGGTGGCAATATTTCTATTTTACTTAATATATGTGGGCTGTTGTGTCAGCGTCGCTTGTGCTGGTTCTCCGCTGTTCACTTGTGTTTCTTTGTTGGTGAGAGAGGTTGGGGTTGGCCTAGGGTGTGGTTGTTTGTTTGTGATTGGCTGTGGTGATCTTTGTTTTCATGTGTGAGTGGGGTGGGTCGGTGTTTTGGATCAGGTTGGCCATATTGATTTGTATGTTGTTGGTGGGTTTTTGTCATTGTCTTGTTGGGCTGTGTATGTGATAAAGGGGAGCCACAGTGTTTGTTGAGGCATCTACACTTTATCTAAAATTGTCTGCATAACTGAGTAACTCTGACAATGCAAATCCATCTGTTCTACTAATGAAAGATCTTCTGAGAAATTCATGCAGATTGACCCATGAAATAAGGATTCAAAGTCATTGGAGGTTCTTAAACAGAAGTTGGATGGCTGTCTGTCAGGGATCCTTTAGTAGTGATTTCTGCTTTGCAGGGGGGTTGGACTAGATGACACTTGGGATGCCTTCCAGCTTTACAGTTCTATGAAATAATAATAATAATAATAATAATAATAATAATAATAATAATAATTTATTTGTTTATACCCTGCACATCTGGTTGGGTTTCCCCAGCCACTCTGGGCAGCTTCAAACAAAACACTAAAATACAATAACCTATTAAACATTAAAAGCTTCCCTAAACAGGGCTGCCTTCAGATGTCTTCTAAAAGTTTGGTAGTTATTTTTCTCTTTGACATCTGGTGGGAGGGTGTTCCACAGGCCGGCACCACTACCGACAAGGCCCTCTGCCTGGTTCTCTGTAGCTTGGCTTCTCACAGTGAGGGAACCGCCAGAAGGCCCTCGCCGCTCGACCTCAGTGTCCAGGCAGAAAGATGGAGGTGGAGACGCTCCTTCAGGTATACTGGACAAAGGCCATTTAGGGCTTTAAAGATCAGCACCAACACTTTGAATTGTGCTCCACTGGTGCACTATTATTATGTCAAGAACACATTGCAGAAGGTACCCACCAGTTTATTGATTTTCAAACTTGCTGCTTTGCAGGGAACTATTTCCACATGGCGTTGCCTGCCATGGATGAAGTTTAGAATCTACCCTCAGTTTGCATGAAATGTTAGTCAGGACTGCCTGATGGGCCTGTTTTCCACTGATGCTTGAGACTGCATCCAATACATACACAAGGATGCTTATTACAGTCTCTATTGGCAGATAAACTGCCTTTAAGCATAATGTGATCTCTGAGAAGCTACTAAGAAATCTTGAGATTCCTAGATATACAAGTTGATAGGTACTGGAATAAATTATTATATGCTTTTTTCACAAACTACCCTGCCCTGAGTTGATTGGTGATGGTGATGATGACGAAAACATTTGCTTTGTACAGGGAAACATTTATTCAAGGTAGGGGTCCCAGAATGACATCCTGGGTGGTTCAAAATCAATTTGAGTATGTAGGGATGAGTTTGTGATGCTGACAAGTCTTTCCTTTCCTTCCTGATTCACAGCAGAATGAAAAACTGTAAAGTGACCCAGAGCTGATCCTGCCATTAGACAGAGTAAAGTGGCCCCACAATACAGCTGATTTTGGGTGTCATGAACAGAGCCGTCTTTCCCATTGGTCTTAGTGGTTCTTTGTGCCAGTGCGCCGGCCTCTCAGTGGCGCCCTAGTGAGTGGGGGAGCTGCGTGGCTTTGCCGGAAGCCTCCCCTTTCCCTGCACGCCCGCCAGCTGCGCCCCGACAACTATATGGCTGGCGGGTGTGCAGCTTCCCTCCCAAGCCTCTGCATCTGTTAAAGACAGCCCTGCTCCAGGCCATTGTCCTCCTCCTGCTTCCTGGACAAAGGCGGCGAGCAGCCTTCCTGGGCTGCCTTCTCGGGCGCCCCGACACCGGAGAGCATGTCCGCCAGCACGTTTTCCTGCTTGGTCGCCACCACCACGCCAGGAATTGGGGCAGTGGGGGAGGCAGAGGACATTTTCCACCGCCCCCTCCCTTGTTTTGAAGTTGCCGGGGGTGTGTGTGTGTGTGGTGCACTGCTGGAGGGATCATTGCACCACGGCGCCGGATATGCTTAAGATGGCCCTGGTCATGAAAAGGCATCAAACCGTTAGTTATTTAATGTAGTATCATTAGATGTGGGACCTTCTGCATCAGCTGAATTAACTTAGCTAGCCTTAGTCTACACCAGGCATGTCCAAAGTCCGTTTTGGGGGCCTAATCCGGCTCTCCGGTCGATTTAATCCGGCCCCCGAGGAAGTTTATTTCCTGGGCAAAATTCTAAAACAAGCTTTACATCTTCAATCCTTAAAAAAGCTAAACAACTTTGGGGTTTAATCCTAAAGAAAGCTCAACAACTTTTTGATTAAATTCTAAAAAAAAGCTCAACAACTTTGGTCAGCCCTCATGCATGGTCACTTCATCAAATCTGGCCCTCTTTGAAAAAAGGTTGGGCACCCCTGGTACACCTTGACTTAGTGAGGGGTGCATAGGAGCAACTCCTAGGGGCCAGGTGCCTTCGCCTCCCTCATAAAATATTTGAGGGGGTCGGGGCCCCCAAAGTTAATGGGAATTGCCATTCAAATGGTGTGTGTGCACTGTGTCATGTGATCAATTATTTGGGGCAGGGCTTACTTGACCCCCATATTTTATTTAAGTTGGCACCCCTGGAAGAGTGTATGCCGTTTGCTACTCTGCTGGAAGCAGAAGAATGTCTTAGGAATGGCTCTGAGGTGAATAGTCCTGTGGGATCCTTTAAATATCCTTAAGGTTGAAGAAGCTCAAGCATTTGTGTACTTTACAAGCAGCAAGTGTGAGCAATTGGGCTGCACAACATTGTTTCCAGATTTCATACTATTTCCACAGCGGCAACTTGAGCATCCCCTGACCCTGAAATGCAATCCTAAGCATTTTTATGACATAGGTAAAGGGTAAAGGGACCCCTGACCATTAGGTCCAGTCATGGCCGACTCTGGGGTTGCGGCGCTTATCTCGCTTTATTGGCCGAGGGAGCCGGCGTACAGCTTCTGGGTCATGTGGCCAGCATGACTAAACCGCTTCTGGCGAACCAGAGCAGCGCACACAAACACCGTTTACCTTCCCGCTGGAGCGATACCTATTCATCTACTTGCACTTTGCCGTGCTTTTGAACTGCTAGGTTGGCAGGAGCAGGGACCGAGCAACGGGAGCACACCCCGTCACGGGGATTTGAACCGTTGACCTTCTGATCAGCAAGTCCTAGGCTCTGTGGTTTAACCCACAGTGCCACCCGCGTCCCTTCTTATGACATATGTGGTGCTAAACTTGAAAGAGGGTTGCTTCTGAGTAAACATGCTTCGGATCCTGTTGCGCTTCTGAAGTTCAGTCCTGTGGCCAGCTGTTTGGATGTGTTAAAAGGAGAAGCAAACTAAACACCTCGCGGTTGTTGATGAACTGTGAATATTGCTCTCTATAGTGTGCAGAATAACTGAAGGTGAGGAACAGGGAGATTTGGGGGGTGGGGCGGAGAGAGAAGGCATTTCCCAGCCACTGACATTAAAAGGTGGGCGTATGCTTTCTCCATGAGAAAGTACTCTTTCGGCTGCCTTTCCCAGCCAAAAAAAGAGCCTCGTGTGTTTCATCTCCAAAGTGCACTTCATCCAGGTAGGTCTCAACAAAGCCCCGGTCTTGATGAAGCTGTGGGGAAGCTGCCAGACAAACACTTCATCATCATCATATTCACACATGGCTTGAAGGGGTTATAAATTTAAACTGCTTTGCATTCTTAACTACATCTGATGCCGCAAAACGGCAGCTATTATTTATTACAACCCTTGGTGGTAACATGCACTCAGGTTGACTCATGATCACATGGCCTAAAACCTTCTGCACGATGGCCTTGCTAAATGAATGGCTGAGGTTAATACCCTTTTCCTGCTTTTTAAATGAGTCATCAAAGTGTGTGTGTGTGGGGAGAGAAATTACTCCTTTGCGTAAAGGAAAGATGACTATGCAAAGGTATGGGCAAAAAGCTAAGACTCATTCAGCAGGAGAGTAAGGCAAATGGTTCAATCACCCCCCCTCCCCCATCTCCAATTAATCAGTGGGGCTGAGAAGTGCTTGGTGGCGCCCTGGATGGAGCCCTGAATTTGCATATCATATTCAAATTAGCCCTTTTTGGGTCTTGTGCACAAATTGTACCCCAGATTCCTAAGCATCAGTTGAAGCAGAAAACCCTAATGTGGATAAAGGTAAAGGGTAAAGGGACCCCTGACCATTAGGTCCAGTTGTGGCCGACTGGGGTTGCGGCGCTTATCTCGCTTTATTGGCCGAGGGAGCCGGCGTACAGCTTCCGGGTCATGTGGCCAGCATGACTAAGCCGCTTCTGGCGAACCAGAGAAGCACACGGAAACGCTGTTTACCTTTCCGCTGGAGCGGTACCTATTTATCTACTTGCACTTTGACGTGCTTTTGAGCTGCTAGGTTGGCAGAATGTGGATACAGCTGTTATAAGAATCCTTTCTTCGACATATCGCTGACATAGCCACAGTAATGGCACATAGCTGATGAATACTGAAGGCAACATGGAAAAGAGGGAGAGTCTTCAGTTAAGAATTCGGATGAGGATGAGGACTGACGCAAGTACAGTGGTACCTTGGTTTATGAACTTAATCCGTTCCAGAAGTCTGTTCTTAAATGAAAGCGTTCTTAAACCAAGGCGCACTTTCCTATAGCAGTGGGGGACTCGATTTACAAATGGAACACACTCAACAGGAAGCGAAACATGTTCTTATTCCAAGGCAAAGTTCACAAACCAAAAGACCTACTTCCGGGTTTGCAGCGTTCTTAATCCAAGTTGTTCATAAACTAAACTGTTCTTAAACCAAGGTACCACTGTATACTGTGCAAGTATACATATGGAGTGAGAACACTAGGGAGAAAAAGAAATGAAGGGAGAAAGAAGGAAGGGAGGTGGGGCAAAGCCAGCTGGCCCATGAAAATGTCACTGGGCAATACATCCTAACCCTAAGCAGCTGTGTGACATACTTGCAGAATGACAGCCTGCTGATACCGTAAGACCATTTATTTTCCTTACTGTTTTCCCTATGGGTAACAGGGCCCCTCTCTCTCTCCTTCCCTCCCCCCCCCTCAGGTAAAAGGTCATGTGGTCCCCCAAACACAGTGGATTGCTTCCCATCCCTTCCCAGCTTCCTGATCATTCACTTTCTCGTGAGTAAAACAGTTCAGGAAGAGCAAAACAGATGCATCTTCAACATTATTTTAGAAGGGCCTGCAGGAATAGACAGTCCCTTGGCTGCCGCTGCAAATCCTGCCCCACAAATGGGTTTTGTTGGAGGATGATAAGAAGCTGCATGTCTGTGTGGCTTGTTCATTTTGTTTTTGGTTTTTTTAGTCACGTTCCATGCTGCCACTGGAAGCCCCTCTTCCTATTATTGGTTATGCTCACAAAAGCTCCCATTCTGGTCCCCATTATCCTCCTCCTGCAGTCTGATCAGTCTGCTTAATGATGGAACTTTCTACATCTAATTGAGAATGATAAATACACGTCTTGCATTCTACAACATGTCCCAGAGGTCAGGGGTGGACTTTGGTCTTTCAAATTTCAGATGGCTGAGGTGTGGCCTATCAGTTCTTTCTCCCCACCAACTTCTGATTATTTCATTTGTGTTTCATGCAAACAAATACAACACACACACACACACACACACACACACACACACACACACACTTTTAAGAATCATTGAGGTTTGTAAGACATCCCAAGGTTGAATGCACATTTTATTTAATATGAAATATTGTATTTGGAGCTGTTTGATTTTCAGAAATAATGAGCAAAAATGCTTGAATTTATAATGGTAATTAGTTTTCAACCCAGAAAGTCTGAATATCTCTGTATTTACTACTTTGTAAAGGTCTATCACAACAAGCCCCGAAGCATTATTTGAAAATTAATAAGCTAAAGAAGGAGTACATTCTTCTACTTTTGCATAGCAACACTGCCTGCATTAAGCTTTTTGATTGCAAAATCCAGCTTTTCAATTATAGGTTTGCCAAACTGTGAAGCTTGAAAAACTATAAAAGGCAATTATCAGTGTTTCTTAATACCACAAATGAGTAATGCAATGTAGGCTTTATTACAGCTAGAAAACAAAGAATTGTTTTGTCAGGAGGGCCGTGCTCACTGAGTCAGGCTGGAATAAAGATTGACTCACAGTATTTTCAGGTTGGCTCCAAGAAAAACATAAGCCTGTCTGATAGCTTTTTAAAAAAAGCAAATTAGCTAACAATTCCACTGCGTTTTAGAAATCACAGAGTAATATCACAGTGGTTTTCTTCAGTTTTTCTCACACAGTTTGAAAACTGCCTGGATTATGAAACACATTAGTATTGAAATTATGTGGGTAGGAAGGAGGAGGCCCCGTGAGGTCCCACAACTGAGGTTTCCTCCCCCCACATCTTAGCCAAATCACCCCCTTCTGTTAGCTTAGGCGGCAATCACAAAAAGTAATGCAAGCACTGAAATGATTGAAGGACAGAGACAAGGATCAAATGAAATCTATGGCTAACCAGTGGGGTCTGGTGACCCATCATACCCCAGGAGGTGGACCTCATATCGAAGGGGCATATTGGGTGGGCTGGGCCAGTTGGTTCTGAAGAGGGTTCTCCTAGACAAATACCAGTGGCAGGACTTTGGTCAGCAGTTCGGGGCAGGAGATGAAGTAGACTGGGCCAAGAGGAAGACACGTGAAGAGGACCCCCAGTGTGTCAGTGAGGAGACAAGTTTGATCCTGGAATTGTGCCTTGAAAAACAGGTGCAGGAAGTGTTTTGGGACTGGGGTGTGAGTCTGGAGCCCTGAAGCAGTTGCTGATTTACTTGAACCAAGAACTCTCTGAAAATCCCAAGATAAGGACTATGTAGGCAGTTGCCTGGTGTGGTGTTTATGCCTTCTGGGACTGTGTACTGATCTACTGTAAGGATCCTTCTTGCAAGTTTTGTCATTTTTATGCCATTGTTCTGTGGGTTTTTTTGCATGCTTTTAGTGATGGGAATGGCAAATAGAAGGGGAAGAAATGGAGGCAGTGAGATATTTTACTTTCTAGGGCTCCATGATCACTGCAGATGGTGGCAGCAGCCACGAAATTAAAAGACGCCTTCTTCTTGGGAGAAAAGCAATGACAAACCTAGACAGCATCTTAAAAAGCAGAGACATCACCTTGCCAACAAAGGTCTGTATAGTTAAAGCTATGGTTTTCCCAGTAGTGATGTATGGAAGTGAAAGCTGGACCATAAAGAAGGCTGATCGCCGAAGAATTGATGCTTTTGAATTATGGTCCTGGAGGAGACTCTTGAGAGTCCCATGGACTGCAAGAAGATCAAACCTATCCATTCTGAAGGAAATCAGCCCTGAGGGCTCACTGGAAGGACAGATCGTGAAGCTGAGGCTCCAATACTTTGGCCACCTCATGAGAAGAGAAGACTCCCTGGAAAAGAGCCTGATGTTGGGAAAGATGGAGGGCACAAGGAGAAGGGGACGACAGAGGACGAGGTGGTTGGACAGTGTTCTCAAAGCTATCAGCATGAGTTTGACCAAACTGTGGGAGGCAGTGGAAGACAGGAGTGCCTAGTGTGCTCTGGTCCATGGGGTCACGAAGAGTCGGACGCGACTAAACGACTAAACAACAACAAAAGTGATGGGAACTCTTTTAATGATGCTTGGGAATTACTCTGAAAGTTGTGTGTGTGTTTCTAAAAACTGCTTTGTGCTACAGGAACAAAAGGGGGAGGGGGAGCAAGGTCTTTGGATAATGCGCCTCTGGTACCAGGGCTGGCATCCTGGCTTAAACATGTCAGAAACTCGTAACTGGGTAAGCTGTTTTGGGGTGCAGAATGCAAGCGGAAGAGGGAGGCCTCAGCGACTGGAAATTATTAAGAAGGAAGAAACTGATATTATGTTGAGTTGGGTTAATCTTATTATTCTGTGAGTTCTTTACTAACTTTGCTGTTATGTCTTTTTACAGGAGAGCTGTATTTGTTTTGTTTGGCCATCTGTGGTCAGATGTCTGTTTATAAGAGCGGGGTGATGTTATGAATTGGGGGGGGGGCAGACCTGCCTAAATTCTTGGGTCTAATAAAAGTTAGAATTAATAAATGCTTGGAGAGTTGACCTGAAAGTTAGACTTTCAATAGCTGGACTCAGCTTTCCCTGTCCCGGAAACCACCTGGGAAAGGAACCATCAAGAGGCAATCACCGGAATGGCTGAGTCATTGACCGAACAAAAGACAGAGAAAGTCACTACCAGCAAGACTAAGATTTTGTGCCTTGCTCTGGGTAGTTAACAAAAGGCAATGCCAGGGTGGAGAGAAGGAAGTTCCAGGTTCACAGCTTGGATGGGGAAAGCAAACAGGGAAAAAAGTGTCAGTTTTGCAAGCTGGAGAGAGGAATGGGTATCCCACTCTTTGCAGGCCTCGGAGCCTTAGAAAAGTTCCATTTGACACTGAGTGAGAGTTGGGCTCCTCACACTTGTAATTACAGTACTACCTTGGTTTACGAACTTAATCTGTTCCGGAAGTCCGTTCTTAAACCGAAACCGTTCTTAAACCGAGGTGTGCTTTCCCTAATGAGGCCTCCTGCCGCCAGTGCCCTTCCAGCATTCGGATTCTGTTCCTAGACCAAGGTAAAGTTCTCAAACCAGGACACTACTTCTGGTTTTGTGGAGTTCGTAAACTGAATCATCCATAAACAGGACTGTTCTTAAACTGAGGTACCACTGTAGTTAAGAAAAGTCAATATATATAGCTGCCTGCTATGTATTAGGTACCCATGTAATTTGGCCTTACATTTCTGTTCCTACTCTGTTCCATTTCAGGCCCAAAGTAGTAGTGCACAAGCATTTTCTTTTTTTATATATAATAAATTTTTATTGGTTTTACAACATATATTAACACACAAGACAACTAACAATTCACAACATAACACATTAACAAACAAACATGTAAACACATATAATTTCTTAACCTCTCTTTCTTAAACCCTGTTTCAACGACTTCCCCATACCTCCCTTTTCTGCATCCCTGTTTTAAATTTTCCCAGCAACCCCTAATTTCAATACTTGTAATACAATTTCTGATCTTTTTCTTCTTATCCAATTACTTATCACTGCAATTCTGTTTTACATTACCGATGACATTTTAGCACTCATTAATTTTACAACAGTTCTTAAGATAAACTTTAAATTTCTTCCAATCTTCTTCCACCGTCTCTTTCCCTTGGTCACGGATTCTGCCAGTCATCTCAGCCAGTCCCATATAGTCAGTCACCTTCGTCTGCCACTCTTCCAGCGTGGGTAGTTCTTGTGTCTTCCAATAAAGCATTTTCGAGGCACTCTGGGTATGAAACTATCTCAGTAAATGACCTTGGAGCATGTGGTCACACCGCAGAGCTTGCATCAGACATGGGAGGGAACTTGGGTGTAAAACATCCAACAAAAGGCCTGCCTTTTAATTGGCAAGCAGTATAAAACATCTGGATTGCTACGAATGACAACTATGAGCTTGGCCCTCAGCCTTTGTCTAGTCAATGGAGCAGTGTCTTTTGCCAGCTATGAGCTGAAAAATGTACCTAAGGTCAAGATTCACCTAGCCAATGGTGCTCCTCCTGTCTTGATTGTTGTGTTTTTATTATGTTGGAAGCCTCTCAGAGCGGCCGGGGCACCCAGTCAGATGGGTGGGGTATAAATAATAAAATGACGATGATGATGATGATGTGTACTCCCACAATGCCTCCATGATGCATCTCAGTAATATGCATAGTTTATAGAGGATGGGAAATTCAAGGGGGCAGAGGAAGTGATTATTACTGCTCTTAATTAGCAGAGAGGTCACTGAGATATTTCAAACAGGTCATTGGTGTGTGTGTGTGTGTGTGTGTGTGTATGACTTCCCCAGGAGAGAATCTGGATTAAATGGGTGAGGATGACATGGGCTGGCAATTTTATGCCACCAATGTTGTGTGGACTCTGTAAACAAACAAACAAACAACTCGCATGTATGAATAGCACTGATCCTACAAGAAAGACTTGTATGAGAGTCCTCAAGGTTAAAAGGAGTAATTTGCACATAACGCTGCTTCTTTGCTGCATTGCTGGCAAGAGCCCTGGAACAGAGTGATGCATTTTCAATATATATAGCTGATGGCAATTCATCAGGAGAGAATTCTAGGTTGTGTCCAATGCTCATTGAGTCTCAGAGTAGTTCTCACTATTCTTGTTGCCATTGCTATTACTATTACTTTCTGAGTATCCCTCAACATGTTTTGCAATTCTGTGAAAGATAGGAAACTGCTCAGTGCTCAGGTTTACTTGCTCCCCAGGTTAGCGCAACAATGCCTCCAGCATTGATAAGTAGACTGATAAATAGTACTGATGATGCCCTTCCTTTTCCCCCTCCCTGCCCCGGTGGTTGAAATTTAGATCAGGAAAAGGGGGTGGGAGAAAAAAGGCTGAACACCCTGTTCTGGAGCACCACTTCCCTACTCCTCCAAACCCAAACTCACAGAAGATCCTAACTGTGGATCTCTGGCGCCATATCTACTATAGTTCAAAAAAGAGCTAAATGAGACGAAAAAGCTTAATACTTTAAAAAAAAACCCCACAACTTTCTCAAAATGAGATCTAATGAAATGGCACGTGGGGAATTTGCAACCCTTCTCAGCCACAATCACAATGAAAATTTCAGTCCCTTGTGTTGCAATTTGCAAAATTCACTCTGTGGGTGCTACAGCCCCTAAGGAAATGGGGGCGGGGAATTGGTCCTTGCCATTACTCTTAAATAAACAAAAAAGTGGTGCCAGTAACACATTTACCATCATGCGCAGTTAGGCCCTGAGTTGGCAATCCAGCAGGCGACATAATTGGTTGCTGTGTAGGAGATATTAAAAGAGTTTCTTTTAGCAGCCAGAACAACATTTTTTGCCTGCAGATATCTTTGGTGCAAGCAAGCCATGACAACCTTCAAAAAATGGTAATTCTTTTATTTTTAAATTCAAGTACTATCTATCTATCATCTATCCATCTATCTATCTAGCTATCTAGCTAACATCTATCTATCATCTCTCTCTCTCTCTCTCTCTCTCTCTCTCTCTCTCTCTATCTCTCGCTATCATCTGTTCCTCTCTTCTTTTGCTGTTACATTATTTTTTAGTATTTTGTGTTCAATTTTTTTTAAAAAAAGGTTTAAAAACATTACAGAGAAATTGCCAGCTGTCCAGGGTATTCTAGCTCATTTTGTCTTCCTAGAACATGTTTCTGAAACATTAGCAGTATATTTTATACAATATTTGAAATTTAGATCAAAGTGGAGCTCAGCAAGAAGTGGAAAAGGTTGACCCAACCCCCCCCCTTGAATCCATGCACTGCTAGACTCTTAGCAACTACAGGCAAGCTGTTTGCAAAGTTCAGAGTAATTCAGAGTTTTGCGGTATTGAAAAGACTGGGCACCAGCCCAAGAGAGAATGGATTAAAAAAACCAACCCACAGCATTTAGATTTCTCCTTGCAATACTCTGCTAATCAGTGATTGAGCTCAGTGAGGGAAATTTCATATCAGGACAGGCAAAAAAAGTATTTCTTCACACAACATATAGTTAAACTATGGCATTCTCTCCCTAAAGATGCAATAATGGCCACTCACTTGGATGACTAAAAATTCGACAAATTAACAGAGGAAAAGGCTTGTGGGATGTTGGATTAGTTGGGGTATTAATCTGATTCAGCAACACTTTTCTTATGTTAGAATGTAACCAGACTACAGCAATATGATGTATTAATAGTCCCCCATTGAATCTTTCAGTAGACCTATCTACTAATTTACATACAAAACACTATCCATATGTTATATCAGGGCCAAACTAGATATAGCGTTTGTTGTGTCAGTGCAATTAGCGTACACATTTTTTGTTGTGAAAGTGGCAGCCCCAGAAAAACCTGAGCAACCTTAGGGTATGAAGGTGGGGTCAACTCTTCCCACCTCCCCATTACAGCCTCCCTCCCCACACATGCTGGTTTAACCAGTAGGCGGAATAAGCACCAGCAAATTATGAGCATCCTCACAAAAGAAATAGATTTTTTTTAATACAAAGAATTGGACGTTTGATATTTCAAAGAAAAAGCATCATGGGGGGGGGACCACAACATCCTTACACTCTACTCCACAATTTCATTGCACAGTTTAGTATTACTTTTATTTTGAATTACATATGGGAGGCACCACAATCATGTCAGTGTTTAGGGCTTCTGAAGAGGAAGAAGAAGAGTTTGGATTTGATATCCCGCTTTATCACTACCCTAAGGAGTCTCCTTTCCCTTCCTCCCCCACAACAAACACTCTGTGAGGTGAGTGAGGCTGAGAGACTTCAAAGAAGTGTGACCAGCCCAAGGTCACCCAGCAGCTGCATGTGGAGGAGCGGGGAATCGAACCCGGTTCACCAGATTATGAGTCCACTGCTCTTAAGCACTACACTACACTGGCCTTAATCTGGCCCTGCTACTGCCCTGGGCAGCCAAATTGCATCTCTTAAACTGCCCTGTGCATCATAAGGAAAATTCTCATTGGCACCAGTGGAGGTTTCACTTGAAATAGCATTTTCAGAGGGCTGATTTGTGTTGGGACTGTGGCAGGGAGGGAAAGCATTAAATGCCCCCTTCCAGCTGTGGATGGTTCTCTGCAGCTACTATCCATATAACAAAAAAGTTCCCACTCATTACATTTATGCAGTTAACATAATGTCCTAGCAATTCTTGAGGACAGGGCAGTCGGAGATGAAGGCTAAGGGCTGAGAGCTTGTACCTTTCCTCAGGCCAGCTAATCAGGTCAAGTCTGAGCTGAAATTTGAACCTACGTCCTGGCATACAGCTCATTCTCCTCACCGTCACCCTACTAGGGCTGCCATATTCTAAAGAGCAAAAAAGAGGACACTGTGACAACTCTCATTTTAAATACCCCTCCTATATTTAGGCTATAAAAGCTGTGATATATTGGTGAGGGGGGCAGGAGAAGAGGAGGAAAGTGGTCTAAGTGTCTAAGTCTCATCCAGAAATTATAGCCAGGGACATTTTGGCAAATTTAAAAAATCCACCCGGACAGAAATTTTACCCCTGAAAAAGAGGACGTGTCCTGGAAAAAGAGGACACATGGCCACACTACAGTTGCTCTATCTCGCTTGCATATAATTGTCATTGTATCTTTAGATTTTATACTGAGAGCCAACAGACACTAATATTTTTACATGGTGACGTTTATAGGCACGCCAAGGATAGAAAAGGAAGCTTAGAATGAAGTATTTGCCTTGCAATATTCATGGTGGTGGTATTCTAACTAGAGAACAGTGAGAAACAGTGTATCCTAGCCAAACCTTTAAATCTTAAGGGAAGCTTTAATAACTATAAATTTGATAAAACATTATTTACAGCAATTACATATATAGTTAAATTTTATGTATGTGTTTCAGTCTGAATGTCTGGAAACTGTAAAACAGAGTCCGCTACCAGAGCATAACAGATTTCTCTCCAAGGATATCTGCCTCATGTATTTCAGATTCAAAGAAAAATAGACAATTCTGGGTAGCTATAAAGGTATAAAAATGCTATAATTTATTTTTATGCAGAAATTAAGCCAGTGCACCTCTATTTTTACCTGTAATTTAACAGTGATCTCGTACAATTTACTCTACAAGAGTAGTCTCCACACTTCCCTCTAGGGAACCAGAGGGATCCTCTCCTAAGAAGCTTTTCAGAGCTTCCTCAATGAGAATATCAGCAAAACTTTGCTAAAGGAGTGGTTGGCTCTCTCTCATGCAGCAGAGGAGTGTTGGGTATGTTCTAGGCAGAGGCGGTTTTTGGGTGCTACAGGGGGCACCACAACAATGCTGTAGAATGGAGCGTGAGAGGGTGCCACTGAAATTTGAGAGTCCAAAGTCCTCCACTAGTCCTAGGGTGCTTTCTCAGCTCATGCAGGGCAAAGGTCACCACTTTTCCCTGGCGTTTTCTTTTCTTCTTATTTAAATCTAAAGCAGGTACCCAAGCAGGGGCATGTCAATGCGTGTGGGGAGGGAGGCATCTCTTCCAGTTTTCCAGCTGTAAATTGTCCCCCGTATAGATAAAGCTACGGCTTTCCCATGAGTGATGTATGGAAGTGAGAGCTGGATCATAAAGAAGGTGATCGCTGAATAATTGATGCTTTTGAATTTTGGTGCTGGAGGAGACTCATGAGAGTCCCATGGACTGCAAGAAGATCAAACCTATCCATTCTGAAGGAAATCAGCTCTGTGTGCTCACTGGAAGGACAGATCGTGAAGCTGAGGCTCCAATACTTTGGCCACCTCATGAGAAGAGAAGACTCCCTGGAAAAGACCCTGATGTTGGGAAAGATTAAAGGCACAAGGGGAAGGGGACAACAGAGGATGAGATGTTTGGACAGTGTTCTCGAAGCTACCAGCATGAGTTTGGTCAAACTGCGGGAGGCAGTGGGAGACAGGAGTGCCTGGCGTGCTCCTGTCCATGGGGTCACGAAGAGTCAGACACGACTAAACAACTAAACAACAACCCATGGTGCTTTCCAAGCATGGAAGAAAAGAAAAGGAAACAGGAAGCAAGCTCAGAGGGTGCTTTGGAGAAGAACACTAGCAGTTTATCTATTTTTTTATGTATATAAAATTTTATACAAAAAATTAAATCCTCCCTTCTTGTGCCTATGCATCATTCAGGTTGGTTTGCAACTATTTAAAATGACAATGAAATATGTTTACCCTAGATAACTTCCCAAATCTTCTACACTAGTTGACTGGCAGAGAAGTTTATGGCTAGGTTCAGAAATAGTACTGAAGTGAAGCAGCTAAACCATTTTTATATATTACATTCATGAACCACAGGCTTATGTGTCACCCTCCTTTATCCTCTTGTCGAATACCCACAAGGGTGAGAACATGGCGTGTGAACTGTGGTTAAAAGTTAACTATGGTTTAGGACAGAGGTGAAGCACCTGTGGCCCTCCAGATGTTCCTGGATGACAACTTTCAGCATTTCTGACCCATTGCCTATGCTGGCTGAGGTTCATGGGGACTGGGAGTGTCCAACAGCATCTGAATAGAGGGCCACAGGTCCCACATCCCTTCTGTATACCAAGAGCCAAGACATCAAGCTGAAACCCCACTTTATCCTGATGAGATCTGTTCCCCGCTACCTTGCTGGGATTTCTGCTCTAGCCCCCAAAGGAGATGGGGAGTCCTCTCCCCCAGTTCAAATTTCAGGCACATCCCTCCCTCCATTCTGACTCAGGAATAAGCACTAAAGTCTCCTGCTTGCGAAAGTCCTGATCCAGACTGGAGCTCCTATGCTAGCAAATTCTGTAACCCCCCCCATTGCTCCTTCACTTAAAGATGCAGCAATGTAGTGAACATTGCATACCTTTTTGTCCTTACCAACTTCATTTCCTCCGTCCTCTTTGTTGTGTCTCAGTGTTTGATGAGCCTGCTCCTTCCTAGTACACCCAGTGACCAGGGGCTTGTGACTACCGTATCTCTTGTGCTCAGAGGCCTCCTGTTCTCCATGTGTACAGCAACCCCACCCTTGTACACAGAAAGGACAGCCATGCTTAGCTGTGACCCCATTTGACTGAGAGCATCTTGAAATGTTAATTGTATGCTATTTTTTTTCTAGAGAGGAGAAAATTGGATTATCTAGAAAACTGCTGGGTAATTAGATAAATGATGGCCAATGAATTCTGCAAGGGGCAGAAACAATTAAAATATGAACAAGTTAGTTCCCAACTGAAGATTCCCCCTTTGTATTGATTCTACAGAGCAAGTAAGATGTGAATTCTCACTTCATATAAATGTTACTTGAATAGGTCATGTTGGCTGGCTCAGCCAATAGAACATGGACTCGGATTCCACACTTTAAATATGTAACTATTACAATTATTTACACAATATTGGTATGAGGTGGGTAAATATTTTCTGAGCTAAAGGGATTTTGCAACACTGGGACACCAGGAATCCAGTTTAGAGTCTTTCATAAATGAAAGCAAACATATGCAAGTACAATAAAGCCAATCAAAAGTTTGTTTTGGAAATGCCAGCATTAGGTTACAGCAAAGTTATTTAGAGTGAGGCCAGAATGAGATGTTATTGAAGATGTGTTGATAGTTCTGAAAACAGCAACCTCACATCTTGGCTCACCTTCTCCTGGGTAATGTTTAGGAATACAGCATGCGTGACTTGACATGATTGGGCGCTGGTATTCTCTAAATTGGCAATGCACAGTCAATGGAGTGAAAGCAGGGAAACATGGAGCATGATGACATTATCATGTGTGTTTTGGGTTACTTAAAAGTTACAAGAATGAGATGATACAATGCGCAGCTGTGACATACCGTATTTTTCGCTCCATAAGACGCACTTTTTTCTTCCTAAAAAGTAAGGGGAAATGTCTGTGCGTCTTATGGAGTGAATGCGTGGTCCCTGGAGCTGAATTGCCCAGGGGCAAAAAGCAGATCATGCTTTTTTTTTTTTTTTGAAAGAGGGAAGTGGGTGTTGAAACAAAGCTGCTGATCATTTGCAAATCAGGGAGAGAGATAAGGGATGCTAGAGATAAAGGAGGCTGCCTGGGAGTGGGGAGGTAAAGACAGCAAACTTGCAAAGGGGGGGAAACAGGAAGACTAAAGCAATAAGGAGAGAAATTAGAAGAAAAGGAGGAGCAAAAAACTGCTCCAGCTAAGGAAATGACACTAAGGCAAACAAGAGGGAAGGGTGTGTTGAGAGGAAACAGCTGATCGGTAGGATCGGAAGAGAGATAAGGGACGCTAGAGGAGGCTGCCTGGGAGGGGGTGAGGTAAAAGCCCATGGGATCCTCAGGATTTTTGCATTGGGTCACCCCAAATTCACAATCAGATCACATGTCTGTGGCCACAGCATGAACCACAAAAATCATACACCCACTGTTTCGTTCAGAATATTTTTTTCTTGTTTTCCTCCTCTAAAAACTAGGTGTATCTTATGGTCAGGTGCGTCTTATGGAGCGAAAAATATGGGTATGTAATGCTTAGTCTCAGCCTCAACTGATAACAAATGAAAATTGGAAGAAAGGGATCAAGCTGAGAACTTTGTATTTTTTTAAAATAAAAAAATAGAGGGCCCAATTCACCCAGTTGCTCTCTTGCTTAAAAACAAACACAAATTCCCCCCAAAACAAATGACATTTGTAGGAAGGGCTTCCTGGGTCATAGGTGAGTCTATATTATCAGAGGCAGTTTTAGGGGAGCACAACCGGTTCAGTTGCATTGGGAACCATGCTGCAGGGGGCGCTATACCAATGTTGTAGAACGGAGCACGAGAGGCGCCCCTCCAAATTTTTTAGCATTGCACAGGCCACCTCTGAAAGAGCCCCAAATCTGCCACTGATACTATTCTGTCTCTACCACACTGCCTCTTAAGTGGCCCCTTACTAGAGAGGGATTTTTGGCTTGTCAGAGGAGAAGCAGGATCTGTATGAGGTGGTTTTTTTTTTGCCTCGGCCAGTCAGCTATCAAAAAGATGCTGCAGAGAAGTGTCTGCTGAAAAAGAAAATAATGTCATAGAATCATAGAGTTGGAATGAACCCTGAGGATCATCTAGCCCAGGCATGGCCAAACTTGGCCCTCCAGCTGTTTTGGGACTACAATTCCCATCATCCCTGACCACTGGTCCTGCTAGCTAGGGATCATGGGAGTTGTAGTCCCAAAACAGCTAAAGGGCCAAGTTTGGCCAACACTGCACTAGAAGATTGGCCTTGTCTGTAAATTTCATTCAATTCTACCCCCAAATAAAAAAATGTTTTATAGAAAGTACTTACATACAGCAAAATCAGGGAGGAGGGAGGTACAGCTGGTGGGAGGAGCAAAGCACGATCATAATCAGGGACATTGATCCCACGGACAAAGCGAGTAAGGGCTGAGGATAAGTAATAATTTATAGGCCCATAATATATATGTGAGCAAATTTCTAGTTCATACACGCAGAGAGAGAAAGGCACACAGCTATTTTGTCTGTCATGTGTGACCTTACAGGACAAATAGGTTTTGGAGAGATAATTCATGGTTTTGCAATGAAAAGCGCCAGAAAAATAAGAAAAGTTTAAAGTGAGTTGCTCTGCTTGTAAAATGGTTGCAGCTGTGTTGGTCTCACAGCAAGGCAGTGCCAGTATTAGGACAAGCCAAAAAGTTACTAAGTAGTCAGCAGCAGGGCCTTTTTCCGCTGGAACTCAGTTCTGGCTTCTCTCAGGTGGGCGCCATTGCCATTACAAGAGAACAAGGGAGACGTTCGTGGTGAGTTCCAGCACCTCTTTTTCTATAAAAATAGTAGGGGTGTAAGGGGGAAGTTGCAGCAATGGGGTAGTCAAATGAAAAAATAATTAAATGTCAGTGCCTAATCCTTGGCAAGGGCTGGATATGGCCTTGTGAAATGCCCTCCGGGCATGAACTGCTGTAATACTAGGCCTGCACAGCTTGTGAGTTACCAAACCAAACACAGCTCAGTGTGATAGATAGCCTGCTAGTAAAGGGCTCCTGACCATTAGGTCCAGTTGTGACCGACTCTGGGGTTGCGGCGCTCATCTCGCTTTACTGGCTGAGGGAGCCAGTGTACATCTTCCAGGTCATGAGGCCAGCATGACCAAGCCGCTTCTGGCAAACCAGAGCAGCGCTCGGAAATGCCATTTACTTTCCCGCGGGAGTGGTACCTATTTATCTACTTGCACTTTGATGTGCTTTTGAACTGCTAGGTTGGCAGGAACTGGGACCAAGCAACAGGAGCTCACCCCGTTGCGGGGATTCGAACTGCTGACCTTCTGATCAGCAAGTCCTAGGCTCTGTGGTTTAACCCACAGCGCCACCCGCGTCCCACCCAGATAGCCTGCTAGGAATGCAGTATACAGTACCTTATATTTCTACTTTCTGCTTGGGACTGCAAAACATGGGGCGGATCTGTCAAGCCCTTGGGAGGCCACCCAACATGGCAGTGTGCTGTGTTCTCCTTGGTTGCCCAAGCTGTGCAGGTCTGCATATGCTTTCTCCAGGGTTAGGAAATTATTCTCTTCTGAAGACAGTTTGTTAAAGACGAGAACACTGAGAACTTGTGATTAACAATATATACAGCTTTTAAAAGAAGTGCCAGAATAATATCACAGAGACACTTACCTCAGATGAGGAGATTGCAATGAAATGAGACAACGCATGGATCTGTTCCTCTAAGTGTCTGCAGTTATCATTTTGAGGTAAATGAAGCAATAATAAATGCCAAGTATTTGGGAAGGAGATAATTTGTATCCTCCAGAGCGTTTTAATAAATACTAAACACAAAAATCAATGCAGACACATTGCCGCTATCACCTTTCTGCAGTTCTTTTAATGCTACCTGCTATTTTCATTTTTTTAAAAAAATCTGAGTTTGTAGCTTATGGCTCCTTGATTTATCTTCTTTATTTTGCATCCAAAACCGTGGCAAGACTTGTTCCAAGCAATCACAGAGTATTGTTGTGAAACAAAATGTATAGACATTTCTCTTATTCAAGGTTAGGCAGAATGAGGCAACTGTGAGGGTCAGAGAGTGGACAGAGCTGTACCAGCCACATGGCCTATCCTGAAGAGCAGCTGAGGAGGGCACCTCCTCAAAGCCTAGTAAGCGCAGGTCTGGTTTCAGAAAAGTGGCGTGAAGGCTCTGACAGGGTCCTAGAGAGCCAATGTGGTGTAGTGGTTAAGAGCGGTAGACTCGTAATCTGGTGAACCGGGTTCGCTTCCCTGCTCCTCCACATGCAGCTGCTGGGTGACCTTGGGGAGCCACACTTCTCTGAAGTCTCTCAGCCTCACTCACCTCACAGAGTGTTTGTTGTGGGGGAGGAAGGGAAAGGAGATGGTTAGCCGCTTTGAGTCTCCTTAGGTTAGTGATAAAGTGGGATCTCAAATCCAAACTCCTCCTCCTCCTCCTCCTCCTCTTCTTCTTCCTAGACTCCAAAGTTAGGCAAGTGCTTACTGGGTTTTGGGAAGGATGTAGCAGGCCTCTAGGACCCTGTCAGAGCCTTGCGCCCCCTCCCAAAGCCTGGCTTAAGCCAGCGCCATGAGGGCTGGGGGGAGGGCATCAAATGGCCTCACACAGGGTGGCATATTATCAAGGTCTGCCTTCCTCAGTTGTGAGGGAGGATCGTGTTCCATTGCCAGTGCTGAAGTAGTCAACTGCATGCCTTGTTAACTTGTGTACATTGATTGGGGAAATTCAATCTGCCTTTCACCTCAGGCAGCAAAATGGGGCAGCCCTTCATCTATCGGATAGTGCCTGTGACATCATCAGAAGTGAGTCACATGCTCACTATGTCCATGCTTTGGTTGTTGTTTTTTCTATGGCCTGTATTTGGAATTGCCATGGCATTCCTGAAGGCCTTCCTTGGCACCCTGGTGATTGCAGCACGAAGCTGGCAAACCTTGTCTAAAAATAAAAATGGATAAATGGCAGAACTTTCTAGAGTTGCCCCTTCTGGTTGGTTCTGAAGGGTATTTGTGGGGGAAAGTGGCAGGAATGGCTTCCCAACTTGCCTTGTGGCCAATCCTAAACTTGCTTATTGCCCACTAGCCATGTGCAGCTGGGTATGGGCGTTTGAGAGCCATTGCTCATGGTGAAGAACATTTGTCCTTTTTGGGGAGCTACTAGCTCTTTTTCTTTTTTCTGCACATCTACTCATGGTGTGCTTTCATTTAATCCTTGATTGAAATCTGTGTGACCCAAGTGAGGCTTTATACATACAGTTCTATGCCTTTAAAGCTCATTCAAAGCACATTCTTTCTGTAAAAAAATCTAGGTAATGTAGTTTGTTAAGGGTTTCTGGGAATTCTGATTCTGCGAAGGGGGAACTACAGTGCCTAGAAGTCCCAGCTTATGCCAGCCTAGCAGTTTAAAAGCACACCAGTGCAAGTAGATAAATAGGTACCGCTGCAGCGGGAAGGTAAACGGCATTTCTGTGCGCTCTGGCTTTCGTCACGGTGTTCTGTTGCATCAGAAGCAGTCATGCTGGCCACATGACTTGGAAAGCTGTTCTGTGGACAAACACTGGCTCCCTTGGCCTGAAGTGAGATGAGCGCCGCAACCCCAGAGTCGGCCACGACTGGACCTAATGGTCAGGGGCCCCTTTACCTTTACCTATAGTGTGTACACAGCCTAAGTGTTATAACATGTTTCTATACACAGCGTGGCAGTTTGGCATCTCTTAACTAAACTAAAGAACACGGTGAGATTAGCCAGGAGTAGATGATTTAAAAAACAAAGAGGAAACAGTGTTTGAAGTTAACATGTGGAACTCTACAATATGAGAAATTAGACAATGCACTGATACCTTGCTTTAAAAAAAAAATCATGATGGAAAGGTCATCTGTCTCTCAATGCCAAATTGATGATGGAATGTAATCCCATCTTTTATTTCTAAAGTCTGATATCATGACTGAATGACAAGAGATGGATCCGTGTCATTAAGTCATGTGGCTTTTTGTCCTGTGGTTGAAATGTGAAAAGACCCTGCGGCTTTTGACTTCCTCTGTAGCATCTGGTGCTGGCCAGTATTGCAGTTTATCCAGCTAGTTAGGTTATTTGTCTGACCCCATGTAGTTATTATCAACTTTTCATCTCCATTGATAGTAGCTCAACAAAAGAAGCAGGCAGATGGTAAGCTTAACCCCATTAATATCACATATCCAGGGTTCACTGCTGACTATCGCTTCACGTTATGTCATGTAAAGTCTTCAAATGCCATGTCCTGTGTTGCCCATTTTTAGTGACAACCAACCGTCTTAAGCCTTTTGGCATTTTGTCAGCTTAGCAGATCCAGAGCCATCCATCACTGCTGTTAGGGCTGTCACAGACATTTAACTTCAGCATCAGCCAACAGCCTGCAGTCTTGATTACTGATCAGAATCATTGCAGCTGTCAGTTGAGAAACAAAAGTCTGTTTCAGAATTTGGATAGTCTGACTATTTTAATAAGAGGGTTTGCAGTCTTGAGTTTATGTCTGCATCCTTGTTTTTATGTGATGTTACAGCTAGGAATATTTAGGAAGCTTTTTTCAAATTCATTTGTACATCTGCAAATGTCTCCATTACCTCTGCAACCTTCCAGTGATTGGCATACAAAGATGTTTTACTTCTGCTTCAGAAGAACAGGCACTTTAGGATGACCAAACAGTCAAACATTCAAGAAGAATCAGCCCTATGTATGAGAGTGTGTGTGAAGAATGCATGGCTACTTCTGTCCTGTGTCTCCCCTCCACTTGTCCATGGTAACAAAGATGTATGATATGACACCATCACGCTCTGTTTCCTGGCCTCCACCAATGAGGTGGAGCTAGCTTGTGGGAACTCCAAGAGTGATGATGTCCTATCCTATGTCCTTTTTCAATTACATGTCACCAAGAGAACTTGGGGAGGATTCGTGGGATAGTATCAGCCATACGTTTGTTGTAACGTGTAGTTAAAACAAAGTATATCAATTCAGACATAAGGGATGCTGTTTCTTTTAATTTGGATTAGGGCGGCCTTTGGTTTTTAGCAGTAGGGGGCAGGAGGGAGGGGTGGTGCAGTGTGACTGACCCCCTGCAAGTAGAGTCTCTGCCACTTACTGGGAGGAAGAGGAGGAGAGGGGAAGCAATGGGGATGTAGGTAGGTGCTGTGCAGGCCCACCAGTGGAGCCAACCTGACACTCCCCATGGTGCACTTGCACAGTGCTGTTGACCCACAGCCTTGCATGTTAAATGGTGGTGACTCTACTGCTGGGAGGTCAGGTGCACAGCAGTGCCCATTCCCTATGACCACTATTGTGTGTTTTTAATTTATTTTAAACCAGTTATGTTTATATCATAACAAACTCAGACTGAATTGTTTGGCTTCTTAAGATCGAGTCACACGACCATGTTCAGCCAGGTTCATCCTCCCTGAATTTGAATAACACCACATGTTGTGCAGCGAATTCCATAGTTTAACTGTGCAGCATGTAAGGAAGCATTTATCCTGAATTTCCCACAATGTAGCTTCGTTGGGTTACCCTGTGTTCTAGTCTTGTGAGGCTCTCCTTGATTTCCAGGGTAGCTGTCTCCGGAATGTTCCATGTGCAGAGCCAACTAGAGAGGTAGAGCTGAGGAGTTTCACTCTCAGGACAGAACAGTGGTGTCAGGAGGAGGAGTTTAGAGTTGTTAGCCTCTGTGGAATGCTTTGAGACAAGCTGGGTTTGTACAAGCTGGGCCATGTTCCAGTTGAGCCAAAATCGAACCAGATTGTTGGGGTCCAACATCAAAAAGGTGACAGAGAAACATGTATACAGGTTGAACCATCTCTAGAGATTGAATATATATCTGATCATTCAACTGGGGATGTGGTAGAGCTTAGCAATAAGAATACCTGGGAAGTAAGCTCAATTGAACATAGACAGACTTAATGCTCAATAAACATGCATTCTGATTGATTGGCTAGGTTACAGCAGTACGTGGAGACTACCACAAGCTCAGCCCAGCCCAGCTTCCCTGCTCTCTCCTACATATGTGGGAGCCCAGGATGTTAGGGTAAATAGGAAGTCTATCAATGCTTCCTGTATCTCTGCCAAGCCCTTCTTCTCACTTTAATACAGCTTAGAGACTATTGTAATTAAGCAGTATATAAATGATTGAAATAAATAAATAAATGAAGAAGTTGTTTTCTGGAGCATGAGGGGAAGGGTGGATGGGAAAATGTGAGTATCCCATTCATCCCAATGGCACCTTACACAAACTCCATGTGCATTCATCCATCCATGTACATGGGCAAAGGAGAGGGGAAATAAGAGTTCTGTTGAGCCTAGAGGAAACCTACAGGAAACACAGACACTGATTGAAGTCGATGTTGCCCTTGAAAAGTTAAGGGATTTTCAGGTAAGCCAAATTAGTGGTAAGCCCTCTAGAGTCAGTGCTATGTTTTGTCCATAACTAGGGAAAAGGAAATATATTAATGAAAACTAAGTGGAAAGAATCCGCCCCACAAATCTAACCTCATTTTGCAGGGTATCCGTCGTTCTGAGCCATATTTTTTACAAAAATAGATAATGTTGAATTAGTTAATCATCATATTGCAGTGAAATGACTATGGATGCACAAATTATATGGATATTAATACTGCATTAGTTCATCATGATTAATCTTATAACAATTAATAAGCGAGTGAACAAATGATTGGCCATTTATTAGCAAAAGAAATATGTGCCGTTATATTCATTCCCTATTAAACAATTGGAGTTTAAATTTAAAAAGAAATTAACGTAAGGATGATAGGAAAAATATAATGCACTGAATATCTTTTCAATTTGTGGTCATGTAAGACCAGACTAGTATTGACACAACTGGAAACGTTAAACCAATTATAATGCATTTTGTTAACTAGACAGCATGGCCATTTGGATGGATTCAGAGTTTTTCCATTCAGTAAAAACCCATTGCGTTTTCCAGATAGACCATATTTGAGGACTACTATAGAGCAAATTGCAATGGTCCAAGCAGCAGGCTACCAGTGTGATTACTGGGATCGGGCTTTCATTTTTTTCAAAAATGGACATAGAAGAGTAAAGCAGCTGCAGCTGGAAAAAAGGCACTCCTTGACACTTAGGCCACATGGGCTTCCAGAGACAGAGTAAAATCTCAGAGTACCCAAAGATCCATGCACATGATCCTTTGGGAAGGCAACCTCAACCAGAACAGGTTACCTTCCTAATTCCCAGACCCAGAAATCAACAAAAAACAGCAGCACCTCCATCTTGTCAGGATTCACCTTCGCTTTATTAGTCCTGATGCATCCCATTATTGCTCCCAGACACTGATAAAGCGCCAACATTGCTTCACCTGACTCAGATGGTATGGAGAAACAGAACTAAGGGTCATTCACATGCTGATGACACCTTGCTCCAGATTAGCCCCGCCTCTCTGTGCCTGGCCTCACTGCCGCCAACATGTTTGGTGTTGTGTAGGCTCCCCACACAAACCACAATGAGGGATATCCACTGTCAGGAGTGTGTGTCAGGAGCAGGTAAGCAATAAATTATATGGCATCAATGAAATTAACTTTTTATTCAGTGAAACAAGGTTGATTCAGGAGGACAGGCCTAGTGAGCACAGCAACTCACCCTGGTGGATCCTGCCCCTATGAAGCAGTTGTAGGGAACCAAAGGTCCTCACCTTCCCACGGTTGTCCAAGTCTCCTCCTCTCCCGGGTTCTTCCCAAGCAATCTGAGACTGAGTCACTGTGCCTGCCTTTGCTCCTCTCATTTCATGCCTCTCCGGGTTCTGGGAGACCAAGGAGGAGGGAAGCTTGTTGCAGCAGCAGCAAGAGACCCCCTGGCTTCTTCACCAGCCTGACTCATCTCTGCCTCTTGCCCCTTCTCCTCTCCAGCCTCCACTTCTTCCTCTGGTTCCGGACTTCTCTCTGCCACAGACTCCCCCTGCTCACCAAGCCCTGTTACCTCTTCAGCTTCTGACACCTTCTCCTCCCAGTCTTCTCCCTCTGACCACTCATCGTCCCACCACCAATTTCCAGGTTCTGAGCCTTCTTCCCCTGGGGATCCCTAGGGGTTTCCCCTGCTGGCACCCCCCCACCACTCCCCAGCTTCCTGCCAGTCCGTGGCTGCTGCTATTCTGCTATTTTCTTTATTTCTTTTTTTTTTAAAGCATGGGCTACATAAGCATTTGGCAAATATATAACAAATTGCATGTATCAGGCAGCTTCACCAAAGCAAATCAACAGAAAATATTTTTTCTTATAGTTGACACTATTATTATTATTATTATTCCAACATAATAAAACTGTAGCAAAACATCAAACATTAAACTGTCCCGATACAGGGTTGCCTGGATTATTTATTAAAATTCTATACCACCTTTCATCTGAAGATCACAGGGCAGTGTGCAATATAAAAGCACAAAAATACACAACAGAGTAACAAACAAAAACAATAACCACCCTCACAGTTTGAAAGGCCATAGATTGTTCTTCTCCCAGGCCTTTGTGATTAAACAATGTTTTTGTGTGGCGCCTAAAGATATGTAATAAAGGTTCCAGGTAAACCGCCCTGGACAGAACATTCCGCAAACAGGGGGCCACTGCAGAAAAGGCCCATTCTTGTGTTGCCATACTCTTGGCCTCTCGCAGAGGAGGCACATCAAGAAGGGCCTCAGATGGTGATCGCAGGGTCCACGTTGGTTAACATGGGGCCAGGTGGTGCACGAGGACTTGATAGGCATGTCTAATATCTGTTCTATTTTCCTGATTAATAAAATCACTTTTCTGTAGCAGAAAAGTTGTAACGTTAAATCAGCTAAAATAAGGGCACTAAACTGCCTTTGCCCATTCCGTATCTGAAACCTACCTTTGGGTTTTTAATTTGACTTCACAGATTGTCTTCTGATGTGTCCCTGTGGCTTATGTGCAATTGACTAACATGCTAATTGTGTGACATTAGCGAGGAGTTCTATGCCTGCCTGGCTGCGACGATGATTGTTGACTTCATCAACTTCCCCCTAGGAAACTCATCTTAACGTCTAACCCCCTTTTCTGCTAAGACAACAAGAAAAGTCGTTGATCTTTTAAGAAATGCAACACACTCCTAAGAGCTTTGAAAACTTTGATATGATCCTTTGAATTCAGTGTTGTTAAGTTTGGAAAAGGGTCACTAAAATTAGAGCTGTAAAAGCTAGAGATATTTGTTACTTTTCTCTTTATTCAAAAAGAAAGGACCAAGCTTCATTTGATACACACCAGAGATCCATGATTGGAGATCCCAGTCTCCTCCCCCCCCCCCCTTTAATGAAAAACATCCAAGCTGGCTATTTTATCAGGGGGGTGGCACTGTGTGGAGGACGTGTTTCTACCACTTTGTTTTCCCGATTGAAGCTTTCTCTCAAAGCTACTATTATTTCTGCCGGGGTGAGGGCAGGGCATGTGCAACACTATGGTAAATTTCCATTTGATGAATAATCACCTTATGATCAATGACTATAACTAAGAACCTAGCAAGCTGCCTTATATCATTTCAGACTATTTGTCAAAAATTGACTGACAGCAGCTGTCTAGGGTTAGAGGGTGTGGTCTTTCACACCACTTGTTATTAGACCTGGTCCCTGATCCTTTTTTAACTGGGGCTACCAAGAACTGAACGGGACACAGGTTGCGCTGTGGTCTAAACCACTGAGACTTGGGCTTGCTAATCGGAAGGTCGGCGGTTCAAATCCCCGCGACGGGGTGAGCTCCCGTTGCTCAGTCCCTGCTCCTGCCAACCTAGCAGTTTAAAAGCATGTCAAAGTGCAAGTAGATAAATAGGTACCGTTCCAGCGGGAAGGTAAACGACATTTCTGTGTGCTGCTCTGGTTTCGCCAGAAGAGTCATGCTGGCCACATGACCCAGAAAAACTGTCTGCGGACAAACGTCGGCTCTCTTGGCCAATAAAGAAGGATGAATGCCACAACCCCAGAGTCATTTGTGACTGGACCTAACGGTCAGGGGTCCTTTAAAAAGGTAAAGGTACCCCTGCCCGTACGGGCCAGTCGTGTCCGACTCTAGGGTTGTGCGCCCATCTCACTTAAGAGGCCGGGGGCCAGCGCTGTCCGGAGACACTTCCGGGTCACGTGGCCAGCGTGACAAAGTTGCATCTGGTGAGCCAGTGCAGCACACGGAAACGCCGTTTACCTTCCCGCCAGTAAGCGGCCCCTATTTATCTACTTGCACCCGGGGCTGCTTTCGAACTGCTAGGTTGGCAGGCGCTGGGACTGAGCAACGGGAGCGCACCCCGCCGCGGGGATTCGAACCGCCGACCTTTCGATCGGCAAGTCCTAGGCACTGAGGCTTTTACCCACAGCGCCACCCGCGTCCCTCTCCCACAGCGCCACCCGCGTCCCTCTAGGGGTCCTTTACCTTTACCTTTTTACCAAGAATTGAACCTGGGGCCTTCTGTGTACACTGGCAGGTGCTCTACCTATGGTGCCTCCCCAAGTTGAGTTTGCCATTTTCTTTAATGTATGATGAAAGGCTCCACTAAACTCCTAAGCATAGCTACTTGGAAATAAGTTCCATAACAAAACAATTAGGTTTTCCTTTCCTTTCCTTTGATTATATTCTGATTTAATTTTTCTTGCTGAGATGGAGAGCTTGGAAGCCTTCGCTGAGTTCTTGCTAAGCTTAACTTCAATGTTTACAATCGGCTGGAAGCTGCTCCATTTGGGTTGCTGCCCCACCAGGCTCAGTCTGCCCTCACCTGTCTGCCTCCTTCCTTACAACCAACCCAGGAAGTGACTCTGTCTGGAAGTGGTTCTAGCTCCACCTACTGTTGGTCCTCCTGCCTTTTGCCCTACCAGTCCTGATGAATACCAGCCGCCACAGCCAACAACACAATTTCAGAAACTTGAGTCAAGTAATAAATTCTTTATTTTAGCTTTTGAATAATAATGACCAGAGAAAAACAGCAAAAGCAGCAACAAGAATAATGCCATAGATGAGATTTAGAAGTTTTGGAAGAGAAGAGCAGCCTTCTTATGGGTAGTTTGTCACGAAAAGGTAGATCTGATGGTTGGGAATGCTTTGTGAGACAGGCAACAAAATTGAGATAATTCTTCCCACCCTCCTTTCCTTCAGATAGAAACAGTTTGATATTTTATTCATCTCCTAAACCTTGCAAGATGCTGTGCGTTGTGTTTTTCAACTTTTTGAAAGCTACATTAATCCTAAATAAATATATCTCGGATCCGACATTCTCTTTCAAAGATAACTTCTAGAAACACAAGGAGTAAAATTCTCTACTGATACAGCTAAGCGGAATTCAAATATAGCTGTAGGCTGATAAAACAAAACACAAAAAAACACACCTCACACTGTTTTTGAAGATCAAAGAACAGAGTTCCGCGTTACTGAGTATCAGGTGGGGTGTCCAGGGCTTGCAACTAAAAATGCATTTGTAATTGTCTTTTGTCTTTATTTTCCAATTCGTTTTTAGGGGCTTTAAAGATCTGTTGTAACAGGACTCTTGTTACATTTAATAAGTGCCATGTTGATTGGCGTCCTCTAAGTAGGCTTTTCAGTTTGCCTGTGGGGAAATTTAATATAAAAACATTCAACATTCTTTTATTAGTGTTTTTTACTATTCCCAGTCCCATCAGACCTTTGGTGCAAGCAGTGTATTATTGAAAAGCTTATCTGTAAGAAGTGAGCCAAGGGGAAATTCAGGCTTTATTAATATTGACATCATGTTCCTGTACAATGGCTGTCTAAAGAAACTTTTCAATTGGATTTCACCCTGCTTTGATGCTGTGCAAATGGAAACAACCAAATGCATGATTTAACATAGTAGAACAGTAGTCTGTATGCTACATGCTCACTTTTAAAGTAGGATGTATATGAGGAATATATACAACAAGATTTCTAGTTCAGTTTCAGGGAACAAAATATAGAGATCGTTTAGCGATTCTTAAAAATTGATAATATTTAAGAATAAATTTTATCATTTTGTCAGAGAAGTGATTCGTTTGCGTGTTCAGACCCAGAGACCTCCCTCCTAAATAAAGACACATTTGACTCAAATTTTAGTTTTGGTTTTTGGCAGAATTTAGGCCACAACTTTAATGATTACAGAAAAGTGAGTGGTTGCATAGGCTCTGGTTCGACTAGCTCCCTGCACCCTTGCAGGTTGCGCTGACCCAGAGCTCTATCATGGGTCAGCCAAGGGTGAACACCTGAGGCAGGTGAAAAGCCTGGGAACAGACTATGTTCACTACCCATATGCTCCCCTGGACTCAGGCAAGGGCACAACCCCCTCTCGGGGGTTGACCAAACCAAGTTGAGTCCCTACATTCCTTTAATGAAATACCCTTCACATAGGGATGGCGAGACCGTTCTCCCATCCCTATCACATGAACCAGTGCCTATCCGCAACCTTACAAGTTGTGATGATTTGCTACGCAGCAGGCGAAACCCAAATGGCAACAGCCAATCAGCCAAGTGGGAAAATTCCTGCTGTGCCCCTGTCCCAAAGACAGAAGACACACGACGGCATAGCAAGGTGAGTCGCAAAAGGCCCTAAAATTAGGGAGAGGTAGGCGGGTGTTCTGATGCACGAGCCGAAAGTGGAAGCTCTGGGTCACATGCATGGGTTTATATAGGCCCCTCCATCCGTTTAGACTGCAACTCCATTGGCCAGATTGACACCCAGCATTGAGGGACCTACCAATCAGGTGTTGTGGCTATCCAATGGACCCACCCACAACCAAGAGGTCAGTCTCCAGATCTCACCACAATACATGCCCTCTTTTAGGGAGGTCACAATTTATTAATTTATGAAGCTGTTTCATTTACTTTCTCTTGCTCTCCTTCAGTTGTGGCCTAGGAAACAAAGATGGCTTGTGAGCTTTGACACTGATAATATGATCTTGGGCCTGACATAAAAAGTGGTTAAAATGGCCCGTTACAATACACATATTAAAGTATGAATGGTTCTCTAGGAAGTTTGAATGTGCCCCCTAGGAGATTTTCGGTGGTATTCAACTACATCTTGCATCAGAGTAGACCCACTGAAATTAATGAACCTAGCTTAGCCGCATTCATTCACTTCAGTGGATCTACTCTGATGAAAACTGGGTTGAATACCACCTATTATTCTTAGTGACTTTCTAGTCTCAGTCAAAATACTGTTTCCTGGTCTATAACACTGGCTTAAATTTATTTGCACTTTCTTTTTTTTATATAAGATTTTTATTAAGATTTTTACATTACAAAAAATAAAAACAAACAGAAAAAGAAAAAAAAAGAAAAAAAGTCTTTCCATCACATTATTTTTCATTTACTTGTTTCTTGGACCTCCTCATACCTCTCTTTTTTGTATTCCAGTTCAATTTATTAGCTCAGCAATTTGTTTCCCTCTTTATTCTACCCAAATCTTTATTCTTAAATTATTGTGATCTTGAAATTTTACTTTTATAAACCCATTTATTTTCATATTTTTTTAACCCATTACAGCTAGAAACCTCTTAATTTTAATCCAACATTATTCTAAAGTTCATTAATTTTACAATATCTCTGTAAATAATCTTTAAATTTCTTCCAATCTTCTTCCACTGACTCTTCCCCCTGATCTCGGATCTTGCCGGTCATTTCCGCCAATTCCATACAGTCCATCACCTTCATCTGCCATTCTTCCAAAGTGGGTAGATCTTGTGTCTTCCAGTACTTTGCAATAAGTATTCTTGCTGCTGTTGTGGCATACATAAAGAAAGTTCTATCCTTCTTTAACACCGATTGGTCAACTATGCCCAGAAGAAAGGCCTCTGGTTTCTTCAAGAAGGTATATTTAAATACCTTTTTCAGTTCATTATATATCATCTCCCAGAAAGCCTTAATCCTTGGGCACGTCCACCAAAGGTGAAAGAATGTGCCTTCATTTTCTTTACATTTCCAACATTTATTATCAGGCAAATGATAAATTTTCGCAAGCTTGACCGGGGTCATGTACCACCTATAAATCATTTTCATAATATTCTCTCTTAAGGCATTACATGCCATGAATTTCATACCTGTGGTCCACAACTGTTCCCAGTCAGCAAACATTATGTCATGTCCATAAATTTATTTGCACTTTCAGCCCAATAGCCCTTTACTGCAACATAACTGGATGACTTTGTTGGCTTAGTTGTCTTAAAACCATCCTTGGTGAGAATGTACATGTTAAATAATTTGCCTTGGAATGTAAAATGTGCAAAAACAAACGTTATTGTCAGGTCTGGGATAACAGGATCTGGAACACAAGTTGTATTAAAAAGATTTTTTTAAAAAAAACAAACTATCGCAGTTTATTATGTTCATGAGTCTCCAGCCAGTGTAATGAAAGCTTAATGGAAGGTCTAAGAGGAGCAGCAAACAAAAAGAAGAGGGCAGCAAGAAATAACAATAAAAAATTATTAGTTCAGTTTCAAGCTGGCCTTGAGAAGTCACAAGGTCTTTGTTGACAGATCTTCTTTATGCTAGACAGTGCAATATGCTGGGTATGGAAACTGTCATGGGGAAGCTTCAGTCAGTAGAGATGAGGGAGGTGAAGGCAGCTCTAATGATAACACTAGCAGGGAGCTTTTAAGAGAAGGGAAAGTCAGCACTCTTGAGTGGCAAACCCAACTGTATTATTACTTGAGCAGGGCATCGCTAAACACCTACCGGATTTTTCTCGTTACCCTTTTGGGCCATTGTGGCAAAACGAACGATGCCTCTGAGTAGAGGCAGGAAGCATAAATTCCACAGCGTACATATATCATGTTGATATTTTGCAAATTCCCTTGGGCTGTGATCTCAATTTCAGCAGATGACACACCATTCCAAAGAGTCTCCCCACTGCTTTAGGCCACCTTTTGTCTATACGTGCATCACGTAGGAGATTACTGCTCACCATGGATGCCCATTTAAGATGCCATTTATACACTCACGTTTTGCTTACACTGGTGTCCATTAAAGTGCTTTACACTCAAGACCATTCCAGGAATGCTGACCAGGATTAAATGCACTATAAGTGATATGAAGCTTCCTTCCTTCATTTTACTCCCCTTGAGTGAATAAACATAATGAATTTTTGCTTCCATGGTGTGGATTTAGTGGGGATGCCCTTCAAGTAAACCCAACATTCAGTGAGGCCTTGTTTACATATTTCTCTGCAAGATTGTCGTATACCATATTTTTCTCTCCATAAGACGCACCTAGGTTTTAGAGCAGGAAAACAAGGGAAAAAATTCTGAATCAAATGTTGTACTAAACTATTTAAAACAGCAAAGCAGGCAGCTCCTGTCTGCTTTGCTGCTTTAAAACGAGCCACGGTATATAATGAAGAGAATGGAAAAAGGATAGACACTGCATTACAATGTAGCTGTTTTCATTATCACTGGGAAGTCAGTATTGGCAGCGGTCACATAAACTAAAATTTGAGCATTTTACTGTTATTAATCAAGAATGGTAATAGTCAGGGAGAGAAACCAGGGCTGTGCAAACGAGAAATGCTTGGAGTATGGAGGAACAGCAAAGAGATCAAATGATTGCGCTCCAGTTCCTAAATCTGTGAAGTTTTCTCAAAACAGGCATGGTTGTTTTGAAAGGAAGATTCAAAGAGTGGGAAATGGAGTGATTGAACAAAGAGCAGAGGAGGAAAAGAGGGCAGATAAATAGCTTCCATTCAATACCAAGAGAACACAATGTTTTTGGTTTGGTATAGGTGGACTGTACTTGTAAGAATTTGTATAGTGAATTATAGATTTGGAGTGGAAAATTAGTGCCTCTTTTCCGCAATAAAGATTAGCTGCGAGGAACATGGTCCACACACAAACACACAGGATGTCCGGTTATAGTTGTGCAGTTTAAACTGTTACTGAACCAGATGCCTGCTCGGTTTTTGCTGAGCTCACTATTACTGGTTTGCGGAGATTCTTTGCATGTATTTATGACTAGTTCCACAAAACTGCTACTTGAAGAAATCCCCAAACTTAATATTTTTAAACTTCAAATGGAGCTCAGAATCCAGTTAGGCAATCAAGCCTTTGCATTAGAATTAGGAGGCACTGAGAGACGGTAAATTCACTTTAAAGCAGCAAAGCTGGACAGGAGCATGGCTCCCGCCCCCAAAGAGCAGCCCAGGAGCGTGCCACACTTGGGCGATTTGGCTCCAGGGACCACACATTCGCTCCATAAGACGCACAGACATTCCCCCTTACTTTTTAGGAGGAAAAAAGTCCGTCTTATGGAGCGAAAAATACAGTACATCTGCAGCTGCCTAATGCTAACTTGGGCCATGATGTTTCATAAAGTTCTTATGATACTTCATTGTTGCAGTGGTAACAGAGGCCACTGACTGTGCATCAAATTTATTGTCACTTTCCAACAGAAAACAGATGTTCTTTGCTGGATTCACTAACGCTCACTAACTGTCCAGACTGTATTCTAGTGGGTAATGAAGAAGCTCCTCAATTTCACTAGAGCCACAAATACCAGCCGAGCCTTAACATCTGGTTTTGAAGTATCTCCCCTCTAGAAAGTCCACAGTCACTGTCTGAAATCTCAGAGCTATGCACGCTCTTCTCTGCACACTGTTCCTCATGCCTACCAAGTATTTCACACTCACAAGAATGACTTTTAAAATCTGCATTTAGCCGCAATGGAAAAGCTGGAAGGTCTTATTATTGCCTGATTAGGTAGGGCCAGTCGTGGAGTGAAATCTTGAGCAATGTACTGGGAAAAGCACTTAGAAGAGCTGGATGGAAGCTATGTCTTAGTCATGTACTCAGTTCCAGCGCCCATGTTCTAAGGCTTCAGCTCTAATAGAACCTGGCAACAGACTTCCTAATGTGGAATGCGTAGGTGTCCTTCTAAGCGTATCATCTCAAAGTGCATTCCAAGCGAAAGATCCCGTCTTCAAGATGCTGCCTTCTTTGTACAAATGTTTTAAATAGACTGCACATCTGAAACACTCCCTCTTCCAAATGCTGTCTGGGAATAACATCTTAGTTGTTCCACCCAAATTTGACTGCAAAGGTTAGGGTCCCTCCAGACATCCTTTTTATTGTGCATAATAATTTGTGCCTATGATGCTATGGGGGCAGTCATATGCATTTTTCATCTGCAAAAGTCGTAACTTGAAATAAAAGAACATGGATATGTGATAGAGCAGGTTTACTTCTCCCTTTTTGCATCTTTCTCCTCTGCAAAACTTAGAATGGCTCTTTGTAAGTCCTCCATGATTGGGCCCTCATCCATTTGACAACCACATTGAGGACTTCCATACAATTCACCAGAGCAGCTGACTCCCTTTTGTTTCCATCCTGGCTGGTCATTAGAAGAATTCGTTACTAAAATCTGGCCCATAAACATGCTTATTTCCTCTTTCCTCCAAATCTGTTTTCCCTTTTTTGTCATTTCTTTTTTCCTTGCAAGCCTGAAGGCAGGGGTGTCTTGTTTTTATTGACCTGGCAGGCCCAAGCCATTTTGCTGTCTGAGGCAAAGGACTACGGCGCTGCATGTGTGCAAGCTGACTTGCTTCAACAGTAGTGAGGGGACACTGGACCTGAGGCAGAAGGCTAGTTTGGGGGCCCCAGCCCATGCCATGTGGCCTACCTAGCTCCGTCTTCCAACAGAGCAGAATGACCAAGAGCTCAGGAAGGGCTGAAGCTGCCACCATAGCTGTCAAATGTCCCTTATTTGAAGGGACAGTCCCTTATTGCAGAGCCATGCCCCGCTGCTGTCCCTTATTGATAGATGTCCCTTAAATGTCCCTCAAATGATGTCCCTCAAATTTCAAAGGAAGCAGCTCCTCTCCCTCCCTCCCTGCCGGCCAGGGAGGAGGGAGGGTCCAACTGTGTTGCTTGGCTGTGTTGCTCACCCAATAAGAAGTCTAAGAACGACTGGGGGATGGAGCTTGCATGCCTTGTGTGTGGCTAGTTAATGCAAGCTGAGGGGGTTTTTGAATGCTGGACGCCATTTTGTTGCACGTGCTGCTGCAAACTTTGCAGTGCAAAGCCAGGCCGGTGAGCCATCTTAAGTTGAGGCTGCATAGGCCTTGTGGTGCATGTGATTCAGATTCTATTCAGTTGAACCTCTGGTTACAAAGTTGGTTGAACAGTTTTCTCAAAGCTACCAGCATGAGTTTGACCAGACTGCAGGAGGACAGGAAGACTGGAGTGCCTGGAACAGGTGAGGCTGCAGGTCCCTTATTTTGGCTGCTGGTCCCTTATTTTCAAGGCTGCTAGTCCCTTATTTTCAAATCTGTAAGTTGACAGCTATGGCTGCCACCCTACAGCACCTGCTGCCTGAAGCAATTGCCTCACTCTGCCTAATTGTAGGACTGGCCCTGTCAGGAAACCACACAGAGCCTTTTTTTATCAGGGTAGGGGGAAAAAACTTTCAATAAATAAGTGTACGGCAAGTATTTTTGCTGAGACTTGATTCCCCCTCCTGCTTAGTAATGCATCTACAGCTTTAGCTTAATGCTGTTTTGTGCTGATTTGCTCCCTGCACCTGCCTGGACAGCACCGCTCCTGTGGCCTGCTGTCAGCAAATGTTAAAAGCTTGCGTTACCACATATCAGGCTACGTTGTACTGCCGTGTCCACACAAGGTACAAGTGGACTTCAGCTGTTACTTTTGATAGGACAGCAGGTCTGGAGGCTCCCTACTGCTTGTAATTATGAGCTGATAGGAGTCCTGTTGCTCAGTAATTCTAACTTCTGAAAAGCTGCCTCCTTTACTTTCACCATTTAGTCTTCTCGCCTGCATTCCTTCTTTCATGAATCAAATGATTCTATTTTTTTCAAAAGTTGTGCTCATGATTGCACAAACAAGGTACCACACACCAATGACCTTAAGTTATTGCCATTGCTCTGTTTGATATTTGCATAGGTGTAGGCAGAGTATTTGCACAGGTGTATTTAGCAAACAATGAAAATGGGACTTTTGGTGTTTGAGCAGGAATGAAAATGGACTAAAAGAAAGAGATGGGGAAGATGCCTACTGAATATACAGTGATGCTTGGGCAAAGATAACTCATGTCACGGTCCAGAATAGTATAGAAGTGTTTTATGGCATTTCCCCTTCGTCGCAATTCCTACAGTGAGCATCCATAGTAAATCAGTTGGGTCTTAGTAAGTCAAAGGCTCCCTAGTATGGGCTGACATAAGGCTTTAGAAGAAGGTGTGGATAAAATAAGTGAAACATAGGAAGGTGCCTTGTCAGACTATTGGTCTATCTAACTCTGTATCGCCTGAGCTGACTGGCAGTGTCTCGCTAAGATTTCAGACAAAGTTCTCTCCCAGTCCTACCTAGAGATGCTGGGGACTGAACATGAAACCTTTTCCTTGCAAGGTCGATGCTCTACCACTTTGCTACAGTTCTTCTCCAAGTGGCAGGGCAGGTGAAGGTAGGAAAACAGAATACATAAATGGTTTTGTCCCAATACCTGATGCAGTAGTGGGACCATATTCACTTATATGGTCCTTCACGGCCTAGGACCCTCGTACCTACAGGACCTCCTCTCCCGGTATGTCCCACGGAGAACCTCAAGGTCCATAAATAGCAACACCCTAGTGGTCCCGGGCCCTAAGTTAGATAGATTAGCTTCAACCAGAGCCAGGGCCTTTTCAACACTGGCTCCAGCCTGGTGGAACGCTCTGCCTCATGAGACCAGGGCCCTGCAGGATCTGATTTCTTTCCGCAGGGCCTGTAAGGCAGAGTTTTTCTGCCTGGCCTTTGGCTTGGAGCCAATTTGATTCCCTCCCCCTCTTTCATTTTTATTTTTCCTTTCTCCTCCTGTGATGAGGCTGCATTTTAATATTTTAATGTTTCAATATTTTAATGTTGTATTTTAATCTTGTTTTTAAGCTGTATTCATTCAACTTGTTTTTATTATTGCTTGTTAGCTGCCCTGAGCCCGGCCTTGGCTGGGGAGGGCGGGGTAAAAAAAAATATTATTATTATTATTAGTAGTAGTATTATTATTAGTATTATTATTGATCTTCCATGGCCCAATACACGCATTCTCTCTAGCAGCTTGTGCCCATCTGGTGTCACCCAATCAGGATGCAGACCTGAGCCTTCCTGGCAACCTGCCTGTGACCAGTTTTAGTGAAGATCATTGTCTGCCATACTGTATAAGCCAAATCTTCACCTCATCCATTCTTAAGGACAAGTGCGTGAGTTCTAGGGCATGTATTTATGAATTGCAGCATTCAGAATCTAGCTCCATTATATAGGCCCTACATTTTTAGCAAGACCACAAGCATTCAGTGTAATAAAGTATGCTATTGGCAATTGCACAGAACTTTTAAATATAAAAACCCTACTGGGAATCATTATAGTCTTTCACCCTTTTACGTTTTACAAATTTTTATCTGACTATTTTTGCATCTTTTATAATAGTGCAAGAAAATAGGGGGATTTATAAGTGAAAGGAAAAGCGATACAAGACTTAAGACAGGAAACTAGAACAGGGTGATATTATAAAATATAATAATAACTAAATGGTTGGGAACCCTTCTATGCGGCAGAACTGAACAGTTTTGAATCCAGTCGCTAAATAATGTGGAACGTTTTGCATGAAGTAAACAAAGCAGCAGCAACACAAAGTGTAGCGACAGGAAACTAATGGCAAAGTGGGATGTGGAAAAGTAGGGCAGACTGGGAAATGAAACCTGAAAACAAACTTACTAACTTCTAAACAACCCCCTACATAGGTGTATGCTTTCACTGAAAGACTATGTGATCCAGTAGACTTGACAAGTTACTCCACACACCACCAGGCTTCTCTACAGTGTTCTGGGTTTCTGTAGCAGATGCTCAGGGAGAACTTCAGCAGACAAACCACCATGGAAAGGGTTCCCTAAAGGCAGGAAGTTTGAAACCCACTGTTCTAGAAAAACAAATCTCAATTTCCATTTAGTCTGTGCAGAATATGATATTAATGTGAAAGGCGACATTTCCCCTCTCAATCTAAATTAATTAATTTGTTACCTCCAAATGCCAAATTTCCTCTAAGGAGTACAATGTTGCAAGTTGCTATTAAAAGATTTTATTTGATTCTCCAATGCAGGATGATGATCTGCCAAAACGGATCTTAAACCAGGGGTGGGGAACCAAGATCCTCTAAGTGTCAGAGTTTGACAATCCTTCACCTGACACCCTCCTCAATCTGAGGACCACTTTGTGAGCACCAAATGCTTAAAAGCAAGATGGATGCTTCTTTTTAGACTATGTGTACCTTGCCTTGGAGCAAGGATGTTTACCACATAGTAAAATGACTTGAGTTGCCTCTGGCTTTAGGCTATATTAGAGGGCTTCTCAAGCTTTCTACCTCTAGGGCCCACATGAGATGGCTGAAAATTACTGAGGCTCACCTGTCACAAAATGGTGGTGCAGGGGCAGAGCCATTCACAAAATGGTGGCAGATGGAATCAGGGTTTGGTAATTATCAGCTGGCATTTACTGACATCATTTCCCCCCACTCCCTGATATCTAATCTATCTGTGGCACAGGACTTTCCTTGCGGCAAAGTGTTTCATAGCTCAGCTTTTCTCATGTGAAGTACAGACATTTGCTCAGCTTCCCCATTTTAGGCAGAATTTGCTGAATCAGAGGCTCTAAGTGGGGAAGGTTTGTTTCTTTTATATTTTTGCTTTCCCACGCCCATGTGTTTCAGAGTTTATCCATCCCTAGTAATTTTTTTCTTTCATTCTTCTTTCACACTCAGCTTGTATCTTATTCCTCTCCCAGCAAAACAGCCAATTTCCTCCCTTTCAGTTTTCCTCCTATAACAGCTTTTTTCTCTCTTCTCCTTCTCCTTAGTATCTTGAATTTGATGATGATGATCATCATTGTGATCATTATTATCATTAATGTTTGATGTTTTTATTATGTTTTTAGATATGCTGTAAGTCACCCAGAGTGGCTGGGGAAACCCAGCCAGATGGGCGGGCTATTGTTGCTGTTGTTAACACTATATTAGCCTGTTATCTCATTTCCTCATTTCCTTCAATGTCTCCTCTGCTATTTCCCCTCCTTCCCTACAGAACTTCTCTGTCTCCCAACCACACCTAGACAGCAAACAAGCCATTGCGAAAAAGCAGGACAAACTACAACTCCCATCATCCCTGAGCTCTGGCCTTGCTAGCTAGAAGTGATGGGAGTTGTAGTTCAACAACATCTGGGGACCCACAGGTTGAGAAAGGCTGCTCTAAATGAAAAGGTTCCCCATACAAAAAAAACTGTCTATCATACACAACATTCAGTATTTTTCTCTGCATTTTTGTATAGTGTATGTTCATGTATTGATGCAAAGTGGAGAAAAACTTGTGAAACTCACAGTTCATAGGATCACAAGATCATAGAATCGTAGAGGTGAAGGGACCACAAGAGTCATTTAGTCCAACCATCTGCAATGCAGGAATCTTTTGCCCAACATGGGACTTGAACCCACAGCCTTGAGATTAAGAGTTTCATCCTCTACCAACATTTTCATCCCTGACAGCTGAGGTAATAATAATAATAATAATAATAATAATAATAATAATAATAATTTTTATTTATACCCCGCCCTCCCCAGCCGAAGCTGGGCTCAGGGCAGCTAACAACAATCAAAATAATCCAACATTCTAAAAACCTTTCATTATAAAAATTAATTAAAATCAAATTGATGGCAACCATTAAGCAAAATTCTGTGCAGATTGCCAGAGGAGGGGGTCAGGCTGCGCCCTGACCAAAGGCCTGGTGGAACAGCTCTGTCTTACAGGCCCTGCGGAAAGATGTCAAGTCCTGCAGGGCCCTAGTCTCTTGTGACAGAGTGTTCCACCAGATTGGAGCCGCGGCCGAGAAAGCCCTGGCTCTAGTTGAGGCCAGCCTAACCTCTCTGTGGCCTGGGATCTTCAGGATGTTTTTATTTGCAGACCGTAAGTTCTTCTGTGGGACATACCAGGAGAAGCGGTCCCGTAGGTACGAGGGTCCTAGGCTGTATAGGGCTTTAAAGGTTAAAACCAGCACCTTAAACCTGATCCTGTACTCCACCGGGAGCCAGTGCAGCTGGTATAGTACCGGATGAATGTGATCTCGCAGCGAAGACCCCATAAGGAGTCTCGCCGCGGCATTCTGCACCCGCTGGAGTTTCTGGGTCAGTCTCAAGGGCAGCCCCACGTAGAGTGAGTTACAATAATCCAGTCTGGAGGTGACCGTCGCGTGGATCACAGTGGCTAGGTCTGGGCGAGAGAGATAAGGAGCCAACTGCTTAGCTTGACGGAGATGAAAAAATGCCGCCTTTGTTATAGCTGCAATCTGCGCCTCCATAGAGAGGGAGGTATCGAAGATTACACCCAAACTCTTAACGGACGATGCTGGCACTAATTGCACCCCTGCAAGAGATGGGAGTTGCCCCCTCAATCCCATATAGCCCCATCCCAGCCAGAGGACCTCTGTCTTCGAAGGATTTAACTTCAACCGGCTCCCATGTAACCATCCAGCCACAGCTTCCAGACATCTGGTCAGTGTGTCTGGGGCCGAGTCAGGATGGCCACCCATCAACAGATAGAGTTGGGTGTCATCGGCATACTGATGGCAACCCAGCCCAAAACTCCGGACAAGCTGGGCGAGGGGGTGCATAAAGATGTTAAAAAGCATCGGGGAGAGAATCGCACCCTGAGGCACTCCACACACCAAGGAGTGGCGCGATGACAATTCCCCCCCAAGCGCCACCCTCTGTCCCCGACCAGAGAGAAACGAGCGCAGCCATTGAAGGACTGTGCCCTGGATCCCCACGTCGGCAAGGTGGTGGTCCAGGAGTTCGTGATCGACCATGTCGAAGGCTGCTGACAGGTCTAGAAGAATCAGCAGCCCCGACCCGCCTCGATCCAGCTGCCTGCGGAGATCATCTGTTAGGGCAACCATGACCAGTGCGGAAGCCGGACTGGAATGGACCGAGAGCCGATGTTTCATCCAGAAACCTACCAAGCTGTTCAGCAACCGCTCTCTCAATCACCTTATCCAGGAATGGAAGATTCGAAACCGGGCGGTAATTGGATAGATCTAAGGGATCTAATGACGTTTTCTTTTAGAGCGGGCGCACCACTGCCTCCTTCAGTTCCCCTGGGAATATCCCGGTGCCAAGGGACAAATTGATGATATCCCCCAGGGGGGCCCGCACCTCGTCTGGACACGCTCTAATCAGCCATGACGGGCACGGTCAAGAGGACAGGTGGTGGGCTTTCCAGCTCGGAGGAGTCTGTCCACATCGGCTGGGGATATCAGGTCAAAGTGGTCCAATACTGGACCCGAGGACAGTCGAGAGGCCTCCAGTTCCTTTATTGTATTCAAATTGGCAGGGAGGTCATGGCGGAGCAACAGGACCTTCTCCGCAAAAAAGCTCGCAAATGCCTCACAGCTGTGTGTCAAATTGTTATTTAAATTTGGCTGTCCTTCAAGGGACGTTAAAGACCTAATTATACTAAATAATTGCGCCGGGCGAGAGCTAGCGGAGGCAATGGAGGCCGAGAAGTAGGACTTCTTAGCGGCCTTCACTGCCATCTCGTAGGTTTTCATAAAAGCCCTATAAGATGTTCTTGAGGCTCTGTCACGGGCACCCCGCCATACTCGCTCTAGCCGTCTGAGGTCCCACTTCATTTTCCTCGGTAAACCAGGGAGCCCAGTTTCTGCGGGGTCGCAGAGGGCGCCTAGGTGCGATCTCATCGATGGCTGCTAGGAGCTGGATATTCCAGCCCTCCACAAGCTCAGTCAATGAGTTGCCAGAGGGAGCAAGGTCCTGCAAGGCCTGACGGAATCTATCAGGGTCCATCAGCCTCTGCGGGCGAGCCCAAATTGGCTCGCCACCTAAGCAGGGTGGGGGTGGAAAATCAATCCTGGCTTTCAGGATTTTTTGGCACTGACCACTGAAAATTTAATGGCTGAGAAATTGTTAGGAATTCATTTCTGATTTCTGATTGCTTTTGCTAGCGATGGGACCATTTATTCTGGTGCAGATACAGGACGATGAGTTGGGGAAAACCAAGATTTCAATAAAACAGAAAAATAACTGCTGAGGGTATTTATAAACATCAGCCACAGCTGTAGTAATATTGGCAAGAAGGCATGCCAAAAAATCGAAACATTTGCTGCTACAAACTGTTCATTTCACCCTTTATCCAGCAACAGCTGGTAAAATGGTATTTAAAAGCAGTTTTGATTTAATCTAATGAGAAACTATGCTGCAATGTACTGTACTGCGCAAAGATAATAATTGAACAAACATTGATTTTTATGGCAACATAACAGTTTCATTTTTGACAAATAGGAATTTATGTACAGTTATTTGCTATCAGTTCTGTTTGCATAGAGAGAGCAGATTTGCTGCTAATTTTTAAAAGGCTTCTTGAAAGTACGTGCTGGCATCCTGGAAGAGGATAAAAGGTAGTGTGCTCTAATGGCTAGAATGCTGCACTTGGATCAGGAAGACCAGGGTTCAAATCCATGCTTACCCATAAAGCTTTTGAGCAGGCTCAGGCAAAGAACTCCCTCTCAGCCTCCTCAAACTTGGCCCTCCAGATGTTTTGAGACTACAATTCCCATCATCCCTGACCACTGGTCCTGCTAGCTAGGGATCATGGGAGTTGTAGGCCGAAAACATCTGGAGGGCCGAGTTTGAGGAAGCCTGGCTAAACCATCTCATGGGTGCTAGCCAGTGCTAGGCTACAATCTAGCCCAGTGTTCAGTGAGCTAAGGCCCACAGATTTCACAGGGGAGTTAATAGCAACTTGTGGGGTGCTTCCAGATGGAAACTTAATAATGTATCTCTCAGATATCACAAATGGCTTGTTGCCAACAATTAGGAACATAGGAAGCTGCCCTTTACTGAACTCACACTCCTGGGTGAGTGTCTGGAGGCAGTTGGAGGATGGATGGCGGCTAACAGATTGAGGCTGAATCCTCACAAGACAGAAGTACTGCTTTTTGGAGACAGGGGGCGGGCAGGTGTGGTGGATTCCCTGGTCCTGAATGGGGCAACTGTGCCCCTAAAGGACCAGGTGTGCAGCCTAATAGTCATTTTGGACTCACAGCTGTCCATGGAGGCACGGGTCAGTTCTGTGTCCAGGGCAGCTGTCTACCAGCTCCATCTGGTACGCAGGCTGAGACCCTATCTGCCTATGGACTGTCTTGCCCAAGTGGTGCATGCTCTGGTTATCTCCTGCAATGCATTTTACATAGGGCTACCTTTGAAGGAGACCCGGAAACTACAATTAATCCAGAATGCAGCAGCTAGACTGGTGATTGGGAGTGACCACTGAGACCATATAACACTGGTCCTGAAAGACTTGCATTGGCTCCCAGTGTGTTTCTGAGCACAATTCAAAGTGTTGGTGCTGACCTATAAAGCCCTAAAATGCCTCGGCCCAGTATACCTGAAGGAGCATCTCCAGCCCCATTGTTCAGCCCAGACATTGAGGTCCAGTGCCAAGGGCCTTCTGGCAGTTCCCTCACTGTGAGAAGGTTACAGGGAACCAGGCAAAGGGCCTTCTTTGTTCAGTTTCTGTTAATTGGTTCTCATGGGAAACTTACAGATTCTGGCTTCACACAATTAACTCAAGGCCGTGTCAATTTACTCTTGGCAGAAAGCCAAGGTCAGCTTGACCTAGAAACTACTTACTCTGATTGGTTAACGACCGGCACTCAACTCTGTTATCTAGGGATTGCTAGCACAGTTGTGTGTGTTAGGGGTGTGTTAGGAGTAGAAGTGCTGTGTATGGTTAAGAGAGAGAGAGAAAGAAAGGATTTATTTTGCTTTGTTTTGTATGCAGAAACTCTGCTGGTTTTATTTTTCCTTTTAATAAATCCTGTAAATAGTTATTCTGAGTCTAGCTGACTAGTCATTTCCACCTCAACTAGCTTCTTCGCTGTGCAGGAAAACTCTGCTACGTTTGGGCTAAAGCCATTAGAGCTATGCCTGACACTTCAAAGTTCCATGAGGTTATGGGCATTGTGCTGCCAGCCTGAGTTGTGGTGGTGTCAGCATCAACGGCGTTGGTTCCAGTAGTTCCAGAAGTTGTTGTTCCTGTTGGTGCAGCAGATGGACACTGGCTGGTTCCTGACTGGTGAGCTGGTGACGCAGTGGACACAAGGACAACAGCTGCAGCGTGTGAGTGCTGGGTGCTGTGGTTCCTGTTTTCTCTCTCGGTGGTCGTGAGTAGCTGGTTCCGGGTTCCAGGGACATCGCTCTCAAGATGGCCTCACAACCAGTTCAGATGGCTTTTGAGCGTCTGAATGACTCCAATTACTTGCTGTGGTCGGAACGCATGCAGGCAGTGCTGCAGAGGGATCGTCTCTGGCAAGTGGTGAGTAAGTTTCCTGCGAAGCCTGATGATGAAGACCTTGATAAAGACCAAAGAGCAAGGGCCACAATTGTCTTGGGGCTGGAAGATTCCCAGTTGCCGTATGTGAGGGGAATCAAGACAGCTAGAGGTGTGTGGCAAGCACTTAAAGAACTCCATGTGCGTGAGACAGCGGTTTCCAAGCTGTTCATTCGCAAGGCATTGTACAAGGCAATGTTACAGCCTGGGGTTACAATGCAGGAACACCTACAAAGTTTACAGTTAAAGTTTGCTGCGCTACAGGAAAGAGACTGTGCATTAGACCAGCAGGAGAAGGTGGCTATTATTTTGAGTTCTCTCCCGGAAAGCTGGGATAATTTAGTTTTGTCTCTAGAAGGCATACAGGAGCGTGATTTATCAATCAGTTACGTTACTGGGCGTTTGATTGAAGAGTGGCAGAAGAGGCAAGAAAGGTCGTTGGCTGCAGAGGCTTCTACAGGCGGGCGGTTTGGAAGGAGTTCTCATGCCGTGCCAGGGGTGAAGCAAGAGCAGCGTGCCGGTGAGGAGTCTGCGTTTGCTGTTAGGCGTTGTTTCCGATGTGGGTCTTCAGCGCATCTAAAACGACAATGTCCTGAGTTGGTCAAGTCTCAGTTGCCGGTGCAGGAGCAGAGACGAGATCAGCAGCAGCAGCAGCAGCAGCAGCGGAAAAAGAAGTTCTTCAAACAAAAACAGTCGGCTCAGCTGGTGACCGCCGAGATCAAGATTGCTGATGAGAAACAAGCTGTCTGGGTGGTCGATTCGGGAGCGTCTCGGCACATCGTAAATTCAGATGAATTGTTTGTTTCCAAGAACTCAGCACAGCGCAGCCAGGTGGCTCTAGCAGACGGAAGTACTTCCGAAGTGATTTCGGGGGGTGCAGTTTTTGTTCCTTGTCTTCATGAATGCCTGCAAAATGTACTTTATGTGCCTTCATTAAGGAGCAATCTGAAGTCTGTAGATTGTTTGCTAAAAGCTGGGTTTAAAGTGTATTTTGAAGGAGACAGTTGCATTATTAAGAAGGCTGGTGAGATTTTAGGCACTGCTAAGTCAGAGGGAGGCTTGTTTTGGCTTAAAGCGGGATCTCAAGTTGCAGCAGTAGTCAGTAAATCTCAGCCTGCAGTGAATAACAAAGCTATACATGACAACTGTGTGCACTTATTGCATAGGAAAATGGGGCATGCTGGCTGGAAAAGTGTACTAAAAATGTCTGAATTGGCTGATGGGGGTAATTTAAAGAGTTGTAACAAGTACCTTGATTGTAATGTTTGTAAAAAGGTTAAAACCCACAGAGTCTCTTACCCCAGAAGTGACAGAGTTAGTGAGTCACCGCTACAGCTGGTTCACATGGACGTAATTGGTCCGTTTGCTGTAAGCAGGGGTGGATCGCGTTTTTCATTAACAATTGTGGATGACGCCACGCGTTATTCTTGGGTTTATCCCATGAAGAATAAGGGTGACGTGTTCACTAAGTTTAAAAGCTGGGTGGCATCTGTGGAAAGATTTCTGTCCATTAAACTCAAAAGGATTCAGACGGACAGAGGTGGCGAATTTATGTCAAATGCTTTTAGAGATTGGTTACAAAAGCGTGGCATTGGGCATAGAAAAACGAACGCTTTTTCCCCAGAGGAGAATGGCGTTGCAGAGCGAAAAAACAGATCTTTACAAGACATGATGTTTGCCATGCTTGATGATGCTGATTTGCCCATGTCTTATTGGGGGGAGAGCATGCTCACCGCGTGTTATCTCCAAAATAGGCTCTTTCATCAAACAATAGGTACAACTCCATACTTTAAATTGTTTCAGAAAAAACCCAAAATTGACCATTTGCATGTGTTTGGATCAAAAGCCTGGGTATTAATTCCAAAACAAATGAGAAAGAAGGGAGATCCTAAGACCAAACAGTTAGTGTTTGTGGGTTACCAGGAGCTGGGAAAAGGTTTCCGCTTTGCTGAAGGGACAAATGGCATTGTGATCTCCAGGAATGCCACTTTTTGTGAACATAGTGGCTGGGAGAGACTACATGCCAATACTGAGGTTTGGTTTGAACCTTCCCAGGAGCTTCATGACTCTGAAGGTAAACATAGAGAATCAGAGTCTGAGGGGGAGGAAAGTTCAGATAAGAGCTCTCAAGAAAGTGGAATTAGCCAGAGACCAGTTGCTAAGCAACAAAAGAGAGGTCGTAGTTCTGAGGAGGAAAGTGGGTCAGAAGAAAAATTTTCTCCCAGAAGATCTAAAAGACAAAACAAAGGAGTGCCTCCGGTGCGTTTTTCTCCAGATACTGCAAATGTGTTTAGTGTAATTGCAGAGCCCAAGAGTTTTCAGGAGGTGTTAAAGTTACCAAAAGAGGAGGCAGAGCTCTGGAAACAGGCAATGGAGGAAGAGATGTCCTCTCTGAATGAGCACAAGGTTTTTACACCAGTAGCAGCGCCTGAGGGGGCTAAGATTGTAGGCTGCAGGTGGGTGTACAAACTTAAACCTCTGGTGACAGGAGAGTACAAATACAAAGCTCGTTTAGTGGCTCAAGGATACTCTCAGAGGCCTGGAAAAGATTATGACGAGACTTTTTCCCCTACTGCTAAGGGGGACAGTGTAAGGCTGATTCTAACGCTTGGAGCAAAGAGAAAACTTCTGTTAAACCATTTTGATATCCAGACTGCATATTTACATGCATCAATATCAGAAGACCTGTATCTAGCCGAACCGCCTGGTTATGAGACAGGTTCCAATAGAGTGTTGAAATTAAACAAAGCTCTATATGGTCTCAAACAGGCTGCAAGATCTTGGAACAAATGTTTCCATGAGGCCTTAGTGTCATTTGGTTTCAAGCAGAGTACAGCTGACAATTGTGTTTATGTACGTGGTACAGGCAGTGATCAAGAGTTTTGTCTGATTTATGTAGATGATGTATTGTATGCTTGCAAAACAGATAAACAAACTAAAAGGTTTGCCAAGCAATTGTCCAGTAAGTTCAAAGTGAAAGATTTAGGCCCGGTTAGGACATATCTAGGGTTGGAAGTGTGCTGGGCCCAAGATGGCAGCTGCCTAATTAGTCAGCAGAACAAAGTTAAACAACTACTGACTACATACAGGATGCAGGATTGCAAAGGGGCAGTGGTGCCTATGGATCCAGGTTTCATAAAAACACTTCATACAGATGAGAGTCCTGAATTTGAACATCCTGATGTATATCATTCTGTAATTGGAAGTTTATTGTATCTAGCACAGTGGTCCAGACCTGATATTAGCTATGCAGTAGGCATATTAAGTAGATTGGTCTCAAAACCCACACTAAATGCCTGGAAAGGGGTAAAACAAGTTCTGAGATACCTCAAACAGACAATTGGCTATATGTTACAATTAAATTCTTCAGAGGATGAAATGTTGAGTTGCTACTGTGATAGTGACTGGGGAAATTTGCCAGATAGAAAATCTGTCACAGGACTAGTCATAATGGTCGGTGGAGCTTTAATCAGCTGGCGGTCACGCAAGCAAGACGTTGTAAGTGTGTCATCAACGGAATCAGAGTACGCCGCGTTGAGTGAATTGTGCAACGAGGTGATTTATTTCAAGCATTTGTTAACAGATTTAAATGTAAATTGTGGAGAACCAGTACAAGTTTACATTGATAATCAAGCTTGTATAACCTTAAGTAAAACAGAGGGTTTCAAATCGCGTTCCAAACATATCTCTGTAAAATACCAAAATGTGCGTTGCTGTGTACAAGACAATGTAATCACCTGTACTTATGTATCAAGTGAAGAAAATGTAGCAGATGTGTTAACTAAACCATTGGCAAAGGTAAAGAACAAGCGAATGTGCAAGGGTTTAGGTTTGCTGGAAAAATAATCTCCTACATAGGTGTATTTGATGTTAATTGTCCAGCAGAATCTGTGAGGGGGTGTTCAGTTTCTGTTAATTGGTTCTCATGGGAAACTTACAGATTCTGGCTTCACACAATTAACTCAAGGCCGTGTCAATTTACTCTTGGCAGAAAGCCAAGGTCAGCTTGACCTAGAAACTACTTACTCTGATTGGTTAACGACCGGCACTCAACTCTGTTATCTAGGGATTGCTAGCACAGTTGTGTGTGTTAGGGGTGTGTTAGGAGTAGAAGTGCTGTGTATGGTTAAGAGAGAGAGAGAAAGAAAGGATTTATTTTGCTTTGTTTTGTATGCAGAAACTCTGCTGGTTTTATTTTTCCTTTTAATAAATCCTGTAAATAGTTATTCTGAGTCTAGCTGACTAGTCATTTCCACCTCAACTAGCTTCTTCGCTGTGCAGGAAAACTCTGCTACGTTTGGGCTAAAGCCATTAGAGCTATGCCTGACACTTCAAAGTTCCATGATTCTTGGTGGTGGCGCCCGCCCTGTGGAACGCCCTCCCATCAGATGTCAAGGAAATAAACAACTATCTGACTTGTAGAAGACACCTGAAGGCAACCCTGTTTAGGGAGGTTTTAATGTTTGATGTTTTACAGTGGTGCCCCGCAAGACGAACGCATCGCAAGACGAAAAACCCGCTAGACGAAAGGGTTTTCCGTTTTTCGATGCGCTTCGCAAGACGAATTTCCCTATGGGTTTCCTTCGCAAGACGAAAGCCCATAGGGAAATCTCCAGGACAGCGGGGAAGCGCAGCGCGTCTTCCCCACTATCCTCGGACCTCCTCCGAAGGCTGGCGGTGGGGCGGAGAGACCACCTCCCGCCGCCAGCCTTCGGAAGGCTGCTCGGAAGGCTGGCGGCGGGAGGAGGTCTCTCCGCCCCACCGCCAGCCTTCGGAAGGCTGCTCGGAAGGCTGGCGGCGGGAGGAGGTCTCTCCGCCCCACCGCCAGCCTTCGGAAGGCTGCTCGGAAGGCTGGCGGCGGGAGGAGGTCTCTCCGCCCCACCGCCAGCCTTCGGAAGGCTGCTCGGAAGGCTGGCGGTGGGGCGGAGAGACCTCCTCCCCGCGCCAGCCTTCGGACGGCTCCTCCGGAGGCTGGCGGTGGGGCGGAGAGACCTCCTCCCCGCGCCAGCCTTCGGAAGGCTCCTTGGGAGGCTGGCGGTGGGACGGAGAGACCTCCTCCCCGCGCCAGCCTTCGGACGGCTCCTCCGAAGGCTGGCGGTGGGGCGGAGAGACCTTCTCCCCGCGCCAGCCTTCGGATGGCTGTCCTGAAGACTTGCGGTGGGAGGAGGGTTTTCCTTCCCACCGCCAACATTCAGAATGCTGTTCTGAATGTTGGCGGTGGGGAGGAAAAACCCTCCTCCCACCGCAAGCCCCGGGAACAGAGGAGAAGCGCTGCGCGCCTTCCCCTCTGTTCCCGGACCTGTCCTGAAGGTTTGCGGTGGGGAGAAAAGCCCTTCTCCGCACCGCCAGCCTGGCAAGCGGTCTCCATAGGAACGCATTAATTGATTTTCAATGCATTCCTATGGGAAACCGTGCTTCGCAAGACGAAAAACTTGCAAGAAGAAAAAACTTGCGGAACGAATTAATTTCGTCTTGCGAGGCACCACTGTATCATGTTTTTAATATTCTGTTGGGAGCCAGCCAGGGTGGCTGGGGAAACCCAGCCAGATGGGCGAGGTATAAATAATAAATGATATGATATTATAACCAGACTATTGGCCCACCTAGCTCAGAACCATTTACATTGAATGGCAGTGGGTGTCCAGGGTTTCAGACAGGGAGTCTTGCCCAATCCCCTACCTGGAGATGCTACGGTGTGCACATGGGGCCTTCTGAAAGAGCAAACTCAGATTAAATTGGGGGGAAAGTACAGGGTGACATTTTCATGACATCAACATCATGTGGATGCGGTGGGGGGGGGGAAAGATCATGCTTGAGAACCACCCATCCCACAATGAACACCCATCTGGAAGCACCCTTAGTCAGATGGTGGCTCCAGCCCATGCTGGATTTTATGATGTCTTCCATCTTGAATGAAGGGTCTCATTGAGACATTACTATCTTCGAAGTCTGTCACTCACGATCTCTACTGCAGTTGATCTGCTTCCAGGACTACAGGCTCAACAAAAGCTTCTTTAGTACAGTAGAAACTGGTTAAATTTTTTGCCACTCGCCCCCCCCCCAATATGAGTAAGAAGATACACTATGGTGAGAGAGGATATCTTTTCTACAGCTTAATGAGCTATCCCAATGCGCAGTTCCTGATGAAGCTTTATTATTTTATTTTATGTATCACCTTTCAGTTTCACCCTTTCCGCTAAGGAGCTCAAGATCCACCCCCCACCATTTAATCCCCACAATAACCCTGTGAGGTAAGGTAGGATGAGCAGCAGTGACAGGCCCAAGGTCTCGCAGTGAGCGTCATGGCCAAGTGGAGATTTGAACCCAGGTCTCCCAGGTCCTAGTCCACCATGCAAACCACTATACCACACTGATCACAACAAGCACTCCAGAGAACACCTGAAGCTTCTGTTGACTCGGGTCATTGGTCTCTCTGGGCCTTCCCTAATTCGCATTTCCAAAACAATACGCAAACTGAAGCACAACCACCCTTTGAAAGTCACACTTCTCTGAATTTTGACATGCACTTCTCCAGCCAAGCAATGTGCACAAAAAATGTGTATACTAGGGTAAAGTGTGCATATAAATGCCTTTATATAAGGTGTTTATATAAATGCTGTCATGTGTTTGGTTGTTCCCATATTTGCAGTCCCAGGTGAGCGGCAAAGACAGGTTTATTGAACTGCAAAGGAGGCCTCTGTACTTTGCTGCTGAGTGCTATATGATTTGGTTGAACCAAAAGTTGTACAGCCTCGTGTTTTTCCTGCCATGGGATACCTTATTTGGATTGATTCCAGCTATGGTTTGAAGCTGCATCTTTTCTTGGATCAAAAGGAGGGGACAGGTAGTCTTCATGACCATCTCATGGGTCCCCTCTTATTACTCCTTTATTTTTCGTTGAATTAAACCGAGGAGGGGGAAAGCAAAGGGGTAGCTTCCTTCTCTGAATCCAGTGGCAACCTCCCTGTCACTTGTCCCTTTTCTCCTCTGTCCTTGGTTGTTGCTCCTTTCACTGCTTTGTGCTCCGTGTTCGAATCAGAGAGCAGCACTCAGTGGAAGAAAGACAAAGAGATCAGATTTGCAAGCTGCCTCTGTATGTGTTTTTGCCGTTATGTTTTCTCTGCTGCTCACAACCCTTTCAAGTTATGTCTTCCTCTCCAGGCCCACGGTCTTCTCATTAGTCTTTGTGCAGGATTTCTTTTAGAACTTTTGAGTGCTAATCCATTATGGAATCAGATTCACTGAAAGCCCGAATGGCGGTTGACATTATTAATCTGGGAAGTCACAATGAGACCTCAAGAGCTGGGTGCGTCTTGGTTGTTTACAAACACATTTCTAAATGTACTTATGTGTTCCTGTAATGAGACTGAACTGAGAATGCATTCTCTCCTTCTCCCCCTTTCTGGGAGTTTATCATATTTTGTTTACTATTACTGTGATCTTCTCTGAGATGTTATTCTACAGATATTTAGACAAGTGAAAGTTGCATGGCACTATTATTTATCGCGCTGCACATTAGTCAAATGCAGTGCATTGTGAGCCTAGTTAGTTATTTCGGATGAAGCGTGTGATTCTATCCTCTACGTTTAGTTTGAAAGCTGAGACATCTGTTTATCTGGTGCATACAGAATAACTCTCATGTCTCTTTCGTTCTAAAAATTTCAAAGGCTTTCATGCTGCTTAAAACCCTTTGAAGAAGTGGTAATCAAAGACAAAAATTATCAGAGGTACATTTTTGTTTTCCAAACAATGAGAATAACAGCGCTCATTCGAGTCCAATTTCAAGCACCTGCAACACAACTTCAAAACTGAAGATATGCCACATGAATCAAAAAGTAATATTGGGAGTAGCAAACTCCAAAGTGCAGGCTGTATTACAAGCAATTTGGGTATTTCCCCTGTACTTCAGCTCCTCATAGAAATTCTAACAAGACATTTAAATAATAAAGACCAGGAAGGCAATGCAAGACATCAAAAAAAGAAAGCACAAAACTTATCCCATCACAGCTTGACATGGCATCAAAGTTTTTTTTGTTTTGTTTTTTGTTTTGTTTTCTTCTTTCTTTGTTCATCTAAAGAACAGTAAGAATGGCATGGAAGCTTCTTTGCGGAAGGAATGTGTTCTGAAACCAGAACATCCTTCAAACAGCGAAGATGACCTCTCCTTTTGACAAAGCCCCATTAACGATTGTAGATGTTAGAATGGAGTTATGTACTCTTAATAGGAATTAATTCCAGGGTGAGCAAAATTGGCACAAATATATATTATTTTAGAAATGGAAAGGAAAAGATGATTGGGTGAGAGACAAGAAACACCACATCAGACACTTAGCCCCATCAGGGCTTTATTGTAAGGGCAGAGCATAGTATCATTCCCCCCCCCCCATTTCCACATATCTACACCATTCAAATAGCACATGACCAGCCCTTTTTAGCTTTGAGTAATCTCAGAGTCTTAATTCAAACCGAGTTAAATGGTTGCTAAACTAGCAAAGGCAGCTTGCTCTTGTTAGGATATTTCCGTTAGGGGCTTCACAGACAGTATGCCAGACTCCAAACTGACGCAGCAAACTCTCACACCATTTTGCCCAGGTCTCATAATTGTCCCGATTTAATTTTGGGCACTCAGCAGCTTCAGAGGCTTGGAAAAACTCCATTCCACCTCTTAACATCAGCCGTGAGTCTTCTTCACTTCAGAGACTCCTTATCTTGGCTCTCATAAATCACGATGCCTGCTTGGCTCGGCTCCCAGGCCAATTAGGCCAGCTGGACATCAAAGACTCTTGCCGCGGCAAACAGAAAAGCCTCTTCTTTCGCTTTTCCCACACATACCTTTCAGCAGTCTGTCGCAGTCTTACTCTCCTGCAAGTGCCGTGAATCTGGGCCCATAACCTGTTGTTGGGATACTGCCAGGGAGATAGAGTCCATCTGAAGCTGCCAAGCTCGGTGCCGGACGATCCATCGACCTCCCGTAGTCACGCAGTATCAGCTATTTAGCGACACTAAGCCTCTGGCTTAGTGCACACTCTTAACAGCAGAATTCACACAGCAAGAAGTTGCACAGCATGAGAGCAGAACATGCATATTTACAGTTTATTTGGCGTTGGTCAGAACAAAGAAAACATGACCGTCTGCTCCGACTGCTCAGGCAAAACAGACAAAAACGAAAGGAACATATAGCATAAACATCCTGTGAGACAGGAACTTACGCAGGCTGTGACACAAACATCCTGCTGCCTTTTAAGGTGGAACGGAAATATCCTAACAGCTCTGGACCAACCTTCATTGTCAAGCACGGAAGGAATTTATCATGGGATGGTGATGAAATCTCTGGAAATGACTGGCCAACTTCTCCACCTAGAGGCTCTGGGTAGATTTATGGTTTCCCAACCGCTGTTGGTTGAGCTACTCAGCCATTGCTTTGATTCATGAGAGATAAAGTCCTATTTCAGGGCCAGTGCTTGGAAAGTTCATTTTAAGAAGGAGTTATTTCATGCTTGTCCTGTCCAAAAAGGAGCTAGTTCCAGTTCCAGAATGTCCTTTTATAAAACAACCTAGCTCAGTTCAAGTTCATCCAAATAAACTTTTTCATTCATAAAAAGTCCTTCCTCAACATCCCCCCCCCAAGGATATTACAAGCTGCTATGCTGAAGTATAGGATGTATTTTTTAAAAAAAATCTGGCCACCTGTCTTGGTCTGGTACATGTATATATACTACCCTTCATTCGTAGATCTAAGAGCTGTTCACAGCATAAAAATACAAGATAAAATCACAAAATGCATAATAAAAACAAGACCAAAACAAAACAGACGAATAATTCCCCCCAACACATTTAAAAGGCTGTAGGATGTTAGTTGTGGGACGTGGGTGGTGCTGTGGGTTAAACCACAGAGCCTAGGACTTGCCGATCAGAAGGTTGGCGGTTCGAATCCCCGCGATGGGGTGAGCTCCTGTTGCTCGGTCCCTGCTCCTGCCAACCTAGCAGTTCGAAAGCACGTCAAAGTGCAAGTAGATAAATAGGTACCGCTCCGGCGGGAAGGTAAACGGCGTTTCCGTGCACTGCTCTGGTTCGCCAGAAGTGGCTTAGTCATGCTGGCCACATGACCCGGAAGATGTACGCCGGCTCCCTCGGCCAATAAAGCAAGATGAGCGCCGCAACCCCAGAGTCGGCCATGACTGGACCTAATGGTCAGGGGTCCCTTTACCTTTAGGATGTTAGTCAGCCAAAGGCCTGGTTGAAGAGAAACATTTTTGCCTAGTGCCTAAGATGTATAATAGGGCTGCCATATGTCCAGACAAGACAGGGATTTCAAAGGTGGAATATAGTCATCCATGGGGAATTTCCAAAAAGTGGTGCTTTGTCCTGGATCTTAAGCAAGTCAATTGAAAAATCACAGGGTTTTGGGGGGTTTTCGTACAGAAAAGCTCAACAATTTGGGGGGTTTCCTAAAAAAACCACACACACTTTCGTGGTGTCCTCGTTTTTACTTGTTGAAATATGACAGCCCTATGTATAATGAAGGTGCCAGGTGAACGTCCCTGGGGAGAGCATTCTGCATATTGGGAGCCATTGCAGAAAAGGTCCATTATTGTGTTGCCTCTCACAGAAGAGGCACACAGAGAAGGGTCTCTTGCCAGCAGAATGTCAGTAGGTGAAGGTTTCCTTATAATCATCTTTGGCAAATGACTGCAGTGTACAGGCAAGCTGTAATGAAAGCGCCCGATGGGCCCAAATCTGTACCTTCTATTGGCTTTGCATTGCTGCTGTTGTATGCTGTGCTACACCTGGGCATTATTAAGGACCATTTGCTGGCAACAAGCCTTGTTTTCCGCAGCATGTAACGTTTTGATGTTTGGTTTGAGCTGCTGATTCTGCCTTCTTGGCTGATGGTTTTATATTTTGTTTTTTTTTTATGATATTGTAGCTTCAAATGCTATGTCCCCCTGAGTGGTGCTTTTATGCCAGAAGGTTGGGGTGTGAATGTTTAAAATAAATAAATGAAGCAATGAACTTGTAGTGGTTCACCTGTACAATCTCCTCCTGCCAGGGATGAAAGAAGGCGCTGTTTACTGGCCTACCTTGTATTTGCTGAACGCAGCACTGTTCCCATTCTGCTGCAGTTTGCTTTTCACCGAAAACGATGCTATCTGCCTCACTGCCTGCTGCTGTGAAATTATGCAATTTACAATGTAGTTAGTTACGTAAATTATGTCGTCATTATGTCATCCCACCCCATTCATTTCAGGGCAAAGGGATATGCAATGAAAACGGAGGAGGGGAAAGTAACTAATCATGTATCATTTGCAGGCTGAAAGCAACGGCGACAGCGAATTCTGATAATATCTGCTGCATTGATTCCCATTCCTGACATCGGACAAATAAGTGAAGACCAGCAACTTCTGCTTCTGTTTTTGTTGGAATTCTCCGACATTCCTGCCTCCTAGGCAATTCATTCCCATTACCAGTGCAAGTGCCACAGGTTGTAGCTTTGCACTTGGTACATCAGCCATGCTCCGCCCTTCCTACTTATTTTCCCGCAGAGCAGCTGACAGGAGGAAGATGTTAGAAAACTATTCATGTTTGTCAGTCTGTATCTTCTTTGTTGCTTTTGTGTCTCCCCAGTTGCGCCTTTTCTTTCTTTCTGAACGTCCACATGGCAGCCTTCCAATTGTATTTATCCACTCTAGCTAATTGAGTCACATAAATGCAAGTAATTTGAAGCATTATTGTGAGAGATTTCTGTTTGCTTCTTTAATTAAGCAGTTGTTCACAGGTGCATACAGTTACAACAAAATTAATTGATAGCTTTTATTATTATTATTACGGTTGGAGTCTGCTGCTGTTTGCTGCATGCAAACAAGTTCCATTTGGTACCAGAGTCTTTTATTTTGCACCCAAGAAGCATTTCTGATTTTCCTGAGGAGTGGATTTGAGTTTAAGAGAACTTGACCTATCCACTGGAAAATCTATCGATGCAGAAAAGATAATTTAGCTAAGAAGCATAGAGAAAAGACCCTTGTTTAAGGTATAGTTTATTACCAATGAGGAAAAGAAACAGCAATGTGTAGAATTTTCAGTAATGTAAATTCTGTTACAGCAAAACCCAAGGGTCTTGTGGCCCCCTAAAGACCAACATATTTATGATGGAGACAGTTCTTATGAGCCAGAGTCCATTTCATAAGATTCATGAAGTGCAATCTTCACTTGGTAGGTGTACATACATGGATGTGAAAGAAAAACAATGTAGAGTTGGAGTTAAATGGCAGTTTCATTAGCGCTTAAATGTATGCATCGTAAACACAGTGACACTTAACAACAGATGATAGTACCATTGTCTTAGCAAGGTTAACCTCCGTAGAGGGATAGGAAACCACTGTCTCAGTTCAGACTCAAATGAATAGAACAAAATGTATTGATAAATTATCTTCAAATTGTAGCCTCCTTCCAAAGTTTCTTTGTTCAACGATAGCCACTTTAAGGTCAGGAACAGACTATCTGAGTATGCTGAATTCTTTTTCAGTCACAATTCTAATGTCAAATTTGTGTCTGTATATTCTTTTAAATGTTTTTTTTTTAAAAAAATTATTAGTATTTTCCACACAACACAAAAAAATTGAAAAATAACAATACAGAAAGCACAAAAACCAGCAAACACAAAAATCAAATCCATATATTACAAGTTAATAATATAGACACTAAAAAGAAAAACAAACATTGAGTTCCACCAATCCCACTGCACCTCCTTTACCTCTCATTGTGTCTTCCTGTTTTCCTGATCATCTCTATCCTAGCATCTAGACATAAATTCCTCTTTCTTATCCTTTCACTTCACAAGGTTATTCCAGACTCAGCCAGATTTCTGTCCTCGAACCTTGGCTTTTAAGGTATTCATTTAGGCACTCCCATTCCTTTTTCATTTCACTTTTTGGTTTTTGTCCTATTATATCTGTCAATTTGGCTAATTCTAAATATTCTGTCACAATTCTAATGTCAAATTTGTGTCTGTATATTCTTTTATGTAGGCCTTTGTGTCCTATGAAGGATCTAGATGGGGATTGGGAGCAGATAATAGCATATACCACATTGGAAGATGGGCAGGTGATTTGATCCTTCATATTGTTGTTGTCGACACCATTGGGCCTTGCATGGGGTCTGGATGGCAACTGAGTCTGTTGTAAGGCCCTGTATTTACGTCTCTGTTATATGGCTGATGTTGTTGGTCAGCAATTGCTTTAGGCTGGGGCACTATTTTTAAGCAAGGACTTGCTTAACCCCTGAGGCATGTGAAAGGGAAGTACAGTATATGATTGTTCAGGATAGACTGTAGATATTTTGCTGGAATGGATGCATCTGGAAGCTGGAAGTGGCAATAAGTAGCATTCTGTAACTTTGTCTTCAAAGTGTGTCCTGGAGTAAATTTTTTCAGGATACCAGTATGAGCTTGTTGTCTGTGTTACTACAGCAAGTAGATTGAGCTGGAGTGGTGGACTGCCTTAGAGGCAGCCTCCCAGCAGATTCGTGGCTGGTTGGACTCCACTGGTGCACCATGCTGGCTGATGCTGAGATTGAAGATCAAAAATTATTGAAACCGTAAACAAATAATTTCCTTTGAGAGCATGTTATTTACTGTCGTTCAGAAAATGCATTGTTACCACGAGCACAGTGACAGCCACAATCAAAAGTGGAGTTAAATCCTTAAATCCACTGTTTTCAGTGGGATTAAGCACACTTCACTCTGTTCAGGATTTTGGCCTTAGGATTTATCCTAGATGTCCAGACAAACAAATAAAACACTTCTCATTCCCCTTCAAGGAATCCTAATCCATTTAATAACCACACACACAGAGAGAGCTAATCCGTGATGTAATTTTGTTCTACAGATCTTACTGGTCTTAAGGTAAATGATAATGTATTTAGTCCAATATAAAGCTGTTTGTTTATTTAAAATATGAATGTATTGTCTCATTAAAATTATACCAAGGCAGTGTGCAATAAAACAATTAGCTATAAAACAATTCAATATACAATATACAGTATATATATAAGAATAAAAGGTAAAGGACCCATGGATGGTTAAGTCAGTCAAAGGCGACTAGGGGGTGTGGTGCTCATCTCGCTTTCAGTTCAAGGGAGCCAGCGTTTGTCCACAGACAGCTTTCCGGGTCATGTGGCCAGCATGACTAAATTGCTTCTGGCGCAACGGGACACCATGACAGAAACCAGAGCGCGCGGAAATGCCATTTATCTTCCTGCCACAACAGTACCTATTTATCTACTTGCACTGGTGTGCTTTTGAACTGCTAGGTTGACAGATGCTGGGACAGAGCAATGGGAGCTTACCAGCCATCTGATCGGCAAGTCCTAGGCTCTGTAGTTTAACCCACAGTGCCACTTGTGTCCCTAGCCATGCTAGAGGGTACCCTAAATTTCCACCTTTCTTCTTTAATCTGCTATGGTAAAGAATGACACTTGTTGTGAATGGATCTCTTTATTTAAAATGACCATAAAAATATACTTAAAACATACACATCACACATGGATGGCCTTGCCATCGCTGGTGAGGCAAGTTATGGTCTCTTTTATCCTCCTCTGCAGCAGGCCTCATCTGTGAGGACACAGGGGCACAATGCCAACATTCTCATTGTTTGTTTAGAAAAACCAGATCAACACGTGAAAGCTCAATTATATATCTAAACCTTGGTGCGAGTGCTTGGATGAAACTACAGTAATCTCTGCTTTTTGCCATAAGCATGTGGTAAACAAAGAGCTACGTACAGTCCCTTGCCAGTGGCTCTGGGAGTCATTTGTTTCCCACATATACTTCCTTTGTTCCATTCAATTGCCTTTGAGGATAGTTTTGCACTTCCCATGCCAGCAATTCAAATGTAAAACCTGCATTGACTAGAACATAAATCTGATTTGAAAATTACTCTCTTCCACTTTCAATTTTGTATTAACAACACTCATTCCAGATGAAAGGGACATCTCACACATAACAAATGTTCTAAACTCGGCCCTCCAGCTATTTTGGGACTACAGCTCCCATCATCCCTAGCTAACAGGACCAGTGGTCAGGGATGATGGGAACTGTAGTCCCAAAACAGCTGGAGGGTCAAGATTGGGGATGCCTGTTGTAAAGGGATCTTGCCTCTGCTTCCCTTGCGAATATTCAAAGTATCTGATATGTGGACCATCACATGTGATGAAGGTTTAAGTGTGTATTTCCTCTGCACCCAGTTGACAGGGCGTTACTGTGGTAAATAAAACAAACTAGGCAAGTATGTGTTCATCATGTGGTACATAGTGTATAGACATACACAGACTTTCCTACCATTGTATTCTTCTTTGGGCACACAAAGTTGGGCCAACAACTGCTCATTTGGGACCCAGGAACAGTTGTAGGACAGAGCTTTGTTTTGGTGGAAAGGCAAGAGCGAAATGCTCTGGGGGGAGCTTCTTTCTACTCTTCTTTGGCTCTGGGCTAGTGGCTGCCTGCTTTATCTGTTGGTGATCCATTTAGGTGACAATCATGTAGTGCCAAAGAGCAGGGTTTGGCCTTGTCTGTTGAATCATGGGAGACCTTCACTGGATTTGTGACTGGCTCCAGGGGTGAATGTTGTATGGTCTGAACTTTTGGAGAGATGGTGCTGGTAGGGGGAGAGGTCTCCCAAGAAGATTGATATTAGGAGGGATGTCTTAGCATCAGGATTAAGCTCATAATAGGATGAAGCACAATATAACCACTATTACCACCCTTAATTAGCCTGGTGGGGTTCACCTTTCCTGCAGAGAGCTCTTGGGTTTGGTTGGCGAAGGTGAACAAGCACAAGCTGGTTGCCTCTTGTGGCATTTAGTGTGGGCAGGTAAGGAGAAGATAATACCTCAATTCACTGCCACCCTGAGGCATTATGGGGGTAAAGGTGTACTCTTGAAATGTCAACCATAGCTTGAGGCTTAGGGGTAATTGCGGGTGCCCTTATGCCTATGTATCATGGTAAATGGGGCCAAGGTTGCGTGTCAATTACCCTCACTTAGCAGGTGGCGCTGTGGTCTAAACCACTGAGCCTAAAGCTTGCCGATCAGAAGGTTGGTGGTTTGAATCCCTGTGATGGGGTGAGGTCCCGTTGCTCGGTCCCTGCTCCTGCCAACCTAGCAGTTCGAAAGCACATCAGAGTGCAAGTAGATAAATAGGTACCGCTCCGGCGGGAAGGTAAACGGTGTTTCCATGCACTGCTCTGGTTTCACCAGAAGCGGCTTAGTCATGCTGGCCACATGACCCGGAAAAACTGTCTGCAGACGAACATCAGCTCCCTCGGCCAGTAAAGCTAGATGAGCACTGCAATCCCAGAGTCGTTCGCGAATGGACTTAACTGTCAGGGGTCCTTTACCTTTTACCTTTTTAGCAAGGAGGGAGACATTTCTTCCAGTCCCTGGCAGGGGAGAAAATGAATTGCCAGCTTACATGTTTGGGTGCATATGAGAGGCACATTTCCCTCTTGTGTCATCATTGATTCCCCTGCCTGCACATAATTATTTGACTAATCGTAGACCCTCTAATTCATTATATTATAATAAATACAACCTTTTTAAAACAACTTAATAAGTTGTTCTGCATCGTCTTTCTGGGTGTAGGGGCAGAAAGGAAGAAATGAACAGGAAGGAAACGATTCTGATAGGACGAAAGAATAGGACAGCTTGAGGAGGTTTTGGTATAAAATGAAGTTGACCCTCAGCTGCAAGCTGCCCCCCTGTGTGTTGTTGTTGTTGTTGTTGTGCAGCAGCAGGAATATGGTGCCAGTATTTTCTGGACAGGCTGCTGGGCACCCACTGTTCTTCATATCAAGTTCCCGTGCCCTGTTGAACCCTGTCTCCCAATATGAATAGTCTTCATTGTAGGGACCCTGCGTGTATGACCACACTTGTGCTATTCTTGCTTCAAACATGGGTGCATGTGTGGCTGACTCATGTAAGCTTGAAGCTGATCAGTGCACCCAGCATGGAATCATTTTGAGCAATTGAAGAGAAAACCACTCTGTAGGGATATTTCCTGATAATAATATGAGTGGTTTCAGATTTAGCCAATAAAAGTCATAAAAAATTAAATATTTAAAAATATTTACTATACACAGGGATTTACGCTGCTGCCCATCTCTGGGGAGACATTTAAGGAAAAGAGTGCAAGATGGGTATTAGTCTGCTCTGAAGAGAGTTTTACAATGTGGTTTAAAGAATATAAAATATTATGTTGTCCCTCTAGATAACACTAGATTAAGGTTAATATTGTTGAAAATACCTACATTTGCTTCCCGCATCCCCTCACTGTGATGTTTATCGCCTAATAAAAATGCTAAAGTTTCCAAGGAAAGATGCTTAATTTGCTGTTGCTGCTCAGTTGCATTCTGCATTCTATTTTGTAGTAAATGCCATAACATCCCAAGTGGACTGCCACACTGTCAGATACATTATTTATACATAACATTACGGGGTAATCAATGAAAAGAAAATGCAAGGAGCCTCTTTTTCCTGTTCTGCTTTAAAGCTACAGGAAGGATAATCCGAGGGAAAGTTTCAGCAATAGATCTAAGGATTACGGTGGTACCTCAAGTTAATTCGTTCTGGCGGTCCGTTCTTAACCTGAAACTGTTCTTAACCTGAGGTACCACTTTAGATAATGGGGCCTCCCCCTGCCGCCGCATGATTTCTGTTCTCATCCTGAGGTAAATTCTTAACCTGAGGTATTACTTCTGGGTTAGCGGAGTCTGTAACCTGAAGCGTCTGTAACCTGAGTTACCACTGTACTTTGAATTTGTTCATTATGGTGGCCACTTCTGAATTGCCCCAAAATGTAACTAAAGGGGTCTCAATCCACAAACAAACCGCATGTGCAAACGTATTGGTGCAAATTTAGAAAGAATAACTATAATTTAAATCGGAAATGCAAGCCATGGATTACTAACTTATTTTGGCATGTTACCTGAATTAACAAAATATAGTCACAGCCATCAGCACCTCCAGAGGTTGCTACACCATGCAGATTAATGTTCCTGAGAAAAGAGAGGCAAGCAACTTTAAGCCATGCTATGTTTGTAGTACCTTTGGAAGCTCAGCCTGTGGTTTTGGTTCTAAATTATGCTTAGCTCAAACCATGGTCTAGTGAGACGTGTTAGCTGAGCCAGGGTTCTAATATGATTACGGTGCTGTCTGCGTTTCTTACAGGAGCAACGCGTATGTTGCTCCCATTGCTTGGATTTTAGGAAATAGTTTTAATACAATTAAATTTCATTTTAATAATGCAAGGCATAAAGAAAAGGCGCATATCTATCAGAATAGGAAAGCTTCAGATAATTAGGCCACAGGATGATGCATGGCATGGACCTCATTGTGTAATTTACTCAGCTTAGTCCAGCCCTGGCTTGCTCCATTTATTTTCAGTAGCCAACAACAAAAAAATACCATTCTCAATGATGTTTTATGGATGAAATAAGCAGGTTGGAGACTCTCCAGGTAACAGAGACCATTTAACTATTCATTCTGAAACATCCTGAAGATACAAATTCAAGCAGAACAGAGGAAACAAATATTATATTAAAATAAGGGAAATGCAGAAGGATGGATAGGAGAATTATGATGTTTTTTCTGCTTCTGCTGAGCTCATTTTGTTTTATTTTCTTAATAGAAGCTTCAGATCAATACAAAAATATTCTGCTTTGTTCCAGTGATTGACTATGAATACATTATGTGCATGCAAAAAATAGTGATAATCTATGTTGATACAATAGTTCATTTTGCATTAGTGTCCTAGATAGAACAATGTTAAGAAGCAATTTAAATGAAATTCATTTAAATGTCAGCTCTCATGCTTGCGATTTTTCTATAATTGGTTATTTAATTAAAATAATTCTCATAGTCATTAATTTAGACTAAAACTTGCTGTGCACTGACATGTTTTAATTACATGGTATTAACAAAATTGATATGCTTTAAAAAAGCATGGTTAAATTTTAAACAAGAATAAATTAGGAATCTCATAGATCATCCTACTTAGAGTATTTATGAGAGAAAATATCAGTCTTTTAAAGTGTTTATTATAAACAAAGTCACAATATTATTGCTTATGCCTCATAGTTTGGTCCTGTAATTTTTTTTTATGTGAGGATTTTATTTCATCATGGTCCCCTGTTCTCTGAATTCCTTTAACCAACACACTATAAACAAGGTAATGAACTTGAATTAAATATTAATTGGAAAAACAAATGAACCACAGAGACCACAACAGACAAACAGAGAGCCAATGCCTGAATGATGCTATAACTTTGATTTCATTAGTACAACATTTTAATGATGTTTTCAGGATTTGAATCCTTATCATTTCTTGAAAACAGAAAGGTACATGTGGACACACTATGAACACACATTTTATTTTGAAATGATCAGCTAGCAAAAAATGACCACGACTATCTTGATGGCCACAGTAATGTTGGGCAACTGCCTCCCATGTTATCAGCCAATCTCTTACATGAACTGGAATAACACGCTGCGAGTTTTCCATTTAAAAGGAAGGAGTGATTGATCTCAGGTGAGCTTTGAAGGTCTCTGTAGCCATCTGGCCATCAGAATGGACTATAAAACTCTACTAATTCTTTCTTTATAAGGCGAGGAGTAAATGAACTGATTTAATGCAACATATCTTAGGACAGAGGCCAGGGCTTTGTTTTCAGCCGGAACCCACTGGAACTCAGGTAGATGCCATTGCCATTATAAGAGGAAAAGAGAGGCATTCGTTGTGAGTTTTGGCACCTCTTTTTCTAGAAAAATAGCACCAGTAGAACCCATGTGGATTTTTTGTTTTCATACACTGCTCACTGATTTTTTGGAAAAAAGAGAAAAGAAACACTTTGGAGGGGAAATGGGGGCGGGAATGGTTTAAAAAGGTCTTGAGGATGCGCTTGTGCAAACAGAGGAACTACTCTGGGTTTTTCTTGCAATGTTCTGCTAAATTGGAAACAGCACATCTGTGAACGGAAAGCTTTTGTACTCGAACATACTTTTGTATAGCAAGTCTCTAGACTTTTGTAGATAGATGAAGGGGCTGTTCTCTGCTGGAATTTGTGGCAAGCTCCACCTGCCTCAATGAAGGAAGCAAACCGTTTTATGCAAACGTTATTTGTTACTCATTCATTTCATATATTTATATCTTGCCTTTCAGCTCTTTGGGGACCCCTACAATTATTAAAACTAGTAATCATAATAGCAAGAAAAAAGTAATCAAAAAGGACCCAGTCTCTTCTTTCTGCAGATCGCAACACCCCTTCATATTATTTACAAATTATTATTGACCTGTGGATATTGTAGGGTGTAAACAACTGTTCAAAATACCAAAATTGAGCTGTCCTTTTCAAGAAGATTGTACATAAGAGATGTTTGCATGCAGTATTAATCGGCTAGTTGTACTCTTTTTCACTGAGAAGAAAACAGAAGCAGGGAGATATCTCAAACTGATGTGCAGTGCATTGCTGTACGTGGCTACTCAGAGGTAAGCTCCATTGAGTTCAATGGAACTTATTCAGATCTGGGTTACAAAGCGTGTTCTCCTTCATGGAGAGCAGGTGTTGCGGTGGGGGCCGCCAGGACACTCCAAAGTTGGGGGCAGGCTAATTGATCGTTGGCCACTGATGCGATTGGTTCTTCCCTTGTTGTTGGGAAGAAGTTAATGTTGCCATTTGTTGACTGACAGCCAGAAATGCTAAAACTCCTTGCACGAGGCTAGGGCTTCCTCTTTTCTCCCGTGCATCGGATTGCCCGTCCCCCCCTCCCTAGAATTAGGGTTGTTCGCTTTGACCTTGCTATGCCTGTCATGGGGTCGTCTGCTCTTGGGGCAGGGGCCCGGTAGGAATTTTGTCCATCTGGCTGATTGGCTGGGGCCATTTGGTTTTTGTCTACTGCGTAGCAAATCGTCACAACTTGTAAGGTTCACGGTTAGGCATTGGTTTATGGTTTGGTTGCTTGAGGGGCATGGATTGGCTGTGCCTGCCCCTCTAATGCTGCTGCTGCAAGGGATTCTGTTAAAGGAATCGGGGGCTAACTATTGCTTGTCCACTCTGTCAAGGGGGCTCGGGCCATAGCAATGAGCTCCTGGTTGCATTTCGGGAGGGCTGAGGGCAGGTTCCCTGCTCTGTCGCTACCCCCAAGTGTATTCCCCTATTCTGACTTTTGCATTGTGCGGAATGTCAGTCTGTCCCCCACGGTGGGGGCAGATAGTCACAACCAATGCCTAAGCAACCACTCACAAATTTGTATTTTAATAAAGTTGTGCCAAAATTATGCCAAAAATCTTAAACAAAAAATTCTGTGTGATGTGTGAGTTATTGGGGTGGCTCTGGGGACCTCGACACGCAAGCCAGATTTCTCATGGATAGAGCAGCTATTCCGTCTTTATCCCAGAATGTTAGGTGGATAACCTGATATCTGGAGTCTATTAGATGACCTACAAGCTGGTTGCAGCAACAGATAATCACTATTTTTCACTTCTTTGCTTATTATTATTTTTCTCGCCCCTCTTCCTTGCAGCTTTGTGTAACATCTTGCCTGGTGAAGAGTTCTGGAGAACCAGAAAGCTTGCCATGCTTTTGCAACACTGAAGTTTGGAGTCAACCCCCGCCTGCCTGCCTGACCTAGTTAGCATAAGACTGAAGACTGAGAACATGTAAGCAGATAAAATTTCCAGAGATTTTGTACTCATTCTGAAACATTGCTCAGTAAACAAAGTGCATCAAGAAAAATATATACAAGAGTTGTGATGTTATAGATTTATTTTTAGCTTAGATTTTAGTTTACAGGTGATTGTTGGGAAAGGGGATTTAAGTTGAGGTGAAATACATGGGCCGTTAGTTACATGAAGAATGCAGATTCTTAGCTCTTAATTTGAATATCAAGACTACTGTATATCACCTATAATGTTTTATAGGTGATTGATATAGAGATTGTCCAGTAAAGTGTGTTCTCCCTCATGGAGAGCACAGGTTGCAGGCGGGGCTGACAAGACACCTCACTGTTACTAGGCAAATGGTTTGGCCATCCTGTAAGCAGGGGCGGGCTGTTACTGGGGAAATTTAGATGTTGCCAATTAGTGATTGACAGCCCTATTTGTTAAATACAAGGCACGCAGCAACGGACGTCCTCTTTCGCTGCATGCTTCGGATCACCCGCCCTCCCTTCCCTAATGTTAGGCTGTTTGCTTGACCTTGCTATTGCCTGTCACGGGGTCGTCTGCTTTGGGGCAGGGGCCCGGTAGGAATTTTGCCATTTGGCTGATTAGTGTGTGCCACTTGGTTTTCGCCTACCGCGTAGCAAATCGTCACAACTTGTAAGGTTTGCGGTTAGGCATTGGTCTGGAATTGGTTGCTGGAGGGGTATGGATTCGGCTGTGCCTGCCCCTCCAAAATGCTGCTGCTGGTGGAGGGGTATGGATTCGGCTGTGCCTGCCCCTCCAAAATGCTGCTGCTGAAGGGTTTTACCGTTAAAGGAACCCAGGGGCTCCCCATGCTTTTGTCCGAAACCCCCTGGCAAGGGGCTAGGGCCATGCAAGAGCCCCTGAGAGCATCTGGGGAGAGGTGAGGCATGGTTCCCAGTCCCGTCTCTCTCCCCAGGTGACTTACCCTTCCTGACTTCGCGGGGGGTGTGAATGTCAGAGCTGTCCCCGTGCGGGGGCAGTTAGTGCTACCAATGCCTAAGCAACCACTCACATTGCTGTATTTGAATAAAGTTGTGGCCAAAATTATGCCAAAAACCTTAAACAAAAATTAAGTGTCAATTGTGTTTTTCTTAGGGGGTGTCTTGGGGACCTTGACGCGCAAAATATGAGCTGTTTGCAAATTCAGTGGGCATGCTTGAAAACACCATGGTAAACACAGTGAAGGCAAGCTTTGATGCCACAGGCCCAAGGATCAAATGAAGCTTTCCACACCTCTCTGCCTGGTACTTGCGATTCTTCCTAGACTACCTCTTCTCAGTCACACACAGACTGATGGCATCCATCTGCCTAGAGAGACAATGCAAGAGTGAGTGTGTCATCGGGAGTAAAGTAAAACCGTTGGCAAGTTTACAGTGCCTGCTGTGCTGTAGAGACCGATGCAGGAAAGATATGTTTCATTGCAGGTGGGGCAGAGGAAGGTGTCTAGTTTTGCTGCTACGGGTGCACTATGGAATGTGTCCTTGAATTATGAGAATGCCTCTTGCTTCCCTGGCTCAAGGAATGCAATGTTTACTTTTGTTCAGTAGATTATTTTTCCACAACATGACACGTTCCACAACCTGGGGTGTGTCGGGTTGTGGAAAAATAGTCTACTGAACAAAAGTAAAAATTGCATTCATTGTTCTGCCCACATTTGCCTCTGCTCTTGTGCACCAGAAGGCCTGTGGCCCAGGTTATCTGGAAGGTAAAGTGGCCTTCGGTTTGAAACAAAATTATTCCAACCCTACTGGAAGGCACTGTTGTCACCTATTTCCATCTCTACTTGTCAGAAATCATAATGAGCCTTTGTTCCCCCCACCCCCATACACATAGACGTGGTACCAAGTTCCAAAATTTGGCAAACAGTCTATAAAAATGTTGGCTGCTGCTGCGTCTTGCCACAGCCTCAGTGCTCTGCTTCTTCTCTGCCAACACTCGGGTCTCTAGGTTGTAGACCTGATGCTCATTCTGGTGTTTGGGGGGAAACATGAAGGCATTTTAGATAACACCCACATAGCTTCTAATTTGGTTCCAATTACTTGACGAGCTGCCAAGAAATCTATTTTTATTTCCCGCGCAGGCTGTGTTGATTTCTCTATAAGTTGGTTGCCACAACACAAAACCTGGTGCAGACCTGAGGGTAAGATTGCAGAAAAGATGCTGCAAAGATTCCAGCCTTCGCACCGGCAGCGCTTAGCGTGTTATTTGAAAAAGCTGTGGATTGTCATTAAGTGACAAACCTGCTGCTGCCAACTTCTTGTAAGAATTGTATTTGTTGTCTCATGCCAAACAGCCTCTTTAAATGCTAATGAACAAAGTATGGCACACATTCTGCTCTTGATGGATTATGCTGATGCCTTCTGTGGTCAACAGAAGGGGAATTCTAGGCCCATATGATTTCCATTCTGGCATCCTCAGCTCGTCTCTGCTTACAAGCCAGTAGGCACTCAAACAGATTAGTCTATCTTATTTTTAAATTGCACAGAGATTTCTCTCAGTAATGTGCACATGGAAAATCGGAACTTTCTATGCCAAGCTCCTTAGTTCATGCAGGGTCCCCCCCAACCCCCCCTTAAAAAACCTAAACACATGATCCTAATATCAATAATGTTCTCTGTGTATTGATATACTTGGGAAATTCAATCATAAAATTTTAATAAATAGTTAATTAGACATTTGTCTTTAACTCTTTGGAGACAGAAACTTAGTGATTTTCATTTTTTAAAAATTGTCTTGTGGTAATTATAATCTCCAGCTAGTGAAAAACAATGTTTTCCTCTAGTTCCCCCCCTCCTCCGAATATGGAGTGGCTTTTTTTTGTTCTTTATTTTTCCTTTGCTACATGCACAGAAGGGCACAATCAACTCTGCTTCCCAGTTTGACAAATGTGGTGTCTACTTAGCCCCTGAGCCATCAGAAGATACGTCAAGCAGAGATGAGACAACATGCTATGTACAGGCATGTGTGGGGCCAGCCCTAAGCCATATGCACAGATAAGACTCCCTGGTAATAGTTATCTTTGGTCTGTGTAATTCATAGCTGGCCTTCATGTATCCAGCCTCTGAAGTCTAATTGCATTTATTTAAAAGTCCTTGTGTTTAATTTCCCCCCTCGATATCTCTCTGAATGTATGTGTGTGTATACATCTCTCTCTATCTATCTATCTGTGTGTGTGTGTGTGTGTGTGTGTGTGTGATTTGAAACTAACACTTCATGCATCTGATGAAAAGTCCACGAAAGCTCATGCCAAAATAAAATAATAAGCATGCTTGATCAGAAGTAAATCCTATTATGTGCAATGGGTCTTCCTCCCACATAAGCCTGCACTGGAATGCAACCTTCATTTTTTAACGTGCCACAGGACTTTGGCACACCTTTCTCACAAATAACCATGCAGAAATAGTAGTTTCCTCCTGCTTATATATGTCATTGTGGTGATGACAACTATTCCTAAATTCTCTATGTATTTTGCTGTGGCATCAAAATGTGGCAGATTCAGATAGTAATTTCTAAAACTCAAAAGATCATCACCCCCATTCTCAAGTGGGCAATTGTGTTATTGCATCATTTTCTAATCTATCCTGATCAGACTTTGCACTGGAGTGAAGGACAACTGGGGAGAATAATCTGATTTTCCCAAACTAGGTGTGATGACTTCAAATCTGGTGATATTGCTGTTCCAGTGAATTTTCTTCAACATTTGCATTGCAAGGTGTTCAACTTTCCAGATCCCCAGAACTTTGAAAAGTAGTGTTTTTTAAAAAATCTTATAGCAGCAACTACTAACATTTCCACTTGGGGAATTTATCAGTCATGCTTATGAATATCCACACACAATTTATTTATTACATTTACAGCCTATCCTTTTCCCAAGGAGCTTAGGCTGGTATACCTAGTTCTCTTCCTCTCTTCCTCTCTCCATCTTTTCATTAGACGAATCCTGTAAGGTGGCTTAGGCAAAGACAAAATGACTCCTAGCCAGGGTCTGAGCTTCATTTGAACCTGGATCACCCCAGTTCTAGTCCTGGAATCCAGACACATATTACAAAACGCTGTGAAAATGCTTTTTTAAAAAAAAGTTTTGAAAAATATATTGAATTTGCCATAAACTCACCATCGCCATCTAGTGTCACATTTGTACAATGCACTTAAAACACACTTAAAATATTATATTTGCAGCTGCATAGCTGAGTCCATGGTAACCACTACATAATACACTAGCCAGAATAACAATATCTTACTGGAAAGCTTTATTTCAGCATTCCTGAGGTGAAATTATATTACACCTCTTCTCAGTCCTTAGGTAGCTGGTGGCCCATTGGGACTGGTGGGGCGGAAGACATGGGGCCCAAACAGTAGGTGGAGCTGGAGGAAGTGATACATAGGTGACTGATTGCAGTTTTGTCCCCATTCTCTTCTCTACTGACTCCTACAAAAGCAATTCTGAGACGGTGCAGTGCTACTCTCCTGGACTGTCTGCAAGTAACATAGAAGGCAGACTGGGGCTGACCGAGGGCAGACTGGGGCTGGTGTGTCAGTGCCTCAGGTGCCCTCAAAATAAGCCTCCATTCTCTCTACCACCCTAGAAAACATTTCAGAGGCAGTGGATTTCTAGATTCACTTCTAATAGGCAGTGGCGAAGCTGCATGCTCCAGCACCCGGGGCAGAGAGCAGGTGGAGGCATGGCTGGCGCACATCCCGGGGCATGGTGCATGCCCTGGGGGTGTGGCACGTCACTGACGGGGGCATGGCATGCCGTCCACGGGGGTGTGACATGCATCCTTGGGCCGTGGCGTGCTGCCCGCGGATGCATGTTGCCCGGCCCGGTGGGGGTGTACAGCATGTGTCCGGGGGGCGGCTGCAATGATCCCCCCTCCCTCTTTCCTCCGCCAGTGCTAATAGGAATAAGATGTGCTACACAGTTATGACTAGTGCTAATATCCTGAGGTATCAACACTCAAAAATGGCTCCACTCCAGGCCAACACTCCTTTTCTAGAAAAGGAGGTGCCAGAATGTCTTCCTTGTTCTCTTATAATGGCAATGGTGCCCACCAGAGAGGTGCTGGGACTGAGTTCCGACTGAAAGAAAAGCTGTGGGCTATACATTATTATTATTATTATTATTATTATTATTATTATTATTATTATTATTATTACCTCACCCATCTGCCATTTCAGTGCCTAAAGATTTGATTGCACTGGTGAGTTTTTTAAAAACCTTGTTTACTTTGAACAGTAGACTGTGATAATGTACTACTGTATATCATCACAAACTGCTCTGGAAAGTGCCCTGTGTTTTGACATTGGTTAGTCCTATGGTGAAGGGGGCTGCCCCTCTAAGACACACAGAGCCATCATGGGCACACAGAACTGGAATTTTTGGATCTTGACATCAGGCCTTTTCATATCAGATTTGAAGCTGCTGCTGCTTCTTTTTTTAAAGAATAATTTGGGCTTTGCTATCAAACTCCATAGACCAAAATCTACTAAAAATGGAACAATTATGCCTGTTGCACTAGTGGATCAGCAACCTAAATCTTTTCCACATATAAACATGGAATTTAATTTGCAGACCATGTCAACTGTCTGTAGGATAGACGGTTATGATCTGTGTGTTAGAAAGAAAGAAAAATGTGAAACGGAGTTGAATCCCAGGAGCCTTGTTTTTATAACTGAGGATTGATTTTCTAGATTGTAAGAATATGCTGGCAGGACTTTGCACCCATTAAAATGCAGGGTGTTCAGAATTTGAGAAAAATATACCCTGACATTCAAACACATGAATGTTGGCTGGTTACTAGCCCTACAATCTGCAGTGCTAGAAATAAGTAGGGATTTGGGCTAACTTTGTGCTTTGGCTGTATAATGTGTGTTACAACAACTTATAGGTCCCCCATAGATACTATGCATACACTTGCCCTAATTATATTATTTGGACCAGTTTCCTTTCTATGCAAATGCAAGCAATATGTGACAAAACTATGACTGGAAGAATGACAGAGTTGTTTACAAATATTAGCCTTCTGTAAACTGAGGTGTGCGTTGAAACACCTGTATATGAATGTGGTCTGGATCACGTTGTAATTCCTCTTTGATATACATGTTTTCAAATGTTGCTGCTATTTATGGTAAGACCTTTAAAGGTCCAGACTAATTAATAAATGAGATCAATTTCAGGGGTTTTTAAAAATTACCAGGGGCCACTTAAGTATTCCATTTGGGGAGCTTTTTAAAGGCCATGTCTAAAAGAGATTTGTACCCATCTCCCTGATGTGAATTTTTCATTCACTGCAGTGTGGCAAACTGTTCTGCACAATAACCTTTTCTCTGTTTTGAACAGGGATTAGAATAATATATTTGACCCTTTGGAGTTGCCTGAGAGAGATGCTGGCCCCCTTGTTCAATAAAGTGAAATATGCCACTGGTGTCCTAGGGTTAAGGCCACAGCACTAAAACTATTTAACGCCAAGTACCCTGCTGATTCGGCTCATTCCTTCAGTGCAGAGGGCTCCTTTTTATAATTCAGCTGAATTATATAAGCTTAATCACAAGACTTTCTCATCCACAATACAATTAAGGGAAATATTTAGCTTTGCAAACAAAGCAAGTTAACCTGGTCACATTGTGCATTATAGGAAAATTTATTATTGCATAAAGAGCAGTGTAAACCTACAGAAGGCCTGGTAATTATAGTACCATTGATGGTCTTTGTTGCTTTAATTCCGAGGCAGCCAGAATGATTAAAGTGAATCTTAATCGACTTCTCCATTAAAAATGCTGGCAGAGGAGCTCCTTTAACCTTTCCCATTGATTGAACACAACAATCACCATTCAATTATAATGCAAAAGGACATTTGTTATATTGTACAAAAGATGCATGAGCCATTTCCTTTTACTCGAGACAATCAATGAGATGACTTCTACCTCAGAGAAAGTCAGTTCACCATACCTGCAGAACGATTGTACAAAGCTGACTACAAAAATAGCACATTTGGGTTTTGTTCCGCACCCTCCGAAAATGTAAGTTCTGTATATATTGTAGATCACAATGCACGTATCAGAAGAAAAAACTTTTCTTAATCTAGCAGGAAGAAAAACACTGAGGGTCCGAACCTATGCATATTTACTCTGAAATAAGCCTTAAAGGTAAAGGTACCCCCTGACAGTTTGGTCCACTTGCGAATGACTCTGGGGTTGCGCGCTCATCTCACTCTATAGGCCGAGGGAACGGGTGTTTGTCTGCAGACAGCTTCCGGGTCATGTGGCCAGCATGACTAAGCAGCTTCTGGCGAACCAGAGCAGCGCACGGAAACGCTGTTTACCTTCCCGCTGGAGCGGTACCTATTTATCTACTTGAACTTTGACAAAATGTGCAAAGATAGGGTTGCCATATTTTGAGGAGCAAAAAAGAGTACCCTATGACGACTCTTGTTTCAAATATCCCTACCATATGTAGGTTATAGAAGCTGTGATACATTGCTGATGGGGGCAGGAGGAGAGAAGAGGAAAGCAAGTCTTCAGCCACCAGTTATGTCAATGCCTCATCCAGAAAGTATAGCCAGAGACATTTTGGCAAATTTTAAAAATCCGCCCGGACAGACATTCTACCCCTAAAAAAGAGGACGTGTCCTGGAAAAAGAGGACACATTGCAACCCTAGCATAGGATGGCAGCCTTGAAAAAATGAGGTGCAATGTGATATATAGTGATACCTCGGGTTACATACGCTTCAGGTTACATGCGCTTCAGGTTACAGACTCCGCTAACCCATAAATAGTACCTCGGGTTAAGAACTTTGCTTCAGGATGAGAACAGAAATCGTGCTCCGGCGGTGCAGTGGCAGCAGGAGGCCCCATTAGCTAAAGCGGTGCTTCAGGTTAAGAACAGTTTCATGTTAAGAACGGACCTCCTGAACAAATTAAGTTCTTAACCCGAGGTACCACTGTATATTTATTTGGAAGCAAGCGCCACTGTGTTCAGTGAGACTTACTAGCCTATTAGAGTTTGAGAGTGTCAACAATCATACAGATAGAATTGATCCAGTTGACACTGTGTACTTAGACTTTCAAAAATGCTTTTGACAGAGTACCTCACCAAAGGCTCCTGAGTAAGCTTATCAGTCATGGAGTACCGTATTTTCGCCCTATACGACGCACCGGCCCATAGGACGCACCTAATTTTTTGGGGGGGAAATAAAGGGGAAAAAATTATTTCCCCCCCCAGGCGCAGGGCTGGGGCGGGGGAAGCCTGAGCTTCCCCCGATCCCAGCCCCCAGAACATGCAGCTCTCTGCAAGCCGTGGGAGCCCAGGCCGGGCTCCCACGGCTTGCGGAGAGCTGCACGAAGCTAAGCCTGGGCACACTGCGCCTCCCCGCTGTCCCCCAAGCTTGTGGGGCTGGCGGCGGGGAGAAGCATGCTTCTCCCCGCCGCCAGCCTCCAAACCAGGTCGGGGGACAGCAGGATGGCGGCGTTCCGCCTCCCCGCTGTCCCCGGAGCTTGTGGGGTTGGCGGTGGGGCTCTCCTGAAGCCTGGAGAGCGAGAGGGGTCAGTGCGCACCGACCCCTCTCGCTGTCCAGGCTTCAGCGAAAGCCTGCATTCGCCCCATAGGACGCACACACATTTCCCCTTCATTTTTGGAGGGGAAAAAGTGCGTCCTATAGGGCAAAAAATACCATAAGTGGAGAGGTCATCTTGTGAATCAGTAACTGGTAAATTAGCAAGAAGCAGAGAGTAGGAATAAATGGACAGTCCTGCAAATGAGAAGAAGTAGAATGTGAAGTCCCCCACGGATCTGTATTGGGGCCTGTGCTTTTTAACTAATTCATAAATTGTTTAGAATTAAGGCTGAGTTGGACAAGTGTGCTGGTGATACTGACTTGTTCAGGGTGGTTAGAACAGAAAGAGATTGGGAAGATCTCCGAAAGCATCTCTCCAAACTGAGTGAACAGGCAGAAAAAATGGAAAAAGGTGTAAAGTGATGCAAATTGCGATGAAAAAAATCTTAATACATTTGTCAGGTCTGAACTGGCAATCACTGAACTGGAATGATCACTTGGATTCGCAGTGGTTAACTCCACGAAGATGTTGACTCAGTGTGCAGCAGCTGTGAAAAAGGCAAGTTCCATGCTTGGGATCATTAGGAAAGGAAAGGAAAATACAAGTGTCAATATCATAATGCTGTTATGCAAATCTGTGGTGCGGCTGTACTTGAAAGACAGTTCTGGTCCCCTCACCTCAAAAAGGATTATGTAGAGCTGGGAAGAGTTCAGCACAGGGCAGTTCAAAGGGATGGAGCTGGTGGACTAATAAAAGGGTAAAAAAGTATTGGGAAATAAATGTTTAAAAGTACTTTTCCAAAAAAAGAGAGTCCTTTTCATTGGGGATAATTCAGACCGAAATTCCAAGGTGTCAAAAAAGGTTAATTATATATGCCACTACTACAGCCCGTGTTTTGTCAGCCCCAAAATGGAAAACAAGCGAACTAACTAAAGAAGAATGGCAACTTAAGCTGACAGAATACGCACAGCTTGCAGACTTAACATATAGAATAAAAGAGCAAGAAGAACATACATTTAGAGAAGATTGGAAAACGTTTATTGAATATATGGGAAAAATTGTGTATACTTGAAAATGTTGGCAGCATTAAGATAAATCCAAGAGTTTTGATGGATGTAATAATGGAATACTTAATGGTTTAGTTCTTGTAAAATATGCAGGGATTTATGATATGCAAAATGAACCATGGAAAGAGAAGAAGGGAAGTCATTGATATTTTAAGGATGTTTAAATGAGTATTTTAAATTGTAAAACAGAAAATTTAATATTCATTTTTATATATATATATTTGTATATAGAAAAGAGGATGGAGCAACTCTTCTATAAGGAAAAGGTACAACATTTGGGGCTTTTTAGTTTAGAGAAAGCGAGGTGGGGAGATGTGGTAGGGGTGTATAAAATTTTACATGGAATGGAGAAAGAAGATAGGGCAAAGTTTTTCTCCCTCTCATAACACCAGGGGACATCCAAGGAACCTGAATGCAGTGCTTTTTTCTGGCGGTACTCACCGGAATGCAGTGCCGGCACCCCCATCTTGGCTTCTAAAGTGAGCGTGTGAGGAGGGTTCATCTTTTCTCTCACGCCCGTGGCAGCAGGCTCCACGGCACTGCCAATCCCGGCAGTGGTGCTTCGTTCCCATCCTCGTCTTGTGGCGGCACAGCGGCAGGAAGCTGCCAGGCTGCCGCTGCACCTGCTGCCACCACTCAGCCAGCTCTGAGGCCGTGGGCAGCAGGCCGGCCAGGTCTGCAGTGGCATCAGTGCCTGGGCAGCACTAAGAGGACTTGGTCAAAGGACTTGTGGAGGCACAGAGGTGGAGGCCCATGTTTTCTGGCACTGGTGAGCCCAGCTCTGAGTGCTCAGCAGGCACTTGCCTCACACTGAGCCCAGCCCACAGTACTGCCCACCTGGCAGCTGCCACAGCCAGTCAGCCAAGAAGGGTATTTCATGGTGAATAAAAGGTAAAGGGACCCCTGACCATTAGGTCCAATCATGGCCGACTCTGGGGTTGCGGTGCTCATCTCACTTTAGTGGCTGAGGGAGCTGGCGTACAGCTTCCGGGTCATGAGGCCAGCATGACTAAGCCGCTTCTGGTGAACCAGAGCAGCACACGGAAACGCCGTTTACCTTCCCGCTGGAGGGGTACCTATTTATCTACTTGCACTTTGACGTGCTTTCGAACTGCTAGGTTGGCAGGAGCAGGGACTGAGCAACGGGAGCTCACCCCGTCGCGGGGATTCGAACTGCCGACCTTCTGATCGGCAAGTCCTAGGCTCTGTGGTCTAACCCCCAGCACCACCCGCGTCCCTTCATGGTGAATACCAGCACCTTTCCCCCTAGATTGGAAGATTCAGGACAGAGAAAATAAAGTACATCCTCACACAGCACATAGTTAAACAATGGAATTCACTTCTGTAAAAAGGAGCGGTCCACCAATTTCAATGGCTTTAAAGGAGGATGAAGTTATCCATGAAGAATGAAGTTATCCATGGCTGCTAACCACAATGGCTGCTTCAGCTGCCACTGTTGGCTCTGAATGTCAGTTGTTGGGAATCGTAAGTGGGAAGAATGCTGTTGCTCTCGGGTCCTGCTTCCGGGCTCCTCATCTGGTTGACTGCTGACAGAACAGGATGCTGGAGGAAATGGGCCATTGGTCAGATCCAGCAAGACCCTTCTTATGTTCTTGCAATCCAAGCCACTGGGAAAAGTTCATCTTGGCTTAACTAGAAAGGAGTGAAATGGAAGCCATTCTCGCTCAGTTGTTTACATGGGGAATAGAAAAGCAGGGGATTGTTTGTGGTTTCTTTTCATAGGGCTGTATATCCAGTGATGATTTTGTGCTTCTGCTCATACAGATTTCTTGGGACCCGTCTGCACTATACAAGCAAAGCAGCACCATGCCACTTTAAACAGTCGCAGCTTACCCCAAAGAATTCTAGGAGATGTAGTTTGTAAAGGTTGCTGAGGGCTGCTAGGAGATCCTTATTTCATCCCAGAGCTACAATTCCCACAGTTCCCTGGGGAGATGGAATGTTAAACCATTCTGGGAACTGTAGTTCTGTGAGGGCAATAGGGGGTCTCCTAGCAACTCTTTTTGTGAGAAATACTATTTCTCAGTTGTCTACAAGCACAGTGCATAAGAGTAGGCAGTGCTCACTGCATGCAACATCTAGCTCAGGATCCAGAGAGAGCATCTGCTAGTTTGATTTGTCCAGTTCTACACTGCTGACAACTTGCATGCATTAATTTTTCAACAGAGTCAGATGTGTCAGACAGCAAACAGCTAGCGATTCACACATCAACGGTGCTTCTTGACAATGAGTAAGGCTCTGAGCCAACAAGTTTAATTAAAAAGAGAGGCGAGCAGCTCAGAAAATCTTAAACATGAGCAAATAGGATTTTACTTTAAAAAATAGCTTCAACTTTTTTTTTATTCATGAGATACATATCTACAGCTCGTACGATCACAAATGAACGTCTAAAATGGATACATCTTTTCATTACATAGGCTGCTCAATTTCTGTATGTCCTGTATATTTAGTTTCATGATAGTCAACTGGACCAATACTTGCAGAGCATATCAATTGATTTTTCATCATTTGTTTCTGATAGAAAAGTACTGTTGGTGGTGATTAATTGGTGGAAGCTCGTTTTAATTCAGGAGTTATGTGATGCTACAAGGAGCATTCACACAACAACACTTCTGCAATTTATCGAAAGCATGACAGGGAAATGTGGCAGTGGTGATGTGCAGCCTGCACAGTCTCTGAAAGTTCAGGACCAGGGTGAAGGGGCCTCTGTGCATGTACAGATGCATGTAAGAGTTCCTTCTCATGAATGGGAACTCTCATGAATCAGGGTCCCTGTGGACAACCACAGTGATGGATCACAAATAAAGAGGGTGGCAATACTGGAAAAATATGCTTTGATCTTGCAGCCTGCCACATATGTGCACTGTTCAGTTTGTTAGGCATCATTGCATGTAATGTAGGAGATTTGAGTTGTCTGAGGAAGGTAAACTGAAAGTTTGGAAGACGGGGGGGGGGGAGTAGAGCAATCTAGAAAGAATGGCACAAGGCAGTTGGTGGGTGGAGGGAAACACTGTTGGAAGATGCTACTAATTTGGGGCCTGGAAGATAGGACTTGGTTGTGGTGATAGTTGCTGTAGTGGAGTACAGCTTTCTAAGATTAAAGGGGAGAAGACTGAGCAGGTGTCAAGGTGGAAGCCTGCGGCTGTGACCTAGAACCGGTGAGTTGTGGAACATCCAAAAGGAATTCAACCTGAGCTCTGTCATGCAGCTCAGGTCAAAGGAGAAATCTACAAGGATTCAGCTTTCACCAATAGGCCAAAGTGGGTCAGGTGACAGTCCTTGTCCCTTCATAAAAGTTTCCAGGTGACCTGTTCTTGCTGGCTACAGATTACTGTCACCTTCTGTTGAACAGCCGCTTGGCCTGACAGCAGCGGAATAAGTCATGAAAGCATTTTGTGGAGAGCATTGCTATGTGACAGGTTAGAGTGTGATGTGTACACTGTCCTGAAATAGACGGAGAAAACAAATATTTTAAGAACTGCTTAACAAGAGTTGTCTTGGAGGCATTTCAGCAAATGTTTTATGGATCGATGGTAAGATTAAAATAGGCCAAGATCAAAGATAGCATATCAAATTCATGTACATTTTTATATACAATCCATCTGTAGAAGTACTGATTGATACAGATATCAGGAAGATGGATGCACTTAGAATTGCTACATACACTCCTACACTTATTCAAATATTTATCTGCAGCTCTCCACAATTGTACTAGATTGTTAAAGCGGCGGTGGGGGGGGGGGAGACGGGGGACCCTCACTACTGACATAAAAGTCTTTAGGGCTTTGCTGTGCTTTCTGTCTGCTTTCCTGGGAGCTTTCCTCTCTATAACAAGCCAGTTGTTTTCATTAAGTGCTAATTACTTTTCGTAAGCATGAGGTCTGTGTGACACAGCCGCTCACATTATGTGGGTAAAATGTCTTGCTAATAATAGATAAATATACAGTATGGAAGAATCAAATAGGGCAATGTACAATTTCATCTCAGTTAAGCAAATTGAAACCTCACTTTTAGAGGTCAAATACTGGATAATATTTAACTAGGCAAATTTGAAGGAAGTAGAAGGCTTCCTTTTTCAAAAAATGTCAAGCAATTCGTAATAACAGGTTCTACAAGCAAAGGTGGCATTGGATGAGAAATTTAGGGTAAAAGGAAAATTGTTACCTCAGGGAGAAAAATATGTTTAGGAAACAGAAACAGCATCCCTTTTTGAAGCACTATGCAAGCTACACTGAGCTTTTTCTCTCTGTGTGTGAAAATGGAGTCATATAAACCAAAGTCACTGCTTAGTTCTTGTATATGATAGTGATACTTTTTATTTAGTGCATTTCAAGTATTCAGTTCTTACAACAATTCTTACAACAACCTTGCAGGTAGGGAGGGGGAGAAATCTGGCTCAGTTTGCACCTTAAATTGAATCTACCTAAGTTACATTTTCTGAAACAAGATTATGGTCATTCTTCACAATCCACCCTTCTCTGACGTTTGCTTTGCAATTCTCCAACAGCTGCTTCTGGTGACTGCAGTGGATATATTAGTGAACATAACATACAAAATGAACTTTATTAGGAAAATGGCTGTAGATGTGTGTGTGCTAGGCAAAATTGCATAGAAAATTGCATATTTTTGGAGAATGTGGATGAATTTTCATGAGTTTTATTTTAAATTGCAAACTGATGTGGAAACATGGAAAACTGGAAAAATGAGAAACCAAAAGAAAGCAGAATTGACAGACTTGGCAATCCGTGCTAGCAGGCTAGGTTAACATAGGCTTGTTTTATTATTCTGCATATTGTTGTGGGGGGGGGGGCAGGGGGACTTAAGCTGAAATTATATAGTGGCTTTTATATCAACTAGTAACTTCATGGTAGAGCAAAATTGTAACCAAGGATATTCACTACTCTATTACTTTTCATGTCAAGCAACACTAGGGCCAGAAAGCTTTTAGTCACATATATAGTACTTTGGCTCTGCACATTCATCACCCGTGCAATTGGGATTAATGAGAGGGCTCCCAGATCAGAGTGCGCTACTTGCATGGAGGCTGCAATACTAGCCATTTCAGTTTTAGAAGGACATTCTCAATATAGTAAATCCATGGAACTGAAAAGTAAGATTCACTCAGATGTCATGCAGATAATACATAGTACTCCATACCTGAATTGCTGAAATCACTCTTCCTCAATGAGCTGAAAGGAGAATTGGGAAGGTGGTTTACATCATTGGTCCAATTTGGGGCCGGCTGGTCCATGAGGCGGACTGAGGCAGCTGCCTTGGATGGTGGAACCCCTGCTGGAAAAGTGAGGTGAAGTGGCCGCTGCTTCCAGGTTCCCGGAATCCACGGCGCAGTTGTGCAAAATGCTCACTGGCAGCAGTTCACCAGGTTTCAGATGGGGGACAGTCCCAGCCTTATTCAGAGGTGCCAGGATAGGATCAGGGACACCACATATGCGAAGCTCGGCCACTGAGCTATGACCACACAGCATTTAACAAAGCATTACATTAACTAGCCGTGCCTCTGCCAATGATCAAGATCAGGGGTCAGCAAACATTTACAGCCAGGGGGCCAGTCCACTGTCCCTCAGACCTTGTTGGGGGGCTGGACTATATTTTGGGGAAAGAAAAAAAAGAACAAATTCCTGTGCCCCACAAATAACCCAGAGATGCATTTTAAATAAAAGCACACATTCTACTCATGTAAAAACACCAGGCAGGCCCCAAAATAACCCAGAGATGCATTGTAAATAAAAGCACACATTCTACTCATGTAAAAACACCAGGCAGGCCCCAAAATAACCCAGAGATGCATTGTAAATAAAAGCACACATTCTACTCATGTAAAAACACGCTGATTCCTGGACCGTCCGTGGGCTGGATTTAGAAGGCAATTGGACCGGATCCTGCTCCTGGCCTTAGTTTGCCTACCCATGATCAAGATCTTTCAATAATGTCAACTTACAGGTAAGTTCCATTCAGCAAAGGCCTCCAGCAACTTCAAATAAATGTTTATTGCTTCCTGGTTCAGCCAGTTTTATGCATCCTATTGATCCCAGTTGTGGGAATAGCGAGTGATTTCCCTTCAACAGTCTTTATTTTAATTGTCCTGTGCTAGTTTCCAGAGGGAGTCCTTACTGATTTCCACCCATTATATTTTGATTTTGTCTTTAAAATCACAATATTTGCATTGGTATTTTGCCGTATAAAACAACTGACAAGAAATTACTAATAGGGCATTGTCTGTATGCTCTGCAAACAGTGAGTGAACAAAGGCAATTTCAGAGAAAAGGGCTAATGCAGAGGCAACCAAAGGCTTATTCCCTATGGAATTTGGGTAAAACAAGACATTAGTAGCTTCTCTATGACACATGGATAAGAAAAAATGTCTTTAGCACAAAAGGAAAGCCAACTAAATAAATTTGATCTGTCTGCAGGCCCCAACTGCACAATGCCTGGCAATTAATACCACCACATTTCCTCTGGAAAGAACTTCATTTAAATCCACATTTATTCCCCAGTTGTCATTAGATGAAGCAGATTTTTTTTAAAAAATCCCTTCCCTTCTGTAATCTCTGATACAACGTATCCATGCAGTCGCCATTGCTATTTTGTGGGGTTGGGTAAAACACAACCTATAATGAAGAGAGGGCATTGCAGAGGGGGCCATTTTGATGTGGAGCTGTCATTTTTCAGAATATCTGAATCAGAAAACGTTTATAGTGTTAGGCAGGCTTCCTCAACCTCGGCCCTCCAGATGTTTTGAGACTACAATTCCCATCATCCCTGACCACTGGTCCTGCTAGCTAGGGATCATGGGAGTTGTAGGCCAAAATCATCTGGAGGGCCGAGGTTGAGGAGGCCTGGTGTTAGGTCTCATCTGCACAATATCATTAAAAATGTTGTGCGCTACCCCCAATATTTGCCAAGCGGTAAATTCCAAGGGGGTTCCAGGTGCTTGTTTTTCCATTAGCGATTCAGGCACATCAGAGACTAGTGTTTTAAGATATATGGTTTATTTGACACCTGGGTCTAGGCAGAGGACGAGAATTCACAGGATTACATCTCAGGAGGGGTTTGTTCCTCACAACAGTGCAGCATTGGAATCCACTGAATCCAATGAATGCAAACCATTCTCTTGCCTCTGTCCTAGCCTGCCAAGATGGCAGGACAAAACAACTAGGATATATAAGCAGATAATTAATATGTAAACTGGCTGTGTATATGGAGCCCTGAATCTTAATTTTTATTCTGTTATATTTAATATAGTCAATTCCCCCCCCCCCCACTCTACTAGATTTGTCTTGGTTATTTCAAAAGACCAGCTAATTTCAGTGGAAATACTTTTTAATGGGATTGGAGTGGAGCCTTTAAATATTATACAAATGTTCTAATTATAACAATGAGTGTGGTTGTTAAACTGCTGAGCAATGTTTTGGAATAAATTAGATCCTTAGTTTCTGCTTTTCAGCTTCATGACTTACTACACTCGTCTGTGTTCTTAAGTTGTGCAATATTGGCCTACCCAAATCTGCTAGAGGGTATTCTTACATAAAACAAAACATGAAACATGATCAAGCAAGCAGGAAAGTTTGAGTGATACCAGTTTGACTGAAAAGCAAGTTCAGCCTGGTTCATTTTTGCACTTTTGACTTTTCACTCTATTGACCTTCCAAAAGCGTAAGTGCGTTTTGTAAAATCCTGATGGTCTTTTTGAAACAAAACAATATTTTCATTGGAGAAATACAATACCAACATTTATTTATTTAAAATAGCCTTGCTCTTTCCTTCTCCATAAAATCAAGTCAACTTCCAGTTATTTTAATAATTTGCTTGTATAGCCCTTCTATGAGGCTATTGTTTTATAAGCCTGTTGATGAGTCAGGATCTCATACTGTAGAATAATGTAAAGGTTATCCGTGATAGACAAGCAGGGTCCTGCAACAAAGTTGCTGCAGCATGAAGCACTTCAATTCAGTTTTCTAGTCATTCAATTTCTTTTGGCCTCCTGATATCCCATTCTTCCCCTGTTGGGCATGCTCAGTCCTCATTGACTTGCTTTCTTCATCTTTCCACCTCCACCCCGAACCCTCATTTTTATTTTTGGGTACCTGGGGTGGACACACTTGTGTCCAGTCCACCTACATCAAAATCTTGGGTTTCTCCATTGATTTTTAAGGGTAGCTCTCCTGTCCTGTCCTTGGGGACATTTTAAAATAGCTTCTTAGAGTGGTGAGGAAATGGCCTCTCTATCCAGACAAGGTGGTGATTCTTTCTGCATACCGTATTGTCTGAATTCAGGCCACACTATCTTTCCAAATCTGACTTGTATAAAACCTGAGAGCAGCCTATAATCACACTCTTAGAGGTAGAGATGCTGTGACTGAAGAGATCTCATTTTAGGGGTGTGGCTTATGTTCAGACCAATGCGGTAGACCAGGGGTCGGCAAACTTTTTCAGCAGGGGGCCGGTCCATTGTCCCTCAGACCTTGTGGGGGGCCAGACTATATTTTTTTGGGGGAAATATGAACGAATTCCCACAAATAACCCAGAGATGCATTTTAAATAAAAGGACACATTCTACTCAGGTAAGCCACCCCCCTGACTCTCCACTCCCTTCTCCACAGCACCAGATGAGCCCCGGTGGCTGCTTACCTGTGTCTTGCGAGTGGCAGGGGCCGGCGGTGGCGGGATGATGAGCGGTGCGCAAAGGGCTCCGGAGAGGGGCTGGCAGCAACAAAGCCCAGCCCCCTTCCTCCCGGCTCTAGGCAGGGTGGGGAGAAGCCAGGGGGAGGGAGGGAGGAGGTGCTGCCAAATGTGCGCGATGGCGCAGCGCAAACAGTCAGATCCACGCCAATCCACACGGCGATTCCTGGACTGCCTGTGGGCCGGATCCAGAAGGCAACTGGGCCGGATCCAGCCCCCGGGCCTTAGTTTGCCTACCCATGTGGTAGACTTATCAGTTTGTGTGTCCTCTCCTTTTCCAGCCACTCTTTTCCATTTCCCCATGGGGTTACTCTAGGTCTGCTAATGTGCATGGGTGGCACAGCTTTGGCTCTGGATCCATCAACACAGGAAGACTCAAATCACAAACAGAGGAAATGACTTCCTTCAACAATGAAATGATTACTGTATCAGAGTAATTATTTCTGGCATTCTAATAGTTCATCATTTTTGCCATGGTTGCGCAACTCTGGATGCAAAGTCTGATTTGACACCTGACATACGGTATATTTTTTATGGCTGGTTTTGCATCGCCAGAGAGTTTCTCCTGCCCGTCTCCTTTCCCCTGCAAGACAATGGCAAGAGCAGAATTCTGTAAACTACTAAGCTCGGCATCTGACTACAGTCAAGAAACAAAGTTGGATCAATAGCTACAGCTTTACATCAATATCTCAATTTCTGTCAGGGCATCAGCAACAAGAAGCTTATTGTGCAAGGCAGTGAAAATATGCTTTCCAAATGCACTATTGACAAAAAAGCAAGACATAATAAGAAATTAAATGAAGCTGAATAAACACCCACACAGAATGGCAGACATTAGCTTGAAACAATAAGCAAAAAGAAACTAAGACATTTCAACACAAGACCTTTGTGCTTCTGGGATGCACTATTATTTGGTGCACTTAGTACACACTGTGGCATGAAAAACAAGGACGTAATGTCTGGACAAGGCTTTGAAGGAGTGTCACTTCTCTACACAAGTTAGCATCGCACAGTGAGACTCCCAAAAATGCTGAACCAAGGCTGAATGATTAAACATTCATTTTCTGGAGTAGTCTACGGCTGGAAAAACATAACTGCTTGTCCTCAGCTGATTAGAATGGGACATAATAAAACAACTGCAACTCAATAACTGTGCCATCCACTAACTGTGCCAGTCAACCAAGCAAGTAGTGGCAGGGATCTGAGTCTTGTACAGTGGTATCTCTGGTTACGAACTTAATTTGTTCCGGAGGTCCGTTCTTAACCTGAAACCATTCTTAACTTGAGGCTAATGTGTGTCCTCTTTAGCTAATGGGGCCTCCTGCTGCACACAATTTCTGTTCTCATCCTGAGGTAAAGTTCCTAACGTAAGGTACTACTTCTGGGTTGGTGGAGTCTGTAACCCGAAGTGTTTGTAACCCGAGGTGTTTGTAATCCGAGTTCCCACTGTATGTGTTTTTTCCGTAGGCAAAGCTGAGCACAGGAAGTGGCCCCAAGCCATGGCCACATTCTGTGTTGAGCCAGGGGCTTCAGGATTAAGGTAGAAGTTCAAAGCACACATTTGCCTTCAGGAAGGACAGAGAATGAGAGTCACACATGAGGTTTTCCCTGGAAGTACAACAATATAGGCAGCTTACACTCTCTGCCACCTGCCGCTTTAAAAGGCCAATTTCCTAATTACAAGTATATGCTTCATGTCAACTGTGGAAGGAAGTAATGGTGCATAACCACCTCTTTCACCAGGTGAGCCCACCCTGTGCAGGTACTACCAGTTGCTAGGAAGGACATAAGAAGAAAACTGAGAATAAAGACGAGAAAGGGAGAAGGACAAAACAGAAAATGACAGAATAATATCCTTTTTGTTATTTAATTTCTAAATCATCACATGCATAGAATTGTGATACCATTGATGTCAGTTGGGCTCAATAATCTAAATCACGAACAAAATCAGGCTAAATTGATGAACAGAGTAATATCTGTTTAATTATTCCTCCATGACTTTTACATGTCTATTCTTATTTTACTTGTTCAGATTTAGCATCAGTGGAGTAAATGTAATTCATATGTTAAATTATATTTCTGCATGTGGATCTGCTGTTTTGGGTGTTGAGAAGCTTGCTCCTTTTGGAAGGAAGACTTCTACAAGTGACCCCATAACAGATGTGCGTGCACAATCTCATAGACAGGTTATGTACTACTGCATGGCGGTATTCAATATTTTTCACTGCTAATTCATTAATCAGCATACAACCTGCATTGCTACTGTGGTTCTCTGAATCAGTATTCTATCCTATGGAAAATGAATGGCTTATTTTTTTTAAAAAAATGGTAGAAAAATGTGAAGAGTTGCTTCTTTTTCTTTGTCTTCTAGGTATAACTGCTGTATAAATGATTGCATTCTGACTGTGGCATTTGAGGTGGGGGGTGGAATATTTTGAGTTCAGTCTTAGCGCCTGATAAAATAAGTGTACAAACTTTGATCTGGAAGAAAATTGTGGTATTTTTACAGTATGTGAACCCAGCCATCTGATTTATAGTTCAATCTGTTAATGCACTCTGCTATTAGGCCACCTGGCAGTTTTATGCATTGTGAATTTAAAGAGGAGCTCAACGTAACATAAGCTTTACAAGCTGGGGAAATATTATTGAAATGAAACATGAACGAGAACCATTTAAACAATAAAATAATGTGTGCAGACAATATATTCTTTCATTTTAGTATAAATACAAGGGCCAGAGTTTTATATGCTGAAGTTAGATGAGGTTCTTAGAAGACTCCGAAGGATGAAACTTCGTTTTATAAGCCCAGTAATCCTGCAGCTTTTGAAGTTCCCCTTGGGAAAATTGAAAACTCAGGCATGAATGATGTCTGAGATAGCTATGGTGGAAGATCATTCCCCGCCCCATCTTGCACCTGATTCTTTAACAACATTCTGTGTAGCAAAGTACATTAGATTCAGGCTTGGCCTATGATGACAAGGGACAAGTCTCCAGTCTGGAATCAGAGATGTGCCTCTGAGGTGTCCCGTCGTGCCCACAGAGCTCTCCCTCAGCAACCTAGGAGCACCCAGTGTTCAGATCTGAGGTGCCTTCAACATTCCAAAGAATCAGCACAAAAATATAACAAATCCCAACCACAGCCAATCACCCAAGGGTAGCCATGGGGTAGTGCTGGATCAGACTAGAGCCATCGCCCATCTAGTCCAGCTCTAAGAGAGGGCAACCTGCCAGTGGTAGAGGAACCCTCTCCTGCTCCCAGGGTGGGGCAAACCACCCAGTAATACACGTGTGACGTCCGTATGGACTGCGCATATGCAGCGTCCCGTACGGACTGTGCACGCCCTTGGCCACTCTACAGCTGGGGGGAGGCAGGGGCCATCTTGTCACCCCCTAGAGTGGCACCTGGGGCACTCCCTCTGCCCCCCACTTCGTATGCACCTGCAAGCTTATGGGAAGCCCACAAGTGGGAGCTGAGTGGAGCACCACTCTCCCCATTCATGTTCCCCAGCGACTGGGAAAGGCATACCTCTTCCAGTGCTGGTATTCTGATAGATACTTCAAAGGTAATATTTTAAATAGCTACCTAGAATAAATACTGGAGCTAGTACACAAGCATTATGATTAGTAGCCATGGAAAGCTTTATCCCCCAGGAATTCGTCTAATCCCCATTTAAAGTTCTCCAAGTTGTTCCCCATTACTACAACTTGTTCTATAGTTGATAGGATCATAGATTGGTGGAGTTGGAAGGGACCCTGAGGGTCATCTAGTCCAACCCCTGGCAATGCAGGAATTTCAACTAAAGCAGAAGGCTTGGTTTTCTTTTTTTTTTAAAGAAGATATTTATTAAGATTTTCCATTTTATGCAAACCAAAAAGAAAAAGAAAAAAGGAGAAAAATTAAAAAGAAAAAATATTAAAAACACATAAGTTTCATATCATATTTTCCAATAACATATTTCCTTGACCTCCTCATACCTCCCCTTCTTGTATTCCAGTTCAAATTGTTCATCCAGCAAATCCTTATCTCATAGCATTACAGCTATAAACCTTATTTTCTATCCATCTTGTTAAATTATTGTAACTTATACTCTTACTTATGTACAAAAAAGAACTATTTTTTCATATTCTTTTGTACCATTACAGCTGATAACCCCTTAATTTCAATCCAACATCACTCAGTATTCCTTAATGTTACAATATTTTTGCAAATAGTCTTTAAATTTCTTCCATTCTTCTTCTGCCGATTCTTCTCCCTGGTCACGGATTCTGCCAGTCAATTCTGCCAGTCTCATAAAGTCAATCAATTTCATCTGCCATTCTTCCAGAGTGGGTAGATCTTGCGTCTTCCAATACTTTGCAACGAGTATTCTTGCTGCTGTTGTAGCATACATAAAGAAAGTTCTATCCTTTTTTAACACCAATTGGCCGACCATGCCAAGGAGAAAGGCTTCTGGTTTCTTCACAAAGGTATATTTAAATACCTTTTTCAATTCATTATAAATCATTTCCCAGAAAGCCTTAATCCTTGGGCACGTCCACCAAAGGTGGAAAAAAGTACCTTCAATTTCTTTACATTTCCAACATTTATTATCGGGCAAATGGTAAATTTTTGCAAGCTTGACTGGGGTCATGTACCACCTATATATCATTTTCATAATATTTTCTCTTAAGGCATTGCATGCCGTAAATTTCATACATGTGGCAGAAGGCTTGGTTTTCAGCACCTTGATCATCTTGGTTGTTCTCCTCTGCACATGTTCCAGCTTGTCAATATCCTTTTTAAACCCATTTTTTTTCTAAAGTAAAAATTCCCAAATGTAATCTTGATTCATATGGGAATCATTCTAGCTTCTCAATCATTTTGGTTGATCTTTTTCTGTACCTTTTCTAGCTGTTCAATATCCTTTCTGAGGTGCAGTGACCAGAACCGTAAATAGTATTTCCATTGTGCTCGCACCATAGATCTGTATAGCAGCAGCATGATATTGGCAGCTTTATTTTCAATCCCGTTCCTAATGATCCCTAACACTGAATTTGCTTTATCCACAGCTGACGCACACTGTGTCAACGTTTTCCTCAAGTTATCCACCATGACCCCAAGATCTCTTTCCTGGTCACTCACTGCCAGTTCAGACTCCATTAGCATATATGGGAAGTTAGGATTTTTTTGCCCAAACATGCATGACTTTACACTTGAAACACATTCTACATTTTAATACCCATTCACTCAGTCTGGAGTGTTCCTTTTGGAGCTCCTCACAATCACTTTTTGTTTTTACTACCCTGAACAATTTGGTCAACTTGGCCAACTCACTGCTCACCTGTAGTTCCAGTTCACTTCTGAATAAATTAAAAGCAGAAGGAGTCCTCAGGACCTGTCTTCTTATGCCATCCCATTGTGAGTTCATCAGTTTATTCCTACTGTTTGCTTCCCAGCCATTCATCAGTTACCGATCCATAACTACCGACCTGCCTGCTCCTTCTGGGGGAGTACAGTCCCATCCAGGGCAGGCCATCTCCTCACTTCTCAGACAAGAGAACTCCGGATGCATAATGCCTCTGTCTTTTCAGGAGTCAGCTTCAACTTATTAGTCCACATCCAATCAAAGCCGTAGCTCTTGCGCCCCTGGCAGAACCATCCAGATTGCGCCCCCTAGCCATGGACAAATTGGCTCTTCTTTCTGCCTCTCCTCCAACCCACCCCCTGCTTCAGCCATTCAATTCACCCTCTATTAAAAACCTTTTCTTATGAGGCAATAATCAATATTTTTATTTATAGACATATTTATGGATATATTTTAAGTTGATTTTGGACCCCTGGTGGGAGCCCACCTCACCATCCCCTAGTACGGCCCTGCATCCAACCCATGATGGCCCCCAAGCACTAGTGGAAGACTTCAGGTGGCTCTCCTGGTTTGGTTTAAGCATAAATATAGTTGGGTGTTATATAGAAACACCTGAAAGAGCTATCCCCATGCACATGTTCGCAACTCTGACCTCTGGGTATAAGGCGGTACAAATATAATAATCTCAAAATTCACTTTTAAAATGTTGAACCCAAACAGCAGCTATACTGATATTAATGGTAAGCACAGAAAAGTCCTTGGCGTTGACAATGTTGAGTTGGATGGATCAATGGTCTGACTCAGTATAAGGCTGCTTCCTGAGTCCCTTGTTAGTTTACAGTTAGATTTTACTGAAAATGGAGATAAATACAACTGTTAAATTTTCAGCCAAGTCTTCGTTTCTCCAGGAGTTGAGGCCATGATTGATCCAAGGTGAGCATATTTCTATGCTGGGCTGCATGCCTGTATTTATATATCTATTCTGAAGTATGTGCTGTGAAAAGGTGAATTCAGTGAGATATGTAGAAACGACGGAGCATTGCTTGTCACTGCAGGCTTGAAGCCATTGAAAGCCTGATCAGTCTAGCTTGCTGTTTCCCAGCAGAGCTCTGCCCACAGACCCCAGGTTGACCTTTTGATTACTTCCTGTTCCAGGCAGTGGCCTCCCATCAGCAGAGGTTATGAGTTAGCGGTGTGTATGATAATAAATTACCATGCTCTTACCTTCGAAAATATTACAATATTATGCTCTGCTTAATGCTAATATTCTTCCTGCTATTCCCTGTTTGCAGGCCACTCATCTTGAGCTCTCAGAGGTGTGACATTCTGCCAGGATCCTGAGTAATCTGTAGCAAATCAACAATTTCCATATCATTGGCAAGGGAAAGCATTTCAGACTTGTTGAACCCTAGTTATTATAGGCTTGAACAACTCCTGATATAGAAGAAAGATATGCATGATTATGCAGGCAAGTGCAAGTGAGGCTGACTCCCGCAGACTGCAAATCTAATTGACAATTTTTGTTGCCCTTCTCCGGCTATTTAGGAGAAGTGGCGAGGTCAGTGGTAATGACGCATCTCATGGTCAGGGGAAAGAAAGCAGCCCACCTTCCTGGTGGCTGGCCTTAACTTTCTCAAGTAAAACGAGATGAGAAATCTTTTTTTATTGAATAATAAAAGGTAAAAAATGGCGCTTATAAAAAGAAACAGACTATTGTGCAGATGTGAATCACAGTAGGCAGAGGATGAGTTCTCCGTTCTGTGCAAGTAGCACTGTGTGGGTGACTGAACCAGATCACATTCCTTTCTGTTATGCACTATCATCATTATCGCTATCAAAATCAGAGAGCAGAAACATTCATCTTATTCCCATTGTCCTCTCTCTCTAGCATCTGCACTGAAAGAATTATACTTTTCTTAAGTTAAGGTAAACAAGGACACAAGCTACATACCGTCCAATGTTTCCCCGATGAAAATAGGGATGTCCTATTCCATAATAATAACAATAATACTAATCATAATTTTACTATTTATACCCTGCCCATCTGACTAGGTTGCCCTTTTTGTTGGCTCCATACAAAAGTTCATTCAACCATACATTTGCATCTGATGCTAAGTAAAATTGTGCTTAGACAGTAGCTTAATTAAGTGGTTACACACTAGAGTTTAAATCATATTTCATCACATTTCAATTTTATTTATTTCCTGGCAAAACTCCACACTCAAATTTACTCACAAAAATTTAAATGGACAGTCTTTATTAGATCAATCAATTAATATAAACTTTACACAGTTGACTATTAATTTCTCTTATCAAACATTGGCTGGTTCACATGTAATACTAAGCCAAACCATGTGTAAGTGGGAGTGCATGAGTATGCAGACATCCACAGAAAAAGAAATACAACTGCTTTATCCCTGCGGTCGCCATGCTACCTTAAGCTAAGCCATGGTTTGGCTGAACCTGAGCTTGTGGTTTGATAACATCATCAAATAATGAAAATTCAAGTCATGTGCGTGCATGTGCAAAGCAGCAATCATTATTCTTTTTCTGGTGTACAGATTGCTTGGGGAAGGGCTGTAGGTCAGTGGTAGAGCATCTGTTTTGCTTGTGAAAGGTCCCAGGTTCAGTCTTCAGCATCTGAAGGTAAGGCTGGGTAGGGCTTCTCTAGGAAACTCTGGAGAGATGCTGCCAGTTGTTACAAGTGTGTGTCTCTACGGGACTCACATCTATGCAGCCAGAACTCATGTATGCTCATATACGCACTGCTGAGAGGTTTAGGAACCTTTGAGCCAGTGTGGTGTAGTGGTTAAGAGCGGTGGACTCGTAATCTGGTGAACCGGGTTCGCTTCCCTTCTCCTCCACATGTAGCTGCTGGGTGACCTTGGGCCAGTCACACTTCTCTGAAGTCTCCCAGCCTCACTCACCTCACAGAGTGTTTGTTGTGAGAATTGTTGGAACCCAATACTAAGAATTTGTCAAGAATGTATAACTTGCTGTTGAAATGGAATACACAGGATGAGATGGTTAAATCAGTTATGATTAAATGGGCACAAGACATTGGTCATGACATTATGTTTGCTGACTGGGAACAGTTATGGACCACCGGTATAAAGTTTACGGCATGTAATGCCTTAAGAGAGAACATTATGAAAATGATTTATAGGTGGTACATGACCCCAGTCAAGCTTGCAAAAATCTATCATACGCCCAATAATAAATGCTGGAAATGTAATGAAACTGAAGGTACTTTCTACCACCTTTGGTGGACGTGCCCAAGGATCAAGGTCTTCTGGGAAATGATCTATAATGAAATTAAGAAGGTCCTTAAGTGTACCTTTCATAAGAAACCAGAGGCCTTTCTCCTGGGCATGGTGGGCCAATTGGTGTCAAGGAAAGATAGGACGTTCTTTATGTACGCTACAACAGCAGCAAGAGTTCTTTTAGCAAAGTATTGGAAGACACAAGAACTACCCACGCTGGAAGAGTGGCAGACGAAGGTGATAGACTATATGGGACTGGCTGAGATGACTGGCAGAATCCGTGACCAAGGGAAAGAGACGGTGGAAGAAGATTGGAAGAAATTTAAAGTTTATCTTAAGAACTGCTGTAAAATTAATGAGTGCTAAAATGTCATGGGTAATGTAAAACAGAATTGCAGTGACAAATAATTGGGTAAGAGAAAAAGGATTAAAGAAAGTGACTTATAAGTAATTGAAATTAGGGGTTGCTGGAAAAGTTTAAAACAGGGATGCAGAAAAGGGAGGTATGGGGAAGTCGTTGAAATAAGGTTTAAGAAAAAGAGGTTATGAAATTATACGTGTTTATATGTTTGTTTGTTTATGTGTTGTTAGTTGTATTGTGTTTTAATATATGTTGGAAAATCAATAAAAAATTATTAAAAAAAAAACCAGAGTGTTTGTTGTGGGGGAGGAAGGGAAAGGAGAATGTTAGCCGCTTTGAGACTCCTTTGGGTAGTGATAAAGCGGGATATCAAATCCAAACTCTTCTACTTCTCTTCTTGCTGGGGTTATGATGTGCACTTGTGGATGTGTGCTAACCCTTAACCTCATGCCCACAATAGTCTCTCACACAGAGGAATAAATAAATTTTGCTTATTCTATGGAATAGGAGCGACGGAACAGGATGCACTTTTATTGATACCTCTGAAGTATGTTCCTGCCACTGAACATCCCAGAATCTGTCTCTCAACTTTACCCCACTCACTACAATCATTGGAGTACTAAGCCAGCCTCTTATCATATGCAAAACCCTTCACCTGTATAATTGTAACTCCATTTCTTGGTCACATTATTCTGACCCTCAGAACTGGGTTTGCATATTGTACATAATCTCGTCGCACGGATCCCGTCAATGTGATTTCTTAAGTTAAAGTTTTGCAAGAAGAAATGGGAACCATTCAAGGAGCTTTGAGAAACATTTTGCCCTTAATCTGTACGTAAAGCAGACAGTTAAGTCTAAGGGAGGAAAATATGAATATAACTGATGACAGATTTCATTTCAGCCTGCTAGTGCTTATTAAGATGTCTACAAACAAAAAAGGCATTATCTGAGTACATCTCTTTTGGCAAACAAAGGAAACTTTTAATTGCTTTAATCAGCATTTGCTTTGTCTTTGCAGTGACATAGAAAAACAAGTTGGGTCTAATCACCAAATGTCTTCCAGGGGAAGTCTTTTACAAAGAATTTTACGTGAGAACAATGCTCCTTGTGTCACAAAGATGAAATATAAAAATCATTCAAGTGCTCAATGCTATAAATGCAACATTATTCAGCTACTCTATAATTCACAGCTTACAAGGGGAACAAAATTGTGCACCTTCTTTGTTCTCTGTAAAGAAATTCTTCCTTACCCCCACAAAGTTGTTTGCTAGACAAAAAGAAAAAGCCAACTGTTTCACTCCCATGCACAACGATTCAAAGCCATCTTTTCTTGAAATTTTCAGTTCAGTGAATCATGGTCTAGATCATATAGTCAAAACATTGAGTCAGATGGGGCCAATTGTAGGGGAACCAGAAGATTATTAAACTTATGGGGATCCAGGTTTGGGGGAGAATAAGATCCCATTTATTAATACCTAACTTCCATATAGATATATAGGTACATAGCTATAGATATTCAAGCATTCTACTTTCAACCAAGATGACATGTGATATGGGAAACTTTTTGTGATAGATTTCACAAATGTAGGTGATGGTCCTTGACCATTATTAACTCCACAGATTGTGCTAGTTCAGAAGTAGAAGAAGAAGAAGAAGAAGAGTTTGGATTTGATATCCCGCCTTTCACTCCCTTTAAGGAGTCTCAAAGCGGCTAACATTCTCCTTTCCCTTCCTCCCCCACAACAAACACTCTGTGAGGTGAGTGGGGCTGAGAGACTTCAGAGAAGTGTGACTGGCCCAAGGTCACCCAGCAGCTGCATGTGGAGAAGCGGAGATGCGAACCCGGTTCCCCAGATTACGAGACTACCGCTCTTAACCACTACACCACACTGGCTGTGGGCAATCTGTGTCCTCCAGGTAATGTACAACACACATCATCCATGATGATTGTCAGCTAGCCATGGTGACTGGGTCTGATGAGAGCTGGACTCCAAGAACAACTGGATGGCACCATTTACGCTCCTGTGCTATCACTTTCAATCCACATTCAACTTCTTTCAGCACAGGAGTAGTTTGCTACGTGCCTTTGAAATGTCAATGAGCATTAATTGTGTCTCTGTAGGCAAGGGGACATGGAGCAAGGCTTCTACTGATGACCATAAAGGGAGGGCAAACTCATGTGTGGAGAAGTTGGTCCTCCAGATAAACTGACTGTCCTCAAACCATTTAATGCTTAATAGGTAATTAGCAGGACCTTAAATTATACCAGAAGCCATTGCAGCTCAAATAACAGAGTAATAAGCTCTGCGAAGTGGATTTCAGATAGCATCCTCATTGCATTTTGCATTAGCTAAAGTTTCTGAATCCTTTTTAAAGGGCTGGTCCATGTAGATCATGCTGCAGTAACCCAACCTGGATTTGTCCAAGACTTGTGTGACGGTGGCTAGATCTTAATTTTTCTTCAGGAAAGGGCACAACTAGTGCACAAGCCAAAGCTGTGCAGATTCACTGCCAGCCTCACTATCAGCCTGAACATTCAGGGGGACAGATGAGTCAGACTCCAGACCTGATCCTTTAAATGCAGTGGTGTCCAAACTTTTTTCAAAGAGGGCCAGCTTTGATGAAGTGAAGGGCCAAACGGCCAACCAAAGGGCCAACCAAAGTTGTTAACCTTTTTTTAGGATTGACGTTGTTGAGCTTTTTTCATGATTTTTACCCCAAAGTTTGTTGAACTTTTTTTAGGGCCAGATCAAACCGACCAGCGGGCTGGATTAGGCCCCCCAAATGGACTTTGGACATGCCTGCTTTAAGGGGAATGCAACCCAATTCAGAATAGGATGTATTCCTAATCCCAGATTATATTTTCTATTGAATAGCAGCATTACGGGATTAAGCCTCGTTTTATTTTCCCATGTCTAATCCATATCTGTGTTCAAGTTACATTAGTGGATCCCTATCTAACCAGCCTCCTTGAAATTTGATGAAAAGAACAAAGACAGGTGAACCCAGGCTCCATACAGAGTCTTTGTCCATCTAGCTCTGTGGTAAATGGCAATGGTTCTCTAGGGCAAGGGTGGTGAATGCGGCCCTCTAAGCATCTCTGTCTGGCCCTTATCATTTTCCCCAGGCCACACCCCTCACCAGCCCTCCTCTGTGCCCTCCTCATGCTTCTGCAGGAACGGGTCCTTGAGGTGTAATAATGCCTCTTGTTAACTGGGATGGAGGTTTGTGCAGAAACCTCTGACTTTTCTGTGGCTGAAACATCGTGTACTGTTCAAAGACAGGGGTCGGCAAAGTTTTTGTGGCTTGGGCCAGTTCATGGTCCTGCAGATGCCGTGGTGGGCTGAAGTGTGCATGCGCACGCATGGGCAAACACTATTTCTGGTCTCCTTCCAGCACGGAGGAAGTGCACGCAGCTTCCCATTGGCCAAGCCCTGTTCAAAGGTAAGAGTCGCACCATTGATGCAGCTGCTTTTGCTTCTGATCTCACCCACCACTGGCATATGAGCTGTCAGAAGATTCTCCACAATGAAACACAGCTCTCAGGCTGAAAATGGTTCCCCTCCGCTGCTCTATGGTCTCAGACAGGGGTCTTTTCTGTGGGAATGTTCAGGGGTGCAGGAGAGGATATATTGTGAGATTATATCCTAATCCAATTTGTGCTAACAAGTTCCCAAAATATCAGCAGAGTTTATAGACATTCCCCTTTAAGTTCGCAACGGTAACGCTTGCACAGGTTCGCTAGAACCTCTATAATAATTACTCTGGTAATTTCCCCTTTGTTCCCTCTTAAAATACAAGACACGACACAGTCTTTATAAAAGTATAAAAGAGTTTACTCACGTTCTGTTCACAATATGATCCCAGAAGGCAGACAGGCTTAAAAAGGTTACATGCATTCGGAATCTATCTTATAGCAAGATAGTCCTTTCCTCCTCTCTGGGCTAAGAGCCAAGAGAGCATCTTTAGATGCTTCTTCTTCGAAAGAAAAATGGCAGAGTGAGAGATAGCTGCCTGCCCTGTGCTTTTATCATTTACCTGCACAGGTGAGGCCACACCCACCTCTGGTCACATGCGGAGGAAGTCCGTCCCCAGGAAGTTTACCTGCTTGCTAGACAGACATCCCTCCCCATGTTCTAACATGTACACTCTAGGAATGTTGTCATTGACTGCTCCTGTGTTTACATCCCACATTTTCCAGCAGGACCTGGAGACACCCAGTCAAACTCAAAGCCTCTTGCATGCAAAACATATTCTTGGCCAATGAGCTACAGAGAGTTTACCTGCATCTTAATAACACCCAGGCCTATATCATTGGACAGCCTCTGCCATGGGTTTCATGAAGATGCTAAACAGGATGGAACACTGTAGAAAACCACGGGCTAATACTACTATTTGTGTGTGCGCTCAGTAATCATGTCTTTTAAAAACAACAACATTAAAATGCACCCTCAGCGTTTGCCAAAAAGGAAAGTGATTTCCAAGGACAGATACTTGAGAGTAGGGGCTGTCCCTGGCAAATATGAATGGTTTCAGCATATGCTTTATGTTCCTCTTAACATCATTTGTGACAGGCAGTGTTCACAATACCAGGTTTCATATGGCTCCCTATTGCTAGCATCACATCATGGTGAAAACGGGGGTCATTTGAGTCTACCCCAAAGCAATGGAGGATAGAAATTCATGTGATAAAATTAGGACGAGAAATAAGGTTTAAACTAAGCCACATCCACCTCAGTATCTCCCAGTGAGTACCAGTCAATTATTTGTGGAGCTCAGCTGCATTAATGGGGAAATGTTACTTTCTTTTGCAATCAACAGCCTGCTTATGTGAACGATATTTTATGGTAACAACAGGTGGCACCAGTCCAAGGCTTTGACCCTCCTTGCTAGCATCCGATTGTAATTAAGCCGCTTTCTTTGTCTGCTCAAACGTCTCGATGTTTGGAGACTATTCACAAGACAGACTAAGCTGTGCCATAATCCCCAAAGCTTTTTATTTCATACCTCATTCACAAAACAAGCCTTTCACATGGTAAGAGATGGGCAGATTCATACAGACAATAGCACTTTAAGGATAAACACTCTTTAAAAAGCCACAGAAGAACCCAAAGGGGACCTTAATCATCAGCACAGACTGGCAGGTCATTTCCTGACACTTGCGGCGCAATGTTTGAAAATCAGCCAGAAATGACAGGTGTGAAGATTCTGCACTTCTGCCACACACATGATAATTCCAGGCTGAATACATTACGGAGCCTGATTATATTTAGAGTTATTCTGGAAAGATGCAGTAGTAATCCAATAATGAGAGAGAAAACACTACATTACTGTATCTGGTGCTGATCTAAATACAACATGGTTTTTCGTTCAAGAGCACCTGGTTGCTAGTAGCCCAAATTCTGCACAAGGAAATGCAGGATTCAGTGACCTGCATAAATATGCAAAGCATCAGGATTTTTAAAATTTTGAATAATTTATAGGGGTGTGTGAATGAGGAAGGACAATGAAGACGGATGCTCCACCTCCAATCCTTGGAAATCTTACAGTGCTCTGCTCTGTGTTGATTTCAACAGGCTGTTGGTCACACATTTTAACCCATATAGTTTCAGGACTAGAACTCTGTTTCAGGGGCGGGGGAGGATTTCTGAGATGCTTCTGAGTGCTGAATTCTGCACTTAGACTTTGCTCACACAGAACTGAAGAATGTACATAACCACCGGGAAAGAATCTAATATCCTTCCCTGTTGTTGAGAATTTTGTGGCAGATTGCTCTAATCTTTGTTGGAGATGGCTATTGTGGAAAAATCAGACGTCAGATGTTAAATACTCTTGTGCAGGAAGCAACAGAGGAAAAACACTGCTTGACTTTCTGATGAAACTCCTTGATTAAAATAATCTCAATAAGGAAAGGTGCATCCTATGATTATAAACCACATCTTAGTTACAGGAAACCATAATAAATAATGTGTGTGAAAGAGTCGGGGGGAGAATAAATATTGCATTTGAAATCCTGTATCACTGGTGGAAGAATAAATAGTAGTTTAGTTTAGTTTTTTTTAAGTGTTATTATTTCCAACAAATATCATTTATACCTATAAAAGACTGACATTCTTGAAACTAGGCCCAAGAAAATAAATTTTAAAAAGTAAAAAATAATGCTGCTCTTTATCTGTACATTTCATCATGAGACACATAACAATTACTAGAACAGAAATATTTTAGAAGTTGAAAGGAACAGCTGCAAGCTAACAAGCTACTACATGTTGAACATGTGCCCCAGCACCTTTTATATTTTCAATCCAAGCTGCTTCAGGAGAGGAAACTTAGGAAAGAGAGCCATAACAAGAGAAAGAGGAGATGTTTAACCCTTAACTCTGATCCCTGCGCCATATTCCCTCAGTTCAAACCGACCCAAACAGCTTCAGCCCATTGGGTTTCTGATTCAGGCTTTTTCTCATTACTTCAGAACCATTTAGGTTGTGGAATTTCCAGATTGTAACTGTCATGCTGTAAGAAAACAAACACACCCAATGCAAACTTGCATTTTGATGATGAGGAATGATGCATGTGCCTGTAGTGCGTTTGCTACAGACCTGCAAAGATCTGCCCTCCCTGCTGTTGGGGGTGGATTTGGCTTGCCATTTGGGTGGATGCTTTTGACAGAGCCAGTCCTCCCACGAGGCAGCGTGAAGCAATTGCCTCAGATGGCGAATTCCACGGGGGCAGCTGATCTGGCCTCCAAGGAATACATCACCACTGCAGGTGCCACGGTGGGAGCAACAGCTGTGTCGTGGTGCTTGGAGGCCAGATATTTCCCCATAATGCTGCCTCTACAGTGGCCCCTAACACCCTTTAGTAGATATAGAGGGAGCATGAGGGGCTGAAGGAGGGAGATGGGGAAAGTTCCATTGCGCAAGTGGAAATCTGTTGCACTAGCAGATAGTACCCTGGGTTTATTTATCCCATTGGTATAGCACTGATCCTTCAAATAACTGGCGTGTAGCTTCCATCGTCCCAACATCCTTGTGGGGTAGGTTAGGCAAAAAGAGGAGAACTTGCCCAGTGAAAGTCCTTAGTAGGCATCTGAGCCATCTCCAATCCAAATCTAATACTCTATAGCAGTTTCCTCCAGTTGTTGTTGCACTCCCAACTCCCATAAATCAGCCAGTGTGGCAAGACGGGTGTGGCTTGTAATCCAGTAACATCTGGAAGCCGCCATGTTTGAGAATCCTGCTCTGCAAACCATCCACTGCACCTCACTGACTGCATTCCTAGGTCTGTCTTGCTTGGCGGCAGAACAATTTGCTAGTTGAGTCAAAGCTAGCGTTGGCTTTACTATTTTACCAAAGCTGCCCTTTTTATAGCTGTCCTGCGAGATAAAAATAGGATTCTTTTAAAAATCCAATTGACTCCTAAAGGGACTTTGCTGACACAGAGGATTACTCTTGCTCCACCTTTCTGAAAAGGCTTCCGAAATAAAGAAAACTAGGAAAGAAAATGAATGTGGACCACATAGAGGGAATAATATTTATGACTGACAGTGTTGGAAAGCTGTCTAACCTTTTAAAGGTATGCACTTTTTAATGTTAAATGTGGTTCAGAAGATTAGAGTCTTCGTTTCAGGCGAAGAAAGGAAATAAAGCTTCCTGTCCCATTCGCAGAGCGAAGTGAACAACTGTTCCTGCACAATTAGAATTGTTAATTGATTTGAAAACACACGGCTTTGAAGGTGGAAAACTGCTGACATTATTTCAATGGGGAAATGCACTCCAGAGAGTGAACACTGCAGTCCAATTTCTTTCCTTGTTTTGTTGAATATACATCTATAAAAACACTGTGAATCATGCAGTAAAAAACTGCTGTGCTGATATCATAAATCTCGGATAATAAAAATTTCATTGTTGAAACAATAAAATAGACTTTTATTATAACACAGAGTATCCACCTAAACATTGTCCTTTTAGCTTCTTCGAGTTAAATGTATGCACAGTTTTACAGTCTATAAACAGATCTGGAATAAAAGTTAATAAATGTCAAAATTTGCATTTCAAAAAATTCTTGCTGCATTTTAGGGAAGATCAATCTATGAACCTTTCAACATTATGTCAAATGAAATGCTAATTGTACCTTTAGGAATTTCAGAGACAGTGACAAGAAACTAAATGCTTAGTTCCTTTGCATCAGCAAGTCGGGTATAATTGTATATCTACTCTTGTGAACTTCTAAAGGGGAAAAAAAGAAAAAAGAAAAAATGTGCTGGGAAAAAAATGATTTTCTATTCTTTAAATCAGGAGGGTAAACTCCTTCAAGCACCCTTCATCAATCTACCTTCAAATAAAGTGTGTTAACATGTTGACAATGGACAAATCACACAGAGCTACATTTATTCATTTTATAATAGGTTTGTCAAATGAGCTACATCTAGAGATTTCAGAGTAAAAATATTTGCAACTGGGACCAACTTATTCTCCTCAAGTTCCTAGACTGGCATTGGGAAAGGACTCTGGCTTAGAGCTTGTTTATGTGATCCTGAGATAACAACTCCCTATATATCTTTGATGATCAAGTGGATAATGCCACTCTTACTTTAAAGGGGGAAATGTGCCCCTGGTTAATCAGGGCCTCTTCCATCAATTCTGTTGTCACCTCTGAGCAGCTGACTGCATCAAATAATATCCATGAAAGGAGGAACGAGTTTCTCAACTGAGGTATCTTTTTTGCTCGCTCTGAGAGAGTGACCAAGGCAGTGAGTGAAGTTCTGTGTTGAAACCTCCACGGGGCTCTCTGCCATGTCAACAAATATTGTTGTGTGGGGTTGAGGGGACCCTTCCAGTGAATTATGTGTCTGAAACAACCTCTGATGTCTCTGATTGTCCAAGAACTGGTTTGCATGTTCCAGGAAGAACTCGCAAGGTGCACCAGTCTGCCATGCATTCAATGTAACATGCAAGCAAAACGAATTTTACCGCCACGGGAGATACCTGTGAGCTCGGCTTCAATGAACACTTACAAGGATGCATATCAGTCATGCCCCCACCTTTCACCACTTACTGAAAAGCCTGAACTTGCTCCAAGTAGAGTGGGCTTGAAATGTATAGCAGTGGCTCAGGTGACTGAAAAGCAAATGAACGAAACTATACAAGTACCATCCCTTGACCCTCAGTGCAACAGATGTAATATTGGGAGATCCTGTGCCTCTGGGTTGTTTTTGAATAGTCTTCATAAGAGAGCTGTTTCCAGAGGAAGACCTGTGAGGGGGGAGAAACTTGGTGCTGGCTATCAGGCCATGGCTTTTCCCACTTGCCTTGCCCCACCTAGCAGCCCTAGCAGCCTTTCCCAGACCATGACTTTGATAACTGCAGAAGCAGCTGCGAAGAGAGAAGAGGAGCTCAGCAATATATATAAATTGTTTCCCAATTTGATCATTTTACATGGTTTTGTATGTTTTGTGGTATTTATGCATTGTGACTTACTGTTATTTTTATTGATGATAGCTTAGTACTTCTTTATTGTAAACTTTAGTGTAAACTGTTTAATTATTATTTGCTGATATTTAATTTTACTGTTTACTATTGCATTCTAATGGATTACTGAATAGTGCTTTATTTGATATAAGTTGTTTATTTTAAAGTTATGTTTCTATTATGACTTTTTTGTATTGGATCAGATTGTTATTAGGTATGCGATCTTTGCTGTCTATTTTGTTGCTTCTTCAGCTTGTAAACTGCCTTATGTATAGCAATAGAGAAAGGTGGTATACAAATTAAAAGTGAAATGAAAATGAAATGAAATAGGCTATAAACTCTCCTATACACTTTTTCTGACTTAAAACCACTACCAAACTGTTATTTTTCCTGTACTGTCTTCAGGTTTTTGTGAACTACTTTGAGGGCCGCTGCTTTTACAACCAAGCACTATATATAATTTTTTAATAAATAAAATAAAATGTTTTGAGTCAAATCTGCGTTGCAAAATTCGGAGAAGTATGCAATTCAATTGATAGATGCTCTTTAACATGTAGACCACGTGGATTTCTTCTCCATCTCTACTGCTAAGGAACTGTGTGTTGCAGGAAATTTTAAGATGAAAAAGCAATTCACCCACAGCACTGGATTTTTCACTGATGCCCTGCACAAAGTGAAACTACATCCCTGTACACATCTCCAGCAGATCAATGGAAGATTGATAGTGGTAGTCAAGATGTCTTACACAGAAAGCTCTTTTCCATTACTGATCTCATTGAGGAACCCTTGTTAAGCTTCCAAGGAACCTCTCAGGGCTTCCAAGAAATCAGTTTGACACCTCTGATGTCATATGACATCTTATGCAGGAAAATTGCTCATTTACAATCCAGACCTTCATGCATTCCGTCATTAAACACCAATAGATTGAAAGTTCATCTTTCCTTGTTTGCGGTCTTCATTCAGTTCAAAGTTGTACTCAAAGCAAAATGGATAGAAGATAACTAAACAAATGTTCTTCTTTTTCTTTTTCTTTTTTGTTAAGAGTTAAAAATGGATGGCTAATAAAGACCATTTAAAATAAAAGGGACCATTACTCCTCAGTTTTATATGAGCTTACATGCTTTCATTGTGCAAAGTGTGTTATTAATTTAACATGCCAGATTCATAGGTTTCTGCAATATCAGGTTTGATGTATTCATTATCGGCACTCAGTACATTAATTCACGCTGAAGTCCGGTAAATCAAAATTATACCATCTGGCTTCCTGTTCTTAATGATGAATTTGATGTAGGGGTGATTAAGATTGTTAGGCTTTTGAATTTTAATGTAAAAATTAGGGGATTAAAAAGGCATTTAGAAATGACCAATAGTTAGAATAAACTTACTGACAGGATCTAATTTGTGTACTTGCTAGTAAAGCTCCATTTTAATTAGCAGCCAGAGTCTTTCAGCACAGGCTCAAAGAGACAGAAGTTTAGTGATTAAGAAGATGAAGCTGTTAAATTGATAAATTGACCTTGAAATACTTGTAACTGTGGGGGATGGCTTAGGCATTGTATGGTTAGTGTGTCACCATGAACATGTGGACAGGGTGAGCATGAAGGCTAACTACCCCCCCACCACACATTTTCCTCTCCAACTGGTCCAGATAGGCTTCTAAAATCATAATTAAGATATCATACTTTTGGAAAGCAAGAGGACAAAGAAGGAGGTATCATTCAGCATAAGATCTGCTGCCACTGCCAAAGCTAAGCCCCTAACTGCCCAGAATCTATAAATGGAGCTGTTTCTCTAGGAGAAAAGGGAAGGCACTACTCAATATCAGGCTAGTTGCAATACTAGTAGGGAATTATTGAGTAGTTCGCTCTTCACTTTCACTGAAGAAAGCTCTAGTGTCAGGATTGACAGATGATGTATTCCTTAAACACAAAATATGCACTGCTACTTTGTTTTTACGGTGTGCTTAGCACCTGATACACCTTACCAAATAATAATAATTCAGCTACCATGACCCAGTTTGGGTGTGTTGGAATTAGGTTCAAACCTTTCCCTGTGCTCCATTTTCTTGCCAATATTGCCCCTGAAGGCTTAGAGTGCTTTGAGGGGAAGGAGCAGCAGGGTGCCAAAGCGAGGTGTTAATATATGTATTGTCAACTAAATATTTGGCTGTTTCTGCCCCTTTAGCAGAAAAAGCTTTGACCCAAGAGGTCAGGTCCTGGAATGCTGACTCAGAGGTGTGGCCTGGCTGGAGAAGCTAATTACTACTCTGTGCAGGTTCCTAGGCCTCCTCAAAAATATAGTTGGTTCTGCTATTAACTCAGTTTGTAGTAAATTTCAACAGCAGACAGTTGAAGGATATGGGTACGTTCAGTCTGGTAAAGAGAGGACAGAGAGAAGATATGATAGCCATCTTCAAATAAATAAAGCGTTGTCATATGGAGGATGGAGCAAGCTTGTTTTCTTTTGCTCTGGAGGCTAGAACCCGAACCAAGGGATTCAAGTTACAAGAAAGGAGATTCCAACTAAACATCAGGAAGAACTTTCTGACAGTAGGTGCTGTTTGACAGTGGAACAGACTCCTACAAGAGGTGGTGGACGCTTCTTCATTCGAGGTTTTTTAAGCAGAGATTGGATGGTCATCTTTCATGTATGAGCTACTTGAGATTCCTGCATTGCATGGGGTTGTACTAGATGACCCACTGATCTCTTCCAAAGTCACATAGGATTGTGGATACTATAGAATTCTATAGGTGCAGGCAGGCCTTAGGCTTGAAATAGGGAAACTGTGGTCCTCCGGATGTTGTTGGGCTCCAGGTCCCATCAGCTGGATCCTGCATGGCCAATGGTCAAGGATGATGCAAGCTGCAGTTCAACAACATCTGGAGAGCCACAGGTTCCCCACTCCATCCTTCATGTGGTAAAGATATATATGTGGGTTGTACTGCTTCAGATTGCACAGAGGGAGGGGATCAGATAACGTAATACTCCTTCAAGACTGACATACAGAAGTGTCTTCTAAAACTTAAACCTAGAAAGCTGGTGCGTCAGGGAGAAGGCATTTTTGAAGTCTTCCAGCTGACAATCTAGTTTTCTGAGGGGACTGGTTTTGTGGAAGTGAAGCACAGTCCAGTCGCAAGTTAATCACCTTAGTGAAAACTAGGCCCTTGCATGACAATTATTCTGAATATAATGGGAAAACTATATTTTTTGTTTTGTTTTGTAGAGTTTGGGAGAGAAGGTTGTTATGCTTGTTTTTCAATGGTAATATACTATTGCATTGTGAACTCCCACTGGGTTTTGGGGTTGGGGAGGAGGTGGACAGTGGTATTTAAGTGTTTTAAAAAATAAATCCCATGCCAACCAAGTAACTGTAGGACAACCAGCCTCATATAACCAACATGCTTACATTTAATTAATGCATGAAGGGGTTAATATCATAGAGTAAGCTGTCCTGTCAGGCTTAGCCTAGGCATGTTCCCTTAATCTTGGGAGGAAATAGATAAGCAAGCCTATTGTTCCCCTCCAGTCTACCTGTGTGAAGAGGTTGATCCAGCTCATCTGCATGGTTCTCATTAGCTACACTTGTGTTTCTATACCAATAATTTTGGAGCTTTCACAACTTTGTAAATAGGTTTTACTTCCTGTGCAACTTTTCTGAAGCACATGAACCTGATCTTTGAAGAGTTTGTGAGTAAACCATTTTTTTTTTAACTTACCAAATGTGTGGTCTTTTCCTGTCCTTGGAATTTTGGAACTAATTTGGAAGGGCATAGTTTAAAGGTCTAACAGTCTGTATTTCCACGCTTTCTTTTGCTGCATGTTTTGTGACTTTATATCTCTGCTGGGGTAACATACTATTGTAGCAAGGAACAGGTAGGCCAGCATCATTAGCCTCATATTGCAGGACTGAGGGCTGAGAGAGAATAGCTTCCCAAAAACCATCTTGTGAATTCATGTAGAAGCAGAGCTTGAACAAAAAGCTTTCTGATTTGTGGTTTAGTCTCTTGGCCACTTTACTCTACTACTATTTGCATATTATCATACACAAAAGAGTTGCCTTTTAACGCTGAAGGAAACTTGAGATGCCTTATGATTTAATAATAAAGAAACCCTTACCATTCGTTGTTGGAAGGGAAGATCATCTTTAACATTTTTCTCTTCATGTCATTACATCAAAATAGCCCCAACACTGAACAAGTGCGCTTCTAACTCACAGCATCACCATTTAACAGATTAAAATTGGCTTCCACTGATTAACCGACTTTACTTGATCCATCTACTAACTGAATCACTTCACTTTGAGGGTTTTTCTTTTTTATTAAAAAAAGTTTCACCAGGTTGTTGTTGTTGTTTTTGTAATATTTATATACTCTGGATCACAGGGCAGTTTACAGTATGAAAACAGAAAAATACATAACATAACAACAAACCAAGCAATACCCCCTCCCCAGTTTAAAAGGGCCCAGATTGTTTAATTAGTCAAATACCTGGGAGAAGAGGTCTATTTTCCCCACCATTTATGGTACTCTGGAACCTTTCATGAGTATCTGGGAATCTGATATAGGAAACAACACAATGCGTTGACGTGTCTTTTCAGGCCCAGTTGACATGATCCTTTGTGTATGATGGACAGCTTGGGTGCCTCTAGTCCATACCCCACAACATTCCTCAGATGGAAATAGGGACAGAGAACAAGATTGTATAACTGGGAAATGGGCGCATTCCTCCCAGATGGCACAAGTATGGTATAATGCCTTTTACACACATGTATATCGCAAATGTTGGGATGCAGGTGGTGCTGTGGGTTAACCACAGAGCCTAGGGCTTGCCGATCAGAAGGTTGGTGGTTCAAATCCCCGTGATGGGGTGAGCTCCCATTGCTCAGTCCCTGCTCCTGTCAACCTAGCAGTTCGAAAGCACGTCAAAGTGCAAGTAGATAAATAGGTACCGCTCTGGCGGGAAGGTAAACGGCGTTTCCGTGCACTGCTCTGGTTTGCCAGAAGCGGCTTAGTCATGCTGGCCACATGACCCGGAAGCTGTACGCCGGCTCCCTCGGCCAATAAAGCGAGATGAGTGCCGCAACTCCAGAGTTAGTCACAACTGGACCTAATGGTCAGAGGGGTCCCTTTACCCTTTACCTATATCGCAATCAAGACTACTGACATGAAATTCTTAAGTCCCATATATGCATAGAGGCTTATGCTATGGTAACATTCTACAATTCACCAGAATCCAGCTTTCTAAGTATTGCATCTTTTATTCCAAAAAAGTTTGTTGTTCTTATAGTAGCAAATATATGAGTGCAAATATGTGAGCAATGGCTGGTGAAATCTCAGAAGTAGAGTCCACATCAAATACCATTTCCCCACAGTTTTCCAATTACTCTTTCCCACCTGTTTATTTTGTTTCCTTTCAACAACATTGTTAATATTTTCTTTTCCTTTTGTTCTTTTACTACCAAAGAAGCTTGTGGTACCTGTGACTGTTGGTCAGTTTATCTGGGTTGGGTGCATCATGTTGCAATGGAGTAGAGGTTAAAATTGTGGACACGATGAGCAATCTTTAGTTGCAACTTAGTCTCATTGAGAACAATGGAATAGGAGTTAGGACTAATTTAAGTTGCAACGTTTTAGCGTGTTCTCCTTCAGGGAGAGCACGTGTTGAGGTGGGGTCTGCTGAGCCACCCCCTTTGTTGCTGGGTAAGTTCTCCAAGATGGCCAGGGGGCAGTGATTGGATTGCTGAGTTGCTGGGGAAAAAGTTATGTTGCAATTTTGGTGGGAGGGGTAAAAGGTTTAAATACTCTGCACGCAGCCTTGTACTTTCCCTTTTGCTGCGTGCAACGGATCACCCTCCCACCCGCCCTAGAGTAAGGGGTTGTTGCATTTGACCTTGCTATGCCTGTCATGGGGTCGCCTGCCTTTGAGCAGGGGCCTGGTAGGAATTTTTCCACCTGGCAAATTGGCCGGCTGGGTGGTTTTTGCCTACTGCGTAGCAAATCGTCACAACTTGTAAGGTTGTGGTTAGGCATTGGTTATAAATCTGGTGGAGGAGGGGTTAGGATAGGCTGGGCCTGCCCCTCCATGGTTGCTGCGGAAAGGGAATTCAGTTAAAGGAATCCTGGGACTTGCCATCTTTTCGTCCAATCCCTGGAATGGGACTAGGGCCGGCAAGCCTTCGGGGAGCAGGCGGGTGAGAAGTGAGGCTCTGTGACTCAGCTCCAATTCTTCCCCGACTTGTTTCCCCCCGCACTGTCTTTCGGTGGTGCCCGGAAGTCAGTTCTGTCCCCAGGCGGGGGGACAGATAGTCTTAACCAATGCCTAAACAACCACTCACAGTTTGTATTTTAATAAAGTTGTGGCCAAAATCATGCCAAAAATCTTAAACAAAAAATTACGTGTCCGTTGTGAGTTATTTGGGGGGTGGATTGGGGACCTCGACACGCAACAACTATTCTCATCTAATTTTGTGATAGCCTGGTTACTTGCCAGCTATAAAAAACTGGTAGTATCCTTCACAACATGAAGCTGCTATAAATCATGATTACTGACCGCCATTGATGGCTACCAATATTCTGTTTAGTATAAGTAACTGTTTAAACTGCAAACACATTTTGTGTAAGCACAACCTACTGCAGTTGGATTTTGCTCCATGGCAGGGCTGCCCCAGCACATTTTGGTACCTGAGATGGACCCCAAAATGGTTCTCCCCTCCCCTCCTGGGAACGTGAGGGAAGATCTACATCAGGAACAAAGGTGGAAGACAGACTGACATTGGGATCTGTTGCCCAATAGATCCTGCCGCCTGAGGTGATTGCCTCACCTTGCCTCATGGGTGGGCAAGCCCTGCATCATGGCAAGAATTAAGTGGGCAAGCAAAATGGTTTATAGAAATCTGAAGAATGGCACAAAAAGAATAAAAGCAATAAGCCAATTAATTTTGCCATAAATCTCTTGTTAATTGTGATAGTCATCTAGTTGCTATCAGTCTCTGCCTAAGACAAAGGGATTTATGCACTTGTGTTGAGCACTGAATTCATAGGTAATACAGTGGTACCTCGGGTTACATACGCTTCAGGTTACATGCGCTTCAGGTTACAGACTCCGCTAACCCAGAAATAGTACCTCGGGTTAAGAACTTTGCTTCAGGATGAGAACAGAAATCGTGCTCCAGCGGCACGGCAGCAGCAGGAGGCCCCATCAGCTAAAGTGGTGCTTCAGGTTAAGAGCAGTTTCAGGTTAAGAACGGACCTCCGGAACGAATTAAGTACTTAACCCAAGGTACCACTGTAAATGTAATTACTGGAGGAAAATAGGATGAAAATCATTTAAGTTATATAATATCACATCCTTTTTGATATTTTAGTAGAACCAATGAGAGAGAGAAAAACGTTTTTTTAAAAATATATAATTAAAAATAAGGAATAGGGGGGGACACACCAATATTTCAATGTTTTGGCTGAACACCAAATTCTGAATATGTGGTAATATGTTACGTTATCATTTCTTGTGTGGAATTTGCAAAGAGTCACTTAGACAGTGTATACCATAGAGGGGCTAACTTAATAGCATAAAACAAGAGCATTTGTATATATCAATAACATGAAGGATTTTTATTCCTTGTCAAGTCAGGGAATACTTTTAAAGCCTTATATTTTAGAGGAAATCGAATCTTGACTAACCTCTGCAATTTATGTCATTTTAAATAAGATATATTTGAATAAGTATATTTTTCATGCCCTAAAAAGACTGATGTCTTCTTTTATAAGCTCATCCTGTGACACACTTGAGTAGGTAGGTATATTGATTTTTTTTTCTTTTTCTGATGGCAATGAAGTGTAAATGGAAAATATCAGACTTGGCAATCACTTAAACCATGTGAAAATTTCAGAGTGAAGGCTATTAGAGTCACTTTGTGATCTCCCTAGATGACCAAGGGGGGGAAAAACATTTCTACATTTCTTCAGATCCTTTGTGTGACAGCTAAGGAGAATAACATTTTTTCTAATATGCCAGTTTTAGTCTCTAGTTGAGAATAACCTCAGTGCTTTCTTATGTCACTAGCTGAGAGAAGATGAAAGACCCAGCCTTGTGTAAATGGCTTTGTCTAACCATCAGTCTTTAGCTCTGCGTGGCAGCTGTACTATTGACATTAGCTTGTGCACTGGGTGAAATTGAAGTGAGTTAAATGTGACCTTGGCTTAGTTGTTGAAGTAGAAATGAACTCTACTGGGAATGTAAAAAGAAAAAAAGAGAGAGAGAGAGACAGAGAGAAAGAGAGGCCAGTTTCTTTAACTTCATTTCTTCTTTAATGAGTTTAACTGTACTCTTAGGATTTGAGATGCACACACCCACACATTCCTAAGAATGCTGTTAAATGTATTATCTGTCTATTGATAGACAGATACATACACAGACAGGGAGATACAGGCAGAGAATATAGAGTTTATCTGACTTAACAGCACAGTCCTAATACTGTATCTACAAAACAGCCAGTCCTATTGAATTCAGTGGGGCTTAATCCCATAAAAGTAGGGTTAGGATTGCAGCCTAAAATTGAAATCAATGAACTTTAGTAATTCCTAATTTAAGTCCATCTATTGCAGTAGCTGTACTCTCAGTATGACATACTCACGATACGATCCAATATATATTCTATTATATGAATATAATTTTTAGCCCTTTCTTCATCAAGCAATTGCAGCCTAGATCACATATAGATCACATAAACATATCCAGAATAAAACATTGAACAGGCATAAAACTCATGAGTATTACATCTCCTCCTTCTCTCTAATACGATATGTCATTTTGCTTTCTGTTATATTTTCAGTAATCACCAGAGTGGGGTAATTTTGCCATTTCAGCTCTAAAAATTGTGATTTAACATGTTTCAGGCCCAATTTGTGAAAGAAGCTGATGTCTCCAACAGATATTCTTTGTAACATTTTGCAGTTGCTGTTAGCTCTCTCTGTATTAACTGTGACTGAAGCATTACAAATACTGGAAAACAGTCAGCACTTCTCATGACATTGCATTGTCCATTAGATAACATTGAAATTTCACTCCACTGCCTGCTGGTAATCATTTGCCTCAGAAATGCAGTAGATGACATGCTGGTAGCCAGGAGTCTTTGGAAGCAAGCCAAGATTTTAAAATCCCCCAGATATAATCCAAGGGAATGAGAATTAAATGAACATTACATATGTTAGGATAGATGGAGAGGTCAAGAGTAGAGTCATCTATATTTAACCTCCCCTATCTCCCACAAGAAGGAACGCGGGTGGCGCTGTGGGTAACACCTCAGCGCCTAGGACTTGCCGATCGCATGGTCGGCGGTTCGAATCCCCGCGGCGGGGTGCGCTCCCGTCGTTCGGTCCCAGCGCCTGCCAACCTAGCAGTTTGAAAGCACCCCCGGGTGCAAGTAGATAAATAGGGACCGCTTACCAGCGGGAAGGTAAACGGCGTTCCGTGTGCTGCGCTGGCTCGCCAGATGCAGCTTGTCACGCTGGCCACGTGACCCAGAAGTGTCTGCGGACAGTGCTGGCTCCCGGCCTGTAGAGTGAGATGAGCACACAACCCTAGAGTCTGGCAAGACTGGCCCGTACGGGCAGGGGTACCTTTACCTTTACCTTATCTCCCACACGCTACGTGACATCATCAATATTGTTATTTATATTTTTCTAGATCCAACTCGGGCCTCTACAACTTGCAACCAACCAAGTCAAATGTAGTTCATCAACCATGTTTTGTAGCTTGCTTGAATACTGGCCAACCTTCCCTGCTTGTTTGAGCCCCACTCCCCAGGCAGACTGTAAAAAGCAGGAGATCTAAGGGCAATCCACAAGCCTGAATTGGCTGCATGAATCGCAAGCTGTGCATGTCTGTGTACATGAAGTTTTACATAATAACATAAGAAAAATCAAGTCGTAGTGGTAGTAGTACTACTACTCTGCTCCTTCCCAACGAATGTTACTATGTAAGAATCTATTATCATGATTTACGGCCATCATCAAAGTCACAGTAAAGCATTTATGAAATCTTCTTATGTTGATTATTACTATGTAAAGGCAAGAGCTAAAATAAATATTCAGTGAGATCCAATTGATTGGCTTTGCTGCTTCCAGCACTCAGGGGATCACAGCTCGATCCTAACCACATTTTATTGGAATTTGGAAGCAAATATCATTGATTTGAATGGTCAGGACTACTCTCAACACTTTGTTTTGGTAGTAACACGATTTGCATGTATGCTAACAAATAAATACCCATCTATACATCTCTCTCTCTCTCTCTCTCTCTCTCTCTGCTCTTCCACCTAAGAGCTCAGAGAAGGTTACGTGTGGTTCCTGGTAATCTCCCATTTAGGGCATATTATCCTTCAATGATCAGCCCTAATACAACAAGTGTAACTATTATGGGATTGAATGGAATCTTATCTTGTGTACAACCCCAGACCATGCAGAAAGATTAAACTCATGCTAGTTTAAGGTCCAGTCCAACTTCCTCTCACTAGTGATTTTATCTTTATCATAACTCCTTGCATATCTTAGAAATACCCAGACATGTCTCATTATTTTCTGTTATTTCCATATTTACTGGAGTTTGTTTTCTCTGTTTCTCTCTTCTCATGTTCCCTCCAGCGTGCCTGTTCTCTGTTTTAGTGTTTGTTATTATTGCCTCTCTATCTTCCCATCTGTTCCTTTAGTTGCCTCTTCCTTCAGTTACTGGCAGTTCCAGTATACATTTTTCGTCCATATGGTCTCTCCTTTAAAACCATAAGACCCCCCTCCCACATCTTTCTGATTATTCTCTTAGCAGCCAACAAATCACTGATGATTTAGGGGGCCACTGCCACATGGAGAAATCTGCTCACACTTCCACTCCTGGATTAGGGCATTTGGGAGTACGATTCCCAAAATTCTCCCAAAAATTAACCCATGAAGTGAGATACCACACAATAAATCTTGTGGTGTCTTAAAGATTAAAACAAGTTATCGTGGCATAAACTTTTGCGGACTACAAAAACTACTCTGAACCTTTAGAATTTTACAACTTTCTGCAAAGCACAAAAAGCATTGCGCTAATCTTGATAAACAAAAATTAAAATGCTGTTGAGCATGTGCAGTTTCACATTCAAAACTCACTGTCAAGGTGATTTCAGTTAAAAGAAATAAAGTGATACGGAAAAAAAGAATGAAAATTGGGAAGGAGGAAAACAACAATAATAAAGAGAAAATGTGCAAAAAAGACAATCAATGATATTCCTATACATTCTTGTATAAATTGGTATAGTGTTATTGTCCTAGTGCTTATGTAAATATTAATAGCCTACTACATTTTGTATAAACTCACTGCAAATGTTATCATATTTATCCATACAGAGTCTGCACCTGTAAGCAGGCTGTTCATAAATTGCTAGTGATGTTAGTCCATTGATTTGAAGAGTATCATATCTTTATTTTTCCAATTCCTCAATATCAATCTCTTAGCCACCATTAGGGCATGGAAAATCCATTTCTGTTGTCCCGTTGATAATTTCCACACTGCAGGTATATAGTTCAATAAAATACTATCCGCTGAAAGATTTTAACTTTTTCTGCACAGTCATAGTCACACAGTCCATCACTCTCTCTCAAAACTTGTTAAGTAAAGAACACTGTTCAAACATGTGTTTCAGAAAGGCGTTATCCTTGCCACATCTCCAACACTGAGCCAAGCCTTTTTTATACAACCGTAAATGGGTCCAATAAACTCTAAATATTATTTTCTGTTGTATTAGTCCTTATTTTAAATCTAATGACACCTTAGGTATTGAAGCTAATGCATTTTCCCACTGTCTGGGTAATAATGAAACTTCCAATTCTTTATTCCAATCATCTCTTATAGTCTGCATATTGAACTTGTGTATTGTTAATAGATATCTATAAAAAGTAATTGCTCCCTTTTTATTTTTGAATGAGTTGTCCAATTGCCCCAATATCTCAGGTATCTCGGAAGCTGAAAGGGCTGATAGCACAAACACACTTGTTAGGAAATGTTGTAATTGAAGATATTGCCATTGGGCTGCATCTGATAGATGATATTTTTGTCTTAAAATAGCAAAAATATAAAATTCATCTTTCTCATCTATCAGCTAGTCCAATGTTAAAATGATTTGATACCATTATCTTATAAACTACCTTTAAATATAATGGAGGACGCGGGTGGCGCTGTGGGTTAAACCACAGAGCCTAGTACTTGCCAATCAGAAGGTCGGCGGTTCGAATCCCCTCGACGGGGTGAGCTCCTGTTCCTCGGTCCCTGCTCCTGCCAACCTAGCAGTTTGAAAGCACCTCAAAGTGCAAGTAGATAAATAGGTACCACTCCGGCGGGAAGGTAAACGGCGTTTCTGTGCGCTGCTCTGGTTCACCAGAAGCAGCTTAGACATGCTGGCCACATGACCCGGAAGCTGTATGCCGGCTCCCTCGGCCAATAAAGCGAGATGAGCGCTGCAACCCCAGAGTCGGCCACAACTGGACTTAATGGTCAGGGGTCCCTTTACCTTTAAATATAATGGATCGCCGAAGTTTAAGCTTTGTCCTTTCCTCACCCGAAAGCCAAGGCTGCAGTCCTGCTACTTTAAACAAAAAAAGAGATTTACTTCTGAGTAGGCATGTCTAGAGTCTGAACCAAATGTAAAGCCAAGTGTTAATTTATATTATTCCATGGATCATGCTGCATTTGTTTTGACAGTGTTTATATTCTTCAGACTATACAAATTCAATCACTGAACCTTCCAAATGCAATTACTATGGAGCAGTTGGTTACTTCATGCCTTCTGGACTTCTCATATATGAATTTATTGGAATTGATCCATGAAGGACTGTGCCACCCAAACTAGCTTGGATTATCTCCCATTCTTATAGGAGCCAGTTTTACACAGTGACCATATTGGGCCATACTAAGAGCATAATAACATTCCTGCAAGATCAGGCCAAAGGTCCATCTAGGCCAGCAATCTCTTCTCACACTGGCCAACCAGCTGGACGGAGCATAACTTGTCATTCCCAGCAACTGGTATCCAGAGGTCTTCAGCCTTCAACAGTCAAGGTTAGAACACAGACATCATGACTAGTAGCCACCGATATCCTTTTCCTCCACTGCAGCAACCTTAGGCCCCACTGAATGTGTAGTTGTAACTTTCCCAATGTAATGTTTCTAAACTGAAAGTGTCAGGCAGCCTATTAGAACACAATTGTTCCACAGGATTTGCTGCTACTATGGGGGTGAAAGCCATCTATGGAACAAGGCAGGGCATTCTTGGTGACACCCTCCCAGGTGACAGCTTGTTGGTCCTCAGTTTAGATTACGGTTACCAGACAGTCCCCGGATTTAAAAATCTGTCCCCAGACAAAATCCGACACTGGAATGTCCCCGGATTTATATTTTAAGTGTTGTAGATTTATTAGTAGGGAATGAATGTTGTGTGATTGGTTCAACGGCACAAGACACATCATATGGGGACTTCTGGTGAGGCAAAATGGCAGGCACCATGGCAGCGAGCAGCTTCTGAAGCCAGCCAGAGCCAACTGCGCTACCAGGCTGGCTCCGGGCTGCTGAGGCTGCTGCTGCCACTGCCAAGGGGGATCCAGGGATGCTCAGTGTGTCAACTGGGGGAACCACTGACCCCCCTCCTGCAACCCAAATCGAGCCGGGAGCAAGAGCACCTGGCCACCCGGCCAACTGCCCAGTGGCGCTCCGGGGCCAGTAAAACCCCTGAAGCTGACGCAGTAAGGAGGAGAGGAGGAGGAGAAGGAAGACAGAGAAAGAGGAAGGAGAAAAAAGAGGGGAGCCCTAACCTTGCTGCACCACTGCCGCCAAGGAGGAGAGGTAGGAGAGCACCGGGAGGGCAAGGACACATGGCTGAGCCCAGGCCCGACCCAAGCCTGCTCCAAGAGAGCAGGCTGGGGCCCAGAGGAAGGCTGTGCGACAGAAGAGACCACAGAAGAGAATATATTACTTACTTATTTATTTTTTAATTTTTTTTTTTTAAATTCCCCCTCTTTTTTTTAAAAAAAGTGTCCCCGAATTCTTTTTAAAAAATCTGGTAACCTTACATTTGGGTGACAGCTGAAAACATTTCTATTTCTACAGACTTTTGGGTCGTAGCTGAAGTTGATTATGTGAGTGGTATTACAGATATATGTTGTTGCTGCTGATTGGATGGTATGAATTAGGACTTTATTGTTGTATATTCCTGGTTAGAGGAAGAGCAGTATAAAAAATAAAAATAAACAAACAGTGTCTGAAGACAGTAAATGATATGAAGAACCTACTGCAAAAGGATAAGATTGGTATTTTGTATCTTATTTAGTTCCCTTGAGAGCAAGACTTGGCGTGATATTTATTTCCTATAAAGGAACCCGGACAAAAAGTGTGCGGTCTTGACAGTTCCCTTAAAATGACCAGTATGAAAACCTTAGTGAAGTGAAGTTGCTTCCCCTTGAAATGTTCATGCAGTTCAACCTTGTATTGCAGAATCTCCTGTGTGTTTCTCCTTCCTGCCAATAACTGCTTGCTCTATTATATATTATTAGATTTGAGACTAAATTTGTGTGGAATTTTCCATCACGCTATAGCTGCTGTCTGTGGAACAGCATTAAGGTGAGAGAAGCCTAATGCAACTGCCCTTGAACGAAACAACTATCAGAGCACCAAGGAGACAAACTTTAGCCTTCAGCTCTGCTGTAAGGAAGAAAGGGGAGCTGTTAACACACACATTTGTTGTACTTACGAGTTTGGTTTGCTGAAAAGCCTTGTACCCAAGTAAGGGCACATTAGCTGCATGATTGGGGTGTGTGTGTTGCTGGAACAGCTATAGTTTAGTGGTGAAGTGCATGCCTTCCTTGCATTAGGCTCTGGGTTCAGTCCCTGACCTCTTCAAAGGACTTCAGGTAGCCAGGAAAACTACAGCTATTACTAGGCAATACTGAGCTAAAGCAGGGGTCAGCAAACTTTTTCAGCAGGGGGCCGGTCCACTGTCCCTCAGACCTTGTGGGGTGCTGGACTATTTTTTTAAAAAAAAAATTGGGGGGGAAATGAATGAATGCCCATGCCCCACAAATAATCCAGAGATGCATTTTAAATGAAAGCACACATTCTACACTCACTGGAAGGACAGATCGTGAAGCTGAGGCTCCAATACTTTGGCCACCTCATGAGAAGAGAAGACTCCCTGGAAAAGACCCTGATGTTGGGAAAGATGGAGGGCACAAGGAGAAGGGGACGACAGAGGACGAGATGGTTGGACAGTGTTCTCGAAGCTACCAGCATGAGTTTGACCAAACTGCAGGAGGCAGTAGAAGACAGGAGTGCCTGGCGTGCTCTGGTCCATGGGGTCACGAAGAGTCGGACACAACTAAACGACTAAACAACAACAACACACGTTCTACTCATGTAAAAACACCAGGCAGGCCCCACAAATAACCCAGAGATGCATTTTAAACAAAAGGACACATTCTACTCATATAAAAACACACTGATTCCTGGACTGGCCGTAGGCTGGATTGAGAAGGTGACTAGGCCGGATCCGGCCCCCGGGCCTTAGTTTGCCTACCCATGAGCTAAAGAGATCGGTGGTCTGACTTGGGGAAGCCAGCTTCATTTGGTAATGGAGCCTACTGCTTCTCTGAGTAGTGAGACCTATAGGGGCAGCACTTAATGGGTTTCTTTCCTTTTGACAAGTGATCCCTGGAGACTCTAGGTTTTCCTTTCTGCAACATCTATTCATTTAGAAATATACAAATAGAGCACTTAAGGAACTTGATGTGGGGATTGTGCAGTCTGCCTCAGGATTATGTTTTGCTTCGAAAGAGAGCAATTCTATACTGAGGTGTGCATCTCCAGCCGATGAATAGTTTTCTCCACACCTGTGGTGGTATTTGATGCTGGTCCTACTCAGAGCATCGAAAGCAGCCCTAAAGAAGTTGCTCCACCTGGCCTGATGGAATGATCTTCCCTCTCCTTCCTGTGTGCTCTTCTGGGTGCGATCCTGATGTCCCTGAGCCAGTTGGGTGGGGCAAGCACAGCTATTTAGTTGAATCGGGCCCTTTCCCCGCTTTCTCTACTGAAAACTCAAACTGCAAAATTGCCCCCCTTTTCTTCTATGCCCCCCACCCCCATAGTTAATATTCTGCCACAAACATTGTGGCTAACTCTCCAACTCACTGGGGGACTATGGTGAAAAACAGAGAGTCTGGAAGAAGAGGAAGGGGCATAAAGGTCCTTTTGCTGAATGGACAATTGATGGTCGGAGTAGATATCACCACTGCAAGAATCAGCAGTCAAAAGACACATGGAGTTCTCTGGAGGATGACTCGCAATATGTTTGATAGAAGGATTTAGCTTGCGGAGTGAAAAGCCACATTTTATTGTCTTTATGTTTTGAGATACAAATCTAATAAATAACAATAGTAAGCCAATTGCCCATTTAGGAAACTACTCCCTAATCTTCCATAACTATGTATATTTTTATCTATAATAAAAAATATGTATAAATCACCCACTCATATAAAATATCACAGCAATGTTCAACAATATATACAATTAGCATAAAACAGTTCAAAATAATCATAAGAACGACTGGCTTCTCTTGAGAGACTTTAAACAACTGAATAGGCCTATTAGTATAAAAAAGTCTTCAAGAGACATCCAAAAGTTAGCAGCAAGGATTCCTGCTGAACCCCTGATGAAATAGTATTCTGCAGCATGGAACCAGTGACTCTAAGGATGGACCTACATGGAGGAAAAAACACACGCTATAAATAAGTCAGAAATTAAATTATTATAACGAAAGAAAAAAAACGCTATGGAAAATCACAAATAATTTTTTTTGCTCTCCAGCACCATCTGGTGTTGCATGTTTATAATGCATTCAAATCACTGTTTGTTGACTAATGTCTAGTTGAAGCCAGTCAGGCTTTTGATATACGAAGCAACTAGCAGTGCTCCCTTATATGATCTTGGTGATTGATCTGGGATACAAGAGCTAAGGACCCAACTTTGTATTTTAATAAAAGAACCGTGAACCTGCCAAGGAGGCCTTTGGGTGACCAGTGCAGATGTTATAGCGGAGGTGCCACATAGTGTCGTCCATCTAGCCACTGCATTCTGCACCAGCTGGAACTTAGAGGGTGTAAAAGGCACAAGTTATGTACTTGCTCCTTCAAAGGGAGTGCAACCCGGTTCAGAACAGGTAATTGCCTTATCTTCAGGACACAGAGCCACCTATTGACAGAGCTTCTGCCTTCCCAGAAATCAAACTCAGTTTATTGGCCCTCATTGAATCCGCCACTGAATTCAGGCACTGGTCCAAGACTTGCGCAGCTGTGTGTCATCAGTGTGACATGGCACAGTGCTCCAATGGCTGTTCTGAGCTAGGAATTCAAGGTCTTCATCCAGCAGCAAGAGCCAGAGTAAGTTCGCCTTTGAATGTGAACTTAATTTGTCCCACATCCCTACAGTCCAGTCAAGGAAGATGCTAACTTACGGTATTTTCACAGAACTAGCCCTACAGTTCAGCAGGCCAGGACTTAGCACTGCTTGCTATTAGTTAACTGTTTTATTATATTCAGCATTTATTCAGTAGTAAATAGGAGAATGCCACATGGCTAGTAAAGCATGTGAAGCAATTCTTTCTTTGATTTCTATATTTCCTTATTTTATTTTTAGGTTTAAAGATTCTGAAAAGGAGTCCATAAATGGCAGCCATGTGCTATTCTCTACCAAGATGCTATACCGCATGCTGTCCTTTAATATGCTCTAAACAGCTTAGAGAAATACTATTTTAATTAACTGCGTTGGGATCTGACTGCAAGCTTATACGGAGTGACTGTGTGGTTGTTGTTTTAAAAAAGGAGCACACCAGCCTCCAGCCTGACTTTAATTTGCTTCAATGATTGTAAAGAAATGTCTGAGATTGGTCTGAACGCTTTGATTAAGGGAACTACTTGATGTGTGTATGTGTCTCTCTAGTTGTATCTTTGACAAGTGACTTAGAAACAGCCAGCCGCCTTTGCCCCAGCCCCCAGTGAGGATGCTATACATGAAATCGGACTTGCCACATCTTACAGAAAATTTTCTGCATCATGACCTTTTGCCAAAACAAATTGTCTCAAGTTGCTGGCGTTTGCAGGTGCCTGGCAGTTCGCTGTCCAAAATGCGCCCGAGAAGCCCAATGAGCGATGACAGTGATATTTTTAAAAGTATACGTAGAAATAACCTAATCGACATAAAGCTATTATGACACAGTGTTCCAAGAATTACACATTCAGCTCAGCACCTGACTTTATAGTTAAACACCTCCATTTGATCAGAACACCAAACAAGCATTTTTATACTTGAATGTGAAGGTGAGATCCCACTGGCTCTGCCTTTGGAGCCTTATTTTATCTAGTCCCTTGAGATTTAATAAGCTTCTTCACAAATCTTTTAGATGAAGTTGGTAGGCAATGTATGCTGTTTGCAGCGGCCGAAGAGGACACAACAGTTTCAATAGATGCATATAGATTAATAAAATTAGAGCAAAATCCCAGTAAACCTGCTCCGGAGGCAAGCAATTCTGTTTCTCTTTCACAAACAGCCAGCATAAGGTGGTGGTCATGAGATTTGGGTCAGGACCTTGCTGTGGACAATAGAGGGGCTTTAACCATTCATAGGAAGTAATATAGTAATAATTTATTATTACGGTCAAAGACCAACCCAAGAAGCACAACTGAGACTGCTTTCACAAGAGTGAAATAGACATTTAAAACAATATACAATAACAGTTTATAGATTATAATTAAAATAGTCGCATGAACACAAAAAGACCTAAGGTTAAACTAACATACAGATTGCCTCTGGGACACCCAGGAAGCTGGCTGTGGCAGTTTTCCTAGCGATCTATTTGTTCCAGGGAGTGTTCTATGCCTACAAATCTGCATGCAGAATCTGGCAACCATTCGGGTCATCTTGTGATTTTTGCCTAAGAGGAGAAAATTGAGTTTAGGCCATGGCTGTCAATGTTTCCCTTTTTAAAAGGAAAATTCCCTTATTCCAAATAGGATTCCTCGCAAGAAAAGGGAAAAGTTGACAGCTATGGTTTAGGCTTGTCCGAAAGGTCAGCAAGCCTTGCCAGATGGGGGTTGATGGTATCTCTACGTGCCGCATCATAAAAAGGACATCTAAAATATATGTGTTCAGGGCTTCCTATTTTCCCTAATGGGCAGGCGCAAAGTCTCTGAGCTTACGGGACTTTTCCAAAAGATCCTTCCAGAACCGGCGAACTTTAACCATTCATCTTTCAATGACGTCTTAGTCCAGGTTGGGCCCTTTCTTATTGTATTGGGGGGGGGTAGTTTCTCTTAACATCAATGGTGGGTGAAATTTGGAGCATTACTACCACTTTGCACGCCTTGAATTTCTTTTAACCAGTGTTGTCTCTGTCCTTAAATCAAACTTTCACAGAATTGTAAGTTTGCAAGGGACCACAAGGGTCATCTAGTCCAACCCCCTGCAATGCAGGAATCTTTTGCCCAATGTGGGGCTCAAACCCATGAGCCTGAAATTAGGACTCTCATGCTCTACCGACTGAGCTGGTCGTTCTTTAAATGCAACCTACCATGTTAACAAATTAAGAAGCCCACCACCAAGCCCTCCTTCTCTAGGTGGGGCAGTGTACCTGGATACATGTGAGTGAACAGCAGAGATTTTTAAATGCCTGCACTAGTTAAAATAAATAGTGTATCTTGCCACACCAGTCTAAAACTAGGTCCCTGCAGGTTTTATTTGTGGGTGTATTTTGCAACATGGCATTCATTGCTATAGTGTGTTAGTGGTGGATATACTCTTGACAGTCCACACATCATTCTGCTTTGTTAGTTGTTCTGCAATGCAGAACAACAACAAAAAATTGTGATTAAAAAAATGTTACAGGACTTCAATAGGAAGTTACAGGGCACAAACTGAGTGAAAACAATGTAGTACAGTGGTACCTCTGGTTGTGAACAGGATCTGTTCCGGAGGCCCGTTCACAACCTGAAAAGAGTGCAACCTGAAGCGCCATATCTGCGCAGGTGTGCAGCATGATTTGGCACTTGTGCGCATGCGCGAAGCGTGAAGCGCTTCTGCACATGCGTGAGTGGCGAAACCTGGAAGTAACTCTTTCCAGTACTTCTGGGTCGCTGCGGGATGCAATTTGAAAAGATGTAACATGAAGCATCTGTAACATGAGGTATGACTGTATGTCTGACCCGAAACCTTTGCAGGCACAGACAGTATTGAGAGTTGGATTGCACATTACACTCTGCAATACCATCACGAGCACAAATAATCATGGGTGGCATTCAACTAGGTTTTACTCAGAGTAGATCCACTGAAATGAATGGACATGACTAAGTTTGCTCCATTAATTTCAATAGGTCTACTCTGAGTAAACCTTAGCTGCATCCCATCCCATCAGCACAAGGAAAGAGTAACTGCTTTGCACAAAGAATAATGATACTTCCAAATAGATATATATCCTCCTTTTTCACTTTCAGGACCCTAGCTAGCATGGCTTGAGATTATGACGTTTGGAAGTGCCCCATTCTAGAAACATATGCCATTTCAAACTGTGATTCCTACTTTCAAACTAATAAAGTTTGAACCTGAATGGAATACCAGCTCGAATATTAGATATGCTTCCATGAAGTGTGTGTGTTAAGCTGAAGACAGACACAAGCTTTAAGCAGAAGTAACGACAAATTCTTCACCAATGGTGTGAGTTTCACTCCTTGTGGTTTCACAATTTACATTACATAGGTTTCTGGTTTTGTTTTCAGTCTTGATCCTTCTCTAATGCTTCAGGAGGGCTGCTCTCCTTTTGGTTTTTTTAAAAAAGTGAGACTTGCACATCTGTTAATTTGTACATCTGCCCACCACCTTATTTTATAATCCACAGGCTGTGTTGCTGCACAGCTTAGCTTGGGAGCCATGAAACTACATTGAACCAATGCCACTTCAAACCTAATCCATGTTACAGCTGTTATCCTTCCTCCGCACTTCTGAAAACAAAAAGACTAAAGTCTTAATGTCAAGGAAATACTGGTATGTAGAATTGGTAGCACTCAGTAGCCAGTTGATTGCAGTGGGCCTGCTTCCTGGAGATATTTCAGGAGATACTGTATCGATCCTCTGTCAGCTTTTCTAATTTGAAGGTAATTGTTTGTCTTTAGTGGGACATCAGGCACTCTTTGAGTTCAGCAGAAAATGCTCACTCTCTCAACATGCACACTCTTGCACAACAGCAACTTATATTAATCAAGGAGAGACTTGCATAAAGTTAGAAGTAACTGGTTTTTAAAAATTGGATAGAAAGTACATTTCCGGGGAGTCCTGCCTGGTTAACTTTACTTTTACAGTAGACACATGGAGTCTGTCATTAACAGAACAGCTCTTGATTTTTCAGCCTCCTTCTGGATCTCTTCACGGGCCACAGGTGGCCAGCCTGTGACACACATCTCACAACTAGCACAGGCAGTCCAGGCTTGCAGACCATCTACATAAGTCCATGAGGGTTTGAGAGCCTGCTGTGGCATAGAACCAAGGCGTGCCTTTCTACTTGCTACTCCAGTGCTGAAATTCTGCACACACACCGCATTGCCATGCACACTGAAATGTCACCATGCTACACACCATGAGCTTGACAGACACACATGTACACATATGGACGCAACAACCTCTCTCTCTCTCTCTCTCTCTCTCTCTCTCTCTCTAACACATACTCATACAGACACTCTCACACACATACAAATAAACACACAACTATCAATATTTTCAGTCCTCTCCACTCCAGCACTGAGTACCTTCGACTTTGTACAGATTGCCTCAGTCTTAATGGAATGTTCTTATTCCTGAACACGACCTTGCTAGAAGATATAACAGATATTATTTATTCAGAACTCTTGGGTTCTTCAGAACAGATTGTAATTCTACAGTCTAGATAGTTCTGAAATGTCATCAGAACCTCGCATTACATTATTTTCAACATCCAGAGCTAGCAGACAGGGCTGGCCCAATATATTTTGCTGTCTGAGGTTGAACAGCAAAGGGTATATACCCCTCCCCAAGGCAATGTGCATGGAATACCTGAGGTTGGCCAAGTTATTTTGGCACCCATTCTTTCTGGCAGCAATAATGCAATAATATATTTAAAGTAACAAACCATGGTCCTTTCATGAACCTCTTCCCTAACCAGCTGCCAGGGGCAACCAATTCACTCTAACTTATGGCCAACCTTGCAGCGTGCATCAAAATCTCTTGACTTGTGGGTAAATCCCACCATTTGGGAATCCATGCTTTGGAGTGATGACATCTTTTGCTGACAAATGTGTACTAGCTCCCGGAGAAGTACTGAGAACTATATAAATATATGAAGCACTTAAAACACCCCCACCCCCAAATTCTTTTAACTACAGGGGTGGGAAGCTGTGGCCTCCAGACGTGGATGGACCAATCACCCCTGATTGATGGTCATAGTGTCTAAACTTGCTGGGAGTTGGAGTTCAACAACATCTGGAGAAACACCAGGGCCCCTGTTTTAGTATATCCATATGAAAAAGCTTCATCTTCTCAGAGCTGTTCTACACATTATGTGAAATAAGGTGGCAAACCAATGTCAGAGAATCCCAGGCTCTAACACTTCCTTTTGCAGGTGGGGTCTATTTCTTTTTTCCATGCTATCACCACATAAGGCCAGGAGTCATGAGTTCCCACTTTGTGAAAAGCTTCTTATATGTTGTACCTTTACCTATATGGTGTACACTAGCACATCACAGAGAGGGCTATGCTTAAATCCTTCACTTTGATCCTCTAGTTTACTATAATCTGGGGGTGTATTTGGTTGCTTAACATGACAGGGGTATATTTTTTTTACCACCACTATATGCAGTCTGAAATGGTACAGTCTGGAAGTTTACCAGCTCAACCTCTCACTTCATTCTTCAAAATGCGTAGCTTGGCTAGTTGCTGATATAGATATGTAGAAGAGGGTAGACTTTATTCATTTATTTATAAAAATATTTATATGCCGCTGAATCATAAAGGCTTATTACAGCAGTTTACAACAATATAAAAACATAAAACCAAACATTATTTTTTACCTCACAGATCTCCAGGCCCTGATTGAACCACAGCAGGACAACCACAGTTCTGAATTTATTTTTAAAAATAACCTAGCAGCAGCAAGAACACATATTTGTTTTTTTCTAATGAGTGTTAATAGTTGAATCACGTATATAAACCTATTCAGAGGTAGATCCCACTAGATTCAGTGGGACTTCCTCCTATGTGAGTGGGTCTAACATTGCAGGATTGTTTCCCTGCTACTTTTCCTTGACCTCTCAAAGGCTTTGGGTACCATGAACCACAATATCCTTCTGCAGCAGCTCTTCGAGTTAGGGGTGGGTGGCACCACTTTGTGGTGGTTCCAGTCCTACTTAGATGGACATTTCTGGAGGGTGATGCTTGGGGAATGTTCTTCAGCCCTGTGGAGCCTTCATTGTGGTGTTCCTCAGGCTTTGATTCTATCCCCCATGTTGTTTAACATCTACATGAAACCACTGAGTGGCGTTATCTGGGGTTTTGGAGTATATTGTCAGCAATACACTGATGACACACAGCTCTGCTTCTCCTTTACATCTGCAGGTGTGGCTGTAGATGTGCTGGACTGTTGTCTTGCCTTAATAATGGACGATGAGAGCCAACAAACTGAAGCACAATCCAGATAAGACTGAGGCACTGTTAGTGGGTGGTTCCCTAGACCAGATGGGTAGGAGATCACCTGCTCTGGATGGGATTATACTCCCTCAGAAGCAGCAGGTACACAGCTTGGGAGTACCTCAGGATCCTTTGCTGTCGCTTGAGACTTCAGGTGGCTCAGTAGCACTGAATGCCTTACATCAGCTCCAAGTGATGGCCCAGTTGCACCCCTATTGGGACAGGGATAGCCTAACCCAGGCATAGGAAACTTGGCCCTCCAGCTGTTTTGGGACTACAACTCCCATCATCCCTGACCACTGGTCCTGTTAGCTAGGGATGATGGGAATTGTAGTCCCAAAACATCTGGAGGGCTGAGTTTGCCTATGCCTGGCCTAACCTCTGTTGTCTATGCTCTGATAACCTCCAGGTTAGATTTCTATAACACATTATAAGTAGGGCTGCCTCTGAATATGGTTTGGAAGCTTCAGCTGGTGCACAATTTGGCAGCCGGGTTGCTCTCATCGGGACAAGACAGTTTGAACTTAATACGCTGATCCTGGCTCAACTGCGTTGGCTGCCATTTAGTTTCCGAGCCTAATTCAAAGTGCTGTTTTTTACCCACACAGATCAGGACCGCAATGCCTCAAGGACCACCTCCCTCCTTTTGAACTCACCTGGACCCTGAGGTCATGCTCTGAGGCCCTTCTTCATGTGCCTCCTCCATGAGAGGTCCAGAGGGTGGCAACATGAGAATGGTTCTTTTTTGCAGTGGCTCCCCATTTGTGGAATGCTCTCCTCAGAGAGGCTCAGCTGGCATCTTCATTATACAACTTCATTTGCCAGGCAAAAATGTTCATCTTCAACCAGGCCTTTGGCTGATTAACACCCTTTTAAATGTGTTTGTGAGAGGGGGTGAGGGAGGGGGTTATGGTTTGTTCTGTTCTGTTCTTGCACTTGTTTCTATTATGTATTTTGTATTTTTATCTTCTGAATCACCCTGAGATCTATGGATGAAGGGTGGTATACAGATTTAATTCATTATAATAATAGCATCGCTTCTTTGGTTAGACCTGCCTAAACTTCCTTTAACAAGGTTTGGTTATTCTGCTTCTCCTCCTCAGTGTTTGATGCAGATTATCTCTCCTGCTCTAATTAGATGTGTGGGAGAAATTAAATTCTGTTTGCATTTAAAGGTGAATCTACCTAATTTGAGATTTCTGAAACAAGATGCGAACTGAAATACAGCCATCCTTCCAAATTCGCACTTCTCTGAATTTTGCAATGCAGTTCTCCAGCCAAAAATGCTTATATCTGGCTAAAATGCACGTAATGATGCACATATTAGCAAATGTAACATATAAGCAGGAATAATTTTAGGCATGAAAATTAGTATGCTAGGCAAAATTGTGCACAAACAGGTGCATAGTAGGAGAAATTTGTATTAAAACACTGGTGAATTTTCATGATGACTAAAAACCAAAACACAAACTGGTGTGGAAATATGAAGAACTGAATTTAACATTGGAAAAATGAGAAATAGAAAAACCAAAATTGGCAGATTTGCCCATCCCTAGCTCTAGTCGACGTTGTTTCTGTGGGATAACCAGCCTCATATAAGCAACATGCTTAAGTCCAATTAATGCATGAAGGAGTTAATACCATAGAGTAAGCTGCCCTGCAAGACTTAGCTATGTCTCTTCTCCTTACCTTGGGAGGAAATATGTAATCAAACCCTATTGTTTTCTCCCAGTCTGCCGGAGAAGCTCAGCATGTGAAAAGATTTATGCTGGTTGCTCCAGCTCAACCACATGGCTCTCACCAGCCACTCTTGAGTTCCTATACCAACAATCTAGGAACTTTTACCACTTTGTAACTAAGCTACATTTTACTGCCTGTGCAACTTTCCTGACTGATGTCTGGAAAAGCACATGAATCTGACCTTTTAGAGTTCGTAAGTAAACCAATTATCAGCTTACCAAACATGTGGCCTTTACCTATGCTGAGGGAAGAGGAAAATTCTGGAACTGACTTAGAATGACATATTTTAAAGCTCTAATCACTTATATTTCCACACATTACTTTGCTGCATATTTTGCGGCTTTAAATCTCTGCCGGGGTTCTGTCACCCTAGAGCACTTGGATTTGACATCCAGGAATTCTTATTGCATCAACAGTTTCATCCACAAAGCAGTTGACTCTGCTACTCCAGGGATGGGGAAATGTGAGGTCTTGCCAATGTTGATGGACTACAACTCCCATCATCTCAGATCAATCTCCATCCTGGCTGAGGCTGATGGGAGTTGGAGTCCAACACCATTCCCATCCCTGCACTGCACCCAGCAACCACAAGGCACAGTTGCATAAGTTACAGCCCACAAGCTAATTTCCTACTACCAGCCACAATCACAATTCTGTTCTGTTAAAAAAACTCATTTGCATTTTACTGAAGACAAAACAAATGCCAAATTAAAAAGAAAACAACACACAATTAAACCCACCGTCAACAACTGGTAGCTTGCGCTGCTGGCACAGAACTATTGCTTTTCTTAGAAGCACAGACCCTCATCTGCGGTTATCTATGCTAAACAATTATAAGTCTAGTCTTTTGAAAAGTAGGTTCTGAAGAGTAACAAAAACTCATAGTTTATTCGACCTGAATATAAAACCATTGAAGTATAATACATTTATCATATTAAAAATGCATCATTAAAGTTTAAACGCAGGTGCAGTTACTCAATAAGCTAATGGTATAGTCTGAAGACTCTACTCAAGACTGTATTGTTAAATTCCCAGTGGGATAAAAGAAGTGCAGGGGGGGGGGGAGGAACTAGGGAGGGAGGGAGAGTGACCTTGCACCAAGGTGCTATTGCTGTGAGTGGAATTTTTTGGTAGGCTGTGGTTGAGCTCCACTCTGAGGATCTTAGAAGCACTGCATTCCTCAGTGATCTGAACAAACAAGAACAGGAATCCTCCAGGATCATAAAAGCATATGAACGTAAAGGTGTGTGAGAGAGAAAGGACAAAAGGGGCAAGAGGGAGGGAGAAAGAATGCAAATTTCATTTTTGTTTTTACAATCCCGATGAAGCTCTTTAAAGAACACATGGCCACTAAAAAAAGATGCAAGAAAGAAAATAATACCCGTTGCTCAATATTCACTCCTCACTGTGTGTTCTACATTGCAGGCACTCACCGCAGCATGGATTGGCACTGGGGGCAGAGGGGATGACTCTATTAAAATTATGCTCTTAACAGTTATGTCCATTTTGAACTTCGTACATCCAGAACTGATTGACCCTGATTTAACAGGTGGTACAATCCATCTTGCATGCCTACAGGGGAGGGGTGGTGCTATGGGCCAAAATGGAGCCCCGCTCTTCTGAATTTTGTCATGCAGCCCCCTCAACATAAATGCATATATTAATAAAAACAGCTTACGTTATATTAGAGGACATGGCTTGCAAAAATGTTTATATGAAGCAAAGGTTCACGTGAAGTGTGTATATTAGGAGAAATGTGCCCTAAACAGCTGACCAATTTTTATTATGCAAAATGATGCTATATGTGTGGGTCTCTTAAGAATCTCTGGCCCAGGCCCCATAGACCTTTACAAATGAAAAAGCTGGGATAGCTCAGTTGGTAGAACACGAGGTTCAAGGCTCACGTTGGGCAAAAGGTTCCTACATTGCAGGCGGTTGGACTAGATGACCTGAAGTGTCTCCACCCCCAACGTTCAGCCCGGACACTGAGGTCCAGCTCTGAGGGCTTTCTGGCGGTTTCCTCACTGCGAGTAGTGAGGTTACAGGGAACCAGGCAGATGGCCTTCTCGGTAGTGGTGCCCACCCAGTGGAATGCCCTCCCATCAGATGTCAAGGAGATAAACAACTCCCTAACTTTTAGAAGACATCTGAAGGCAGCCTTGTTTAGGGAAGTTTTTAATGTTTGAAGTTATATTCTGTTTTTAATATTCTGTTGGGAGCCGCCCAGAGTGGCTGGGGAAACCCAGCCAGATGGGTGGGGTAGAAATAATAAATTATAATAATATTATTATTATATGACGCCTGTGGTCCCTTCCAACTCCACAATCTATGATTCTATGTAAAAGAAAACCATTCTCTACCCAGGGCAGACACGTCTGGTGTTCCAAATTGGACTTGATATCCAGTCAGTGCCCAGACTAAGTCAAAGCTGAAAAGGAGAACAAGTAGCTTGCTTTACATTGTCATGCATCTGACCTACAAACTACCACAAGCAGCATCCGAAATAATCTTGAAACAGGAGCAGTTTTAATGGCACTTATTTATAAACTGGGGCCCTCATTCTTGTATCCTCTAGACAGAGGTAATTTTCAGTCCCGTTTCCAGTTTCTACTTCTGCCGCTATACTTATTTTATATATGCAATTTGTTAGTTGCTTAATGCAAAAGAAGCAGAGTCCCCGACTTACAGAAAATTGAAAGGTGAAGTCACAGCATGAAACCAAACAATAATGCATTACAATTCAACTATTACAAATCAGCAGAAAATTCCCTCTGTGGGAAACATTTAATCAACAACAACACAACACCATCCATCAAAAGCCTGGGAGAAGAGGTAGGTTTTTACTTGGTGCTGAAGAGATGTTAATAATGACACCAGGTGGTCCACATTGGGAAGAGAATTCTGCAAGTGGGGAGCCACACTTGAAAAGGCCCCCTTTCCCCACCCACCAAGCCTCCCTCAGAGAGGAGCCTCAGTTAAGACCAAATGTCCCAAGTAGATTCATATCGAAAAAGATGCTCCCAAAGACATTAGGGTCCTGAACGGTTCAGGATGTTACAGTTCAAAACTATCAGTCAAAACCAGCACTTTGAATTGGATTGGGACCAGTGCAGTTGTGCAACGTTTAGTGTTGTGTGATCAAGCTGTCTCAAGCCTATCACCAATGGCACAGCTGCATTCTGTACTAGCTACAGTTTCTAAACCATCTTCAAAGGCAACCCCACATAAAGTGCATTGCAGTAATCCAGTTTTGAAATTGCCAGAGCATAGATTACTGCAGCATAGATTATCACTGTCCGGATTGCAGTTAGGCGGTGTTCAACTGTTGCAGCAAAACCAACAAAGAGTCCTGTAACATCTTAAAGATATTTTATCAAGGCATAAGCTTTCATGGAGGAGACTCCATTTCATCAGATGCATTAAGTTTCAGATGTTGGCAGACACAAACACATATTTGAGTGTAAAGGAATTAAATGATAATGAAATGCCAACTTTACCCCCCCACACACACACCTCTGCTTCAGTAAGCAGCAGCAGCACGGGCAATGGGGTGTGTGTGTCAGTGTTAGAATTCCTGTTCTGTGATTGCAGTCATGGGATTGTTGTCTATCACATGACAGTGTATGTTTGACTCCACAGTGGGAAGTGACAGAGACAGGATATTTGTGTTACTGTGTTCTGTGAAGTGGGACTATTGTCCTTTGTTCTTTCTCTTTGCTGTCTGATGCTAGAGAGAGAGGGAGCCATGTTGCAGTGCTCCATGTGTGTTTATATGTAAATAAAGTAGATTAGCCAAAATGCTGAGTTGCTGAGGTCTGTTACACAACCTGCGAAGACTCTGCGGATCCCTAAGTGTGCCAGTGTTGGTTGGCATCGGTCAATGTGATGTTTGGGCAGAAGAAAGCTTTTGAAGCTCCCAAACGATCGACCAGGAGGGAAGGAACATGCCAGTCGGGCATGTGTCTCTGCCAGGGGCCTACTCGAGAGTAGGAAGAGCTCCTGACAGTCAGGTGAGTGCCATTGCACTGCCCACCAATACTGGCGCCAGGCAGAGCAGGGAATTTGCATCTACCGCTCAAACCACTGGGATAGAAAATACCGTAAATCTCAATTAAGCAGTCAATTTAAGCACAATCCACTGGGATGTCTTCTTCCACAACCCTGAATGAAATAAATGGGAATGTGCTATTTTTCTTTGGCAGGTCCCTTTTACAGTGGTACCTCAAGTTACAAACGCCTCAGGTTACAAACTCTTCAGGTTACAAACTCCGCTAACCTGGAAGAGTTACCTTGAGTTGAGAACTTTGCCTCAGGATGAGAATGGAAATCATGTGCCGGGTTGCGCAGTGGCAGCAAGAGGCCCCATTAGCGAAAGCACGTCTCTAGTTAAGAACAGTTTCAGGTTAAGAACGGAACTCCGAAACGAATTAAGTTCGTAACTAGAGGTACCACTGTGTTCCAATGGGATTGCGTAGGAAAAACCTCTAGGTGGAATGCTATCTTCCTACTGCAGAACAAGTAAGTTCAGAAATAAGTGCTTTTTCATTGGTAGAATGCCATTTTTATTTTCTGCCCTACATAAAATCATGAAACTAGATTCAAAGCTATGTAAAATAAAATTAATTAAATGGAGAATTAATTGGGGCATGCTGCTTTTTTAAAAAAAAAAATAGCAGGAGCTATATTTTAGAGTTATATTTTGTTACATGTTCAGAGGCCCCCGGGCATGGGTGGCCTATAAAAACAAATAATAAAAGGTGAGGAGAATTATTTCAATGGTGTTTCTTGTATACTAGGAGAAAATAGAATTTGAGGAATTTAGCAATGTGGCTCATGGAACATCCAGAAAGTTTGTGTGTTGAGGGGAGTGTTTTCATAGTTGTGTTTTTTTTAATGACCTGTTACAGACAAAAGGAAACATCAACAAAAACACAGAACCCTCACCCCCCAAAAAAACTGAACAGTGATCCCAAGACAGCAGCAAGAGCAGCAAAAAAGTGTAAATAATATGAGTATGGATTCAAGTATAGAAACAAAGATTGTAGTAGTGGATTCAAGGCTTTGTTCTTCCTAAGATTGTAATGACAATGTATAAACAATATAAAGAAGGCAAAACAGAGAGGAAAATGCTTTATGAATTCCAGATAGAGGCAGACGGAGATCAGAGATGGAGGAATGATATTATTCTCCTTTATGTATGCATAAGATGTAAAAACAAAGCAGGTTTTAATAAATTTATCAGTCTCGGAAAAATCTTTAATAACCCTCATTTTAAGTAGGAGTTTCTCTGTGTGTGCTATGTACCACACCTTCTGATACCAATAGGGAATCAAAACCTTGCAGGTTTTTCCAGTGCATTTGTGAGATGTGAGATGTGCAGCCATAAGCAGATAATATGCTATGCATTTATTATCACCATCAGGGCCCTTGTTTTGATTCATGAAAAGATTTATCATGGCTAATTGTGGGGTCCTGTCCAGCAGTTGGTTGCTGATTTTTTTCTGAATTCCATCAAAAGTAACATTCCAAAAAGCCTGAGCCCATGAACAGGACCACCACATGTGATAGTATGTACCAGGCAATAAGGAACTTTTCCAGCAATGAGGCGACAAATCAGGATCTGTTTTAGACATAATCTTTCAAGTGGTGTGCCACCTGTAAATGAGTTTGAGCCTACATTCCTTAATTTGATTTGATGCTGAAACCAGTAGTGAGTTGGACCACACTGCTTCCCAGTCTTGATCCTCCCAACACCTGACCCCAATCCCTCTCCCAGACCTGTTGGACACCTACTTTGTTCCCCCACTGTTCATCAACCAGCATTGGTTTGATTGATTTGGGAGACCAGATCTTCTGTCCTTGGCAGCCATTATGATGGACTCAATGGTTGAAGGGCTTGCTCCTTAATTACAGGCCTATGGCGAAATATCAGCTGCAATAAAATGCAAGAGAGTGGTAAATTGCCCAATCTCTTTCTCACTTCTGCTTCTGTGAAGGGCCTTTTTTGTTTGTAAAAGTCCCTTTTCAGTGTACTTGCATATATTACCTATAAAAGTCCCATGAAAACATAGCAGCATTAGAGATGAGTTTGCGTGTGTGCAATGCCAGCACTTTTAACATACACAAAGTGAAGGGATTTGCCATCATCTCTTTTCAAGGAGTTGCTCAAGCAATGACAAAGAATTAAAATATTTAGTGGGGTGTCTAAGATATGACTGTTTTCCAGTTGTACCCAACATTTCACACTACCATCTAGGCAAAAAATCCCCACCAATAAGTCACATAGTTAGTTTGTCTCAAAGTAAGGTTTTAGTTGGGGGGAGGGGTATTTTAATGAGGAAAAAGAAACACGATTTCTGTATTTTTTTTCATTCTCCTACACAATCTCCATGCAGATCTTTCATCTCTGTCTTTCCCCAGCACCTATGGCACCAACTGTCTCAAACACCCTTTCATCTTTTTTGATGGGTTTCCTTCAGGACATGATCCTAAACAACTCCTCCTTCAAGTCTACCTTCCTCTCAGGTCTTGAAATAGCTTTTGTCTTTTTTGCTTAGCCTAACTCCCTCTGTAAATTGCACACTGGACCCATAGAGAACAATCAAGGTCTACTTAAATATTACCAATTACTCTTGTTTTCTCAGGAACAGAGTATACATTTTGTTGCTTGAGTCATCAGTCTGAAAACACACCTTGCCTTCCTTAAAAAAAAAGAAATCAGCTTGACTACCTGTTTTTGATGTAAAAATCCATTGTGACATTTTGACAGCCAATGATTAAAAGACTTTTCTAGTATTTTACAAGCAAATAAGAATTTTAACCAGATAAGTAAACGTACAGAAATGAAATATTCCATTGTTGTTGAGCATTAAAGTAGCTGTCAAGGCTGAAATGCTTGCAGTTAGTGCAGCACAATGAAGGAAATGTTAAGAAGAAACAGGTGAAGGATGACTGGTGAGACCTGCTCAGCTAATGAATGCAACTTACTAGACATGGACTGTGACCTGCTTAGTGCTTGGCACGTAGTTGCAATCCCAAGCAGGCAGCAAAAACAAATGTATAGAGCAGCAAGAGGTAGGGAACTTGTAGCCCTCCAGATGTTGTTGGACTACAATTCCCATCATCCCTGGCCATAGGCCATGGTGTCTGGGTCTGATGGCAGTTGGAGTCCAACAACATCTGGAAGACACAGGTTCTCCACCCCTGATTTATTGGCTGGTGGGCTGTATTGACTTGATGAGTCATATGTTCTAAGAGCCCAGTTAGTGACTTTGAACCCTTAGTCTTGCTTAATGATATTGCCAATGACATCACAGTTTGGTCCTTTGGATTCATAACACCAGATGTTGTTGGGTTCCAATTCATATCACCCTGAGGATTGGCAAGGGGGGTTGGGGTCCTGGGTGTTGGAACCCAACAACTGGCCAAATTTTGCACTTTAGTAATCAGGAAGCGTAAATCTCTTCTGTTGAATGGCACACTGCGAAGTTCCCTTGTGTAATCTTTTTTTTTTCTTTCTGATGTTGTTGTTGATTTCTTTTTGTTTGATCTTGTGGTGTTTAGTGTCACTGGCTTTTGCTGCAATAAAACTTGAAGTTCTGGGAACCCAACAACAGCTGGAAGGCACTCACTACCTTGTGAAAACTAACTCTTGCTGTTGTTGTATAGTCGTTTACTCATGTCTGACTCTTTGTGACCCCATGAACCAGAGCACGCCAGGCATTCCTGTCTTCCACTGCCTCCCACAGTTTGGTCAAACTCATGCTGGTAGCTTCAAGTTCCTTAAGTGCTCTATTTGTATATTTCTAAATGAATAGATGTTGCAGAAAGGAAAACCTAGAGTCTCCAGGGATCACTTGTCAAAAGGAAAGAAACCCATTAAGTGCTGCCCCTATAGGTCTCACTACTCAGAGAAGCAGTAGGCTCCATTACCAAATGAAGCTGGCTTCCCCAAGTCAGACCACCGATCTCTTTAGCTCATGGGTAGGCAAACTAAGGCCCGGGGGCCGGATCCGGCCCAATCACCTTCTCAATCCAGCCAACGGCCAGTCCGGGAATCAGTGTGTTTTTATATGAGTAGAATGTGTCCTTTTGTTTAAAATGCATCTCTGGGTTATTTGTGGGGCCTGCCTGGTGTTTTTACATGAGTAGAACGTGTGTTGTTGTTGTTTAGTCATTTAGTCGTGTCCGAGTCTTCGTGACCCCATGGACCAGAGCACGCCAGGCACTCATGTCTTCTACTGCCTCCTGCAGTTTGGTCAAACTCATGCTGGTAGCTTCGAGAACACTGTCCAACCATCTCGTCCTCTGTCGGCCCCTTCTCCTTGTGCCCTCCATCTTTCCCAACATCAGCGTCTTTTCCAGGGAGTCTTCTCTTCTCATGAGGCGGCCAAAGTATTGGAGCCTCAACTTCAGGATCTGTCCTTCCAGTGAGCACTCAGGGCTGATTTCCTTCAGAATGGAGAGGTTTGATCTTCTTGCAGTCCATGGGACTCTCAAGAGTCTCCTCCAGCACCATAATTCAAAAGCATCAATTCTTCTTGCCATCTCACTTTTGACCACATCCAACTTACCAAGGTTCATGGTTTTTACATTCCAGGTTCCTATGCAATATTTTCTTTACAGCATTGGACTTTCCTTTCACTTCCAGGCATATCTGCAACTGAGCAACCTTTCAGCTTTGGCCCAGCCGCTTCATCAGCTCTGAATCTACTTGTACTTGTCCTCTGCTCTTCCTCAGTAGCATGTTGGACGCCTTCTGACCTGAGGGCTCATCTTCCAGCGTCATAACTTTTTTATGCTTGTTGTCTTTGTCCATGGAGTTTTCTTGTCAGGGATACTGGAATGGCTTGCCGGTTCCTGCTCCAGGTGGATCACGTTTGGTCAAAACTCTCCACTATGACCTGTCCATCTTGGGTGGCCCTGCATGGCATAGCTCATAGCTTCTCTGAGTTATTCAAGCTCCTTTGCCATGGCAAGGCAGTGATCCATGAAGGGGTGAAAACTAACTCACCACGCAATTAATCCAGCCCATAGTTCATGGATTTGAGCCATTTGAGTTCAAACCAACTTAAATCTAAGTTGTCTGATTAATGGGGTCCAACAACAGAATGGTGATGAGTGGCACAGAAAAGAGAGGGATATGAACGAATAAGAAAACATAGGGAGTCATAGAATCATAGAATTGTAGAGTCCGAAGGGACACAAGAGCCATCTAGTCCAACCCTCTGTAATACAGGAATCTCAGCTAATAAAGTTATAGTCATTAGCTGTATTTAGATGTAATACTGTGTGTGCTACATAAACAAGTTGTATCAGGGGCCAGCAATTAACCATGGCTTCAGATCATGGTCTGTTGGCAAAAACAAAAACAAATCTTAGTTAAGATGTTAAGTCATGGTTTCATTTTTAAGCCATGACTTAGCATTATCTGTAAACTAGATGATCCTATAGATCATCTTAGGTTTCCAGACTTGCCTTATTTCCAAGTGTTAGAATTTGGCATTTATTTGTTTGTTTCTCATGTACACCCCCATGTAATATATATGAGAACTATTACAATCTGCATCATCTATTATACTAGCTGCTTTAGCTTTCTTCTTCACCAGAAATATGTCTTGTCTGCTGTTTTATCTGTTCTAATTCATTCTATCTACTTTATCTATTATAATAAGTTTGTCCCAGTACAAGATGGAACCATTAATCTCAAGAACTGGGCTGGGGCCTTATTTGTAATAAGGGATAGCTCTGAACTGATTAATTGGTACTGGATACTCAAGTGCTGTGAAGAATGATGCTTGCTACCTGATTGTGTCTGGAAAGATATTGTGTGTTGGTGGCACAAGACAGGATAGCCAGCTGTTTCATATTCTATTTTTTTCTCAATTAACCTTTGCATTTTCTGCAAGTGTCTGAATCTGCATTTTTGTTACGTATTTTTGATAGTTATTGTCACTTGTTGTGAGTCAAAAATAAAACTTTTTAGCTTTTAAATTTGACCTGATGAGGCAATATCCACTAAAGCTTTCTCAGTATTAATATTATTATTAGTCTTATCACTGTCATCATTAGCCTAACTCTCTGCTCCCAGATTGTGCCCATGATCCTCGTCTGTGTCTTCAAAACTCTCCATCCCTTGCCTTCCTTTTCTCTCTACTCTTATACTCCAAATACATGCCTGTTTGTACCCTTCTCTAGTTCAGCTTCACCAACAACAGCCATTCAACAGTTTCCTGCTTTCTCAAGATATCACCCTTTCTCACTCACTGTCCCACTTCTCTTACTTCTTTCAAATCCTTCCTCAAGCCCCACCTTCTCCCCAAGGCCTTTGGCTCAACCCCACAAGTCCCTATGCTCAGTTACAATTAAGTCTGAAACCAAGCTGAAGTATGTGTTTCTGAAAAACCACTCTCCCTTTCCTTCTATATGTTGGCTTGCATTTCCTTCCTATTTTTGTTTATTTAATTTATTCTGATTAAGATTTCTTACCTACCCTTCAGCACAAAGTCCTAGTTAAAACAAATTACAGTCAAGGAAATAGGATGGGACTATATATTGATCGATCTATTGGTCTATCTCAGGTGACATAATGAGGATGCTAGGTGCATCTCTGGGGAGGGAATTTCACAGTTTGGGGACAGCCAGAAAGAATGTCTTCTTCTGCACTGACACCTGCTGCACTTCTGATGATGGTTGACCAACTGACTGGCAGCATCTGCAAAGCTCTGTGCACTGTGCTTTTCAAGAGTCAACCACCAGCTGATCGCCAGCGATTGCATGGTGCTGCGTGACCCACTTTGCACGTACGAAACTACCACCTGATTGTTGTGGCACACAAAACACAGTGCCCTTGCCCTCACAGTTTGGCTTCAAACTGCACAGCCAAAACAGGTCACCTGATGCCATTGTGGTGTCAGGTGACTGGCACATGGGCAGCCCCACGTACCTCTCAAATTGGCCCATGGTGGGTAGGAAAGATAAGGATCCAGTTTGCCAGACAAATCCCATTTCCCACCTCTGCTTTCTAGTCACTTTGACCACCACTGAATTGTAGCACTTGGAGTGATGGGCTTTGGTTTGTTTATGAGAAGTCACGTGTACTGTGGCAAAGTATCATCCTCCCTTGTCCCCAAATTCCACTACCTATCAATAGGGGCACAGAGTCCCCAATCTTTTTCTAGTACCACATGTTTCCAGCTCATTGTGACTGACAAACCTCACCCTCTGCAGTTATGGCAGTCAATATCCAGTCTTAGTGATCCAGATGGCTCTGAGGGGGTGGTAACAGGAAGAAGAAAGAGGGAATCAGGAAGGAGACGACACAAAACTCCCCTCCCAAATGTAGATCCTCTGTTTTCTTCAGCACCACTGAAAGCCCAGCCAGGAAAGAACAGCAATAAGTTGACACAATAGATGGAAACCAACCACCTGATGCCTTTCCAGCCCAAAGTTACAGCCACTCTGCTAAACGGACCATGTATGAAGCTGAGAAGGTAGGATGTGACAAGATCAACATGTGTAGTTGGAAGAAAAGCACATTGGTACATGGGTCAGGACCTCCATTTCCTGCTCCTCAATGGATGCTGCCATTTTGTTTACACATGGCAGCCATTCTTAAAAAAAAAAGAACACACCAGCTCATGAACATCTGCATCTAGAACACAGTAACAGTGACATCAATAGGCAATGTATTGATAAGGAAAGTGGCAGTTGAAGGTATATAACAATAATCTCAATCAGCTTTGGGGTTTCATGCCTTTGTTGAGGACAAGTTCAGAACTGAGGCGTGAAGAAACTCTAGAAAGATCACCACAAGTGAAACCCACTTTCAAGTAGCATTTGTTTGACCATTCTGCCAGCAAATCTGCAAAAATGAATGAAGGATCTATTCAATAGGGTGAACCTAATCAGCAAATATACAGAAGTCAGTATCTAGGAACAACATAATTCAATAAAAGTTTGCCCAACAACAATAACAACAAAAATGCTGATAAAACATAACTACACTTTCACATTCATAAGGATGAAATATTATAATTCGGATGTCTGTTCTTTCTCTGGAAAGTTAGCTCCTTCTGGAATATATTAATGAATAATAAAACTGACTTGATATTTCCCACTGCAGTCAACTTTGCTGTCATGCTATTAATGATTCATAATGACTGTATGCCTAATAGTTTTATGCCAGATAAAAGCAATCCAACAAAAGAAAGTAGCCAGTATCTTTTCCATATGATTGCTCTCCAGATATTTTCAGCAATATTGCTAAACACAATCACTAAACATAAAAATGCAGAACAGGAGAGTTACAATGGGAGAATGGTTTTAAATCATTCAACAACAGAGCTGAAGTCATATGAAATACTTCATTGCATTACCTCTGCTGGAGCGGAGAGACAGTTGCGCGGGTGTGTGTGTGTGTGTGGAGACAGAACCCTGAAGATTGTTAGAAAGAAAACGTATTTTATTTTCCTATTCAAAAGCCAATGTTCTTCCCCATATAAAGCCAGGAATTGGAAAACCTAACCAGACAATCTTAAAATGAGAACATATTTACACTTGGAATGTCTTCGCAGAGTAACACTCGGATTAATTGTGCCCATAGTAATGATATACACAGGGATTTCTTGAAAGCTGTCGGAGTTTATCAGCTGCCGATGTAATTTTCGCCCCTTCCTTTGAAGAAAGTCTTTGCGGCTACAATGTCCTTTTAAAAAGTCTAAAAACAAACGAAAGTGCACGCACACACAAATGGCATTGTTATTCTGGCACTTATTAATAGAACAACGGGCCATACAACAATTAGATATGAATATTGCAAACGGAATTCAATATAAGACTGCCTTTGAAATGCCACTTTGCAGCGGGTTTTCAAATGCTTAAAGCACAGCAGGAGGTTAACTCTATCTTCAAATATTAAATCAAAACCTGTTTTTAAACCAGTAATTTTTATGGGGGGGAAGAAAACCCACACTCCTTTCCACACTTGTTATGGTATCAGGAGGGGGAAAAATGCAACCTCCCAAAGTTGTTCTTGGCACATTGTCTGCATCTGTAATGAGCAGAGGTTATGATGGGAGGACTTCTAATGTTTCAGCACAGAACTTGGTATGTGCACTTTTTTCCTCTCCAAATAACAATGCTTACCTTTTCAAACAGCTATTCTGTGTCTTGGCTCTACCTTTTGGTGCTGTTGAGGAGATTTTTAGATAATTGCTCAGATGGGTGCTTGATTCTTTCTTTCAGGGGTGAGATCTCCTTTCCCCTAAAGGTTGGGTAGTGAAATCTAAATCTGCTTTTGTGTAAAAGAACAAATAAGCTGCAGTTTTAAGTAAAACAGGGACAGAGAACAGAGCTTTGCGCTAAAAGGATGAAGGCATCTGTGGACGAAGGGGTGTGGTGCTGGGCAGCAGATCTAGGAGTGCTGTGCTGTCTGCTTACATCTATGCCATGGGTAGGCAAGCTAAGACTCGGTGGCCGGATCCAGCCCAATCACCTTCTCAATCCGGCCCGCAGATGGTCCGGGAATCAGTGTGTTTTAATAATAATAATAATAATAATAATAATAATAATAATAATAATAATATATTATTTATACCTCGCCCATCTGGCTGGGCTTCCCCAGCCACTCTGGGCGGCTTCCAAAAAAAAAAATTAAATACTGTAATACATCAAACATTAAAAGCTTCCCTAAACAGGGCTGCCTTCAGATGTCTTCTAAAAGTCTGGTAGTTGTTGTTCTCTTTGACATCTGGTGGGAGGGCGTTCCACAGGGAGGGCGCCACTACCGAGAAGGTCCTCTGCCTGGTTTCCTGTAACTTGGCTTATCGCAGTGAGGGAACCGCTAGAAGGTCCTTGGTGCTGGACCTCAGCGTCCGGGTAGAACGATGTGGGTGGAGACGCTCCTTCAGATATACAGGACCGAGGCTGTTTAGGGCTTTAAAGGTCAGCACCAATACTTTGAATTGTGCTCGGAGTAGAATGTGTCCTTTTATTTAAAATGCATCTCTGGGTTATTTGTGGGGCATAGGAATTCGTTCATTTCCCTCCCCTCAAAATAGACTCCTGCCCCCCCAAGGTCTGAGGGACAGTAGACCAGCCCTCAGCTGAAAATGTTTGCTGACCCCTGATCTATGCTCAACTTGTATATTTATGAATTAATCCAAATATGACAAAAATGGCACACATCTCCAGGGACGTTTCCTTCCAGAGTGACCCAAGCTTAAGGAAGCAGTGCCCGTGATAATTGTCCCAACTCAAGAAATGGAGAGCATGTAATGATATCGTAGGCTCAAACTACGTGTAAGAACATAAGTAGAGACTGTGGGATCAGGCTAGTGGCTCATATACTCCAGAATCCAATTCTCATAGTGGTCAACCAGATGCCTATGGGAAGCCCATGTGTCTGTTAAAACCCTTGGGTGGTGTTTAACTAAGTCAGTAGAACCACTGAAATCATTGTTAGGTCCGATTGTGGGGTCAGTTGCTGCTGTAGTCACCTCTGATGCTCAGAAGGAACCTCTTTTTTTTATCGCTAGGCTCTTCTGAAGAATGCAGAGCATCCTCTCCTGGTCTGCCCCGCAGAAGACCTTAAGGTCCATGAATAATCATAGTTTAGAGGTCCCAGGCCCTAAGGAAGTCAGATTATCCTCCACCAGGGCCAGGGCCTTCTCAGTGATGGCTCCGACCTGGTGGAATGCTCTGTCCCATGAGCCTAGGGCCCTGCGGGATTTAACTTCTTTCCGCAGGGCCTGTAAGACTATTCCGCCTGACTTTCAATTTGAACTTAGCCTGATTTTTTATTCCCCTTCCTTCCCTCCTCCTCCCCTTTTTATGAAGATTACCTGCTCTGGGATCCCACAGCTAATTCTCCCCTGGTCTCTTCGCTGGCCCAAATAGGACTAATTTAGCCAGCTAGCCCTGGTGATCATCTAAGGTTTATTGGGTGGATTTTCCCCCTAAATTGATTTTTGAATTCTGAATTTATTGTTAGTCACGTTTTATACTGTATTTTATGCTGTTTTTTGTTGCATCAATTAAGTATTTTAAATTTGTTGTTAGCCGCCCTGAGCCCAGTTTTCTGAACTGGGAAGGGCAGGGTATAAATAAAATATTCTAATTCTAATTCTAATTATTATTATTATTATTATTATTAATTTTTGGAAGTGCTGTGTCTATAATCAACCATCCCTGATCAAATTTGGCACTGATCAAATTTGGGATCATGGCACATAAGGGCAGAGAGTTTGAGCTTTTTCTTCTGTGCCGTTATTTTTTTTTAAAAATAAAAAATAAAATCACACACTTCCTTGCTCCTGCCTTTCCATTAGGCAGATTGAGGCAGCCTCAAGTTACTGATGCCTGTTGTGTGGATGGGGGAGGCAGCAGTGGAAGGCCTTCTGGGCTGGAGGACAGAGTTGTGTGTGGGCCTCTGCATTTGGAATGGGGGGGTACCATCTTGTCATTTTCTTACATAGCAGCAAGATGTCTCTCATACAAACCTACCTGGGTTCTTGGGCCTTAGGGTGATGCCAAGCTATGGGTCCCCCCCCCCACCGTTAAGCAGGTGAATAAACTTGGCCACTGCATCCAGGATTTGGAATAATCTTCCCTTGGATGCTCATTTAGCCTCTGCTCTCCTGGCCTTCTATTATTGTGCAAAATTGTTTGATATAATTAATAATAATAATAATAATAATAATAATAATAATAATTTGTTTATACCCTGCCCTCCCTGGCCAGAGCCGGGCTCAGGGCTGCTAACGCCAATAAAATCACAGTAAAAACATAATGGGGGGGGAGAGAAAAAAAGAGAGAAAAAAACAATTTAAAATACAGGTTAAAATGCAATTTAAAATGCAGCCTCATTTTAAAAGTAGCCGATAAATCAAGACCATAAGGGGAGGGAAACATAAGGGTCAGACTGAGTCCAAACCAAAGGCCAGGTGGAGCAGCTCTGTCTTGCAGACCCTGCGGAAAGATGTCAAGTCCCACAGGGCCCTAGTCTCTTGTGACAGAGAGTTCCACCAAGTCGGGGCCAGTGCTGAAAAGGCCCTGGCCCTAGTTAGGGCTTTTGAGGTGGGATAGAGGCAATTAGTTTGAAACTACTATGCTCTTTGCTGCCCCACAGCTTTTATTTTTTGTCGTTCATTGCTAGAGTTTTTATTGTGTTTGGTGGGTTTTAAAAACGTGCATTTGAACTTTTGTTGGTTAGCAACGCAGCATGGCACTGAAATGGAAAAGTGTGTAACAGAACATGTGGAAGGGATGTTGTGAATACGAGGAGAGAGGGGCGCCCAAGATTATCTCCTTGATATAGACCTTGAATAGTGACCTGAAATGGCTTAGCTAATAATATAATGAATCAAGGAATTGTAGAGTTGTAAGGGACACCAAGGGACTTCTTGCCCAACCCCTCACAACGCGGGAATTTCAGCTAAAGCATCCATACTTTTAAGCTGTATCCTTGAAGAATTGAATTGTCTGTAACTTATATGTTTATTTATTTAATGCATTTAAATCCAGCTTTTCTCCCAAGCTGGGACTCAAGGCTGCTTACAACTTGTTAAAAACATCATTATAAAATACAAAGTAATAAAAACAAGCTACTTAAAACGACAGTCAAAATAAAACAAAATCCATTTAGGATCAGCATTGAAATACCAATTACCTGGAGAACAGCCTAGAGGTCAACATTGTCTGCCTCTAGTTTTCAAGGCCTGTATGAATAGATAAAAAGATAAAAAGGAGGGAGCTGATCCAACTTCTCTTGGGAGGGAATTCCGCAATATGGACCAGGCACTTGCCCCCTGACCCCCTTTGGCTGCATCCATGCCTTTCTTACATTCATGCTTGCTTAAATGTAATTCCACTGGTCTTCAATGGATCTTATTCTCTAGTAAGATTGCTGAGGACTGCAGCCATACACCCCTTCCTATCATAACACATTAATTATTAGGTCTTAATTGAATGGATAAGGACTATTCTTCAACCATTTAACTCTTTAGTTCAGGTATATTTCAGGGGCGAGGTGAAATTCTTCTGAGGAGAAGCCAATTAGAGCACCCACCATTTTGTTTTCTCCAGAATGCCCTGTTATGAGGCGCTGGTTCATTTTGGGAAATTCAAAATGGTTGCCCTCCAGCAGTTGACTATATACCGAAAAATACACACTTTTACAGAGTGGACAGATTAACTCCTCCAGCAGCTCATTTTATTTGAGAGGTGCCATTTAAAATAGCCCTTCAAAGAAAGGGCAGTGACTGACATTATAGTTTCAACAAGCCTACTTCAAAGTGTGCCATTGTATGCAACTCTATGTTAAATCCTAAATACTAGGAAAGGCTTAGATGTTCAGACTGATGATCACACACTGGATTTAACATTTGCATTGGGGCCAAAGACATGGAGCCCAACACATGTATTCAACATAATAACGTAATAGCCTGCCTTAACATTGGTTCATCTAGCCCAGCGCTGGCAGCACAGAGTGGCAGCATCTCTCCAGGATTTCAGACAGGTGTTCCTCCCAGCCTCACCTGGAAATGCTGGGGATTAAACCTGGGACCTTCTGCATGCAAAGCAGATCCTCTACCCCTCAGCTGTGGTCCTTCCCTAAGTAGTAGTAGTAGTGTTCTTGTTGTTTAGTTGTTTAGTCGTGTCCGTCTCTTCGTGACCCCATGGACCAGAGCACACCAGGCACTCCTGTCTTCCACTGCCTCCCGCAGCTTGGTCAAACTCATGCTGGTAGCTTCGAGAACACTATCCAACCATCTCGTCCTCTGCTGTCCCCTTCTCCTTGTGCCCTCAATCTTCCCCAACATCACAGTCTTTTCCAAGGAGTCTTCTCTTCTCATGAGGTGGCCAAAGTATTGGAGCCTCAGCTTCAGGATCTGTCCTTCCAGTGAGCACTCAGGGCTGATTTCCTTAAGAATGGATAGGTTTGTTCTTCTTGCAGTCCATGGGACTCTCAAGAGTCTCCTCCAGCACCATAATTCAAAAGCATCAATTCTTCGGCGATCAGCCTTCTTTATGGTCCAGTTCTCACTAGTAGTAGTAGTAGTAGTAATCAAAATCTTAACCTGTACATCACAAAAGGAGTGATGGTTGCTATTTCACACATGCATGCATGTGACTTGGACTTTGATGATGTTATAATTATTTTAAAATATTTAGAGCACTTTGCTATTAGTATATACCAAAGCGTAATAACAATGAGATAAAAAAAGAAAGAAAAACAACTCACTCAGTACTTGGCAATGCTCAGCTGATTGTGTGAACTGTTAACATTACAAAACATTGTGCGGGAGGCAAAATGTGGTGAGACAAAAGTGATGATTGACTGACATGCACATGCAAGATACTGCAATAATTCCTTGATGCTGCAGTAATCGAACAGCAAGCATGCATTTGTGGGCTGGCTCTTAGCTTTACCACAAAGTTGAAGTTTTGTTTCTCTGAGTGGTGTGAGTTTGAGTATCTTTCTTTTCTTTTTCTTTTTCCTCTTTCACTTTCTTCTGATGGGTTTGGGAATGGAACAATTCCAACCGTGTACAAAAATGGAGGTGTTTTCAAGAACTCAGCTGGGAGGTATGTAGACATTTATTTTAGGTTGGTGATTCTCAAGGAAGAACGTCAGCCATCCATTTGGAATGCGTATCCAAGCCCCGAGCAAACATTTCACTGATCTATTCGAGTGACATCCAGAAATTCAAAGGAGCGAGTGGAATACAGTGGACTGGAGAAATATCCTTACCTCAGCAGCATTTGTTTATAACTTAGGCATAATGTATGATGCAGTTTTTTGAGCTGTGTGATTTATCCAAACATCTAAAAAAGAAAGACATAACATTGCCAGAAGCTTATTCCGGGGTGTCAAAGCACATTCAGGTTTTTTGCATCAATGGCTGACAATCCGAGCTCTTTTGCTGAAGAGGCTGTCAGAGCTGTTCAGAACATGTACTTAAAAAAAAAGAAAAGATCTGCACTAGGGGAAATGTCTTAAAAGCAGTTACGGAGAATTTTCCAGGAGCCTTAGAAAGAACAGGGAAAGGGGAAAAAAACCATAGGTAGCAAAATGCTGTTCACAGGAGCATTGAAAATGAGCCTTGCGCTTTGTAGTGTTTTTGGCAGAGAATCATCTGGGATGATTGCACATTTCTTGATCGGGGGTGTCAGACCTGGCCAAGTTCCAGAATGTATAATAGCTTTGTGCTAACCTAAATTCCCCCCTGCAGCTCTAACAGAGGAAGTTCTTCTACTTCTTTACTTCATGCACCAATCTTTTCCCTTGAACAGCTTTATATTGCACACTCACACCCGCAGGAAGTTGTAGTAATGCTTGAATATTGTGTGTGTGTGTGTGTGTGTGTGTGTGTGTGTGTGTGTGTGTGTGTGTTGGTAACAGGTTCTTCATTTTCTTTTCTTTTTATAAGTCTTGAGGTACAGATTATTTGCCATTTTCACTAGTGTCTGAAGCCTCACTTGCTGACTTCTGGATCAAGCCAGTTTCATTCTGGACAATACATGAAATCACAGCGCAAGAAATTATGGTTTTAGCATGCAGTCTAGATCTTATGGTTTTAGTTGTATACCGCAAACCTCTATTTATTTAAGAAGATTTATAAACCTCTTCATCAAAGAGCTTTGTAAGCCTTGTACATAATAAAACATAGCTAAAAGCCCCCAAAAGGAATATACATAAAAATAATTATCATTAAAACACAGTGAAACTTTAAAAGCAAGCATAGGTATTAAATTATAAGCAGGTACAGGTTTGCAGCCACATGTGTGACCATTATCACATTTAAGACAACCCTCATTAAGGTTGCAAGATGAACCATCCAGAGAATGACTTTCCCTTATAGAGTAGTTGGAGAGGGATGGGGCAGGAGATCATGCTTGGTTCATTCAGCTAGTGGAAGGTCGGATTTCCGGAGAGAAATGACATGCCACAATACACTTTTCATTGGCTATATATATATGACTTGTGAAACCCCAACCTGTGCAAACCAGTTCTAAATGTATATGTGTTTGTTATTTATTAAAAATATCTATACCCCACCTTGTACAGTAAAATACTTGTAAGGCAATAAATGTGTTGGGTCCAGACTTAGGGAGCAATCTTGTTCACAAGAAGCTACTGTAAAGCAAGCCAGTATAAGCTAAATTGGCTTAAAGTTACACCAGAGCCAAACCCCTTTTAGCAGCAGGGGTTGCTGCTCTTCCTAAGCCTGGAAGAGGCTATGAGAGGGGACCCTTTGAAATAGCATTGGTAGCCTGATGCTGTCATAGGATGAAAGTGTATTCAGCTCAGAAGGCAACAAACTGTGTGCCAAGTCAGCCCTTCCCTGCTACTAAATGGGGTTTCTGTTGTGCTACCAGGAGCTGCATGACTTGGAGGCAACGCTAGACGCATGATCCCATCTCTATCTCTCAGTGTTGGTTTACTACCTGTCAATCTAGACACACCCATCACATATAACTTTAAATGTTCCCTATGAGCTTCTTTAAAAAGCAGAGACATCACCTTGCCAACAAAGGTCCGTATCGTTAAAGCTATGGTTTTCCCAGGAGTGATGTATGGAAGTGAGAGCTGGACCATAAAGAAGGCTGATCGCCGAAGAATTGATGCCTTTGAATTATGGTGCTGAAGGAGACTCTTGAGAGTCCCATGGACTGCAAGAAGATCAAACCTATCCATTCTTAAGGAAATCAGCCCTGAGTGCTCACTGGAAGGACAGAACCTGAAGCTGAGGCTCCAGTATTTTGGCCACCTCATGAGAAGAGAAGACTCCCTGGAAAAGACCCTGATGTTGGGAAAGATGGAGGGCACAAGGAGAAGGGGACGGCAGAGGACGAGATGGTTGGACAGTGTTCTCGAAGCTACTAACATGAGTTTGAACAAACTACGGGAGGCAGTGGAAGACAGGAGTGCCTGGAGTGCTCTGGTCCATGGGGTCACAAAGAGTCGGACACGACTAAACAACAACAACAACATGAGCTTCTTTTTCATTCTGTGGTTCTGTTCTCTGAATACGGAAAGGCTTTTAGTTATGAAGATATGCTTTTAATCTGTAAATACAATGTACCTTAAATATTTATGGTCCATTCTTTGTGCGTCTCCCTCATTGTTCAAGTTCTAGGAGTGGGAATGGAAACCCTCTCTTCCATGCTAAACATCACACTAAACATCTGAATTTTACTCATAAATTCATCTTTTCAGTGTTCAAATAGTGCACAGATTTCTTTACCATAGTTATGGGTTTCACTAGCAACTAAGTGAAACATTACTTGTTGTGCATACTTATCTTGAAGCCCAAGTTAAAATTACATTTCTTCAGTGAAAAAGACTGAAGTGAATAGCATTATCCCAAAATTATGTTGATTGGCGTATGCCAATTTACTTGTCAATCATAAGCACCACTGGAGTACAAAGGGGGTGATCATCCTTGCAAGTCTATTTTTAACATGCAGCAAAAATTTGATTGATTATTACTTAGTCAAATGTTTCATTTTATTGTAGAAATAAACAAATATTTTCACTTCCAGGACAAGGGATTCACATTGGATAGATGACTTGAAATGGGTTCAGGGTTAGCCAATATGGAAATGTAACAAGTGTCTTTATTTGCTATTCTGTATTCTTCACTATAGTCAATGAAAGAAATAAGGATTCTGTGCTTTTTGGACAGGTCCTCATCTTTCTAAAGTCATTATATACTTAGCAATTTATGGAATTAATAAATCGTGTATCTATGATGTTTTCTAGAAGAATTAAACTAGCACACTTGACAGTGGCGTAGCGTGGGGGGTGCAGGGGGGGCGGGCCGCACCGGGCACAACATCTGGGGTTAGGGCAAATCCATGGGTTAGGGGGCGCAAATCCACGGGTTAGGGGGCGCAAATTACTTGCCTTGCCCCGGGTGCTGACAACCCACGCTACGCCACTGACACTTGATCAACACGATTGCGTTGGGATAACATAAAATGGAATTATGCAGGCCCAAATCTAAAGGTCTCTCAGGTATGCTATCGATCCCAATCATTCCCTCATATAGAAATCACATGGAGAAAGGTATGGTGTAAAATGTTAAACCATAGATTAGGGATGGACAAATCTGTTGGTTTTGATTCTCCAGATTTCTCATTTTTCAATCTTAAATTCAGTTCTTCATACTTCTGCAATGATTTATGATTTAAAAAAAAAATCCTCATGAAAATTTGCCAATGTTTTAGTAAAAATGTCTCCTACACATTTTGGCAAGCATTTCCCCCTAATATAGTGCATTCCTATTTTTTATTAGATTTATTTATTAGATATATATATCTATCGATCTCACCCTTCATCAAAAGATCTCAGGGCTCTCCACAAGATAAAAATGCATGAAAAAAGCACAAATAAATAGCTAAAACAGAAACACAAAACACTTTTTTGTGTTATGTTCAGTAATACATGCATTTTATGTGTACTTTAGTATATGCATTTTTGCACACAATATTTCACTGGAAAGATGCATTGCAAAATTCAAGAACTGCCCATTTCAAAGGATAGCTGGCCTTTCAGTTCACATATTGTTTTGAAAAGTGTGAATTTGGTAGGTTTGCCTTTAAATGTTGACTGAATTGAATTTATCCCCCATCCCAACCACAGATACACTTCCATGGTCTCAGTACTTTGGCAGGGGGCACAGTGATTTTTAAAATCATGGTGGTGTGGGTGCCCTTGGAATTCCAGTTGCAATCCCTCTACCAAGTGAGAGGATTATATCATAATAGCTAGTTTGATGTGTGAGACAGCCCTAAGAGCTCTATCACTTCTTACATCTGGCCATGTGTGCTCCATTCCTGACTGTTTGGATTTAATATGAGGAAAGACTTATGCATTTTGGCTGTTCTGGATTAAAGAATATGAAACTACATCTTCTGTAACCTGAAGTGAAGTCTAGCCAGCTCTATCTGAATGGAGACAATCCACTTTCCAATACTCAAGAAAGAGTTTCCACCTCCCTTCTGAAGAGCTGCGAGCATTCATCTTTTTGACTTGTTCTTCACTTCACCTAAACCATTTGGATCAAATATTGTCAAAACAACCTGATTAGCTGATAATTTTACCTCACCCCTTGGATGTCTTATAGTAATGGCCAGCCAGTCAAAATGCAAAATATTAAACAAGGTCACAGAAGTATCTCATCCCACTATAATTCACAGATTACAAAAGGCATTAAAATTCTGATACCCCATTCATAAGGAAAAGATTGTAATGAGAATAGAAAATGGCACAACATTAATTCATTTTGTGACAAAAAATATAATGAGAATGGGAAATAGTACAAACATAACTCATTCTTGCTACAGCTATAAGATTGTAATGTCATGGTTCATATCACATACTCAGAAAGAAAGGTAGGGCCTCAGAAGTATTGCAGTGCAAGTCAGTGTTGAATTTAGATGTCATTATTATACCTTCAGTATTATAAATGCTATTTTAGCTGTTATATTAAAATTCCTAATTTTCTATTTCAACATGTTTGCAATTTTCAAAAAAGAATTTTATTGCATGTCTATCGCTTGTTTTAAAACTATTCATTTTGATCATGTGGTTATCCCTTAAGCAGAGTACAGCAATTTTAGACTTATTTACAATTTCTTGTTTGGAACCAGAAGCATTGAGTGATGGCTGACATACATGGTAGGATGTGTGCATTGGATTCAGATGAATCATGAGTTGAAATGGAATGGCTCAGAGGTATTTTGGACTTGCCAGAAGTGAAGCAGGATCTCTATGAGGTCAGAGTAGGAACCTGTGAAGTGATCTGAGGTACTTTGGCAATCCAGATATCAAAAATAAATAAATAAATAAATAAACAAATTCTGTAGGCTTGACAGGTCTAGCTTGCATTCAGAGGCCTTATTTTATAAGCACTCTCCAATCCTGGAACTTTATTGGAAGAATCTCCTTTGCAACTTAGGCTTCTAAGCTAAACCTCAAGATGGCAGGAAAGGAAACAGGAAGTGTGTGGAGAGACAGCTTCATTTGTGACCAACAGGTTAAACCTGTTACCAAAGGGAACAATTTTACCCAGAAAGTGAAACCTTAGTTCTTCCCACCCAAAAATCAACTTCAAAGGTGCCTAGCATCAAAGCCCCTGGACTTATCTCTCTGCAGTCTGAGAGATTTCTCATTCAGAGTTGCCCTTCTCATGTCTGCAGTTTCCCCACAAAACATTCAGGGAGATCAAGTGGTTCTTATACAGAAACTGTAACGATTGCCCTTGTGGGAGAACTACTACAACTATTGTTCTGAAATGTGGGAGGATTCTTATTTTTGGAAGGGGCTATCTTGCCTGCAAATTTCACTTCAAAATGAAAAAAAAAGAGTTAAAGATATTTTATTTTACTTTTAAAATAAATAAATCCAGAATTTTTCACTGAAAATTGTCAAGTCTGCATAGCATCAAACTGTCAATTTATCACACACACACGCACACACACATTTTGGGGAGAAGATAAATATTCCCTGCAGCTCTGGGGTGTTGTCTGTTCTTAAAATGCCTCAACAATATGGTAAACCAAAGGTTTTATGCACACCCATACTTGTCTTGCTGAAGCCTGAGGTCCCAGGAACAACCTTTTTCCCATGAAAGCCGGCGATCAAAACAAGCATGCCTACCTCAACACACACAGTAGGTCTGAAAATGGTTCAATAATTTGTATGGAACAGATCTGTGGACCACATACGGAACCCCCCCCGAAGAGTTTGGCATGGCCCCAGGCCTTATGTTTGGCATTGCTGATTTAGAAAGAGAGCTCCGGAGTTTGCGCTCTCCGACGCTGTCATTCTGAGGGATGATTCAAACTCCTACCCGTCATTCCACATGGAGTGCCCAGGCATGCAGCCATGTGGAGAAGGTAACACCTGACTGGGCACATTCGTGGTGCAGCTGCTGCTTCCCAGCTGCTCGAGCCTCCCCAGGTGTAACAAAGACAAAACAAGTTTCCCACAGGTAGGGATTAAGGGAAGTTAAATATTTCATTTTGCTCTATTTTAACATAGCATTTGATGAATAGGAAATCGAGATAGACTTACCTCCTGACCCAGGCATGGCACAGCATGGAAGACTTGAGCAGGAAACTCAAACTTGCGCAGGTGTGTGCTTATAACTGTCTACTTGCGCTCTCAGCCCTTGCCAATCTTGACTCGTTTGTGCAAGTTGAGGGGGTGGCCAGGTACCCCTGCATCTCTGATGGGGAGCCCCCCACCACTGTGAAAGATAAAACCTTTTTTTAAAAAAAATATGATTTTCAGGTTTATACATTTCAATCATTTTACATTCATTTTCACATTTCAAAACTTGACTTCCTTCCCCCTCTTTTTGCAGTTCATTAAATTTATTTTTAATATTTTCTCGATATCCAAATAAACTTAATTCATTTATTCATCTACTTTAAATATATACTCTTATGAAAATGCAGGTTATTACAATAATCCTGGCAATGCTCTTATCTGTTTACAATTTGTCTGTAAATATTCAATAAACCATTTCCATTCTTTTGTAAAAAAAAATGTTATCTTGATTTCTTATTTTTCCAGTAAGTTTCGCCATTTCTGCATATTCCATAAGTTTTAGTATCCATTCTTTTTTTGCTGGGACTTCTTCTTCTTTCCGTTTTTGGGCAAGTAACATTCTTGCCGCTGTAGTAGTGTACATGAATAAGTTTCTGTACAGTTTGGGTAGTTCTGTCCCTATAATTCCCAAAGATTTGGAAAGATAAAACCCTTCTTGGGTCCTGAGGTATTGGACAACTGACACTTGGTGGTTCAATTGCAGAAACACATGGAGAAAACTAGTTGCATGACCAGGCGGCGATAGCCCCAGCCCCCAGGGATCATAAGGAAGGAATAAAGACTCTGACAATGTAATATGGAATTAAAATTAGGACACAACTTTATTAAATTTCCGAATGTAGGAACACCTTGACTTAGGCCATGGGTAGGCAAACTAAGGCACGGGGGCCGGATGCGGCCCAATCGCCTTCTCAATCCAGCCCGCGGATGGTCTGGGAATCAGTGTGTTTTGGCATGAGTAGAATGTGTCCTTTTATTTAATATGCATCTCTGAGTTATTTGTGGGGCATAGGAATTCATTCATCCCCCCCCCTTCAAAATATACAAGGGCTGAGGGACAGTGGACCGGCCCCCGGCTGAAAAAGTTTCCTGACCCCTGGCTTAGGCCTTGGGCGTGTATCCCTCCCAGCCCCCCAGCCAGGGGGAACTGGGGCTTATCAGGGTGAATGGGATATGGGGTGCTCTGCGAGAAGTAAGTGTAGCAGGCAGCCCAGCCCATATCCCCGCACGCAGGGTAGTTCACGGATGACCTTTCAGTGTATGGCCAGTGACACCCATTATATAACTCATTTAAGAGGGGGACCCTGGAATCGCCACCGCAGGGGGGGTGAGTCGCCACCCCACTCCCAATATAGGGAAGAAAAGACTAAAGGATTCCACCCAAGGCCATAACCATCAAAGTTGTGACGAATTGCTACGGGGAAGACAAAACCTGCCAATGCAGGAAAATATCTTCCTGGTCCTTCAATGGCAACCAGTCAAAGACCATAGCAGAGCCCACTAAACAGGGAGAAAAAGTTAACCTGCAAACAAGAAACTTTAAACTAAGGGAGGGCAGGGGGGGTAATCTCCAGAGTCAACAAGAAACTTGATTACTGAGGCTAGGAGTGAACCTCCAAAAATTAACACTGAGAGGCAAGCCAGCCCCTGTTTGCCAGTAAGCTCCCTGGGAACTGTAGCACCACGCGCGATCCCGGAAAGGGCACCTACAATGTAAAGTGTGGGTGCTCATTATCTGGGTTCATTCCCTCCATCAACTTAATTCCGGTGCTCCCACATGAGTCATGTGACCTGCATGAGATCATGGAGCCCAAGAGGCACAGTTTTGTCCAGGGCCATGCTTGCATGCCACCCCAAAATATGTGTGGCCCCAGACTGTTTCCTCAGAAAAGCCACCTTTTCTGGGGTGAAATCTTGGCATGAAATTGTGCGAGATCATGGTACCCAGAATGGCCGCCATGATCTCCTGTGAGAAAACAGAATGCCCAGTTTTTTCGCAGACACTTGCGGGATATTCAATCTGGGTTCAGGCCTGGTTTTAGCAGGGAATCAGACTTGGCCATCCTGACTGATGGCCTTCTCCCGGAGAACAGGGGAAGTGTGGTGGAGACCTTTTAGTGGCTTTTGACTACAATATTCTCCTGGACCATCTCTGAGTTGGAGGTAGAAGGCATAGTTTGTGGCAGTTTTGCTCCTACCTGCAGGGATGGTCTCAGAGAACAGCATTAGGAACTACCGTATTTTTTGCTCCATAAGACACACCTCACCATAAGACGCACCTAGTATTTAGAGAGGGAAAGCAAGAAAAAAAAAATTCTGTGCAGAGCATGTAAGCGGCTCTCACTTTTCTTGCTTTAAACCCTTCCTCCTCCTGCTTCGCTGAGAAGCCAGCAGAGCAAGCTGCGCAGCTCTCACTGAAGCCAGCAGAGCAAGAGCGATAGCTGCGTAGTGCCTCTTGTTCTGCTGGCTTCCCAGCAAAGTGGGTTGAGGGACGAAAGGGAGCCCTTACAAGGGAGCGCTGAGCAGAGCCTGCCAGCGGCTCTTGCTGGCTTTTCCGGGAGGTGTGGGAAGGGACAGAGGGCAGCCTTTCAGTCCCTTCTCCCACCTCGTGGAAAAGCCCCCAAGAGCTGCACACATGCTCCACGCAGCTCTTTAAAGGGAGCACTGAGCAGAGTCTGTATGCATCCCAGATGTGAATGCAGGCAGGAGGCTCTGCTTTAAAGAGCTGTGCCTAGTGAGTGTGTGGCTCTTGGGGGCTTTTCTGCGAGGTGGGAGAAGGGACTGACGGGCTCTCCACGTGGCTCTTTAAAGGGAGAGCTGAGCAGAACCTCCCCCCTGCATTCACTCCATAAGACGCACACACATTTCCCCTTACTTTTTAAGAGGGAAAAGGTGTGTCTTATGGAGCGAAAAATACGGTATGCATTGACACCGCAGCAACTCAGTTGTGGGGTGCCTTAGGGCACTGTTTTGCCCCTTGTGCTTTTTGACATCTATATGATGTTGGGGACAGTCATCAGGAGATGTGGGGCGCAGTGTCATCGGTGTGCAAGTAACACACAGCTCTATTTCTCTGCTACATATGAGTCAGGAAAGGCCTCCAAAAGCTGAACCAATGTGTGGAGATGCAGGGACGGGCTAGATAAGGGCCAAGAAACAAGCTGAATCCTGCTAAGTCAGGAGCATTGTAAGTGAGTCCTAGTCCCAAGAACTGTGAGGTTTTTAAGCAGAGGTTGGATGGCTACCTGTCATGTATGATTAGCTGAGATTCCTGCATGGCAGGGGGTTGGACTAGATGACTCTAAGAGCCCCTTCGAATCCTGCTATTCTATGAGGCTCTGTGCTCAGGCCACTATTCGCAAATCCCTTTCCTAAATTGCTGAAAGGGTATACATTTTAGAGAAATGGAAACATTTGTAAGATCAACCCTCTGTATATTCTTATCACTAGTTAAAATTAATCCCCTAAGAAGGGTCATGCATAACCCCCACCCATCAGCCAAGAAGGTGACAGTAAATATGTAACCAACAAAAAATGATGCTTTAAAAATAGAAACAGATACTACCTTCTGACCTTAGCTAGATATATATTGACTAAAAAAGTGGATCCCTGCACAGAAAAGCTTAATGCTGTTTTTTTCCTTATCTAATGATTAATCCATACATATTTCACTGAAAAGCTAGACTCAGAAAAAAGCTTGATAAAATTGCCCTGCATTGATTACATGACTGCTGTTCAGTTGTCCTGAAATCCTCCTTCTGACTGGTATAACATATATTTTAGATATGTCAGCAAGGCCAGCTCTAATAGCAAAGCAAGATTTTTTTTTTAAAAAAAAAGAAGGTTCCACGCGCTTTGTGCAATCTACATGTCCATATTTATGTCACATAAAAATGTTTCAGAAGGTGAGGGGATATCTTTTTTAAAAAAGGCTTTTCACTTAGTGCAATAACCACTTGCACAAATGACTCCCGACATCCTCCCTCTTTTAGGCAAGCAGCAAATGGGAAACATAGGTGCTATGTGCTTTGTTTTAGGTTAGTAACCCTTTGTGGACTTATTTTCAAGGTTGATTCAGGGTTCACCTCCAGAATCCAGTGCATTATTAAAACATGGTAGCATACCCTCCAACATTTCTCTGATGAAAATAGGGACTTCCCATTCCATAATGACAATTTTACTATTTATACCCCACACATCTTACTGGGTTGCCCCAGCCACTCTGGGCAGCTTCCAACATATATGAAAACATAATAAAATATTAAACATTTAAAAAAACCTTCCCTATACCGGATTGCCTTCAGACGGCTTGGGGGTCAGATAACGCAATACCCTCCAAGATTTCTCCAATGAAAATAGGGACATCCTACAGAAAAGTGGGACATTCCAGGATCAAATCAGAAACCAGGATGGCTTCTCTAAATCAGGGATGTCCCTGGAAAATAGGGACACTTGGAGGGCCTATGGGAGAGGGAGGCCAGTGTACTTTGTGTACTGGGTGAAAAAACATCTGATTGCTCAAGGGAATGTTATGACTGCACTATGTTCATAAATGCATCCATCCATATGTAACAGAAGCAATTGTGCATCTGTTACATATATTTATGTATCTTTGCTTGCTCTTTTAGAGATCTTTAAGATTTATGATTGTGGAGTCCTTTCGCTTAAACACCATTAAAGGAGGAAGATGTAACATGGGTACAATAGGGGATGAGGTGAGCCGAGTCTTAAAGTAGGGAATGCTGAAACTGCTGTAGAGTGTTAGTTAATTAGAAACATTTGTCAAGGTTGGGGGGAAATCTCTCTCTCCGTAAACTCATTTGTTTGGGAAATAGTGTTCATGTACTGTTTATAATGGGGTTGACTTTCCAGAAGGAGCAAACAAGGTCAATAGGTAGTGCCAGTACTGAGCCCTTTTATGTGGCTCAGTCTTTTTGACTCTGAACATCTGCTTGACTCAGCCTCACTTTCACATTTGTTTCTAGCATGGTCAGTCATTCAGACTATTTAGCAAGAGGTCTGGGAATGCTTCACATGTGACTGGAGGCCTCAAGAAGCCCTCAGAGGTCAGAACTCTGGTGATCTGGGGTGGGTGTCTTTGCTGTCTATCCAAGTCCTGTTTCCCAAGTTGCACCTGGTATTTTGAATGCCTCTCTACTCGTTTCTGGAATCCTGTGTGTCTGAATCACCCCACTGTAATGTGTAACAAACTCCCAGAGCATATAGCTAAAGAAGAACATATGCAAAGTATTCACATTCACGCGCTTATCCAAGAATGGGCTTCGTTTTTCTCAGCTGAAGACGACAGCTTCTGCCTTAAACATTATAACAAACGGTGTCTTTCTCTCTTTCGTTGATTCTCCTAAGCCTTTGACAGTAAACGAGTTATTGGCAGATGCCAAAATGCTATTAATGTGGGCCACAAGCTGGCTGGCATAAGAGAGACCTTTGATGTCACAGCACAGCCACGAATGGCTTCAGGTCAGCTCTGGGGGTCTGGCCAACCCAAGCAGTTATATAGCTGGCAACTCCCACGGTGGCCTTTGGAAGCATGTGGTGCCACAAGCAGGCTCCCAGCCCAGCTTGGATCACATTGAGGTGGCTGTTGTATGAACCAGTGCCTACGTGTGTGTGTGTGTGTGTGTGTGTGTGTGTGTGTGTGTGTGTTTGAGCTAAATTTTGAGCTGCTATGATAGTACAGATTGCAGGAAATGCATGAACTCTCTCCACATGGAGGCACCAGTCTTCCCTTGCATCTTCACACAGTCCCCAAAGCCATCATGTTTTGGCTCGTTCACTGCATGAATTGGCTTATGCTATAAAAACCTGAAGTCTAGGCAATCGTGTGGTATGGATTAGGAAACAGGGGGTGCTTAACCCATATATTGTCTATTTGTAGCAGTGCCCTCGGCTTTGCTGCAAACATCTTAGCTCCAAAATGAGCCTGAGAGTTTGCAGTTTTCCCACGAATATTGCTCCCACTGGAGACAAAAATTTTCATTGGGATTCAGTGCCAAAAACCTGTTATTTAATGCTAGTGGGCGCACAACACCAAAGTGGAATGCATTTGAATGGATATCTGCAAAGTGAAAGTACAACTGAGAATTTCTGAGCATGTGCAGAGTGACTCTCCTTTACCACTGAGCAATTATATCCGTACACACACACTTGCATTTAGCGGTTCAGGTGAATTACTTTTGGGTAATGTGGGCTCATTTAAAAGTCATTGCAGGGATGCCCTTAGCCTGTTCTGCATCAGTTCCCCTTATCAGTCATATCTAATCTCGCTATCATGGGAGCCACTGACTTCGGCAATATTTGCAGACACAGAAACACTCTGGAATTAGAATCTGTACATCTTCCCCCTCTTGTAGGCTCCCTTGTCCTCGAAGGAGGGATTCAAATGTCAATCTATTTTTCTTTAAAAAAAAAACTTTGATTTTATGGAGGACCATCATAAAAATGGGTAACCAATCCAATTGTAAATTGCTTGATGAATCTTCTTTGAAAAGCTGCCAATAATGCTAATCATCAAATGGTTGAATCCAGCTCTGGAGAAATGCATTTGTGAGGAACGGCAGTGTCTGTGACTTTGACAAAGGAATTGCTGACTTGCATCACTGTTTGTCTTTTGATGTGAAAGAGCAAATCGATTTATAGAGCTTTTGCTTGCAGATGTAGGATATGATTAGTATGCAGAAAGACCTTTCCACAGTGTCATTTGTTTATTTAGCTGTCTCTGCACTTAGCCCTGAATGTGTATACTTAATTAACACGCACAAAGCGAACAGAAATAAAAACCCAGATCTACGACCAAAGAATTCTCTGTGCACTGTGCTATTTGTCACCCCTCCATACCCAAATAAACTATTTCAAAGCCTGCATGTAAAAATATGGGATCATGCAACTTTCACAGAATTCAAGGTGTCAGGTGGTTCCATTCAAATGACCCAAGGAGGGGGGGGGAAATCAAAAGAACATGTCCCATATATATGTGAACACGTTCTGAACAGGGTTCAGCTAAACTTCTGAGACTGGAACTGAGAACTCTTATTGTAAAAAGCAACATATTACAGGCTGCCTTTTGGGGGGCAAATCCCATTCAAGACAGTTTCTGCAGCATAAATACACAATACAAAAAACTTACAAATAGCAGCAGTATTAGCTATCATTTAAAAACACAGGCCAGTTAAAACAAATAAAGCCTTGTAAAAGTCCCATTAAAATAGAGAGCTATTTTGGGATGTCTTTCTTGGGCAATTGCTTTTGAAATTCAAAACTGGATTAATTTTCCAATCATTTTCTTAACAAAGAAAACATTACTTCAAGACTTTATCTTTCTTGCCGGTAGACAAAAAACCCCCACTTGTTCTCTCTGTTTGCACACTGAGACATGTGCTTGCCAGACCTTTTATAAATTTATTCCCTCCACCTTGTATTTGGTGAAGAGACACCCCCTCCTTTGCTATTGTTGTAGGGTGCAATCTCCTTTTCATTCTTATGCCATTCAGATGAAGCATTTCCATGCTTTCTGTCCCTCCCTCTACCCCTAACTAGCAGTTGTCTTTAAATTTTCATTTAAAACAGTTGTTGAGCCTTTATAAAAATGTCCCTCAGATGTTTTCCTGAGGTCAATGTACTTTGTAAAACATCCTATGAGACCTGAATCATTCTGTTATTCAAGGCCTTACTGGTCTCTCGCTTGGAAATTTTAGCTGAGAAAGAGCTTAGAGAGAAAAGCAAAGACGCCCGAGACCTTCATGTCAATAATGAATGATCAATAGAGGTCGCGTGCTAGAAAATTGACATTCAGTCAGCAATTCTGCATGTATTCATGTACTTTTTACAAGTTTCTCTGCAGAGGGGTGTTCAAAATCAAAAAGTTACCTAAATACAAAGTAAGGATAACCAGGTAATGGCCTGAGATATCCGGCATCAATGAACTTCTAATTCTTACTATTTTTATGCACCCTCTGTAAACAAACAATTCATCCATTTGACTTCTAACCAAACATGAGGGAAAAGTGGGTTTCTTGGGGCAAATGAAAAGGGAGGAAAATAAAATAGAGAGAGCAAGAATTTCAGGGTATCATGTACAAGTCCTATCATCCTTGTACATTGGCCATTCTAACTGGGACGGACAATAGTTTGAGTCCAACAACATCAAGAAGCTGTTAGGATGGGAGAGTCTGCTATAGGGTATGAAAAGTAGTGTTCACCTGGGCTATTAATGCTCAGTCAGGAAGCGGTGGACTGGTCTGGATTTAATCCCTTTCTGCCCCTTCCTCTCTGCCCTTTTTGTGTAACACCCTCTGTCCCACCCTTTTTGTAGTGTGGGCTTGTGCTACTTGTCTTTTCTGAAGGATTGGGTATTAGGGTGGGGGCAGTTTGAGCCATCTTTGGTAGATGGGACTCCTTCAGACTGCGGGCTACTGTTCTTCATTTGTCTGGTTGGGTCAACTTGATAGGCTGTAGAGGCTGGTGAAAAAATTAAGATAATTGTGAAAATGAGGATTGGGGGTACCTGGGAGATATTCACCCAAAGATATTCACTCTGGGGTGGGTGGGTACTGCTGAGAGCCCTCAGGGACGGGTATCCATGCCTGGGTAAAACACTGTCTGGGGCCTGGGAGGGAGCTCTTGCCAGGGCTGGCTCAACACTTTTTGGTGCCTGAGGCAAGATATCTTAGCCCACACCTTTAGATGCCAGACAAAAACATTCTCCTTCTCCCAGGCCTTTAGCTAATTCAACAATCTATGACCTTTTAAATGTGTTTATTGGAAGGGTGGTTCTTGGGGTGTTTTGTTATGTAGGCTGTGTTATCATTTTGTATTTTTATGTTGTAACCGCCGCCCCCCAATGATCTTTGGATGAAGAGTGATAAGCAACAACAGCAACAACTACAACAAATGGAATTGCACAAGGGAGAAGCCATGAAAATGGCTAGTATTTTTTATGCCTGCCAGTCTTATAATCATAATGTGCTTCTTTTTTAGGTTGAAAAGTGAAGAGAATTCTCTCCATTGCAAGCAAGGCAAAAGGTCTCGCATGTTATACTTGCTCTTTGTTCTTCTTCTGCATCATCTGAACAATCCAAGTAAAATACATTCCTGTTAGGTCCCATCTGAAAGCAATGGAATGGGACCCAGCTGGAGTGTGCCTTATAAATAGTCTGACGGTAAGATTCCGTGCCTAATAATGACATTTTATTCATTTTTTAAATATGTAAAACACCTTTTCCTTTGTACAAGCTCACAAACTATGTTCAAAGCATTAAAAACACACAAACAAACCAAATTATAGCCATAATCAAAAAATTCAGAATAAAACTCATTTAAAAAACAAGAGCAATTGTTGTTGTTGTTGCGTGGTGAGTTCCCGTCCCATCCCCCCAGTGGAAATAAAAACACATGACACAATTATTTAAGGTTAATGGGCTAAATATGGCCACAACTTTATTGGTTACAGGTGTTGAGCAGTATTGGCTTAGGCATTGGTCCTAACAGACTATCCAGCTTCAGCCCATCTGCTTGAAGTCTGGGAAGGGTTAACCACCAGTAGGGGGAGTCCTGCTGATGCACATCAACTAGGAACTCCCCTGGGGTCACCGCCTTAGGCCCTCACCTCCATAGGCTTCGGACAGGGCCACGCCCCCCGGAATCCTTTATCGGACTACCCTTCAATATGCGGGGCAGGTGATGGCGCTACCTCTCCTCTTCCATCTACAAAACCATACCAATACCAATGCCTAACCGCCAATGCTAAGAAAGTTGTGACGGTTTGCTACTAGGTAGGCGAAAACCAAGTGGCTGGTGCCAATTTGCCAAGTGGAAAAATTCCTACCAGGTCCCTCAACGGCGACCAAGCAAGGTCCATAGCAAGGTCAAGGAACGAAAAGCTTAAAGGGTGGGAGGGTGGGAAACAGAAACAGCTGGCATGCGGGAAAAGAGGGAGATCCCTGGCCGCGATCCCCGGCCGCGCCTGCATTTAAATTGGGCAGGCCACGCCCCCAAAGCCAGCCGATTGGCTGGCCAGGGGGTGACGCGGCCAGGGATTCCCCCAATCGCGCGGGATTGTAGGCGGAAGTGGCTTTGTTGTTACAATAAATAAATTATATACCACTTACTGACAAAACAGGCTTCTTAAGAGGTTCACAGAGTATTAAAATCACTTACACTTCTAATGTTAAACATCTTCAAAAGCCTGACAGAGCAAGCAAGGTTCCCCCCCCCCCCGCATTGCAGATTTCAAGGTTTTCTTGTTTAAATAGAAACCTATTGATGAAGGAGATGTGTTAGCACTTCCAGTTTTTCAATTTCTTTCTGTTTCCAATAATGCACTGGCAGTTTTGGGAATTAACCTGCCTCCATTACATGTGAGTAGCTATATAAAAAAAAATCAAACCATTTTCAGGGGGGGCGGATATCTTCAGTTTAAAGACATTAGAGCATCCTTTCTCCATCTTGGGTCCCCAGATGTTATTGGATTACAACTCCCACCACCCCTGACCAGCTGGGGATAATGGGAGTTGTAGTTCAACAAACCAGGGGACGCAAGGTTGAAAGAGGCTGAAACCTGACAATTTACAATTACAGCAAAAAGATTCCCATGAAATCTCCATTGACTCAAATACATATACAACATGTTTAGCCTGTCATTCTCTCAAACTAGAAAACTCAAATGTTTGGAAGGATAATGGAGCCTTCCAAAAATACACAAGTGGCTTCTACGTATTTGAGAAATGCCCTAGGTATGCAAAAGTTCGTTAGTTTGTGAACCAGAACACAATTACATTTCGGAAAAAACAACTGCCTGAGAGGAAACTGTGAGCTTATAGAATGTTGATGGTGGTTGAGCCAAGAAAAAGGAAGAGAAGATTATTAAACCCAAAGGACAGTCAGACAGCTTGAGTGTCCCAATCAAATCTATGGCTGAGACACAGAATATGCCTGTACAGTGGTACCTCAGATTAAGTACTTAATTCATTCCGGAGGTCCGTTCTTAACCTGAAACTATTCTTAAACTAAAGCACCACTTTAGCTAATGGGGCCTCCTGCTGCTCCTGCGCCACCGGAGCTCAATTTCTGTTCTTATCCTGAAGCAAAGTTCTTAACCTGAAGCACAATTTCTGGGTTAGTGGAGTCTGTAACCTGAAGCGTATGTAACCTGAAGCGTATGTAACCCGAGGTACCACTGTATCGCAGACTTAAAAAATACTAAGGATCACAGCTAGCAGCTCTCTAGCACGGGGGTGGGGGGCTTTATGATCTGGTGGGCCACATCCTTGTATCCCCGTCCCGCCTTATGGGCCAACTTTGAGAAGTAGGCAGCGTCACTCGTACTTTTGTCCTTTGTATCCCACTTTTTCTTCAGAAATTTTAACTGGGAGGCTGAGACACTGGATTAGAGATGAAACTGATTTACTCCTCAAAATTCCCCTATGCAAATGTTCACGATAATTATTCTCAAAAAATTAATATTTGTGTTAGACTCCCGTTATTTTCTTCCCAGCACTGGCTATCTGACAATTGATATATTGTAGTATTGGGTAGCTGCCATGCAATATTATTTGATGTTCGAGATTTGTGCTCCGAGCCCCAAAACCCATGCCCCATGGAAATAAAGACACAGTGGAGACAGAATTTAGTTTACAGTGGTGCTTCGCAAGACGAAATTAATTCGTTCTGTGAATTTTTTCGTCTAGCGAATTTTTCGTCTTGCAAAGCACGAAATCCCATAGGAATGCATTGAAAATCAATTAATGCGTTCCTATGGTAAAAAAAAGTCCAAACAAAGCCAAATTTGGTACAACAAGAGTTTATTAAGTGCTCTTTAAAGTCACACATACTGTAAAGAGCATTTCAAAATTCAAACCCAGAATTTTTTAAAAAAAACAGCAGAGTGCCCCAATGGTCACAGAAAATCATAAAAATGCAGAAAAAAACCACAAGCTTCCAGATTCTTGCAAACCCCTCCCCAACTGTTCCCCCAGTCACCCAGCACACAGAAATTCAAATCCAGATTTTTTTTAAAAAAACAGCAGAGTGCCCCAATGGTCATAGAAAATCATAAAAATGCAGAAAAAAAACAAGCTTCCAGACTCTTGCAAACCCCTCCCCAACACCAAGTCCTTGAATTCCAAACACCCCAACCCAAAATCCAAACCCCCCAAAAAAGTTTTAAAAGCTTAACTTACCAAATGGCTGCAAAAGAAGTTTTGGAAAAGCTTCAAAAATCACCAAAGTCTTTAAAAACCTCAAAAAAGGCTACTATGTACACTGCGTTCTATGAGTTGCTCCTCGAAGTCAAGTCGCAACTGTATTAACGGTGTTAAGAAAAAGGAAACAAATTTGCAAGACGTTTTCGTCTTGCAAAGCAAGCCCATAGGGAAATTCGTCTTGCGAAGCAGCTCAAAAAACGGAAAACCCTTTCGTCTAGCGAGTTTTCCGTCTTGCGAGGCATTCGTCTTGCGGGGCGCCACTGTAAATGTTAATGGGCAAATTTTGGCCACAGCTTTATTAAATACACAAGTGTGACTGGTATTGACTTAGGCATTGGTATCAAAACTATAACTGGCTCCTGCCCCACCCTGCAGGAAGCCTGGAAGGGTAAACAACCAGCAGGGGGAGCTCCATCAGTGTATATTAACTGGTGCTCACCCCTGGGGTTCCCAGGGGTCCTGGCATGGCCCTAGCCCCTCTCTGGTCTTCGGATGAGATCCAGACCCCCGGATTCCTTTAATGGAATACCCTATTAATTGGAGGGGCAGGTGATGGCCGCACCTCCCCTCCCCACATTCCCCTAAACCAGTGCCTAACTGCCAAACCTTACAAAGTTGTGACGATTGCTAAGAGGTAGGCAAAAACCAAGTGGCCACAGCCAATCTGCCACATTGGAAAAAATTCCTACCTGGCCCCCATTCCAAAAACAGGCGACCAACCGAAGTCCAAAGCAAGGCTAAACATGACCTAATTAATGGGTGGGTGGGTGTTCGGCAGCACAAAGCAAAAGGAGGTCCCTATGTCATGCTGCCAAATAAATACCCCCAACCTTGCCAATGCTGCTGATTGGCTAAAGTCCAGTGGCATAACTGTGGCACCACCGGCTGGAGCAGGGCAAGCCCTGCCCACAAACCAGTTGGGGAAGAGTTCCAGGACTGAGCACAACATGGACCCTCTGTTAGGAGGATCCAACTTCTGATAGCTGATGCTCAATATTTTATAATTGAGTGCAAACTTGGCTAAAATAAATTGAAAGAGTAAACAAGAACAAAAACAAGGGGGAGAGAGGTCAAGAATGCTGATCCTTATAGTAAAAAAAATAAGTTTATGACTGGGTGTTATCCTGAAATTTACTGTTCCAATGCCTAAATATAAAATCCATCGTTTCACAGACTTGTTTGCCTGTTGCTCATAGTTATATTCCATATTTTCCAGTACCATTCAAAAATCAACTGAGCTGCAGTTTTGGGTACCAGGTTTGAAAATGCATGGAAATCTCAGTGAGTACGGAAGACTTCTCTACTACAGACAGGCATCCCAGAGAACATGGAGACTGGTGGGGACTGAAAGATAGAAGTGTAGCTAGAGTACTCATGCACACACTTCCCTGCTTGTGTATTTATTTAACCCGTTATGGACACTAGAATAGTGCCAGAGTGTTGAGAAGGACTGATAGGTCCTACAATGAGCTACAATGAGCTTAAGGGAATGTTTAAGATATCATTTCAAAAAACAAACCCAGAGCCTTCCTTTTGGGAATAGTAGGCCATGACATTCCCAAAAATATGAGGGAATTATTTTTGTATGCTGCTGTGGTCGTGAGAATATTGATAGCTATGAACTGGAAGAGTGATATAGTACTGACAAAATTAGATTGGCAAAATAAATTGTTGGAGTATGCAGAATTGGCTAAATTAACAGAAAAATTGAGAGACTGCACGGAACAAACTTTTATTAAAAAAATGGAGTGTGTATAAAAATTGTCTTAAGGATTATTGTAACAGTATGAAGTCTGTGGCAGCTCTAGAATAGCTCCTATGATACATTGGAGGAGTACCAGAAAAGAGAGTATATATGAATATAATGAATAATAAGACTGAAATAAATTGTGTGATAGGTTAAATAACGTTTATAAACATGAGGGGTTGGCAGGAAAATGGATCTGTGAGAAGAATACGATGTACATTTTTTTTCTTTATTATGTATAATTCCGTTACATGTTGTTTTCTTTATTTTTGTATGTAATTTCAATAAAGCATTTTAAAAGCAAAAAAAAAAGAGAGTCTGGGAAGGGTTACTGACACATACTTATATCTTTCTCATTAAGATCACTTGGACTTCAGAGTGCTAAACTCATCATGAATTGCATGCAGTGTATTTTAAGATGCTTCCAACAGACTGTGTTGCTGAATATAGCACTGTAAGAAGAATCCATGTTCTGGCTTGACCGTTTGTTGGGAACTGTCATACAGGTGACCCTTCTGATGAGTCTGAAACACAGTTTGGACAAGGGAGAACAAGCTTGCCCAAACTGCCCTGCTTTCCCGCAGCTGGAATCAGTCAAACCGAAAGCAAACATTCCCTGACTGCCTGCATTTGCCAGTTGGACCTTGCAAATGTATTCTAATGCGTATGTTCAGAGGGAATGTCAAAGTGAAGCATTATAATGTGTATGTTCAGAGGGGATGTCAAATAATTATTAATGGAGTCGTTGATTTCATTGTTTCTGTGAAGCTCTTTTTTGCAGTCCATGTGAAAATCCTGGTTTTTCTTGAAAGACCATAATTGAAACAGAAAAAACAATCGACAGTTCCTAACCAGAACTTCCTGGGTTGAGGGAGAAAGAGAGTCAGAAGTGACAAGTTAGAAACTGGTGAAACACGATCAGTTACAAACATGCTGTTTCATCCTCTTTTACAAGCATCAGCCCAAAGGTATAGAAAAGTTAGAGGGATTTTTTTTATTGACAGTATTGCTGGTGATAAGTAATCTGGCCGAATCCGGGCACACCACACCCTCATTTTGATAATTTGTTCAGAGTCATAGTGAGTTGGGAACATCCTGTATGCCTCTCCCAGAGCTTAGTATTTAGAGTAATAGGGTTGCATTAAACTAAGTACTTCTTAGAACAGACCCATCAAAATTAATGAACCCATGCTAATCGTGTCCATTAAGTTCAATAGGTTTACTTTGAGTATGACTAACATTGGATACAATCCATACTGTTCCATTTAGTGATTCATGTCTAATAGCGGATAGAGCCGGACTCTGACGGGTCTGTCTCTTTTTAAAGGGCACAGAAACCCAGGGCTGCCCCCGACAGCTGCTTCCTGTGCCCAAACGCTAGAAGAGACACAACAGTAGCAACATAACAATTCGGGGTTGACAATAAATTTAAAGGATCTGTTATAAAAGGAGAACGCTGACCTCCCTCTTAGCCTATATTACAGTTGGTTTCTTCTTCTAAGGGCATATAATTGCATTTTAAGATGTCTCTCCAAACGTTTTTGTGTACGTGTGATGATCCCATTTTAATAAAGCATTGAGAAGCAAAACAAAACAAAATCTGAATAAAATATTTTTCCTGAAAGGCTCAGTCAAAGGCTAGCTATATGGAAGGGTGAAGAAACAAAACACAAGCTTTTTACAGTCCCTTCTTTTCAACAATGCAACTGCACTTTCAAATGTGCTTTGTTGTTTTCTTTTAATTCACTAAAATTAATCTTATAGATGTAGATGCCAGATTTGCATTAATTAAAACTCCACTGTAGAAGCCAGGCTTAATTGCAATCAAATTTGCTTAATTATGCATGGCGAGAGATTCCCAAATGAGAAAGGTTTTAGTAAGGATTTTTGTTTTTTATACTGACAAAATAAATTGAAATTGTCATTTTTTTGTGTTTTATGTAACACTTGTAAATAATTTGTGGAGCACCTTAAGTCTTCTATGTAAAGCAATGTTATTGCTTAAGTAATTATAACAATCTGCATTTTTCATTGTTAATTGTCGGTGTCAGCCTCATTAATTTTAATTTACAGCCTGTAATGAAATTAAGAAAATTTTATGCTGATCTGCTGAAACTTGTATCATAGTAAGTTACTTAAGGAAACTAAAGTTTTTTGAAAGAGTGGAATTATATTTTGTGCACTGCTGCTAACAGCACCTAAGTCTTACCTTATCTTGACAAAAGAGGAATGTGCAAAAAACTATTTCCTACGTATTGTTTGGATGTAATCGTGCCAACTTATAGCTGCATATAATAGCAGTAAAAAAGAAAAGGGATTCTATGGCTTTTTCAGATTTTTGGCGGCCTGTACAGAGTTGCCTAAAGGCGTGGCTGGGGCCACCAACAACCTTATGGTGTGGAGGTGCTATAATGCAGTGCTTCCATGTGGAGCCTTCAGATGCGGCCTCACCAAGGCTGGTGTGACTGTGGTGGCTTCAAGAAGGACCACTATGGTTACACAAACCATAGAGACTGCATATTTCTTGGGCAAAGGAACCTGTTCAGTCACATGATTCCTGCTTGGCTTGTGGGCCTGCTGGGGGTTCAGACACTAAAGCAATCACATGACAGTCACATGATGGGAGCAGCCAGGGGTCTGCAGCAGGCAAACGTAGTTTGTCCACTGCTTCCCCATAGGCTGGCTATTGCAGGAAACAAGATGTCGGACTAAATAACTTCCGTTCTCATGCAACAGGGCTATTACTTATGTTCAATGCTGCCAGTGTATGTATTCCATTTCATTCCATGGCATTCCTGGCTGCATTCAGTGATTAGATCTCAATTACCTGGAACCCTTCAATATTGTCACCTGAGGTCCTTTTCGTGTGCCCCCTCCAATGAGAGATCCAGAAGGTGGCAACAAAAGAACAGGACCAGGGCTGCCAACTATAGGGAGCAGAAGGGGCTATGGCCCCCACAATATTTGTGGGCAGCAGGCCGAGCGCCCCCCACATTGAGGGGCTCCTAAACAGATTGGCCTCCCACCTGAAAACATCCCCTCCATGCTCCCCATCCCCTGCCGCTGACAGGTGAGCGCTCGTGTGCCAGGCGAGGCGTGGAGGGTGATCTTTGCTCTCTAGCCTGGGCAGCAGGGCACAATGGGCAGGGCAATTGGGCAGGCCCCCACCCAGCACATGACGATGGCTCCCCTGAACAGGACTCCGAGCTACTTGATCACAAAGGCAGCCTCCCCACTGACGAACTCACCCTTCTTGGGGACCTTCCCCACACCCGGACAAGGTCCTAGCAGATGCGTAGTGAGCAGGGAAGCTGCGTGCACGGCTTAAAGCAGGGACGGATTTAAACCTCCCTGCCTGGAAAATTAGTGTAGGAAGATCCACAGCCCCGCAGATACCCGTCTGCAAAGAGACCACCCCCCCACACCCAAGTACTTAGCCAGCCGCAGGACGATCAGGGGAGACTTTCTGGACGTCCCAGCAACTCCGATGTAGCTTGGAAGCAAAACACCAACGCAGAGACACTCCCAAAAGCTGGTCCAGTAAAAGGAACAGAGGGCAGAAAAGCCGACGGTCAGCTGGAAAGGAAAAAACCGCTCAGCTGGAAAGGGGAAAGAGGGCTGTCCCCGGGCGTGCCTGGCCTTAAATAGGCTAGGCCCTCGCCTCCCCAGCCTGACGATTGGCGGGCAGGGTCGAAGGCACGCCCGGGGATTCCCTGTTCTTGCGGGGGCAAAAGGCCAGCCCCCGCGTGTGTGGGAGGGGTTAACCCGCAACCCCCTCTCTTCCCTAAGCTCAGAAATGGCTTTGTGAGAGGGGCATTGTTGCTTTGCTTTTGGGTTTTTGTGACATATTTTGTGTTTTCATTTTGCGGTTTTAGGCTGTAAATCACCCTGTGATCTTCAGATGAAAGGTGGTATACAAATTTTAATAATAATAATAATAATAATAATAATAATAATAATAATAATAATACTTATTCCCTCTCTACCTTCTCACTAGGGACGCAGTTGGTACTGTGGTCTAAACCACTGAGCCTAGGGCTTGCCGATTGGAAGGTTAGCGGTTCGAATCCCCGCGACGGGGTGGGTTCCCGTTGCTCGGTCCCAGCTTCTGCCAACCTAGCAGTTCGAAAGCACCTCAAAGTGCAAGTAGATAAATAGGTACCACTCTGGCGGAAAGGTAAACGGCGTTTCCGTGCGCTGCTCTGGTTTGCCATAAGCGGCTTAGTTATGCTGGCCACATGACTCAGAAGCTGTACGCCGGCTCCCTCGGCCAGTAAAGCGAGATGAGTGCCGCAACCCCAGAGTCATCTGCGACTGGACTTAACAGTCAGGGGTCCCTTTACCTTTACCTTTTACCTTCTTACTGAAAACAGTGGGTGTTCCTTAGTAGGAAGGTTTGCATTGGGTTCTGTTTACATTTAGCACCAAATGCAAGCTATGCTGCTTTAGACATGGGTCAGAGCTACACAGGAGCTCTGATTTCATCATATGGCATCAGGCGAGTGACAGGTGGGTGTGGCCGACTGAAAACCACCTTGTGAGCCAGCCTGCCACCTTGGAGGCTTAATTTAGCCTGTGGGGGGGGTGAAGGGTCCCTACCACCAATCTATGGTCACAGTCCAAAGAACTGTGCAGCTGGTTCCGCAAACCTTTTCTGTAGAATGGCTTCTCTCTGCTCCCTGCAAAGCAAACTACTTCTACAAAAGTTTCTAAAGCAGTTAGTAATGACAGGAGACAGCTGGGGCGTGGGTGTCAGCTATTTAGGGTGAGTCAAAAATTCAGTTGCACTAGTGTGCATTTGTTGCATAAGCCTAGGTAGTTTTTATGAATCCTGGCCCTTTCACGAAAAGTGTCTCTGCATTCCATTCCCCTTTCCAAATTAAATTGGTTTCTTTAAATCTTTTACAACTTTTTCAGGCCTATCTTCATCATTTAGATAGATGAATGGATAGATATTGTTAGGAATCCACAAGATGCTGGTATTTTAGTATCTGATTGTTATCTGAGATGAATGCAGTAAATCACACCTTTTAGTTCTGATATAATTCTGATTACACATATTTCAGAATCCTGTTTCTGTATTTGCAATTTCTAGAACTGCTGCATATATGTTATTCACGAAGAAAGCCCTCTCCCAATTTGTTTTGGGTGATTAAAGTGTTCTAAGGACCAACTAATCAACACCAATAGATCCTGAGTATGGCTTCTCAAACACTGTTGGTGCCATCCTGAAATAATTGACAAGAGGTAGAGGCAATGCTATCACATTAAAGGAACCATTTAGCAAGGTAAGGGAGAAATGGTAAGGATAAAATTTGATTGCATTTCACCCCGAAGACTGAACTCATATGAGTGAAAAAGCAAAATACCTTTGATATGTTTTGAATTATCATAGGGAAATATTTACAAAGCAGGGTTTTGAAAATAGAATATGGACAAACTGATAACGCAAAACTTACTCTGATTTTGGATGACCAGACGTGAGAGCTTTCAAGTGCCATAAACTGCGGCATCAAACTTCATCCATCATTTTAGGAAATGCTTGGTGAAGTTACTCAGATTGGAGGTCTTCAAATCTTCAAATGCCATATATCATGCGAGGGCTCAGAATCAAATAAAGTAGTTAATAGTGGGGATGCTGACAAGGGCATGTAGTTAGGTCCAAAATGAATTGCAGCACTTCCCAGACAAAGGAAATTAACTTGTCTAGCACCGATTGTTTACAAGGCATTTTGCTGGTTTCTAGAAATTGTGGGCGGTTCCAGAGAAAACAGAGTGTAAAGCAAAGCCCAAGTTTTATATTGTTATTCTCAAGGCGTGTGTTACAAGACTAGATCCAATCAGCATGTTACAGCGTCTGCCCAGGTTACCTACTCAAGGGTGGACCCAGCAAGAGACACTGCCTCTCTCTAGGGCCCTGCAACTTCTGAAACTGTTAATGGAACAGCAGAAGAAGGTGAGCCTTTCGATATGACTTACTCACATCTTTTAAAACGCTTTAGGAATGAAGCCTCATAAACGAAGATTAAAGCCCATAAATTCTTACAGAGTAAGAGTCGGAGTCAGACCATGGATTAAAATATAAGCAGCCAACAGATGTAGCATCAAAATAATGAGATATTAAAAGCAGGGTGATGAAGAGTCATCTCTATGAACAAATTTATATAGTGACTCATGATCTAGAAATTGGACAGAATGCAGCTGGATCTCTCCTACCCTCCCCCCCCCCCATTCTCAAGGATTTGTATTTGGAATAACTCCCGTGTGATGGCTAACATGACCTTAATATCAGCTCCACCTTTATCATTTTGGCTGAAGGACAATCCCGGCATAATATGTTGCTTGCCCCAGTCAACTATATTATTGCATTAACTTGTTTTAGCGATAATCGTAACCCTGGTGAAAATAATGAAGAACGGCGAGGGGACCCAGTTCTTCCCCACGGAACTAAAATGCATCATTTAATTCCCTTGTTTAATGAAGCTGTTGCTGTTTTTGTTGATTTTCCAATATGATTATCTTGCACTTATTTATTATTTTAATTATTTCTAAACTTATATCCATTTTTGACAGTACTCCTACAGTGGTCCATTGCAATCGTAAAAACAAAAATGCAGAACAGCAATACTTGCACTGTCAGCAACAACAAAGTGTTGCAAAGTGCAACGCTTGCATCTAAACATAATGATGTCTCCCCGCAGGTTCAAAGGCCTGCTGAAATAATTCTTAATAATAATAATAATAATAATAATAATAATAATGTTTCTGTAGTCCTTCTGGGTCAATGGAATGGATCAGACATACTTCCTGCTGAAGCAGCAGGTGTTACTCATTGTTGTCATATGATACTATTTGGTATGACAAATATTACTCCATTCAGTATTGGGTGGCCAAGTGGTGTCCTAACTTACAGTCTTATGTTTGAACGGTTGCCAGGGGGACGTCCTCTAATTTTACTGTATACTGCCTTGATATTTTTTTTATGAGTGTCTGGCTTACAAAGATTCTTTTCGATAAAATAAATAATTGAAATTGTCCTCTGCTTGAAGGATGGCCAGCCCAAGTCTGATTCAAATATTGCCGGTCAAGAATGAGCATCCAGACAGCAGTGGTCAATTCCACAGCATACACTCAAAGCACTCTTACAATATGGTTACCAGACATCCCCATTTCCCGGGGATAGTCCCCAGATTTACAAATCTGTCCCCGGACAAAATCCGTCCCTGGAATGTCCCTGGATTTAATTTAATGTCCCTGGATTTATATTTTAAGTGTTGTAGATTTATTAGTAGGGAATGAATGTTGCGTGATTGGTTCAACAGCACAAGACACATCATATGGTGACTTCTGGTGAGGCAAAATGGCGGGTGCCAGGGCAGCGAGCAGCTCCTGAAGCCAGCCAGAGCCAACTGCACTACTAGTCAGGTTCCGGGCTGCTGAGACTGCTGCCACTGCCACTGCCACTGCCGAGGGGGAACCAGGGACACCTGGCGCATCAACCCAAAGTGAGCCGGGAGTTAGAGCGCCCTGCCGACTGCCCAGCAGCGCTCTGGGGCCAGTAAAAACCCTGGAGCCGATGCAGGGAGAAGGAGGAGAGGAGAAGGAGAAGGAAGAGAGAGAAAGAGGAAGAAGAAAAAAGAGGGGAGCCCTGAGCTTGCCGCGCCGCTGCCGCCGCTAAGGAAGAAAGGTAGGAGAGCACCAGGAGGGCAAGGAGACGTGGCCAAGCCCAGGCCCAACCCAAGCCTACTCCACGGTGGCTAGCGCTCCAAAAGAGCAAGCTGGGGCCCAGAGGAAGGCCGCGCAACAGAGGAGACCACAGAAGAGAAGATATTACTTCTTCTTTTAATAAATAAATAATTTTTTAAAATAACTTCTCCCCCTCTTTTTTTTTTAAAAAAAGATTCTTTGAAAAATGTCTGGTAACCTTATCTTACAACCTCTTTAACAGAACCACAGCTCCCATCTCCAGAACCAAATTTCCCATGGGCAGAGCTTCCTCATAGCTGCCCCCACAGAACCATGGTTCTCCTCTAAGGATAGACCAAACCATCTGTGGAAAATGTAGCGACTAACAACTTGGCAAATAATATGGAGAGCCAGAGTTTCTGATGACAGATTTAAAATTTAACTGACTTCTTGCAATTAAGTGAGTTTCTATGATCAGAGGGCAATTACATAACAGGGATATAATCTTTTAACTCTTTCTTCCTCAGCTCTCTAATTAACTTGAATGATTTTGTTGGGCTTTGTGTGTGTGAGTTTTTTTATATAATAAGTTGTTTCCAGGGTCAGGAATCTATTAAAGAAGGTTAATAGGGGTTGTTTCTCATTGCTGCTAATGGGTGGTTTTAACTAGTTTTTTTCTTCCCCAATGCATTTGCCCAGAATTTACAGCCCCAGTTACACTGAGCTAGCAGGAATAGAAGATCTCCAAGACAGATCCCTTTTGGATCTCACATACAAAGCTGTTTTCAAGACAGATTTTGAAAAAGGCAAAGCGACCTGGATCTGCTTGGAGAAAAGCAAGCCACAAGACTTAAGGTGGCAAGTTGCCATTCTTGAAAAAAGGTGCAGAACTCAAGACTGGTATGCGTATGCTAATTTCCACAGATCTCCTATGTTTCAGGATACAAGTGCACCTCAGGAGCAACTGCATCTTTGGCCAGCTCTTTGGTTCTCCACACTAAACATATATTGTCAAGTAGAGGATGGCAAGAGCACTGAATTAGCTCTGCACTGCACTTCACTAACTTTGGCGCCACATTGTCCCAGTGTGGTGTAGTGGTTAAGAGTGGTAGTCTTGTAATCTGGTGAACTGGGTTTGCATCTCTGCTCCTCCACATGCAGCTGCTGGGTGACCTTGGGCTAGTCGCACTTCTCTGAAGTCTCTCAGCCCCACTTACCTCACAGAGTGTTTGTTGTGGGGGAGGAAGGGAAAAGAGATTGTTAGCCGCTTTGAGACTCATTTGGGTAATGATAAAGCGGGATATCAAATCCAAACTCTTCTCTTCTTCTTCTTCTTCCCTCTCTCCCTCCTGTAAGTAGCAATGATGCGACCATCCAGAATAAATAGGCCCGCTGAATATATATGCATGTCAAAGGCACAAAGCCCTTTTCTTAAAAGAACAATAGAATAAGATAGCTATAATTATTATGAGGTACTTAAGAAATGCACAATGAATACTCTTAAACTACAACAACAAGCATTTAAAATGCAATCCTATATACACTTCCCTTGGAGTAAAAAGGTAAAGGGACCCCTGACCATTAGGTCCAGTCGCGGACGACTCTGAGGTTGCGGCGCTCATATCACTGATGATGTTGGACTGCAATTTCCATCAGCCCCAACTGACCAGAGATAACCAGAGCTGCATGCAATTTCCCCTATATTAAATGAAGTTTTGTATATTATTTCTACCGGTGCTTTTTTTCTGGGGGGATACAGGGGTATGCATACCCCTAAACATTTTGTGAATCTTTGTACTTTTGCCAGTTTACTGTATTTATTTTTCCTGATTTGAACTATAAAATGGTGATTTTCTTGAGTCAAAATTAGAGTACCCCTAAACATTTTTTTAGGAAAAGAAACACTGATTTCTACCCATATAAGCATTCTTTCGTGCATTTTTTTCTTCGATTCCCCCCCCCCAAAAAAAGAACAGGTTTTGGTTGGGGAGCACAATTCGGAGAAGGTCCCATTTTGAAAAGGTAGCTCAATTTTGGTTTGCTACAGGTTTGGAAACTACAAATTAGGTAGGTTTGCTTTAAAATGCAAACTAAATTAAGTTCTCTCCCCTCCCTATTTATGAGTAAATTTGCATAAGACTGTGCTACACAAAATCAGTTCTTGTCCTTACAGAACCTTAAAAAATGAATGAATCCAAGGATTTCAATATTAGAAATTTTATTTGTTTTTATTCTGTAAGGCACGAGGGGGAAAGTTGTTCCTTTGGTAGTTATGCTGGCTGAGACTTACAATATACTGCAGCCCAAACAAACATTATAATTACAAATATCAAGGGAAATTTAGGCTAAACAGCAAAATAAAAAAGGGGGATGTGACTGTGGAAAATTAAATTAATAAAACATTAAAGCCTTAACAAAGAAATCTGCTTTCAATTATGACTAAATTGCTTGCATAGCTGGAAAGAAAGAAACATTTTCAATGTTTGCATTTATCAGTGTTCCATGGCAGTCGGAACATTGCTGTGAAATTAGGAAATGAAGAATCTGGCTACTTCCAACACCTGCAAGATTCTAGGGAGTTTTATTCTATTGCACGCACACCCACACCCGGCAAAGAACCAATGGTTCATAGAATCATAGAGTTGGAAGAGACCACAATGGCCATCGAGTCCAACCCCCTATTAAATAGCATGGTTATCCATGCTAGTTTTGTCATGCCTCTTTATGTTACATGCAGGTATAAATTGACATGGGTGAGCTCCAAGTATTGAATCACAGTGCTGCAGCCCTATTGAGAAACCTCAGGATGATGCATGTAACATTATCTTTGCTGGGATAGTGCCTAAAGTCAAAATTGAGTACCGTCAAAACACATTGGGTGCAAAAGTGGGTGGGATTGCTAGATGTTTCCTCCAGGTGCCCACTCCCTTTTTATTATTATATATACACTTAAGTGGCAGGTCTGCTGTGAATCCAAGGGTGGGCCTTTAAAGCATTCCTTCTCCCACTCGTTTTGTTTCGTTGCCCTCTCACTGAAATCCAAAATGTTGCTTTGTATGAACCAATGTCTGTTGTCTGTCCATGGAGTTTTCTTGGCAGGGATACTGGAGGGGCTTGCCGGTTCCTGCTCCAGGGGGATCACGTTTGGTCAAAACTCTCCACTATGACCTGTCCATCTTGGGTGCCCTGCACGGCATAGCTCATAGCTTCGCTGAGTTATTCAAGCCCCTTCGCCACGGCAAGGCAGTGATCCATGAAGGGGACAGCATCTTAAAAAGCAGTGACATCACCTTGCCGACAGAATTGATCTCACTGAAGAATTGATGCTTTTGAATTATGGTCTGGTGGAAACTCTTGAGAGTCCCATGGACTGCAAGAAGATCAGACCTATCCATTCTGAAGGAAATCAGCCCTGAGTGCTCACTGGAAGGACATATAAAGCTGAGGCTCCAATATTTTGGCCACCTCATGAGAAGAGAAGACTGCCTGGAAAAGACCCTGATGCTGGGAAAGATTGAGGGCACAAGGAGAAGGGGACGACAGAAGACGAGATGGTTGGACAGTGTTCTCGAAGCTACTAACATGAGTTTAACCAAACTGTGGGAGGCAGTGGAGGACAGGAGTGCCTGGCGTGCTCTGGTCCAGGGGCTTGCGAAGAGTCGGACACGACTAAACGACTAAACAACAACATGAACCAATGTAGCTTATCATCATCATCATGGAAGAGATAGTAGGGGGAAAGACCGAAAAGCATGGAGTGCGTAAAACAGACAAATTCATTCTCTGGTTCAGCATGCACAAACACACACCTCACATATACAAAAATGTATCAAACAGCCTTTGGGTATTACCCATTTTGTTTTCATCTGTTTATTGATTTTTCTTTAAAGCAAGATTCCACCTCCCCCTTCCTTTCTGCCCGGGGCATTGCTTTAAAATTCCATTGACTAAATAAAGTGTTAACTTTAAAGTAATTCATATGTTTGGTTCTCTTTTAATCTTTAGGCAAACACAACATGTCAAGGACATTATTTTCGTTCTGTAAAAATGCTGAGGACCACCTACAACAGCCATGACAGCTGTACTAATCGAAAAAGCAAACGAGGCCACAAAGGACTGTTCTTTGACCATATAATCAATTTTCCACTCAATGCATTGTTCATTCGTGGAGACTTTAATGCTAGAATTGATTTTAACAGCCATTACAGAAATACTTAAGTCAAAGGGCTTGCGACCTTTTTTTTCATTCTTTCTCTTTTTCTTGTAGCTGGTCCAACAGAAAAAAAAGCGCATGATTATGTGGATAAATCAATGGGTGTGATTCATAGTTCTTATTAAGAATATTCTGGGAATCATATTCTGTTTATGTTGTAGTGAGCCAAGGGTGTAACAAGACTGTAGCTTGGAAGCACACAAGATTGTCAATTTGCAAATAGGGGCATCAGATGCTGGTCATTATCTTTCATATATCATAAAACTCAGGTAAGGAAAGCTTATAAGAAGGCATTCAGATGTAGCTGTGGAAAATACAATTTCCACCTAACTTCAGGTCTAACAGAAAATCTGGTTTAGGCTTGTTTGAATTATTATACACATTATACACATTCAGAGTACTCTTGCATAGTAACATAAACAGGCCCACCAAAAATGGCACAAAGCAAGCTGAAATCATCTTATCAGCAATGTGTTGTGGCCTGAGAGTTGCTTGATAGCACTCCCTGTTCTTCCTGTCATTTTCTGGAGTCAGACAGCAGGCTGTGTGGAGCACTGTTGCGCATTCAACCACTGCATGCCAGCATGGTGCTGGTTTTGCTTCCCCCTTTTCAGTGCCTGTCCATCATGGAGTCACTCAGTGCCTGTCCATAAAACCAGTGCCTGTCCATCATGGAGTCACCTCTGCCATGGCTGTTGCTCATTGGTAACAGCCACCACACCACCTCATCAGCCACTGGTTTAGTGGATCACAAGTTGTACAGGCCTGGATCAGAACCCAACCATTTCTCTCCTCAGTCCTTGTCCCCACTGACAAAAATGAATGCAAAAAAGATGTTCATTGTAGAAAGAGATTAACACTGTGTCCACCACCATTGTCTCTTAACAAATCCTAAAAAGAAAAGCTGGCCAAGACTGCAGCCATACCCTTCTCCTGACTAGCTACAAAGAGTGTGGTTTGAGCTGTTTGGAGGTGTGGTCTTCAAGGAAATGGTTCTGAGCATGCCCAGAAGGTGGGAAGGACTGCTTTTCAAGCAGCCCTACTTGTCCTTGACAGAGATAGGAATTGCCCTCATAAAACAGGAGGGAGGGGAAATCGTGTCCTCCCTAAAAGAGGGCATGTGTTGCGGTGAGACCTGGAGACTGACCTCCTGTGTTGTGGGTGGGTAATTGGACAGCCACAACACCTGATTGGTAGGTCCCTCAATGTGGGGTTCAATCCGACCAATGGGGCTCAGTCCAAACGCATTGAGGGACCTATTTATACCCATGCACGTGACCCTGAGATTCCTCTTTCGGCTCATGCATTCGGAACACCCACCCACCTCTCCCTATTTTTAGGGCCTTTTGCAATTGACCTTGCTATGCCGTTGTGTGTAGACTGTCATTGGGACATGGGCACGGCAGGAATTTTCCCCACTTGGCTGATTGGCTGTTGCCATTTGGGTTTTCTCCTGCCGCATAGCAAATCGTCACAACTTGTAAGGTTGCAGATAGGCACTGGTTCATGTGATAGGGATGGGGGAACGGTCTTGCCATCCCTATGTGAAGAGTATTCCATTAAAGGAATCCAGGGACTCAACTGGTTTGGTCAACCCCCAAGAGGGGGTTGTGCCCGTGCCTGAGTCCAGGGGGCATCTGGGTGGTGAACAGAGCCTGTCCCCGGCTTTTCGCCTACCCAGGTGTTCACCCTTGCTGACCTATGCTGGTACCCTGGGCCAGCGCTGCCTGCAAGGGTGCAGGGAGCTAGTTGAACCAGAGCCTATGCAACCACTCGCCTTCTGTAATCAATAAAGCTGTGGTCTAAATTCTGCCCAAAACCAAACTAAAATTTGAGTCAAATGTGTTTTTATTTAGGGGGGAGGTCTCTGGGTCTGAACATGCAAACCTTTACAACAGGGACTGAAAAGCCGGCAGTCCTAATACTCCATTTTTCAAATGGTTTTCTTCTGACCAGTGGCACATGGGAGGGACCTCTTTGCCAGAGCTATGTTTTTGGATTAGAATTGGCTGAGTGATGCAGAGACCTGACTGGTTAGTGAACAGCTAGTTGACAGAAATTTCTGCAGAGCTTCTTTGAGTTCAAATAGATGCGTGGGACAAGAAAAAGTATGTGGTTTTGAGATTATGGGGATATATATTTTTAAGAATTCCTAGATATTCTCCTTGGTAAACCTCCTTGGGAAGGCTGTGCCCCTGTAGCTCAAGTGAAACGGCCATCACTGGGTGTGTTTCCCTTCACCATAAGTAAACTAGTAGTCCTGATTTAGGAGAGCGAACATGTTGGAGGCAGTGAGTTACAAAATTTATTCAATACTCCTCCTTTCAAGGAAGTTGGGGGCATGTTTATGCTTACTTAAAGCCACACAGAGAAATTAAGCATCAGAGGATTTTCCTAGTGGAGATATAAGCCATGACTTGTATTAAGTATGTTTTGTATACCCAAATCTGGATACATTGCCAGAAGATCAGACTATTATTCCTAGATTTGCATTTAGGGCTATAAAGATGCTTAGTATATGGATTGTGTTCTAAATAATGTTAAATGCAAATCTGATAAAATAGCTGCAGATTTACCGTGCAACAAATTCAGCTTTTTTTCTGGCTTGTTTGTTTAGCTCTGTTCTCTGTAACATTGCAGTTCTTCTGCAGAAGAAATGTTGAAATAGTGCACAGGGAAGCAGCATAATTCAGTGGTTGGCTGTGGTGTGTGATGAGACCGTAATTCACAGGTGATAGATAACAGAAGGTAATTTTATGGTTACTAAGAACGAGTTTGCATTTGTTGGGATAGTTACTATATAAATTTATAGATCTATTTGGTATGTACAGCATTTTAAATTTTAGTGGCAGTACATGAAATGGTGGCGGCGCAACACACATACAACAGCCACTGCATCCCTTTTTAGCAGCCACTCACAAAGGTGTACCGTAACTCAACATGAAATAGGGGCAGACTGTTCTCGCAAACTCATTGTAAATCATGTTCCTAGGCAAGGAAGGTGTTATTAAGGTGTGTGTATGTTTGTGTGTATATATATATACTCTTGGCCTTCTTTCATCATTTTATTCGGGGAAAATGTTTCAGAAATGTAATGCTTTTCCTCTCCAGTCCTAAATTACTATGTGCCTTTTCCCTACACATTACATTAAGCACTAAATGCTTGTCCAGGATTTAAAACCATTGTGTGAGTTTGGCTGACAGGTCACCTTGCCCTCTGGTTATCTATATGAATCTTGATGCTGTGAGAAGAAAGCAAATGAAGTTAAAATATCAGAGGGGCGGGGGGAGATTTAGGAATCACAAACGTTAGTCAAGGCGTTACCATGTTGTGATAAAAATGTCATGGCTAGCTTGAAAGAATCGACAGCTTAATGACTCACTGGTTCTGGCAAAGTTGGTAAGAGGACTGATGAGAAGCCATTTTGAGTATCATTTATTTATTTGTTCCAATTTTCAGGTGTTGTACCTCATATAAAATCCCAGGGCAGTTCACAATATTTTTCTGATTAAAACAAATAATCCTCCAACAATTCTAAACTTGAGCCACATCAGGCATGGAAGACCTCTGGCAGCTAGGAACCAATGAGAAAATTCTGCTCCGAAAACTTCTGGGAAATGATATATAAAGAGATGAAAAAGATGTTGAAATATACATTTATTAAGAAACCAGAAGCATTTTTACTTGGCATTGTAGGAGATGATATTAATAGACAGGATTGTAAGCTGTTTTTATATGCAATGACAACAGCAAGAATATTATTGGCACAAAAATGGAAACAAGAAGAATTACCGATGAAAGATGAAATTGAAACCTGCAGGACCAGAGATTCTTAGAAGACTGGAGTAAATTTACGAACTATTTGAAAAGTAATTGTAATGAACAGATTACGCTAGTAGGATTGCAAGAAGTTTTGTAAGGGTGATTATTTGAAATATTGGGAAAAAAAAGACTACGAGGAGAATTATTGGTTAATGATAATTAAGAGTAATAGAGAAATTAAGAAATGCAGAATAAGTGATAAAGAACAAAAAATCATCAGAGGTGTTGACAGAAGTCTAAAATATTGTATAAGATAAGAAGTTATGTTATATGATTGTTGGAAATGATATGTTAAAAAAAACATATATATATATATATATATATATATATATATATGAGAAAATTCTGCTCCATTAGTAACATAAAAAGTCAAGCTTCCAAGAGTGCATTTTTTTTTAGCACTCTTCTGAGTAATTCTAACAACCACGAGAAATAGGAGACACAAAGCAGGGATGGAAACTTCTCCAACAAGATGGTTGTTTATTTGGAACCCAACACAGCGCTGCCATTCATTTATCCTAACCCTTATCTGAACATGTGAGCCTGAACACTGTATAGCATGCAAAAAAATGAACATCAGAAATGAAAATGCTGTAACTGTATCTTCAGAGGCATCCAGACAGGTGCAGTTTGGAATCGTTAGGTCAGCCATCTTGATTCAAAACACTGTCTGACAGTATCCAAATGTAGACCAAAACTCACTCTTTCTCTTGGAAACCATCGTGCCAAATTGAGCAATGGCATTCTCAGAGATGTCCAAATCATTGCAGATTGGACCCATCACACCAATTGGATGATGCAATGATATCTTCAGAGGTATCAAAATCAGCAGGTTTGGAACTATCACCTCAAATTTGGTGAAGTCATACCCAATTAGGTGGTGGTATCTTCAGAGGGATTTGAATCCATGCCATTTAGAAAAGCTTCGTCTGCCATCTGGATTCCTACAAAATCCAGACATAAACTAAAACATGCTCCTCACTCTCAGGTACAGTCAACACCAAGCTGGCACCAATGCCATCAGTCATGTCCAAATCAGCACAGTTTGGACCCATCACACCAGATTGGCAAATTCACTGACGATATCTTCAGAGTTATCCAAAGCAGGGCAGTTTGGAACTGTCAAGGCAACTTGAGTAAAGTCATGTCAAACTGGGTGATGGTATCGTCGGAGGGATCTAAATCAACATTTTGGAACTGTCATCAAATTGGACAAAGTCATGCCAAAGTCACATTTCAGTCCATCACCTTGAGGGGTCTGAAGGCTTAGTGCTGTTTTTTCTGCAATGGGCTGAAATGGATATTTTACTGCGTTGTTCTTTTTTGCTGTAAACTGCCTAGAATATTTATGGATTACATGATGGGCTGTGATAGAGTGTAAGGTCTCCATCAGACTTGCAACCACCCCAGGATCAAATGTTTGGAACTGATCTGTAGGACACCTGCACCCAATGCAATCACATAAACGGCAGCAGACACAGAACTGCTCCCAATCCCAGTCTAGTTATGAGCCAGATCTAGATGATTGTATATGGGATCTTCCAGTGGTGAACATCTGAACAAATCCAAAGCCTACACAGAAAGCAACACAAACTTCTACATTTTTTATCTATAACCTTTCTGTGAAAAGAACAGGCCAGCCAAGGAAAACTTCAAATAAGATCAAGTGAGCCAACGGTGCAGAAAATCCACAGCAAACAGGAAACAGACTGTGTTCCATACACACCGAATTTCACCCTCTGCTTCCCTGCAGCATTTTATCAACCACAAGGGTTGTTTATTGCCTTGTATACCCCAATGCCAGCACCATTATTGCTTAATTAAATTGTTTCATTCTTTTGCTATTTCCAACTGACATCTCTTTAACTCCTTGTATTATTAAGGAGTGAGTTTGTTCTTAACATCACAGGAATGGGATATTAAATTGACCTGGCAACTGCTTTGACACAAGTTCAAATCAATAATACAGGTATGCCATCCCAGGACTAAATTTACACTGAATGTTTTCACTTTGCAGTTGTTCTGCATCATTGACAAGTCCCCCTTGCAAAATGACCTATGATTTATGGCTGATTCCGTAGGTGGGGGGAAAACAACAACATAAAGAGCCCTCCCCTCATGAGCAATGAGGAAAAATAATGACCAATGAAACTTTGTTCTCACAAAAATAGAGAGAGTGAAAGCAATGAATTACAGTGTTTAAAATGCTAATAAGTCAAGTCTAATGAGCGAGAGCAAACTTACAATCATATGCAATACAAAGGCATCATCTGCTAACGATGAAGGTCTGTTCAATTTACTGCAAAGGATCTGTACACAAAATTCTCTAACTCTGCAACTGCCACTGGTCTGCTTGGGCCAGTTTCAAATGGTCTTAACAAGCAAATAAATACACAGTACCGTGCCCAAATCCCTATGGCAGGACCTCCCACCCTAGATGGAAGAAGTCTCCACCTAGGGAAGGGGAATTGACATTTAGTCATTTCCGTAAGAGCCCAGCATCAAAAAACCTCATATCCTCAAGATTAAATGTTGGTGATACAGGCACCCACACTGGAGCTGGTGCCATAGTGAGACTACCTGAGAACTCTCACTGTTGACTCAGTAGACCCAAGAAAGATCTCAACATCCTCACCTGGAACTTGGCTGGATGGGACAGCAAGAAAGGAGGTAAAGATCTTCTTATGTTTCTGCAGAATTTTGACATCATCTGCCTACAAGAAACCTGGCTGCAAGATGCTAACCTTCCACACTTGCAGGGATACTCTCAGCATAGCCTCCCTGCTGTCAAGAGACATCAAAAAGGATGAGGAAGTAGGGGACTGACCACCTTTGCCTCACTAGATTTGGCTGGGGAAATCAGTGTTGTGGAGTTGGATCTCCTTTATGAATACTTCAACATCTACCTTCCACCAGCACACACCCTAGCTGTGGTGGTTAAGATTTGGACTGATCTAACAAGCCTTATAGAGCAGATATAGGTGAAATACTCAGGTGCCCGAATCCTACTACGTGGGGACTTTAATGTCCACATTGGCGATGGCCCAGAGGGAAGCCTAACATCACGTGGAAAATAAAATACACCAGCATTTCCCAAACTAAAACACTTGGGGTGCACAAGGTTGGGCAAGCCTGCTATTCACACTTACTGAATTCTTAGCCTGCCATTGCATACCTGGGAGGAAGTGCCACTAAATACAGTGGCACTTATTCTTGAGTAAGCACACATAGGATTGCACTGCACTTTGTGAATATGAAAGATAACAATTAATAATTTAATAATTTGATGTTTTCCAGTTGTAGAAATTTAGATTTTAATTTCCTGGACACCGGAAGACATCTGGTCTTCCTAACTTAGCATCATAAAAGTGTAGAGTTGGGAGGCATCCCCTGCAATGCAGGAATCTCAACTAAAGCAACCATGACAGATGACCAATGAAGGAGAGTCCACAAATAGGATTAGGACTGTATTGTTAGCTAGCTCTTGTGATAAGAGACCATATTCATAGGCACTGATCCAACACAGCATTCAGTCAGTCTTTGCATACAGTGGCCACTAATGAGGTTGGATGCTGCAAATTATCTCTTTGGGAGGGAAATAAGAGTAGAGGGAACTAAATCCATCCATCCATCCAATTCCTCCATTCTAATTGTTAATTGGTAGAATAACTGATCTGTTAACTAGGCTACATTCATGCAGCTACAGATGTTGGAGTAAGCACCCAGGTGAAGCTCTTTGGCTCTTAAAAAGCCCTATGCAGCCTAGGACCCTCGTACTTACAGGACCGCCTCTCCTGGTATGTCCCACAGAGGACCCTAAGGTCCGTGAATAATAATAGCTTACAGGTCCCGGGCCCTGAGGAAGCCAGACTATCCTCCACCAGGGCCAGCACTTTTTCAGTGACGGCTCCAACCTGGTGGAATGCTCTGTCCCACGAGACCAGGGCCCTGCAGGACTTGATCTCCTTCCGTTGGGCTGTAAGACAGAGTTATTCCGCCTGGCCTTCAATTTGAATTAGCCTGATCCTCCATTCCCTTTCCCCTTTCCTCTTCTATGAAGAAACCCTTTCTGGGACCCCATATTTAAATTCTTCCCTGGTCTCCTTGCTGGCCCTAGTAGGACCAACTTGGCCAGTTAGCCCTGGTGATCATTTCATGTCTACTGACTGGGTCCCGTCCCCCCCGCAAATGACCCCTGAATTTTTGAATTTTATTGATATTGATGCTGCATTTTATGTTGTATTATATGCAGTTTTAAAGTCGCATTTAAATCAATGTTTCATATTTGCTGTTAGCCGCCCTGAGCCCAGTTTCTAAACAGGGAAGGGAGGGGTATAAATAAAAAATTATTATTATTTATTATTAAATGACAGTATGTCATTACAAGTTGATGTTATAGTAACCTCTCCTGCCCCAAGAAATCATGTAGCTACCACTGTGACAATGGAGTGGACTGCTTTCAATGGACCATTGAAAACAAATGCATAGAGTGGGGAAAAAAATAAACAGAATCATTGGACTTAACACGAAACATGAATAGATGTCTGCCTTTCCCCCATGATCTTGTACCTGTGAGCTTGTACTTGTTAAGGACAGAAAATAACTTTTACTGTGACTCCTCCAGGGCATCGGTGTATAGGATTTGACTCCTGGAAATCATTCTTTACTAGTTTTAAAGTCCAATTTTATGAACATCTTCAAGGTTACTCCAAACATTTCAAGATGTGTCAAGCTATCAGGTTCTCATTTATGCAACCATAAATCATTGACTATGTTACCGAGCAGCTATTTTATTGTTTAATCTGCATAGTGAACATTATTATAGAAATAACGTTATCAAATGCCTGCATATCCAAATTAAATTAATAGGTGTGCAAAAGGAAAAGTAGAGTTGCAGTCCTGAAAACAACTCATCATACAGCTAGTCGCACAGCAGAGAGGTTAAACAAATGAGCTACAATCCCAGAGATTACTGATACAAATCTCATCTCAATTTTAAAAAACCCACTGTCTGGCCTTAGGCCGTATGTTTTGTTTGTTAGACAGTATGTTTAAACCTCACCCACACATTCTGATTTGCAATATGGGGAGAATGATGCTACCCTACTGTACAAGGTTGTTGTAGTAATTACTGAAGTAATTTATGCAAAGCTTGGAACGCAGAAAGCCTTACGTTCAGCCCGGACACTCAGATCCAGAGCCGAGGGCCTTCTGGCAGTTCCCTCATTGCGAGAAGTGAGGTTACAGGGAACCAGACAGAGGGCCTTCTCGGTAGTGGCGCCCACCCTGTGGAACACGCTCCCTTCAGATGTGAAGGAAGTAAGCAGCTATCCTATCTTTAAAAGACATCTGAATGCAGCCCTGTTCAGGGAAGTTTTTAATATTTAACACTGTACTGTTTTTAACACTTGATTGGGAGCTGCCCAGATGGGCAGGGTATAAATAATTATTATTATTATTATTATTATTATTATTATTATTATTATTATTATATAATATCATCAGTTTTATTAGTGCATCCACTGCCAGTTGTCAAATTATAATTTAACACATTTTTATTGAAAATTCTTTGTAAAAAAAATTCTTCAGACAGGCCAGAAGAGAGAAACTTATGTGTGAAGGAGATTACTGAGTTTTTAAGCAACCAATAAATCAATATTAAAAACAAAAAATGATGGACAACATTATCAATTGATGGGGCAGAGTATGACAGCATATTGATGTCAGAAAACAGATGCGTTGTGCTAGATATTAGGGAGGGTAAAGTTCTGGCATCAGCCTTGCATTTCTTGTAATGTTGACTTCCACCTGAGTGCATGCAGAACTCCACAAAGTAGTATTTCTTTCTTCTGTATGGCATACCTCATCATGGAATGCATACAGGACGCATCAGTCAAGAATCTAGAAAATAATGTTATTCTCTCCCCCAAACAAGAATAGAACAGCAACAGGAAGCTCTTTACTCAAGCCAGACACAACTAAGCCCAGTGCCACCTAGTGACTAAACTATATAATAGCATTGTCCACCTAAGACTAGAAAGCTTTGAATTTGCTACATCAGAGACAGAGCTGTCCCTGGAACTCTCAAGAAGGGGAGTAGGGAGATGATGATGCCAATCATGACAATGATAATTCAGCCCAATTTAAACAATTCCACCATTTACCTGTTTTTAAATTACAGTGGTACCTCGGGTTACATACGCTTCAGGTTACAGACTCCGCTAACCCAGAAATAATACCTCAGGCTAAGAACTTTGCTTCAGGATGAGAACAGAAATAGTGTTCTGGTGGCGCGGCAGCAGCAGGAGGCCCCATTAGCTAAAGTGGTGCTTCAGGTTAAGAACAGTTTCAGGTTAAGAACAGACCTCCGGAACGAATTAAGTACTTAACCCGAGGTACCACTGTATATCAGTTAAAAGTGTATGGTTCTGCCCTGTTTCGGTCTTCTTTTCTGCATATCAAGTGATTAACATCAAGTGGAGATGGAGTCTGTCTCCAGAGAGAAGCCTACCAAGATCTTGTTTTGCTCTTTATATTTAAAGCCATGTCATACCATGTTAAGCAGTCTTGGCTCCCCCAAAATAATCCTGGGAACTGTAGTTTGTTAATGGTTCTGAGAGCTGCTTAGAGACCCGTGTTCCTTCACAGAGTGAAAATACTCAGCATTTCCTAGGAAGAGGGACTGGTTGTTAAACCATTCTGGGAGCTGTAGCTCTTTGAGAGGAATAAGAGTCTCCTAACAGCTTTCAGCATCTTTAACAAACTACAGTTTCCAAGGTTCTTTGTACAGTGCAGCTGGGGTCGATATGAGTGCAGGCTGTCCCATGAGCTGGAATCTTGTTCAATCAGGGTTCCAGCTTGCACTGACAGCTTATGTACATCTGGCAGGCCTTGTCCCTGTAGGTGTGCCTCTAGCCGATAAGAGGGCTTGGGGCAGAGCCAGCAGGAGATGGTGCCAGTGCATGTTTTCCCACTTATTGTCCCCCATGTACAGATAGACAAATGCTCAAACAGGGATAATATAGCTATCATGTTTGAAAGTTATCACGAAAATCCCTGCGATGTGTTTGAGAATTGCGTTAAGCATAAGATTTAAGCTATGTTCAATTTTATTCTAAACTCAAGCCAGGCTTCCATCCAAAGAGCAGTTCCGTGCAGATCCTCTTTGGGATCCCTGGTTGGCATGACACATTCATCAGATGTTACACTATGCTATTACCTGAGGCTGATCACTCTTTGATAGTTGAAGTGATAGCTTTTTACAGGAAAATGAGACAAATTACCGGAGTGCTCTTTTGGTGACTCGTCATTATAAATGCGTCCCCAAGTGGAGAAGTTGTGCGAAGTTCTTTGGTTGATAAATAACAGTGCGTCATTACTACTCTGTGCTATAGTAACCCTCAGCCAAGTAATCATGTGGCTAGGGTTGTGTCAATGAACTGGACCAAGTCTACTTTCAATGGTCCATTAAAAAAATATATACATAGAGCGAAGGAAAAATAAATGGAATCATTGACTTAGGACCCCATGAAGCATGTATACATGTCTGCCTTATTTCCATGATTTCCCAACTTGTGCTTGTAAGGAAGGAAAATAACCTTTACTGTATTGGAGGAATGAAAGGAACTAGATGATTCATCTCTGCGAATCTGCTTGTTGAATTTGATGGATCATTCTTAAAAGCGACGTTGCTAATCTGCAGGTTTTCTTTTTTAGGTTATTCACAGATCAGTGGGTTTTCCGGCTAATACAGGTCCTGATGCTCTTCTGTCTTCACACATGGTATTCATCATATCTTGACAAGAAAAGACCTTCAGTCTACAAATAACCTTCACTGAAATAAGACATGTAAGTGGGTTTCTTTATGAAAGATAGATTTTATGGCTGAATCAAAAATAATAATAAAAAGCCCCACTGTGGCAAGGTGGATCATTGCCTTGGCGAATATATAGGAAATCCTTCTCAAAGGGGCATCACTGTTTTGTGGTTTGGGGAAAAGAAATAACAATAGCAGTATTACATGCTTTATCATCAACCACTAATTCAACAGGAAAGAAAGATGAGGGGAGTATTTTATCATTCTGAAACGTGCTGCCTTTAAAATATTTAAGTATTCACATTAGTACTTGTCAATCTGATACAATGTGATGCATAATGTGACCTATGCATGAGAGTGGAACAAGATAAGATGCTACAGTTGGGGTGAATTTTGCTATTTGCTGCCACAATGCTGTTGCTTCCAGATATCCAGCAATTATTTAGTGAAAAATAGTAAGAATAGGGAATAAATACACCACCATGTCGTGTTGAAAACAGAGAGAGGACAATTCACTTGCCATTATTGCAGCTTTGGGAAGGGAAAGCCAGAGGGCTCGACAGAGCCTTTCACCTTTCCTTCCATTTTGTCAGGATCACAGAGAATCAGCTGTGATTAACAATGGGAATAACTCCCCGGCTCTAGGGAGGAGACACACACATGGATCACTCGTATGGGAGCACACCGTGTGCTCCTGTTGTAAATAATGAGTGATGCTCTGTAGTTTGAGGAAGGGAGGAAGAGGATCCAAGTAAACACTACAGCAATCCTCTCCTTGTGTGCCAAGACCACCATGGCAATATTGTATGTGGAAATTGCCATGCATGCATGTAAACTTTAGTTTTATTAAGACCATTAAGAACTGTGTTGGCAGATCAGATCATTGTCCATTTAGCTCAGGGCTTAGGAACCTTTCACGCGCACACCCCCAGATGTTGCTAAACTACAACTCCCATCAGCCTGCAGTTGGCATCGTCAATGGCCAGGGATGATGGAAGTAGTAGTTCAACAACATCTGGAGGGCCAAAGGTTTTCCACACCTGATTTAGGCCAGCCTTCTGTTCCCAACAGCAATCATCCAGATAACTCTAGAATCTTACAACCAGCACATGATGGCAATGGCCAAACCTCTTCATTTCCCCCAGGACCCATTCCTCAAATGCAAAGTGAAGACAGGCAGATATTCTGAAGTATGGCAGGAATCATTCGAACAGAGATCTGTTGCATTTTGAGCCAACTCTTTTCAGGGCAGAGAGTGTATGTTCAAACCACTTAGCATATCAGCTTGTTTCTGAACATGGAGATTCCATTTAGCTATCCTAGTTAACAGCATTTTATGAATTTCTCTTATCTTTTTAAAAGCATCAGAACATCTTGCAGTCAAGAATTCTAAACCTTAATAATGCATTGTGTGAAAAAGCACTTCTTTTGTCTCTCCTGAACTATTCAATTTCACAGGGAAATCCCAAGTCCTGTTGCAAGGCGTTTGAGAGGAAATTTCTTCAAACAGCTTTCACCACACCATTCATAGTTGCGGAAATCTCTGTCATGTCACTCTCTTCATTGACGTTTCCAGCCCTAAACAAATAAATCCTGAAATGCTCTAACCTTTCCTCGTGGGAAAAGTTTTCCAACCCCTGCATCTTATGAGTTACCCTTTTCTGTACATTTCCCACCTCTACTGTATATTTTAGGAATGGGGGAGGATGAGAACTACACAAATTATTCTATACCCTCCAACATTTCTCCAATGAAAATAGAGACGTCCCATTCCATAATTGTTATGTTACTATTTATACCCTACACTTCTTACTGGATTGCCCCAGCCACTCTGGGCAGCTTCCAACATGTATAAAAAGATAATAAAATATTAAACATTAAACAAACTTCCCTGTACAGAATTGCCTTCAGATGGCACAGGGGTTGGATAACTCCGTACCCTCCAACATTTCTCCAATGGAAATAGGGACATCCTAAGGAACAGCAGGACATTCTTGGATCAAATCAGAAACTGGGAAGGCTTCTTTAAATCAGGGACATCCCTGGAAAATAGGGACACTTGGAAGGTCTGGTAGTCTAAGCAGGCCCCACACATTAGCTCTCTGCAGGCATTCACAAACACCTGGCAACAATTGTGTGATAGAGGGAAGGAGGACTCTACACATTTGTCCTGTCCCATCCATTGCATCCAGCAGTGTCTACTGAGAGAATGTCTGCAGTTGAGCAGCTTACTGAACACAAGTCATCTGTTCCCATGACCTGGAAGCCTGAGCATTCAGTGTTTCAGCTTACAGCATTCATGCATCTGGTAGGTTGCCCTGCTGCAGAGAACCTTGAGGATGATCCCAGACAGGGGACATGTACATTCTTGATCTTGTCTTCTTCCCCTCACAATGATCACCAGGAGTTTATGAACACTAGGAAAGGACTATAGGCAGGGTAACTTTGTGCAGCCCCATTCCTTGCTTTCTTGTGGTTCACCATGAGAACAAAGAATGTCTGATAATCGGACATTATCTTCTTGTAAGGTTCTCTTCCCTCCCTTCTCCCACGGACTGTTAGATTAAGGACAAATCATAGACCAAGCGAGACTCCCTCAGTGAGAGTGAACTGTGACTCACGGTGTGATTCAATGCTCTGTGTGTCTCATGTGATCTTTCCACCATTGTCTGGAGCCAGCAGACTGGGAAGTGCTCCAGCTCAGTGGTAGAACATCTGCTGTGCATGCAGAAGGTCTCTGATTCAATCTACAGCATCTCTAGGTAGGACTGGGAATAGTTCCTGACTTGAAACTCTGGAGAGCAGCTGCTACTCGTTGTAGACAATACTGAGCTGGATAGCGTGACGGCCTGACTAGATATAAAATGACTTCCTATGTTCATATGCCTCTACCTCCATGTGGAATGCCCACGTAATAGGTATGCAATGGAACAGGAAGGAGAATGCCTGGATTACCACTTAGTAAGCCTCTGAATAGGGCCTTGTTGCCTAGTTCCATGCCAAAAAATTAGTTTGGAATTACTCTAAAACCCTAGTGTCCTTTTCCACACTGCAACAAAAGCCCACCAAATGCCATTGAAATGCTATTATAGAAAAAAAGCCATGCGTTATTTCCATCTGGCTTTGAGCACACAAGATGTTCTATAAACTGCTAGAAGAGCTCTATTTCACTGTAATTAAAATTTAGTGTTGCACTTTAGCAATAAGGCAACTCCATGAGATGTGATTATCATGAGATAATGACCTTGGGGTGTTGCGAGATGTGCAGGATGCCAAATGCCTCTAATTCTCCAGGGGGGTATGATTATTTCTCAGAAACCACTCCCCCTTTGCAGTAGCCTGATTAGTATTACTCGGATGGAAGATGCAAATGCGGTTCTGTGGGGAGACCGTATGGTGGTCTGGTCTGGTATTGGTTCAAAGACAGCAAAGCAAAATACTGGACCCTCCATTTGTAGAGTCTAATGTTGTTTTAAAGATTGCAGAGTTCTCTAGACAAATCTGGAAATGTTAGGGATATCATCCCTCTGTAAGGAATCTTCTATAAATGCACTCTGCTGATCTCTCTTCCCCTCCCCATTTTTGGATCCATAATTGGAATCTTGTAATAAGCAATAAAGGCATGACAAGCAAAGCATACTTCAAGTGAGGGAAGGCGCACAACCTTTAGCCTTGTGCTTTTCGAGGTATCCGAGTCAGAAAATAAATTCTTCAGAAATGCGCTGCCTGTCACATCTTATTGCTTAATTACTATGTACTTATTGAGCAGTTTGCTCTTTAAATGAGTGCAGAAACAGCTACAATTACTGCACACGTGCACACGAGCAGGGTAACAGTTGCAAAGCATTAAGTGCTATCTGCCAAGAGCAACCTAAAGTTAGAAATACAGACTATATGAGTATAAATATGGAAAGGTTTTTAGGGTTGCTAGGAAGTGACCTTCTTACTGAGAGCTATTTACAGGTAGGTAGCCTTGTTGGTCTGCCGTAGTTGAAACAAAATTGAAAAAATTCCTTCCAGCAGCACCTTAGAGACCAACTAAGTTTGTTATTGGTATGAGCTTTCATGTGCATGCACACTTCTTCAGATACCTGAAGAAGTGTGCATGCACACAAAAGCTCATACCAATAAGATACTGAGAGCTATGTTTAAAAGAGAAACAGAAGCAAATATAAAGCAACCTTTCGGTTAGAATCTTTAGACTGGAGATCAGAAAAAGATTTGCAGGGGTAGTCTTCAGGAGAAAAGAACTTCCTTGAGTTTAAGACACTGGGATTGAATGGGTTGGTCTGTGTGGGTTGGTATATAGGAAATGACTCTGTTCACCTCTATGAATCTTGCCATGATGCCTCTGTTGGCAATATTAAAATATGCCCAAGCCTCAGTGTTACATATTACAGAGAATTACAGATGCACAAAATATTCTTCCATTGCTGTCTCAGTGTCAATTACTGCAATTTTCGGAGAAGAGGGGGGAAATGTTTCAAACCTTTTCATTTCCATTGTTTTCCCTAGTTGTTATGTATCTGGTTAGGGGCGTGTATCACCTCTGTGCCTGGGCTGAATCTGGAGGTGAATGAGGGTGATTTGTAGGGAGTCTTCCCCCTTCCCTAATTGAAGTATTGTGTCAATAAAACCCCTGAGGCAGATTAAGGCCCTCACACAGCCTCATGTTGCTCTGCTTATCTGTTCTTTATAGCTCTACATTTTCCTAGAGATCTACACTTTTCTATAGCTCTATTTTCTCTAGGCCCATTTCAATAAATAAATAAATACTGTGTTTTTAATGGTATGATTGCATTTCATGAATGTTGTGAGCCACTTTGCGATATCTAGGTAAAAAGCAGCATACGAATCAGGTAAATAAATAAATAAAGCCAACTAAAAATGAGAAATGAGAACAATATACAGTGGTACCTCGGGTTACAGATGCTTCAGGTTACAGACTCCGCTAACTCAGAAATAGTGCTTCAGGTTAAGAACTTTGCTTCAGGATGAGAACAGAAATCATGCTCCGGCGGCGTGGCAGCAGCAGGAGGCCCCATTAACTAAAGTGGTGCTTCAGGTTAAGAACGGACCTCCGGAACAAATTAAGTACTTAACCCGAGGTACCACTGTAAATGAATACATAAATAATTGCATAGGCATTTGTTATCTGAGGCAATAATAGTAGACAGGATATTTTGTGACTCTACCAAATGAGATAATCTGCTTATATGAAAGATCTTCAATTCCTTTGCAGGATAAAAGTTTAGATCAAATGTTATCAAGTATTCATCAAGTGGCTCATTATATCAAGTGTTTCCACTAAACTAACACGTATCATGGTCACAATTCAAACATAACTCATTGATATGTGTTTTTAAAATGTGACTTCAAAACATTAGTTTTTAGTGAACCTTGTTAGATACAGACTGACCAAAAGCATTACCCTGGTTTCCAGGTCTATGTGGGCGCGCTTGTCATTCTGTGTTGGAGTCAGAAATTTCAATAGGACATTGCATGGAACAAATAGATTTTCAGCATCAGAGATAACTGGCAATGCAGAATTTGCGTCTAAGGCAAATTGTAGCATGAAAGAGGAGAGGGAAGAAGGTCGTGGGAGGGTAGATGAGATTAGCTGGTTGGGAATGGGTTTAGGAGATTAATTGTTCTGGTTACATTCATCTCAGGCTTCAGTTTACTGTTGCCCACTAGGTAATTGTCAGTGACATCCACGCTTGAAATGTTTGAACACATCCCCTGAAACCTAGACTTGCCCAGTGTTGTTAGCGCAGTAAGATTATGACACTGTTTAGATATGCCAGTTTGTAATTGTATTGGCTTGGTTTTTTAAAATGTACTTTGTTTCCCATTGAAATGAGAAAAATCACAGCATAAATCATCATCATCATCAAACCTTTATTGGCATCACTTACAAACATTCAGAATAAATAGGCCAATGAGATCTCGTCACCATTTCAACAGTACAGTCATTTGCCAAAGGGAAGAAGAGGCGAGCAATCTATTTCACCTCTGTGGGACTCCAGCAAGGGCAGGGTCCTGTAGCGTGCTTCGACGGCAGAAAATCAAATAGAGGAATTTGGCTACTGTCTGGTTGAGCTCCTGGTCTCGCCCCTGTAATAAGAAGTGTATGGACTCTGTTACTGGTTTCCATGTTGGGATACATTTGTTGTTGTTTAGTCGTTTAGTCATGTCCGACTCTTCGTGACCCCATGGACCAGAGCACGCCAGGCACTCCTGTCTTCCACTGCCTCCCGCAGTTTGGTCAAACTCATGCTGGTAGCTTCGAGAACACTGTCCAACCATCTCGTCCTCTGTCGTCCCCTTTTCCTTGTGTGGAAATCAGGGTCTTTTCCAGGGAGTCTTCTCTTCTCACGAGGTGGCCACAGTATTGGAGCCTCAGCTTCACGATCTGTCCTTCCAGTGAGCACTCAGGGCTGATTTCCTTCAGAATGGATAGGTTTGATCTTCTTGCAGTCCATGGGACTCTCAAGAGTCTCCTCCAGCACCATAATTCAAAAGCATCAATTTTTCGGCGATCAGCCTTCTTTATGGTCCAGCTCTCACTTCCATACATCACTACTGGGAAAATCATAGCTTTAACTATACGGACCTTTGTTGGCAAGGTGATGTCTCTGCTTTTTAAGATGCTGTCTAGGTCTGTCATTGCTTTTCTCCCAAGAAGCGGGCGTTTTTTAATTTCGTGACTGGTAGTCTAAAAATTGTTGGCAGAGATCATCATATATTTTACAATTAAGGGCTATGTGAGCTGGAGTTTCCACCAGGTGGGCATCACATGGGCAGATCCTATCTCCTTCTGCCATACTAGCAAACCTACCCCAAAGGAGATTAGAAGGATTACAATTGAACCTAGCCAGCGAAAAAGGCCTTCTTTCTTGCGGGTTAAACAAAAATGGTAAATAATTAAGGTTAAATTCCTGCGCCCAGGAGAGTCAAAAATAAAGAAGGGAACATGTTTTTTCTGCAGCTGAGATTAGTTCCTGGCGGTCTATGTCCCACAGCCTAGTTTTTAACATGGCCTTGGCGGTTGGAAAAGCCACAGCACCCAGGAGATCCTCTGAAAAGTAAAAATCACATCGTCATCTTTAGGATTTCTAGGGAAACGCCATCCTCCTTGGATACTCCCAACATTAGAGACTGTCAGTGGCATGAAGCCTGTTTAGAGTCATGTCCAAGGCTAGGAGATACTTGTGCCATCATTTAGTCCTCTTGTGATGTTCATGTTTTAGATCAGCAGAAAGCTGGGCATATTAAGGTTGGGAATGTCTATAGGTCAATAAAATTTATGCTTCACAGACAGACCTTGCTAGATGTTATTGCCTCTCTGAAAATGCCAGGTGGAATCCCCAAGGAGAATACGCAGTACATGGTTTATGACATGGATCAATTGGCTGTATTTTTAAAGGGGGGGGGGAATGCACACAGGAAAATCAAGCTTGATATAAATTGTTTCCTCAGTTCCGTCTGCAAGAATGTCTGAAGTGTTAGAATGGATTCCAAATTTTGAACATCAGACACTTCGGAAATTAGCCATGTTTACTTTCAGTTTCATATTTTAAATACTTTTTAAAGTATCAGTACGAAAAATACATATAATCGGCCACCAAATATTTAAAATATGTTACCTGAAATGGGGAGCAATGGCAATACCAGTCAATAAATGAGGAGGGAACCCCTAAATATAGCTTCCTATTTATATAAAATAAAATACAAAAGAAGGGGAAACCCTACTCTTTCTTTTCTTTAGATCCAAAATTTTATTATTGCTATCATATTCACATAATAGCTTGCTCATTTCTCCATTACATATATATCCTGCTTTTATATTTCCTATGGAACCTTTAAGGCATCTCACATGAAAAAAATGTTTTTTAAAAAAATAATAATGCTATATATACATACTTACATAGATGTGTGTGGTAGACAGGCAGAGCGCTTGGTTGATTCTGGGTTTTTACTCATTCTTAGGTCCAAATTAGCTGTGAATGGAACTGAACGGCAGATATTAAATATACCTATTTAAAAGCTGGAATTTGGGCTGGGGTGTGTGTGACAACGGGACTGTGGGGAGTGGAGAGGCAGGGTTTAAACTTGTCTCTCACAAGCTGCAAATAGCAACTTCAGAGGAGTGGTTTTCATTGGTAGGGGAAAGAGTTAAACTCTCCCTCTGTACTGTCTATGGTCAGTTCATCTGCAGCTGCTATTTTCTTTTTCTTTTTAAAAATCTCACAGTTAATGCCATGCCTAGTTTGATTCTTAGTTTGTTTGGCTTATATGTAGTTTTCTTTAGCTGCTCTGACTTCCCCTCACATTTTTTTATTGTACTGGATGAAGTCACAAAAGACCACTTACCAACAGAAACTGATCAAGACTTAGGACTATGGGATGCTGCTTTATTCTAGTCATGCCATTGGTCCATCTAGTCTACACTGACTGGCAGTGGCTATATAGGGTTTTAGGTAGGGAACATTCCCAGCCCTACCCAGCAATATTGGATATTGAATCTGGGACCTTTTGCATCCAAAGCAGATGCTGTACCACTGAGCTGTGAGCCATCCTTACGTGTGTGTGTAAAGAACCAATTTGGAAGAACCAAACTGCATAGCTTTGCCTTGGATTCATTCTTGGTCACCCTTGGTCTTTTTTGGTCACCCTAAAAATGCGACAGGATGTTCAGAGGGGAGAGGGGAATGTTGGCACTCGGCTGTTCTAAGGAGAGAATGAGAGCTCCACGTTGGTTGTTAAATGCACCATAGAAAGGTCTGTCTTCCCTGAAAAGATTTGAAGAGCAACACCAGCGAAGTGCTGTCTCAGGAGAACTTTAGAACAAGGGTTTTGTTTTACAGGACTGGCATTCTGAAAAGTGCTTGTGGGGCTCAGCTCAGACAACCTTTAATTTTCTTGAGATAATGATGTAAAAATATGTATACACAAAACTGAATAAATCATGTGACTTTGTGAGCAAAGAGCAAGCTCTGAAACATTCCTGTGAGAGAAAACTGCACCTTCAACATCTCACTGGAAATATACCACAGTTATGGTTATTACCTTGTATGCCAACTGAGCAGGTTCTCTCTCTCTCTCTCTCTTAAAAAAACAATCTAACAAAGCATTTGTGTGTCTCTGTGTGTGTCTGTGTGTCCCATTTACCATTCAATTTGTTAAATGTCACTGAAGAAAAATAAAATGAAAAAGACATCAGTTAATAATGTACTCTTTTATGTTTCACCATCCCATGAGCCTCTGTTTCACCATGTTGACCTAATTGGCCATGACAGGAACATGGGCCTCGTTTCAGAATATTCCAGATGTAGAAATGGTTACGTCTTTGTGGGAATGAATTTTCCACTATCTTAGCAAGCACAATCAGGTGGCCATTATAGTAATTTTTCACATGAACCACAAAGATATGTTTTTAAAGACACTTTAGAAAAGGAATAAAAAGAGGCTTTGGGATATAGAATGCTTGATAACAACTCTGTATTGATGAAGAGAGATGTGTGTTCAGTTTAGTTCAAGTTTACTTGTTACATCAGATTCTTTCCAAAGTCCATAGAAGGGCTGCCAAAATCTCTTTCGTTTTTTCCCCATAATGTATAGGACCGTTCACCCTGGGAGAGGAGCATTTATCAAAGGGAGTTCAGACACCAATTCCTGTACATTGAAGGAATGCATAAGGGAAGTTGTTGGGCTGCATGATGTATGTAACTGCCATGTTCCGTTCATTCCCACATGAAGAAGCACATCTCTATGTGCGCAGAATCTGTTCACCTGTCATCCAAATGTGTGGACAGAGGAGGCATGACTACTATGTGTGTTGGTTGTGGGGGTGAGAGAACCGACACAGCTTCCCTCACTTGTTCTTTCAGTATGGGGGGGTGGTTCTGAATACCCCCCTCACGTTTTCATGCCCCGGGAGTGAGAGCCAATGCACTAGCACAGAAGTATGGCAAATGCACAACAGGATGAAGTCATATTTGTTTTGTTTAGTCGTTTAGTTGTGTCCGACTCTTTGTGACCCCCTGGACCAGAGCACGCCAGGCACTCCTGTCTTCCACTGCCTCCCACAATTTGGTCAAACTCATGTTGGTAGCTTCGAGAACACTGTCCAACCGTCTCGTCCTCTGTCGTCCCCTTCTACTTGTGCCCTCCATCTTTCGCAACATCAGGGTCTTTTCCAGGGAGTCTTCTCTTCTCATGAGCTGGCCAAAGTATTGGAGCCTCAGCTTCAGGATCTGTCCTTCTAGTAAGCACTCAGGGCTGATTTCCTTCAGAATGGATAGGTTTGCTCTTCTTGCAGTCCATGGGACTCTCAAGAGTTTTCTCTAGCACCATAATTCAAAAGCATCAATTCTTTGGTGATCAGCCTTCTTTATGGTCCAGCTCTCACTTCCATACATCACTACTGGGAAAATCATAGCTTTAACTATACGGACCTTTGTTGGCAAGGTGATGTCTCTGCTTTTTAAGATGCTGTCTAGGTTTGTCATTACTTTTCTCCCAAGAAGCAGGTGTCTTTTAATTTTGTGACTGCTGTCACCATCTGCAGTGAGCATGTAGCCCAAGAAAGTAAAATATCTCACTGCCTCCATTTCTTCCCCTTCTGTTTGCCAGGAGGTGATGGGACCTGTGGCCATGATCTTAGTTTTTTTGATGATGAGCTTCAAACCATATTTTGCACTCTCCTCTTTCACCCTCATTAAGAGGTTATTTAATTCCTCCTCACTTTCTGCCATCAAGGTTGTGTCATCTGCATATCTGAGGTTGTTGATATTTCTTCCAGCAATCTTAATTCTGGCTTGGGATTCATCCAGTCCAGCCTTTCACATGATGAATTCTGCATATAAATTAAATAAGCAGGGAGACAATATACAGCCTTGTCGTACTCCTTTCCCAGTTGCTCTGTATCCAGTTCTAACTGTAGCTTCTTGTCCCACATACAGATTTCTCAGGAGACAGATGAGGTGATCAGGCCCTCCCATTTCTTTAAGAACTTGCCATAGTTTGCTGTGGTCGACACAGTCAAATGCTTTTGCGTAGTCAATGAAGCAGAAGTAGATGTTTTTCGGGAACTCTCTATCTATCACATGATGAAGTCATATCAGAGATTAATTGTTCCTACAAGATAAAGAGAAGAACTCAACATGAAGATGCTGTTTTCAGCAGCAATGCCATGGTGGATACCTTACATAGTTGTGGCCAATGGGTATTACTACTGCAGGTGTTCCCCAATGCTTTGTTGGCATCCATCTGTCTCAGGAATCAATGGAAGAGTGCACTTTTGGGGGTAAAGTCAAACTGTTAGAGAGTTATAGTGTACGCTGTAGCTGTAGAGACAGATTTGGGAGAGACATGTTTTATTGCAGGTGGAGCGGATAAAGGTGTCCTGTTTTGCTGCTACAGGTGCACCATGGCATTTTTCCTCTCTGAGCTCCTACCAGCAGTCACTGCTGTGGTTACATGACCTGACTGGTATCATTGCCAAAGGTAGGAGTGGAACCACAATAAATGCCACTATACCCAAAAAGCAATATAAAACCAAAAGCACATTGATCTTGGTTTCAGTTTCATAAATGTACAGGGCCATGATGACCAATCACACATTAACAAAATATCCAACATAAGATGTGTTTTAAACCATCTGGTTCAGAAAGACCCCATAAAGGACAATTCTATGTGTTATCATGAGAGTGTCTTATGTTTCATTTTCTGGTATGCCTGGTGGGATTTGACAATACAGGTATGTCTGTGGGTTCTCAGTATTAGATGCATTCCAGAAGCACAATAGATGACCCTAAGAAAAACCTGGGATTGTGCATGCAATGTAGTTTACTTTGAGAGCTTGATCTCAACTCAAGAATGGGTTATATGATGTTCCTTGGTGTTTTGTATGATCCTGCTGGGACCATATGAATCAGAATGGGGGAGAATTTCAATTCAATTTGCAACTAAGGGCAAATCTACCCACTTTCTGAAGCAATATGTGAACGAAACACAGTGTTCTCTGAAATTCACACTTCTTTGAACGTTGCATGCTGAATAATGCGTAACAAAATTCATATACTAGTTGAACGGGGCGGGGGAGAATATTAGAGTAAATAACATAAAATGCACTAGACATGGGGAAATTGGTTTGTAAATAAGTGTGTATATTAAAAGAAATTCACACAAAAATGCTAACGAATTTCCAACAAAAATATATAAACTGTTGCGGAAATGTAGAGAACTGAAGTCTGGAAAAATGAAAAATGGAGAGAAACCAAAGTAGACAGAGTCATCCATCTTTACATGTGAGTTAGTTGAATCACGAGAGAATGGAACTTCTGTCACTTGTAAAAGACAGCTATGCACAATATGCAAAATGTACTCCTGTCTACATCGCATATGTAGTATCTTTTTCTGCATGATCTCAGGCTGCAAAGGTAACATAACATCAACAACATTTCCAGCAAGGGTGTTCATTGTTGGCAAAACAAAGGGTTAACTCAGCTTCCTTCCAACAAGACAGCATCTCCTTAGAAAGCCTTTATTATGGTAATTTTCAAATTTATTGCAGTAAACTACAGGTAACCAAAAGGGCTGTTTGGTTGAAATGAACAGCCCTTTTTGATGTGAGCCTAAGGAAATGTGTTTGGAATATTTAGGTCTCAAGTGAGACTCAAAGGTTATTCATTCACAAGTGAGATAAATTCATACCTGTCAAGTCAACTGAATCTTTTGTGTGATCACCAGGCCTTTGAATTATTTATTCCCCTGTTCCTTCCCACAATCCCACCCCAGTGAAACACACACACACACACACACACACACACACACACACACACACGGAGAGTCAAGAACATTCACATGTTCCACTTCCTGTTTTTAGAAGGTGATTGATTCATTTTTGTTTCTTTCCTCCTCTGCCCTCTCACGTGTTTTGGGGAGCAGAATTTAAAATGATGACTGACACCCAGTTTTACATGTGGGAAACCACATCTGTGAAATGTGTATTTGGATATGAATTCTCAGCATGAGAATCCAAGGATGAGCAACAGAGTAGATAGCCAAAGCTAAGCTTCCGCCTGGCCTGCCCTCTGCAAGCCTTAATAAAGAGAAAGTGTATTAAGGCTCGTGCATGGAAATTTCATGCTCCCACAGGTGGGGAGATCATGTGCATGCATCCATACAAAACCAAAAAGCTTACACATAGAAAACTGTGGCATGTCACCCCTGTCCTTGACATCTAGATTTCTATGTGCAGAAAAATATTATTATTTCTCTGTGTGGAAGACTGGAATATTCAGTTCAATCTCTTTATCGGAGTCAATTCCCAGTATGTGTCCCCCTCTTGCAACCTGAAGTGGTAGAGTGTAGACACAGGTTTAGGCCCTCATTCACAAATAGCCATCGGTGTACAAAAGGATGTTCATGAAGCAATAACAGCAGAGAACTTATCCCATGTTGTATGTAGTTAGTCTGCTTTGTAGACAGCAACATCTGTTTTGGCCCAGGTCTTCTTGTACACAGGGCAGACAGCTTAGGAATCAGTGAAAGGTCAGCAAGTGCTACAGGGATTATAGTTATTTTTGATGGCCAAAACATAGAAACCCTGCCTTTAAAGGCTTTGTATTTCTTCCTGGCTACCTATGTCATTTCACCTCTCTCCCTTCAAATCTTAGTTCACAACCCACTTTTTCTGAGAAGACTTTGGCCTTGCCCTTTAGACCTCATCACCATCTGATCCTGCCCGTGGTCTCTTAGATCCGTAGCTCCTTCTGAAGTCCCACAATTTGGTCACCGTTCCTCGACATATATCTCAGTGACCTGAATGCAAATCAAGTTGTTCACAAAAGAGTCGGAGAATGACAGCTACTTTCATTCTTAGAAGCATCCAGCCCCCTTGGAAATTATAAAAATGAAGAATAACAAAAACAAAACAAAAACAAAAACCCAAATAAAATGAAGAATAACAAGTGCAAGTAGGGTAAGATCATTTATCTTGATGGATGTCACCTTAGAGCACATATTATCCCGTTCTCTCAAAGTGTTTTTCCCCCTTATTTCATCTCTGACATTCATTGTAAATTTAATGATCCACATACGATTTGCTGGTGTCTCAGCCTAGTGTTTTGAATCATGAAACTAGTGCTAAATTTATGGCACTGCAGTACCACTTAGTGAATCATTAAGCAGTACAGTGATTTTAATGATTTGGATCATACCGGACCTCATCACTATATAATGAGGTTCCATTTAGTGTAAATTTTATGTAAAAATTCAATTTGCAAACCAACAACATGAAACTACAACATTTTGTCACAGTTGACATTGTATTTATTTATCATGGTTTCCAAGTCAGGATTACATAGAAGGAGAATAGGGTATTGTTACAACTACAGCATTCCTTAACTGCTGAAAAACTACAGTCTCTCCCCACCCCTAAGTCCTACACTAAAGATCTTGACACTAAATGTAAACTCCCCACAGGCTCCAGGAAAGCAGGGAGGCTAATCTGTGCCCTCCAGATGTAGCTGGACTCCAACACCAGTCAGCCCCAGCCAGCATGGTAAATTGTCATGGATGATGGGAGATCGCCCCAACATCTTGGGGACTGCAAGTTAACCATTCTTGCAGAAAAAGCTTAAGATGCTCCCATTGCCAAACACTGTTGAACACAATCGTGGTGTGTATTGGAAATTTTTCATAAGAACTTAAGAAGAGTGGCTGTCCAGGGTTCATGACCAGACTTTCCCTGTCATGGATTGACTGGTTGGAGGCACCAGCTGGGGAACATCTAGGAGAAGAAGCCTCAGAGCCAGGGAATTAGTGCTGGGACGATAATGAGTGGATAGAGGGAGAAGGAGGAGACTGGGAGGAGGTGTTGGAGCAGATGAGACAACAGGGTTTAGTGAGCAGGAAGAGGCTGTGACAGAGAGCAGTGCAGACTCAGAGGTTGAGTGTAGGCAGGCTGTGGAAGAAGACAGGGAGTCTTCCCCTCCTGCTATGACCAGATCCCCTCCACCCTGGTTTCCCAGAACACACAGAGAAATAAAGAGAGTAGAGCAATGAGAGGCAAAAGGGAACCAGAGTAGGAGCCTTCAGTCCTTGCAAATGCTTCTTTGGGGCAAGACCTCATGGAAAGAGTTGCTGAGACCACTAGGCCTGACTCCAACCCTGACATTCCCTCTCTGCCTGGGGATGGTGGGGACTGGGCTTGTGGCCTCTGAGCTGCAATCCTGTCACTCCACGTGCCCCATCCCCTCCTCTCAGTTTTGTAAGGTAAACTTTTCTTCCTTGTATTATTTCATTAACGTGCCCATTAAGAATGCAAAGAAGCACATGTAGATAAATGCAGAATCAACTCCTTTCTCCCTGATCTGTACAGAACTCAGATGCATTTTATAGGTTTTTAAACTTCACATTTTAAAAATGTCATTATTTATGTATCTCATCTTTCCTTAGAAAGTTCCAAGCAGCTAGCATGGGGCTCCCACTGGTTTGCCATTCAGATACTGATCAGATGAACACCAGTTTAGTTGCAACAATGCTTGAGCATCAAGCGTCCCCTAGACCACTCACTTCCTTCAATTTGTTAAATGGCTTCATTAATTGGAGAATAAGTACACAGCAGATGTTTGAAGAGTTGGTTTGAGACAGAACTTGCTCAAATTTGAGCATGGGATTGCATGCATGTACCCATCATCCAGCCTCTGTTACTATTAGAATCTTTCCCAGATTTGGGAAAGCTCATCTATAAACATTTAATTGTAATTATTACTTTTTGCCATTTTAAATAGTCCATGGTCTGTCAATATTTACACTGAAGCTAATGCTCAGGAATGGGACCACACTTCCTGTGTGATGCACTGTGCAAGGTGCCCCAACTACAGTGGTGCCTCGCAAGACGAAATTAATTCGTTCCGCAAGTTTTTTCTTCTTGCGAGTTTTTCGTCTTGCGAAGCACGGTTTCCCATAGGAATGCATTGAAAATCAATTAATGCGTTCCTATGGAGACCGCTTGCCAGGCTGGCGGTGCGGAGAAGGGCTTTTCTCCCCACCGCAAGCCTTCAGGACAGGTACGGAACAGAGGGGAAGGCGCGCAGCGCTTCTCCTCTGTTCCCGGGGCTTGCGGTGGGAGGAGGGTTTTTCCTCCCCAACGCCAACATTCAGAACAGCATTCTGAATGTTGGCGGTGAGAAGGAAAACCCTCCTCCCACCGCAAGTCTTCAGGACAGCCATCCGAAGGCTGGCGCGGGGAGAAGGTCTCTCCGCCCCACCGCCAGCCTTTGGAGGAGCCTTCCGAAGGCTGGCGGCGGGAGGAGGTCTCTCCGCCCCACCGCCAGCCTTCGGAGGAGGTCCGAGGACAGTGGGGAAGATGCGCTGCGCTTCCCCGCTGTCCTGGAGATTTCCCTATGGGCTTTCGTCTTGCGAAGGAAGCCCATAGGGAAATTCGTCTTGCGAAGCGCATCGAAAAACGGAAAACCCTTTCGTCTAGCGGGTTTTTCGTCTTGCGAGGCGTTCGTCTTGCGGGGCACCACTGTATAGAATTGGAGAAATTGAGAGATATATAGCCGCACCGGCAGCATATCTCTTCTTTCTCGTATCTAGGGATGCAAGAAGGGCCTTTACACTCACCAGAAGCTCGGCTCTTCCCTCACCGGTCCTGGATGGAGCCTTTAGAAGGGTCCCGTATGCTCAGAGACTTTGCACCTGTCCATTGGAAGAGATAGGAAGCCCAGAACACTTGTTCTTTAGATGTCCCTTTTATAAAGAGGCACGTAGTAAGATCATGGATCCCCTACTGGGGAGGCTCGCCGACCTCCCGCAAAATCAAAAATTTGACCTTTTGCTGTTGGGCAAAGATCAGAAGATGACCTGGATGGTCACCAGATTCTGTCTACAGATCTGTAGGCGCAGACCATCGCCCAGCTCAAAATAGTCCGGCATGAAAAGCCCCAAACACGGTTTCATGGGTGATTCTGAGTCAACTCCCTGGGACAGTTTATTGTTGTACATTGTTTCTAAATTTAGTGTTGTATATTGTTTTAATTGTCTGTTTTAACCATATTTGCACAGCAGTTTTTAATGTTGTGAGTGTCCTCTATTTAAGAGGCTTCTACTCTGCAGCCTCTTATAGTTATTTTATCTGCGAGTCTTTTAGTTCTTATGCTCTTACAGGTGTTTTAACTGCGTGTCTTTGTTGGTTTTTAGCTCTTATCTGTTTTAATTATTAGTTTTTTATCCATCCATTATCTGTGTTTAATCTTGTTTTTTATTCGGATGTTTTATGCCTGTTTCCTTGTCCTCATTTGCCCTAACAATTATCAGTCAAAAATTCCAACTGCTATTTTATCTATATGCTTTTCTTAATCCTGGTCTGTGACCGTAATAAAGTTCATTCATTCCTGTGTGATGGTGACACTTTGGGGGTTCTCCTGTACCTGCCAGCTGTACTTGAGCACTTCTTCCCTGAGGATGACTGTACCCTGAGTGAAAACCACCCTGGCATAGTGGCCAGCATGTCAGGCTAGAACTGAGGAGGCTTGGGTTCAAATTCTGGTTTGGCCATGAAGCTTATTTGGGCCAGTCATGGTCTCTCAAGTTAAACTAACTTGTAAACTGATGGGGTTCATGCCAGCATGTTGGCAATCTATAAACATTTATTAAAAACGGAATTATTAGACCATGCACACCGTCCTGAGCTCCTTGGAGGGATGATGGATATAAATGCAAATGCAATCAGGATGATATCCATTCCCTTTATATGAGCAGACGGGGCAATCAGTTCTGCATGGGGCCCACCATGGTGGCACAAGGTAAACTTCAATTTTGCCTGGATGCACAGTTTGGGAATGTAATTTGCTTTGTGTGACACCCAGATTCAGACTGATGAGCAGGCTTCCACATCTGTTTATCACTTGCTGAATCAGGAGCTGCCAACATAAAGAGCACAAACAACCTGTTTTTCACTCTAATACCAATCGCTATCCACGTTTCGTTCTTTTTTCAATGGGAGGTGCAACTAGATGCACCGCCTCCACCCACATCATGGCGTAACTGGTCCCTGCTACCTATGCTCCTCTAAAGTTAGGAACTGGGGTAAGAAACATTTGGGCAGGCCTAGCCCACTACGAGGTTCTAATAAATAAATTAATATATCACAGAAGGCACAAAAGTTGATCTCAAAATCCTTCTCCCCTGCCCCCTCGCCTCAGTCAACCATGCATATTTGAAAGATCAGCATTCAAGTAAGATGAGTATTGTTTGATTACAGCCTTGAACTTATCTAACCATAACAGAATTTTCCAAACCTGTACATTTCATAGGTGGTCTATTGTTGATATTTTCATTAGCTTTCCATTTTGGGGGTGGGGTGGGAAGGTTCTGATCAGAGATTGTGTACGCTTCAATACTTTTAATTTTGCAGGCCACTGGGTCTTAATGTGAATGAAGACTATTTGGAGAGGGTGGGGGATGCAATGTGGCTTTTTTGTTGTTTAAAATAACAAGGGTATGAGCATGCAGAGGAATTGCTGACATTTTGTAAAGTTCATGGTGTGATTCAGTATATTGCAAGGGTCTCTGTCAGGGCACAAGAAAATGCTTTAAAGGGAGGGAGGCAACCTGATACGTTAAGCTGACCGTAGACTTGACATCTCCCTCTTTAATGCTGATAGGAGACCTGTAACAAAATTTCACTAAACATCAAACTTAGTGGCCAGGATTGCTGAATGATGCTGCTGTGTTCAGAGGCAGAGTAACTCTGGGTCTCTGTAGTGCTTCTGGGTGCAAAAGCAGAAACAACAGGAAAATATAGATCCATTGGTTAGAGTGTGGTGCTGATAATGGCAGGATTGCTGGTTCAATCCCTGCATGGGACAGATTCCTGCATTGCAGGGGGTTGGACCAGATGATCCACAAGATCCCTTCCAACTCTACCATTCTATTATTCTAACAAAATTTGCAGGTTTGGTGTTGGCTGTAGGGATGGACAATCTATTTCTGCTCTGTCTCAGTTGTGCATCTTTTCCATCATAACTCTCTTCTGCCCCAAGTCTGCACTGTTTGTGATTTTTTATTTTTATTTCATTTTTTAAAAACTGTGCAAAAAATGAATTTTTGGTATCCCCCCTAAAATGTGCATTTTGGAATATGCATATTTTTAGACAAATAATTGCATTGCTTAATTTGGAGACATGTGAAAACTGAAGGATGGCTGCAGATTAATACATGTGTTAGCCTGGAAAGTACAAACCAGAATGGTTCACTTCAAAATGCAAGTTGAATGAAATCCTTGAATATCCCTTGGTGGTTGTAAGATATCTAGGTTTCAAATAATATTCTTAACTTGCATCTTCTGTGTTTATTATCTTTATTAGGGACGTGGCCCCTGCAGCTTCCTTTTTCATTGCAACAAGCAAAATATCCCAGAAATGCGTGCCCTCCTCATTCAACTACTCTGACAGCATGTGATGTTTCAGGACTCATTAATAGCTACACCTAACAAGACCCATCACTGGAAACTCTGCACAAGGACTTCCACTACGCAAAGGGGCTTCCTCCCCTCTTATTCCCACCAGGTCCCTCTCATGCCCCCTGAAATTGGTTCTGGGGCAGTTGGGAGAACCACCAGAACAGCACATGGCACGAAGAGAGGGGAGACCATTCCACTTAATTAAGAGACCTAACTTAGTCATACTCAGTGAGTCTACTCTGAGTAAAACTTACTTGAATAACTCCGCTATATTCTTTGTACAGATCCTAGGCACCTGTTTTTAGGGACAATAAACAATAGTTTACTTAATAACTTTACTACTTTATGTGACTGCTATAAGGATTACGGACATAGGGTACTGAAGTACTCTAGGCACTTATGGAGATGTGTGTATTTCTCACTGTGTGTATCACACTTAGAATTGTTGGATTCCATCTGTCTCGAAAGACAATGAAATGCACTTCCGAGGGTGAAGTCCAGCACAACTGAAACTGACAGAGCCAAGAAAAGTATAAGGGGTAGAGTCTAATTCTAGCCCATAATGCAAAGTTCTGGTATTTAACTCTTCAATGGTCATACTACTATACAAGCTTGTTTCTCTTTCCCACTGAATCACTCAGCGGCTCCCTGCTGGTTGCCCAGGAAAGTATAAAGACAATGAAAAGTTTCTTACCGTCCTTTTTTATTTCACTATTACAGAGAGAGACTATAGAACCCAGTCTCTTGGATAATGGCATTGTCCTGAGTGAATCTCCATCCCCCCATCTCTCCCACTTCCTCATTTGTCATACGTGCCCTCTGTTTTTGAGCTCTTTGCTCTCCTACTTTTAAGGCTCGTCGGGTTCTGGGAGATGGAGGGTCTGGAATGCTTTCTAGTGATAACGTGTCAGCCAGCTGCTCTGGCTTTGCTTCCTCCTCCTTGTCCATTATTTCCCAACTTTCCCCCTCATCTGCCTCTGAGCTGCAACCTCCCTCAAACCCCTGTTGTAAATCTATACTGTCTTCCTCTTCCTCCTCCCTGGAGGGGTCAGGATGGGGAGGTGGTCTCCACCATTCCTCCTCTGTCCACATAAACACTGATATTGATTATCAAAATCCATCTTCAGTCAGGTAAAGTCTTGAGTGAGCAGACTTTGGGGTGCCTCCCCCCAGATGAGGTTTTTGTTGTGCACACACCCTGCCATATTTGCTGGTTTTTTCAGAGGTTTCCATTCTGAAATTTCTCCCATTCTTAAAACAAGCTCCCATTCTTTAAAGGGAGGCTGCCATTGTCTCAAATTTAAGAGGCAATTAAAAACAACTCCAGCTCTAGGGATGGTAGTGTAACCATTTGTCCAACTCTGGCTACAGGGATGTCTCCATCCTTGATTTACAGCACTAGTTTCAAACATTTCTGGCATCTAAAGAAATGGTGACAAAATAACCCCTCTCCCTTAATCAATGCTAGTAAATTCATACTTTTGTTTGAAATGCACCATATGTCTTCTAATACCTATGCACAATAGGGTGCAAGTTAATGGCTTTCTTGTTGTGCCCCTGTTGTAATTAAGCTTTAAAGGACATATGGCACATTGAAGTCTTAACAGTGATTTTCCTTATTTAGATTGTTTTCTCTTGCATGCTTAACAATGCAGTTTCTAGCAAAAGGGGTGGGTTTTTGTGTGTGTGTCAACCTCTTTAAAGAAACATCAGGTGAACATCCTGGCTCCACAGCTATGAAAAGCGGAACTCCATTTAATGTTAAGAGTCAGAGTTTTACCCACAGATTCTCTTCAGTATTAAGGGATAAGCAACCAATAAAAAAACCCCACCCCTCGCTGCAACATAAAGGATGGTATCGATGTTAGCCTACAGAAAAAGCAGGCAAAAGCATACTGCGTCTCAATCTGTGCCTATAAATATCAAATGCAGTAAATCAAAACAAAAATGATTTTGAACATGGAGGTTACTGAAGGGGAAAGTCACTAAACAACAACATTTTGTATCTTAATCAAGTAGTTTACTGTGGGGTATGATTTGTGCATAGAAAGTATGGTTCAGAGCACCCAAGGAAAAGTGGATGGCTCTGTACCATTTTGACGACCATAAGCCCAGACCCTCCAGGGACATCCCAAATGTTCTCTCCCCCCCCCCCTTCCCCCTTTTTGATTTTCAAAAGCCTTTATTTAACATTCAAACAATAACAACAACTAACACAACAATTCACTATTCACTACATCCCACCACCCATAATAATACATAGATAGCATTACAAAACCATAAAGAAGGCTGATCGCCGAAGAATCGATGCTTTTGAATTATGGTGCTGGAGGAGACTCTTGAGAGTCCCATGGACTGCAAGAAGAGCAAACCTCTCCATTCTTAAGGAAATCAGCCCTGAGTGCTCACTGGAAGGACAGATCCTGAAGCTGAGGCTCCAATACTTTGGCCACCTCATGAGAAGAGAAGACTCCCTGGGAAAGACCCTGATGTTGGGAAAGATGGAGGGCACAAGGAGAAGGGGACAACAGAGGACGAGATGGTTGGATAGTGTTCTCGAAGCTACCAGCATGAGTTCGACCAAACTGCAGGAGGCAGTGGAAGACAGAAGTGCCTGGCGTGCTCTGGTCCATGCGGTCACAAAGAGTCGGACACAACTAAACGACTAAACAACAACAACAAAAGCATTACAAAACATCACAACAACTGGATCAACGTTCCATATATTTTTAAACCTTATCTATTTTACATAACAAAGAAGAAAGAAAAAGAGAGAAAAGAAGAAAAGAAAAGAAAGAGAGAGAGAAAAGGAGAAAGGGAGAGAAGGCATAAAAAATGGGGGGAAATAAATTTGACTTCCAGTTAGACTCATTGTATTGTTGTTCCTATTATTGTTTTACACACAGTTTCAAATTACCATTTATTTTCTTTGTTCTTATCAAAAAAGGAGTCGTTATCTATATTTTTTATTTTACAAGAATCATTCGAGTTCTGCCAGGAGATTATCGGTATTACAATAATTTTTCAAATACTCTTTTAAAAAAATTCCATTCTTTCTGTACTTTCTGTATTGGATACCCTCTCTCCCCGTCATCATAGCCAACTGCAAATACTCTATCCTTTGGACCTGCCACTCATTTATTGTAGATGTTTCCTTACTTTTCCAGTTTCTTGCTATTAAGATCCTGGCTGCTACTGTCGACAGTAGCACCCAAATTTTCAGAAGCTGTCCCAGTTTTTTATTTGATCCCAGAAGGTTCTGCTTTTCCTTAGGTCGTCCCTATTTTCATCATAGAAATGTTGGAGGGTATGGAGTTAGGTGACTCCTGAGCCAAGGAGATAAGTAACTATAGAACCTTTAGAAGACATCAGAAGGCAGCCCTATATAGTTTTAATTATGTTTGTATATGTGTTGGAAGCCACCCAGAGTGTAATTATTATTATTATCATCATCATCATCATCATTATGGAATAGGACACCCCTGTTTTCTTCAGAGACGTGTTGGAGGGTATATAGGCCAATGGAGAGGTATAAACAAAAATAATTTTTAAAAAAACTCATATATATATATAACCTCCAGATAGCTCTTGCAATAAACAGAAATTTTTCCAACTTCAACTATTTTTTTTAAATAAGAAGAACCATTTAAAAAAATTATAGCAACAAACTTGTAACAAAGAAACCTAAATGATTTCACAAGTTCAACACAGGAAAATAGAATACACAGGTACATAGGCTTCTCCTGTCTTCTGGCAAAGCTGTCCAACTCTGGATTGTAAGCTTGTCAGGCAAGGATGATGAAAAATACAAAAGGAGAATGCAAAATGCATAATAAAACAAAAACAAAAAACCCCAAACCAATAAACTGCCCTACCAAAAGCACATTAAAAATAAACCCTGAACACCTGGTTGAAGAGAAATGTTTTTGCCTGGCGCCTACAGATATGTAATGAAGGGGCCAGGAGCGTCTCCTTAGGGAGAGCATTCCACAACCAGAGAGACTGTTCTCATGTTGCCAACTTCTGGACCACTCACAGAGACACACAAAGAAGAGGCTCAGATGATTATCACAGGTTTGGCATTTCTAGGCAACTAGTAGAGCCTTTCTGGTTCTAGCTACCCTGCCTTCTGTCCGCCTGCCTGCCTTTCTCCGTAATAGACTCCTACATATATTACTGCAGCACTGCAGAAGTTGTTTTCTTGTAGTTTTCCCCCATGCTGCTATCTGTGGCGTACTTTGAGCTCTCAAATTTCAGTGGCGTCCCGTGCAACGCTAAAATTCTGCACCTCCAGCTCTTGCGCACAGCATTATTGTGGTGCCCCCTGCTGCGCAGCTCCAGGCGCCACTGGTTGCGCTACCCTAGAAGCGCCTCTGCTGCTGTGGCAACAAGTGTACTTTACAGATACAATACTACAGCAGCTATTAGTACCTGCTCTCCAGGTAGGATTCCAATTGAATGGAAAAGTTGGCATGAGTAGTCCACCCATATAGTTCTCTCACAATTCCCAATAGCATGGAATTGCATGGTAGAAAAGCAACTCCCATGGTGTGCCACTCTGTGCAAAAGAGGACATCGAATATCAAATTCTGTGGGCTGCACCAATCGAATGTGCCCTTCCCACTGATTAAACAATAATAAGGTGGGAAGACCCTCTGAAACTGGTCCCATTCAAAAGCGTCTATTTGCTCCAATGCTGACTTTGAGAGAAGTTCAAAATCTGTAGCATAAATAGTTTGAAGAGAGCAGAAAGTTGCACTGTTTGTAAAATGTCTACCGAGTCTACCGTTAGAGACTAATGCTAATTGTCTTCCTTCCTGGCTTTTATTTGTTTTAGATCTCTGCAAATGAACTTGCGAATCTGAATGTAGTTCTTAGTGTCCGTATCACAAAAGCCGCAGGAGGTTCTAATTACGATCGTGGTTGGAAATCTCAGCATGATCAACTGTCACTGTCCTTTCAAAGTCCGGGGAAAAGCCAATCAAGGCACAACAGAGAAAACTTATATTGCCCTGGGAAGAAATAATGTGAACTTCAAGTTGCCAACAATCTGGTGTTTCTCTGCAAGTGATAAATTCACTAAAAATTACGTGGGCAACAAATTAGAACCTTTGCAATGTTTTCAGCATGGAGCATTTGTTTGTTATATAAAGAAACATGAAAGCCAAAGAAACTTCAGTAGCTATGATACAGCAGCAAGTTATAGCTATCTCTCCTGGTTTGTTTTTATGTCCTGCTGAGGGTTGCATCTGTGCTGAAATTAACAGATCCATGTTAACTAGCTGTGTGTGCAACATTTGAACAATCTGAGTTTACCTGCAGCATAGGCAGAAACAAAGGAATTTAATACAGTCTTAAACCATTATTATTATGCTTTCATTAGACACAACTGCAAAACTCACACTATGGAGTAACACTGACCTATTCAATTTGATGCTTGCTCACCATGGGCACTTTTATAACTATTTCTCAAATCTTTTGAAATGTCCTGTTTCCTGTGCCTTAAAGAAAAATGCCACCAAGCCTTTCAAAAACTGTATATTGGTTTTGAAATGACTGGTTTGCGCGTGGCATGTGATTTGCATCTTTCTATATTCCATTGCATGTATTCTGAGGCTGTGAACTGGTGAAAATAATTCAGTTTATGCATTGCAATAGTATTTTGAAATCCAGGGCATTTATTTGATGGACCATTCTAGACATGATACAGATTGAGGGAAGAGTTTCTAAAGTCAGCATGCCACAACAGAATGACCCTCCCTTCTCACTTCCAATGGCACAGAGACTTAGTTTGGATCAGTGGTTAGAGTGGACTAGGATCTGGGAGATCATGGTTCAATCCTCTCTCAACCTTGAATTTTGCTGGGTAACCCTGGGGCACCACCACGAACCTTTCAGCAGTTACCATTTTTGGTGGTATAGTTGTTTGTGTATTTTTGGAAAGCTGCCACAAAACGTCATCTTTCTTGTCTAGTATTCCAGAATAATGTACTTTAAAAAAAAATGCTTTCCCCTCAATTGCAAGAAATATGACTTTTGGGAACGATCTGGTATGGATACTCAGTTATCTTCATTTGTGTAGCATTTGTACAAGCATTGTCCTGGTTTGTGTGTGGAGGGTTGGGTGTGTGGTTTAGGAGGTGTCTGTTTTACACCACTTCCCTCTGCCTAGTGCAAGCTGTCAGTTTATGAGCTTAGTTCAGAGAAGAGATGTGGAAGACAGAGATTGTGGGACTGACTCAAAGTACTGCCCATTATAGCAGTCATTAGCTGCAGACAAATTTCATCACAGTAACCAGGTTCGCCATAGCTCAGGCAGAAACGCAATTCCTCTTCTAATCTCCTCTTGCTATGCTTGTAATTATGTAAGTATTTTCTTGTGGTAAGCCTTCTTGAGCTTCTTGGAAAGGTGGCATACAAATAAAATGTTAATGATAATAATACTCCTCCAAAGTTAGAAATTCTGGAATACTAGGCATTAAACGGTGTTTCCGTGTGCTGCTCTGGTTCGCCAGAAGCGGCTTAGTCATGCTGGCCACATGACCCGGAAGCTGTCTGTGGACAAACGCCAGCTCCCTCAGCCAGTAAAGCGAGATGAGCACCACAACCCCAGCATCGTCCGCAACTGGACCTAATGGTCAGGGGTCCCTTTACCTTTACATTTAGGCATTAAATAAAAAAGCAGTAGGCATGTTCATAACTCTAACATTTAATGGCTGGAGGAATATGATGGTGTTTAAGGAGTGTGACTACAGCCTGAGGCCGGCTCACCCACAAGGCAAGATAAGGTGACTGCCTCAGGTGGCAGGGTCCATAGAGGCAGCAGATCTTGATTTCAATCCTTCTTTCCCCCCTTGTTCCTGATGTAGACCTTCCCAAACACCTTCTTTCATGGTGGGAAGCAGATGCCATTTTGGAGTTTGCCTCAGGTGCTCAAATGTCTTGGACTGGCTCTGCTACAGCCGCAGAACTCTTCTCAGTCTGGCCATTCGTGTGGAAAGAAAAACCTGGCACTCAGCCGCTAATGACAGTAACATGTAGCCAAAGTTTCAGACAATCAGCTGCAAATTCACTCTTGAAAACATCAGATCAAACAGCAGCTATACCAACATAAATGGTAGGTGCAGAAAGGATCCATCTCTCAGCCTAACCCAATATGGTGTCCTTAAGATCAATGCTATTTTTCTAGAAACAGAGGTGCCAGAACCCATCATGAACACCTCCCTCGTTCTCTTAAAATAGCAATGGTGCCCACCTGAGAGGTGCCAGAACTGAGCTCCCGTGAGTTCCCCCTGAAAAAAAGCCCTGTTTAAGATGTTGTTGGACTACAACTCCCATCATCCATGGGATTGTCAGGAAGGCAATTACTGCATAAAGAGACACAAAGTAAACTTCTTATTGTTGTTAGCCGCCCTGAGCCCGGCTTCGGCTGGGGAGGGTGGGATATAAATAAAATGTATTATTATTGTTGTTATTATTATTATTATTATTATTATTATTATTAAGTGAATGTGTTTAAGGAACGTGTTTGATCAAAAACATCTCTTTGAATTGTTCCCAGTAATGACCCAGCAACCACTACAGATGTTTCAAAATGGACATAATATGCTGCACACTGTATATCCAACAGCAATTAGTAGCCATGTGGCTGTATTTTGCACTAATGTAATTTCTGAACTGTTTCTAAAAACATCACTGCAACTATAGAGCAGTACTTGCATAGTTCTCATTCATTTGTGGACTTCTCATGTGCCTTACAATTTTTTGATCTAATTATTTCGGCTAAAATTCCATTTAAGAAAGGTACTCCTTTCATATATTTTTTAAAAAGAACTTACACATGCACGCACACAAACATCAAGTAGGGGGACACTACATTCAGAATGTCATGGTACAGCTATTAATGATACTCAGAGGACTGAAAATTACCATTTCGGATGTGTCCGGAGCAGCAAACTGGTAAACAAGCCTGCAGTTAGTGCTATGGATGATTTGAATCAACAAGGGTGAAAAGATTTGGTTACTCTGTGTATTAGCGCTAATAGGAATAGATTATAGAGGAATATTTGTGATGTGACCTTCTGTGCACTAATTGAAATAGTATTCAGAGTCAGCAGTGGAGTAATCAAGTTAAACACTGAATCATAAATCATCATGAAAAGTGCTGTCACAACTGAGCCATTAGTGCCCTGTATCGCTGGGCAGCCTCACGAAAATATCTGCTATGCCGATCTTTAGGTTAATAGGAACAGAAATGGCATTTAAAGACTATTTGGATCAAATCTGCTCTAAGGTTGAAAGTGTTACTCTGTTAATTTACTGGTAATTTGAAGTGATGTAGTTAGGGTTAGCAGCCACACAGCTGAGCCCCAGAGAGCTAAACAAAAGGCAGCGGGAGTTTCTTCCAATATTTATTTAACTGCTATAGGGTGCTGCAACAGCAACAAAAAGCTTCCATTTAAATGCACACACGGTGATTCCTTTGTTTTCAGAGCATGTTTAAAAGGGGAGATTTTACCTTCATCGACAGCACTATATGCCCAACACAGTCTGTGACTCTGATCCAGCAGAGAGAGCCCAGACCAGCCAATGCTGCTGCCAACTTTTTAAAAAAGTTGAAATCCCAACAATCTGCTGTAGATCAGAGAGGGAAGAGATGATCAAATGCAGACCCCTCTCTGGCTCCACCTTCCAAGCAGGTGATCAACAGCATTTCAGGGTGGAATAGAATAACAGCAGCATTCGTGTGCACGATTCCAAATCCAGCCAGCGATGCCCATAAGTAAAATGATTGTGTAGGTTTGGTCCCCTATCTATGTTGAACTGTCTGTTTCAGAAGTGGAAAAATAATTATTTATGGCTGGTAACAAAAATCACTTCTGATCAAAATAACAAGCATATGTAGCATCACAGCTGGGATGATGTACACTTCTCGTAAGAAAGGCTGGTTTCTCTCAGTGCTGAGAAAACATGCCCCAATTTGACTAGTTTCCCAGCATATGATATACCATAATTTGAGACAAATAAGATAAAATGGCATTAACAGAGCAGTTGTAGAATATGGGAAAGGAATAATTTAAAAACGGCAAAGAAAGAAAGAAAGAAAGAAAGAAAGAAAGAAAGAAAGAAAGAATACTTTTAATGAACCGTCTCAGTTCCTGTAGATGATTATTTAAACTGGTATGACAAAAACAAATGAAAGGTTGCACTCATTTTTATTCTGTCAACAGCATGAAACTAGAGACAAACATTTGGCTTTTAAAATAATCCTTTGAACTTGGCTATTCAAGAAATGAATTATTTGAACATGAATACTAATTGCTAAATTACTTACTTTCTAGAAATCTTTTGGATTCATGTTTTGGCTGGAAGTCTGTCTTAGGACGAAAATTGCTTTATTCAGGTACTGCTAGACTGGTTTAATATTCAATCTGCAGTCAAAGAACTGGATGTGAACCTCCCCAGCTGGGGAGAAGGATTTCAGCCTATGCTTTAATCCTGGCCAGCATTGTTTATAATATATTATAGTTTTGACAGTGTTTGATAGCTGACATGCAATGGTATTCACCAACTAATTGTATTGGATAGATGACATGCAGTGGTATATAGTGTTTAACAGCATATGATAATGATAGTGTATAGCTTTTCATGTTTGGTGCCTGCTAAACCACAAACAATCCAGGGACGTCATTGAGTCCATACATGCACAGCTACTACAGAGGACCATCTCAATTGTTTTGAGCAGTGTGCAGAACCAGTGAGTTGGCCATAAAGGAAAGTAGTTTTGAGGAAGGATAATGGTCATCGGATACTTGTGCTTCTAATTCCTCACAATTAATGTAACGTTTGACAGGGGACTCATGGCTCTCATTTGAAGCCCCTCTTCAAACGTTACTTTAATTGCAGAGAATTAGAAGGATGATGTTTCTGCAAGCTGAGCAATTAGAGTAATATGAAAAGGCTCTTAGCATGGCTCCCTGTTTGACAGCATCTCTGACACAATCCTTAAATCAATGACAGGCTTCCAAAAGGCAGAAGAATATTTCATGTGGTAGAACAATTGCCTGGGAAATGTTGTAGAAAAACTATCAACTGCACAAACCACCAGGAAATTATTAGTGCATAACAGTGAATTTACAAAAGCAGCAACTTTCGACATTTACATTTTTCTAAATATGCTTATTCTTGACTGTCATGGACCAGTTCACACTTGATGACAGCCCCATCCAAGCACTTCAGAAGCATGTGGCGTCACACTCAGGGCGACAACATTTGTGTGGATTGGTACCTCCACTTGGCAGGCGCTGCAACGTTCAAACAACTTTGATCACACAAATTGCTGCCTACGTTGCCCCCGCATGGAGCTCATCTGCGCAGCGCGTCCCAGCCTAAAAAAAAATCAACGGGAAGGAGCTTTTTTAAAAAAAATCACATTTATAGAATTCTGCTTAAGAAGTTCTAAGTGTTTTACAAAAGAGAACAAGTACAAAGAAAGCACATCGACGCCTCTCAGATAAAATATAAGCAGCACAGCTCATAACTGGGAGCAGTGGCAGCAAAATCACACCAGTTCCAAAGTCCAGTAGAATAAATCTGGTCCCGTCTACACCATACACAGCTTCCCCCAAAGAAACCTGGGAATGGTAGTTTAACTCACATTCAGCTACAGTCCCCAGCACCCATAACTATCCACAGTTCCTAGGGGCCTTTGGGGGAAGCCATGTGCTTTAAAGGTGTTTTATGTGTGTGGTTCAGATGTGATCACCATCTCTGCTCACTGAAAGGTTATGTCGGCACCCTACAGACCTCCAAAGGTAAGGCGTTCCACAGTCTGGGTGCCACTACTGAAAAAGCCCTGTCCTGAGATGGAGACTGGGGAAAAAGAGCAAAGCCTCAGTTGATTATCTCAGTAAGTGGGCAAGTTCAGGTGGAAGACTGTGACCCACTGATGAGGGGAGAAGGCTGGCCTCAATAAAGGAGAGGTGAAGATGCCATGGTGAAACTAATTGCTTAGATTTTGAGCATGCTGATCAAAGAGGTATGATGTCCTGTGTTTTCATTTCATGTAGGGAAGAAACCTACATTTAGAATGTCAGGGAAAGGTATTCAAAGGTAAAATATGAAGTGAATAGCATGCATGTTGGCCTGTGGCTCTTCAGATGTCATTGGACTAGAGCTGCCATCATCTCTGACCATTGGCCATGTAGACTGGGGCTTATGGGAGTAGGAGACCATCAAAAACTGGAGCCCACAGGCTCCCCATCCCCGTGCTTAAATGATAAGTTGCAGTAGACTGTTTTGGGGAAAGGGGAATCTGATAATGGTCACCGGGAGTATATCAGAAAGTATTTGGAAAATATGACTGCAATTTTAGTAGTTATTCAGAGAGAAAAGAAAGTGGAAGCACATCCCTTCGATTATGAGGTTCCCTCCAGTATTGATTTGGAAAAAGTGTACGGCAAAGGCAAAAATAAGTGTGTCTGTGAGCTGAGTGCCATAGGCAGCTGTGTAATTGCCGGGGATACAGGAAGGCAGAACATGTATTTGTGTTTGTTTGCCCCGAACTAGGTGGTGATTTTGACCAGTGTGCAGGGAAAACAGAGCCTGCTCAGTTTCTGGGGCAAAAGCAGAGGGGTTTTGCTTGTCGAAACTTAAAAGTGGTTTTTGAGACATGTGCATCATCCAGAAATCTCATTCTTTTGCCCCTCCTGCTTCCTTCTATCTGGGCAAAGGGCAGCAATGAAAGTAAGTGATGAGGGAGAAAGGCTTAAAGTTGATTTCAAGATTGTGTGTGGAAATGCCCAGGGATTTGAATAGTGGTTGGGAGAGAGCTTTGCAGAACTTCCTTTATTGTGTTGTGTGTGTTTTTAAATGAAAATCCTTGTTTTAGTTCTACTATATATTTATTTGTTTAAACAAATAGGGTAATATTCAATGCTAATCCTACAAAGATTAGACCCGTACATGAACAACTCACATTCATTCATTTTGAATGGGTTTACTCTGAGTAGTACTTAGTTCCATACAACTCATAGCACGTCAGTTTGTTTCTAAGAATAAGAATGTGGTGAACATCTATAACTATTTCTATAATTAAAGCTGAAAATATGCAGTTAGAAATGTGGATTTACCTGTTTAAGACCTTAGATGAACACTTGAAAAAAATGTTGCTGTATGGCCTAACATCTAAAAACCCAAACAGTTTTTTTCTATAACCTAATGAAAACTGAAAGTTTGGATTTTAGCCATTTCAATCCAGTCATACTCACTTAGCTTTAATCAATGAGTTCCATCTAAAATGAATTATGGACTAAGCTGCATGTGGACATTCTTTTTAAAAAGCTGGCCCATATTTTCCTTTGTCTTAAGGGATGGAGCATGAAGTCCTTTAATAAAAAGAAACAATCATATTTCAGTGCTTTCTTGAGGTAAACTTAAAGGGTTGTACCCGCTGAGTAGAACCATTGAACTTAATGAACGTGACTAACTTAGGCCCATTATTTTGAACAGGTTTACTCTAAGTAGGACTTGGCTGGCTAGATTAAATTTTATCGTTAAATGGTTTCACATTAATTATCATTCACTAGCATTAGGAATCATACTCTGTTTTCAATACATTGTTTGAGTATTTATCTTATTTTGCATGATATGTTACGTTTAAATTATAATGCTTGCAATCTAGGGAAAAGTGAAGCTTTGAACTCTCATTGATTTTGACTGGAACAATTAAAGTATGCACTGTTAAAATTAAGCAGTTGCTTAAAACAGCTGTATGCAGGGGTGCCAACTTGAATAAAACATGGGGGGGAGGCAGGTAAGCCCCGCCCTGCATAATTGATCACATGATGCAGTGCATGCACAACCTTTGAATGGCCATGCCCATCAACTTTGGTGGGGCCCAGCCCCTCTAATATTTTATTGTGGGGTCCAAAGCTCCCACAGCCCCTAGGAGTTGACTCCTATGGTTGCATATTCCTGCATTGCAAGGGGTTGAATGAGATTATCCCAATGGTACCTTCCACCTCTACAATTCTGATTCTGTAAATTGAAATCAATGGGAATTCAGCGAGCTTAACCTAGGTGGTGCCCAAAGTCCAGTAGTCCTTTAAGACACAAGATCTACCCACCGTGGAAGAATGGCAGATGAAAGTGATAGACTATATGGGACTGGCAGAAATGACCGGCAGAATTCGAGACCAGGGAAAAGAGACGGCGGAAGAAGATTGGAAGAAATTTAAGGACTATCTTAAGAAACATTGCAAAATTATTGAAGGCTAGAACGATGTTGATTCAGAAACTAAGGGGTTAAAAGCTGTAATGATTATGTGATTAAGAAAGGAAAGGTTAAAAATTATATAGAAATTAGGGAAAGGATTTGCTGAATTGACTTAATTAGAGAATGGAATACAGAAAGGGGAGGTATGAGGAGGTCGGGAAGGTAAGTTTTATGAATATAAGGGATGGAAACTATACTTGTTTTGTATGTGTTTTTTTGGATTGTATGTATTTTTATTGTTTTTGTTTTTTATTGTTCTGTTTTTTCTGTTTTATATAAATTCCTAAACTTTAATAAATATATTATTTTAAAAAAAACAAAGTCCAGTAGTCCTTTGAACATTTCTGATCCTTAATGCCAACTCTGTGTTATCTCACAGGATAGCGGGGCAAACTTTTTGGACTAAATTATGGGCCAAGTGGATTGGACCTTAAAGTGCTCTCTCTTACAGTCTTACAGTGCAGCATTTAGGGCGCTGCAGATGGTTCCCCCACACAGGGTGTCAAGCCGAGGGGGTTCAAAATTGAGAAGATCCACAATTGAGAAGATCCATTTGAGGGCGCCAAATTTTGTCCTCACACAGGGCACCATATTTCAAAAGATTACTGAAGTCTGACCCTGATCTGAGTGCCAGTTTCACTAAACTCAATGGGACTTATTTCAGAATAAGAGACGCATCAGATTGCATTTATTATTATATGATGATAATTGTATGACTTCACTCTGTGTATGTTTAAACTGATTTCAAACTGAACATTTTTTGATGCTGAAATCTTAAAAGGCAAGGGAAAGGAAGGTCTAATGAATATAAATCAGAAAGCAAAATATATTTGGGCTAATAGCACAACACGTCACAATACATGCAAGGCAGAAGAACAGGAAAGACAAGAGCTACGTTGCAACTGCTGCTAAATAAATTGATACGGTTTATTTTGCATAATGCCTATGTTGCTTGCAATTTAATATAGGTCTAAAGTATTCTATGGATGTTTAGCTTATTTAAATTTATTTATTTTTTCATCATTTGCTATATTAGGAGACTGGGGACATGAAGAAATAATTATTACAACTCTTGTGATATTGAATGGCCACAATATAAAAGTATATATTCTGCTGAACTTGTCTTGCACACCCCTATTCCTTTAAACTTCTAAGTCACTCAATGATAAGAGGCTGATCTAAACGCTTCCACTGCATTAATCAAATACCAGGTCTAATTAAAACTGCCGTGCACAAAGCTTTTTCAAAATGTTGCTCAGGTATTGCAATAATTTCTGATCACCCAAGCCTGGAAGACAAATAATTAGGAGCTGCCAGAGCATTCTGATGAGTGATGTCAGCATCTCCAAGTGACCTTCCCTCCACTAATTAATTTTCATCTTAAGAAAAGAGACCCTGTTGTTGCACATTATTAATTGAGTTCACTAAAAGATGCGCCTGATTAATTTTTGTTGATAATACTTGTCATTCCAGGCAGCGGCTGTAATCATTCTATTGGGTTTTATTTTTTTTTAAGTTGATCTAGGTCTTTTGCAATGCGACTGATATAATAACCCTGAAACAGAAAATGTAGAGAAAGGGCATAATCCATAAGGGGACTACATAGGTTTCATTGTTTATTGTTGCTCGCTTGGGGCAAATGGAGCTGTGACTTCTGGCTTGCTAACTTATTCTCATCAGAGCAAAACAAACGTTGACTTTAAATTCCTTCCAGAGCTTAAATTATATTTTCAGTTTTCAGAAAATTGGTGGGGGTTTGTCTTGAATACCTCAGAACATATATCATTCCTTTATTACATCAATCCTATAATAGGCTAATATTCTTATAAAGCTGTGTCTTTAGTATTTGAACTGCTGGTACAGTGGTACCTCAGCTTACGAACTTAATCCATTCCGGAAGTCCATTCTTAAACCAAATCCGTTCTTAAACCGAGGCATGCGTTCCCTAATGAGGCCTCCCGCTGCTTGGTGCCCTTCCACTGTTCGGATTCCATTCATAGACTAAGGTAAAGTTCACAAACAGGAAAATTACTTCCGGTTTTGCAGAGTTCATAAACCGAATAGTTCGTAAACAGAACTGTTTGTAAACCAAGGTACCACTGTATTTGCTTTGATCATGAAAAATGTTATATACATGTCTTTTAATAAATGAATATTTAGGATTGTAATAAAATAGTGGCAGACAACCTGTGGCTCTTCAGGTGTTGTTGGACTCCAACTCCCATCTGCCCCAGAGAGCAAGTCCAGTGGTCAGGAATGATGGAAACTGGAGTTCAGCAACATTGGTAGGGAAAATGTCCCCCCCTTTCCACTGTAATAAAACATAGAGGGAAACATTAGCAACTGCTTTGCGGAGGGCTAAGGTGCACCACTTCTGAGACCATCACCTCTCAAATGGATTCTCATGTGCCCATGATACATAAAGGTAAAGGGTAAAGGGACCCTTGACCGTTAGGTCCAGTCACAGATGACTCTGGGGTTGCAGCACTCATCTTGCTTTATCGGCCGAGGAAGCCGGCGTACAGCTTCCAGGTCATGTGGCCAGCATGACTAAGCCACTTCTGGCAAACCAGAGCAGAGCACGGAAACGCCATTTACCTTCCCACTGGAGTGGTACCTATTTATCTACTTGCACTTTTTATGTGCTTTTGAACTGCTAGGTTGGCAGGAGCTGGGACAGAGCAACAGGAGCCAACCTTCTGATTGGCAAGCCCTAGGCTCTGTGGTTCAACCCACAGTGCCACCCGCGTCCCCATGCCCATGATACATAGTGACCTATTAAAAAACAAACAAACTTGCATACGGAGAAAGCCACACAGTGCGCCATTGACTCATGAGGCCACTAATGGCAGTTACAATGACCGCTCCCCGCTTAAAACGGGGGGCGCCCTTTGCGTGGACGTGTGCAGCCCCTAGATCTGGAGCGGCTCCAACAGCATAGGCTTGGCTTTGCCTTCCCTCAGGTGGGATACCTGGAGGTCTCCGCCTACCTCAGTCAGTTGTCCAATCCCACCTGGGGGAAGCGTTGCCAAGGAGACCAGGCCAGGTAGGGGAGGGATTACCTGCCCACACAATAGAGGGAGGATCTAATGGCAGTTACATATGCTGGTGAGCTACTTCACCTGTAGAGAACAGCATTCAGAGACTGGCTATAAAGGACTTATATAAACTGTGACTGAAACATGTTGGTCATGCCTAGTGAGAGTGTCCTCTATGCTGACAAAACTCAGACTGTAACTTGGGTAAGGGACTTGGGTAAGGCCAGGTCAAGACATTTTGGACACAAACAGCTGGAATTTCGCAGTTGAATTCTCCACTGGTTGGACTAAAATACACACCACATGTGCACATACCAGTGATGTGTATCATTTTTGATTTGTAATATTGGGTTAAAATGCAACTGCTTATTGTTCATCTCTTAAGTGGGAGGGATTGTGGGAGTGATTCAGAATCTTTCAATCCCACCCCCCTTGCCCAAATGTGCTACATATTTGGAAAGAATAAATTTAGCTTTATCCCAAGTCACTACTAAATTGGCTATAAAAACAAAGCTGGTATGTAGATGAATTGATACCATTAGAAGCCGAGTGACAGCAGGGGATTGAAAAATCTCTTCTGCTCTCCTGTGCCATAATTTAAGGAATCCTTCAAGGAATATGTAAAGCTAGTGTCATATAGTATTTTGCGGGGAGGTATAATTAAGGGTGAAGAGGGACTTTCTGTTTTTTAATTCACAGCAGATTCTGCATCTTTGGTGTGAACCCAACTTTCCCCCAAATTCTCAATTTGCATGAACAATGCACATTTTTATCAAACTGAACACTGTCAGCTGTCAGTCTTGCTTCTTCCTCATTTTTCAGGTGACTTCTTTTAAAAAATCACCGCTGTATGCATGCTTCTCTGTGTGTACATTTACCTTTGACTTGCTTAAAAAAAAAAAGCAAAAATGAAGGCAAATGGGAAACGATTCAGGAGATAGGAGAAGTGTTTTGGTGATGTCTATCGTGATTAGTGTTGTCCATAGCCTGCTTTTGCAAACTTGCAGAACCATTTCCCCCTCTTGTACTGAGCCAAAAGTTTAGTTAGAACTATTTCAGTAAAAATCGAGGTAGTTGTGGATAGGAAAAGGGAACAGGGATGGGTAGAAGAAGAAAAAACCCCAGTAATGTTAAAGGAAAAGAATTTGATTAATGTGGGGAGGGCTTACGCAAAAACGTGTTGACACACTGTGATGTGCTGCCTTGCTGCTACTACTTCCCCCTTCAACATAGTTTTCTGGACACCATTCCCTCAAAATGCCACAGGAATTATATTATATCAGGATTAGAGAGGGGGGAGAAATTTGATTCCGTTCACATTTAAAGACAAACCTACCAAACTCATACTTTCCAAAACAGAACATAGTCGTTCTTCGAAATTCACAAGTCTTCTGATTTTGCAGGGCCAGGAAATGTGTACAGAAATTCATATGCTGTGTCCATTAAAATGGATATGTTGGTGAAAATAACATACAAAAATTGCATTATTTTAGAGGGAGTCACGTTGCAAGAAGTTTTATATTAGGCAAACATTTACACATGCAGGTGTATATTAGGATAAATTTTCATGGGGAGTTTTTCTTTCTTTTTTTTAAAAAAAAATCACCAACAGATATGGAGAACTAAATTTAAGATTGGAAAAGTGAAAAATTGGGAGAAAGTGAAACTGACATATTCACTCATCCCAAGTTAGGATATAGCACTGATCGAAGTGAGACATTGTTGGGGAATAAGAATACCACCCGGCTTCAGTAGCCACTCTATTGATACTTTCAAAGGCAGAAAAACTACATTTAAAAGTGAGGGCACTCTTGACGTTGAAATATAGTTGAAATAGCCCCCAAATTCAACAGGTGATGAACTGTAGCTGCCAACTTACTTAGCTGTAGCTGTTAGAGCTTACTTTCCTTCAGAGACTGGTCCTGGTGATAACAAGATACATTTGTGTTGATGAGGGCACTTCAAAACTTGCACAACTACTCTAAAAATGAAAGATTACCTCTTTGCTCACCTTATGCACACCTAGCGCATGAATCCATATCCCACTGGAGTTAGCTGGAAGACAAGCAATTATTTCAGTGTGTTTATATCCAGAACGCTAATAGCTGAGGAATCTAATCAAGTGTTAATTCTGTGCTTTGAATGAAATGTAAGCCATGGAATCTTGCAATTAAGGTGAAACTAACCGGCCACCTCTGTCAACAATGCCCTGATAAAGATTTTAAGTCCCCGAAACATGTGGGCATTTTTAATGCTGAAGTGTATTTTAATCACAGTTTAATCAGCATTAACAGTGATTACCTATTTATCAAATATCAATTTCGCTACAAAGCTTGCGGAAATTCTCCCTACACTGGTGATTCACAACTGTGCTCAGATTGCAGTGATAAAAATTAATCACATATCTTTATTTTTCATGCGTGCCGAGGAATCAACATAAAACAAATGAATATCAATTTAAGCTCATGTCTTAGAGGTGCATTATGTTCCGTAATGTGCAGGAAATTGTTTTAAAACAGTTATAAAACATGTTATTATTTTATTTATCCACTAGCTGCCATTGCCACATTAGTAAGAATGGAAGAAAATGTTACTCTGTGAAAATGTTACTCCATTAAGGGTATATTGAGGAGATGGAGTATCTTGCCCCACCCCCATACTTGCTGATGTGATGTCAGGGACTGGCTGGTCAATGAGGAATGGTGGGAAGGAACAAACCTGGGAACCCCCAAGGGAGATCCCAGAGGAAGAAGGTTCAGAGCCCAAGGACTGGTGGTGGGACACAGGGGAGAGGTCAAAGGGGGGAGATTGGGAGGAGGTGCTGAAGGGACAACAGGGTTTAGTGAGCAGGAGGAACCTGTGACAGAGAGCAGTTCAGACTCTGAGGCTGAAGCAGAGGAGGGGGGTTAAGAGACTGCTGAAGAATCTTGGGAGTTTCTCTCTCCTGCTGCAAGAAACTCCCCTCCCCTTTGGTCTCCAAGAACGTGCAGGATAATGAGGGCAGAACAGAGGCCAGAGGTGCATGGATGCAGTTTGAGACTGCTTGAGAATCATCCAAGAGAGGAGGAGCCTTCAGAGGTGTGGAAGGCAGGGACCTTCAATCCTGGCAACTGCTGTATAGGGGCAAGACCTGCTGGGAAGATTTGCTGAGTTGTATGATGTTTCCTTGAACTGAGTTAACTTCACTGAAAACTGACTCTCCTTCTTCGTGCTTCGACCTGCATCTGACTCCTGCCTTGACATGTGACTATAGTAGCCCCATTCACTTCTGTAGCATTTAAACAATGTGTGCCGATGACCATCTATTGTAACCAGCTGAGTCCACTGAACAGTTATTGATTTTGCAGCTCACGTGTAAAATCTGCACACCAGCAGAGAAAACAGGGATACGCATGCTAAGCACCACCCTCACATACCCATAACCATCAGCCTATAACTTGTGGGAGATGACGAAGGGAAACCTCTCCTTGTGGAGGATCCACACATGATTTAGCACTCCTCATCATGCAAGGGAGCCTTCATTAGTAAAGGAAGCTTCATGCTGTCAAACTCCATGACTTGGCAACAAGAGGGGGGAGCTTTAGCATGTACATTCCCCATCATTCTGGTGACAAGTCGACTTTACATATGAATAGAAGAGTTTGGATTTGATATCCCGCTTTATCACTACCCTAAGGACTCCTACCCTAAGGAGTCTCAATCTCCTTTCCTTTCCTCCCCTACAACAAACATTCTGTGAGGTGAGTGGAGCTGAGAGACTTCAGAGAAGTGTGACTAGCCCAAGGTCAGCCAGCAGCTGCATGTGGAGGAGCGGGGACGCGAACCCGGTTCACCAGATTACGAGTCCACCACTCTTAACCACTACACCACATTGGCTCACATTCAGATAGGGCTTCACAAATATCAGCCCAAGCTTGGTTGCTTGGCATCCATCTGCCCCAGGAGACAATGGAAAAGTGTGCCATCAGGGGTGAAGTCAAACTGTTGGAGAATGAATAATGGACTTAGAGCAGAATCCTAGGGTTCCTGGGGGTATCCCAAGGGCCACAGGATATTGTGAGCCTCCTTCTCCACCGGTAGAGTGCAACCACAGGAATCTCTAGGGTCTTACTTCCTCCACTGTCAGTGCTGTGATGTCAGTGGGGGGGGGGAGCCTGCTGGGGGCATATTCATTTTCCTTCCACCCAAACGCTTACTACCCTGGCCAGTGCAAGCTGAACATGCCATAAGGAGCCACTCAACTCCACCCACCAAGGCTGCATACAATCCTGTGCACATTTAACTGGGATTGATCTGGATAGTCATGCATGTAAGTGCGCTGTTCATAATTTTATTAGTTATTTATATATTTTAAAAAATTATAAACCACTTTCCCCTCTAACAGGTCTCTGAAACTGAAATTAAAAATATCAATACAGCCAGCAGTCTTTAAACAACAAAAAATAAAATAGAAAGTGTCATAAAAATCAAATCAGCAGCACAAATCAGGAGGAGAGCTAGTCCACAGCAAAGGTGCAGTGCAACAGTACAATCTTTGCAACACAAATGTTAGCACAGAAGCTGGCAAAATGAACCTCCAGGATAGAGAGTGCCTGGCTGGATCTTGGTACCATGATTTGTAACTGATTACAAATCCTCTGAGGCTTTAACACATCATTTCCCCAAAATGCAAATGTCAGCGGTAGCAACGCGAGACTTCTAGCCTAGTATTGGATTCAGATTCAAGACTCTCTTGGGGTCATCACTGTGCTTACCTACAAGGGAGCTGCAGGTATATTTTCAGTGAACTGCACACACATCCCCAGTGACAAGAAGATAAGCCAATAATTACCAAATGTATTTTCATCAATGACCTTCTGTAAAGTGTCAGTGTCATTGGGTGACATGTCAGGGCTTCAGTATCCATCCAGACTTAAGAATAGCTTCCTTCCCATGGAGAACATGTTAGAATGATTGTCCTGCTTTCTATAAGATTTGTATAGTCATTCAGATAACTTTTATCAGATAACATTGATAATATCTCCATTTACCACCTAACTAAATGGAAGTTGAGATTTTGCCTGTGCTACGTCTTAGGTTTCGTGGGTCAGCATGAACTTCTCAGAGCAGGTAAGGCTCCAAATCAGCATTTATTTACCAAAGAAGAGGAAAATAAGCATCTCCATTGCATGTTGTAGCCAGTAGGAAGAACTTGTTCAAAAACATACCGTAAGCTTGAGAAAAACCTCAACTGAAAATATAATAGTAATTTATATTCATTTTTATTTTTTATTTGGGGATTTCTATCCCACTTCTTTAAGACTTTCAAGGCAGCAAACCATAAAAGTCAATTAAAAAAAAAATCAGAAACAGGAAACATTAAATCAATTGAATGAACTGGTATTCTGACCAACATATTAAAAACTGGGGTGAACAGGGCAGACTTCACCTTACACCTAAAAGGGAAGAATGAAAGAAACACACATTTAGGGAAAGCACTAACACATTTGGCAGCACCAATGGAAAGGCCTTTCCTCCAGTAGTTAATCACTTGACCTCAGAAAATAGGAAGACCAGAGGACTACAGCTCCCATCATCCTTAGCTAGCAAGACCAGTGGTCAGGGATGATGGGAATTGTAGAGTTGTAGTCTGAAAACAGCTGGAGACCCAAGTTTGGGAAACACTGGTATAGAAGTATTTGCAGAAAATAACTTCTAGGGAATGCCTGATCTCAGATGAACCTACCACATGAAGGCTGCATCCTGGCTGCTAGGAAGAAAGGAAAGGTGAACTACAGAGATTCCAAGTACTGGAAAATAAATCAGAAGCTGGAAAAGGAGAGGACAAACAGCAGTTATTTAAGACACCAAGGTTTCTTATTGCCTAGTGCCTAAACACCTCACTCATCAATCACAGCTCTGACTTCATTCATTGGCTAAATACATTGAAAGGCGGGAATAGCCAGGCTGGCTCACCTTACAAAAATCACTAGAAAAGTACCTGCACATTTTGCTTTGTAACTTTCTTTCTAGGAGTGCTAGAGACTCACATTTATTTTAAGAAAAAGCTCAGAGTCTGTGGCTCCTGCTTGCTGTGGGCTTTCTACCCCCTATGCCCACCTCTCATTGCCCCTGGCCCCAGCTCCCTCGCCTTTCATTTAAATAATTCCTTACATATGTAATATACATCCCAGATAATTAATCTCATGTTTGTGGATCTAAAAACCTGTGCTTTAATTACTCATGGAAATGTTGGTGCTGTGAGCAAAAATAATGCAGGGCATGTCCATTAATGTCCTTTCAACCTTCTGCTGTTCGTAACTATATTATCCTGCAGGAAATACTCCTATAAAAGTTTGACCAGCTTTGACGCCCAGGGGGAATAAAACGGAAACACAATTCTCTTGAACTAAATTAAGTCACAGAAAGTTTCAAAGGCAGGATATAATGATTTCTCCTCATCCCACAGTGCATAATGCTCCATTAATTAGTATTTTCAGCCCACCATCTATCGCCATGTTATAAATTTTACAGAACGGAATAACTCCCTTGCATCAGTACTACTAATACTGTCTTGACAGCTTTTCTTCCAAAGCCCTTGGGTTTTCAAAGTGTCAGCTCGTAATACGGCTTTTTAGAGTTTAGGAGTTCATATTAATGTGTTTAGAGAGAATTAATATAAATGCCTAAACTCTACAGCATAGTATTATTCCTATTATTAATTCTGAATTTAATTATTTTAATTAAATATCTATAGCCACCCATCAATACAATTCTCTAGGTAGCTTACAAAACAAAATACAAAAATTGAAACAAAAATCCATAAAAGTAACAATATAAAACTTTCCCAGCAGAGACAAAATAAAGCAATTTGCAGCTCAGCTAGAAATCACACTTAGGGAGAAATCCTATAGCAATATCTGCCAGGGTGAGCAGATTAGTATCCAGAGCATCCTGGCTGAGCCAGGAGATTCCCAGCATAGCCAGGCTATGCAGGCTTAACTCCCTCATCCACAGTTTAGCTGGAGAGAATGCCAGAGTACCTCCCTCATCCTGGCTCAGTCAGGACCCAACCTGCTAAGCTGAACCTAGTGGTTCTTGCACCAATGCAGACCTGAAAAGGGGGTGTTCTTGGGGTTTGGTGGGGCATGGCCAAAGAGGCGGGACTGAGGCTGGATCCTAAGCCCATTCAGCTTGGTCACATGACCTGACAACCAGGCATAAATTAAGCTGGCAAAAATAGGGTTGCCATCTTTCAAAAAGTGAAAATCCGGACACAGAAGTTGAGCTGTTTCTGCAAAATCTCAAAAGAAGGAGAAGGAGAAGAGGAGGAGGAGGAGGAGGAGGAGGAGAAGAAGAAGAAGAAGAAGAAAGAGAAGGAGAAGATGATGAAGAAGTTTTTGAGGTATTTTTAGGGACATTCGCCAAAATCTAGACTTCCGACATTGGTTGCCATACATCCGGATTTTCCCATTCAAGTGATTTCTGCCTGGACACTGCTTCTGACTGCAGTATTCCAGGAAATTCTGGATGTATGGCAACCCTAGGCAAGAAGGATGGTCTAACTCAAACACTATTTTAAAGTCTTGCTTCCCTCTCCAGCACAACCAGCAGCACAACCCTGTTCCTGAATGGATCTTCACACCAGCTTAATTTACACACACTCGCAAGGCACTGGTGAAGCTTTCCCAGGTCTCGTGAAGCTGTGGGTGCGTGTGACGTCATGATGTCACACACACTGGGCACCCATAACCTGGGGCCCAAGTCAGCTTCCCTGCCCTCCTCCAGCATGACCACTCGTGTGCCATGTGTGATACAAACATCTGTATATGACTTATTTGGTGAGAGATACAGCTATGGGTTTAGCAGTGACAACCACACCATAAAGTTGATGTATTTCACCATATACTGCTTCACATATGTCTCAGGGTCAAACTAGACATTATGTTAATCAAATCATCATCAATGTCATTTGTTTTTCCTTTTTAAATACCAGATGTGGAGGAGGGGGATCCCCATTGGGACCATGGCACAGTGGGGGGAGAGGATTCAATCTCTGCTATTTTCCAGCGAGAAATTCCTCCCCAAGATGCTCTTTGCCCCCAAAGGCGCCATTTGGTCAAGATTAGTCTGGTTGAAAAGCAAAAGATTTATACGATCTGAAGAGAAACCAGAGGGCTTGTCCAGTGATATATTCTTTTCGGTTTGAAGTTGTTATCTACATCAATTTTGTGCAGTGCAGGCAAAATCCTTGATATTTGCAGATGTCCATGTACCTTAAAATTATATGACTGTGGTATGAGAATTAACAGCAGGACAAGAGTGGACTTTGTGAGACCTTATGGTTGCTCAGAGACCTATACTATGAGCCTGAAAGGATAGGTGTTCACCCACCGCACAACGACCTCATAGCCCTGGCTCCATTTGAACAAAAATGTTGTGTAAATACCTATGTGGACATATGGAACCCTTCTCTTATTTTATATGTTTAACTTAAGATGCATGTGCTGATTGTTGTTGCATTCAGATTGTGAACAGATGATTGTTGGTTTGTGTTATTGCTAGCATCATCTATACTATTATTTATTTTATTGTATTTATTTTTACTTCTTTTTTATTTTTTGTTCAATTTGAAAAAAATATTGTTATTATTAATATTATTAATATTATTTACTCTGGTACAAACAAACTACGTCATAAAATGGAATATAGCCTATGGGAGAGTTACTTATGAAGGGAGAGATATACTCAGGGGCACATCTCATCACCAATTTGTTGCTGTTTTTCTACAAAGCAGTAGTTCGAGAAAGGCTTGTGTAGGGAGCACAGCTTATATTATTCTGCTGCTGTTCCCATAGGCTGATTCATGTTCATCATTGGATGGCTGCAACAAATGTCGACTTGCCTGTGTGAATGAGCAGTCATAGACAGAGCTTTCCAGTCAACTTGCGCCCCCTAAAAACAATGCTTTTTTGAGTTTTACCGTATTTTTCGCCCTATAAGACGCACCAGACCACAAGACGCACCTAGTTTTTGGAGGAGGAAAACAAGAAAAAAAAAATCTGAATCTCAGAAGCCAGAACAGCAAGAGGGATCGCTACGCAGTGAAAGCAGCAATCCCTTTTGCTGTTCTGGCTTCTGGGATAGTTGTGCAGCCTGCATTCGCTCCATAAGACGCACACACATTTCCCCTTACTTTTTAGGAGGGAAGAAGTGAGTCTTATAGAGCAAAAAATACAGTATTTATTTATTAACATTCTTATGTTACATCAGTAAACATTATCATATTACATCACAAGGCTTATTATAATATAATTTTCAGCATGTATACAAAGTTTATATACCTAAAGAAAAGAAACAAGGACAAAAAACTATTCCAAAATCATATATGTACCAACACTTTGGACTTCCTGTCTATCCCGTTGTATATTCCTTTTTTACAAATGAATGTACTCTTATTATTATATATTTCTTTACATTTTATCTAATACATTCCTATATCAATACGTACCCTTGGTCTTATTTCTCAACTCAGTCTCTCTCCAACATCAATCAAATGCTCAGTGCTTTTCAATGGAGTCAGCTCACACATCTTGCTGTCGGTTATCACATGCAGAATCATTAAGTGAGGGGACCAAGTGATGATTAGCTTCTCCAGGTGCCATGCAGTGTCTGGGAGATTAGTACAGACTGAACGATCAAATAAGAAGAGCCCTTCTTTGGATCAGACCAAAGGCCCACCTAGTCCAGCCAACCAGGTGCCTCTGGGGAGCCTGCAACTACAACAGCACAGCAGCAATATTTCCACTTGCGAATCCCAGAAGCTGGCAGCCTGGAGGCTGAATCCAATCATTGTAGTTAGTAGCCATTAAAAGCCTTAAAAGGTAAGGGTAAGGGAACCCTGACCATTAGGTCCAGTTGTGGCCAACTCGGGTTGTGGCGCTCATCTCGCTTTATTGGCTAAGGGAGCCAGCTTCTGGGTCATGTGGCCAGCATGGCTAAGCTGCTTCTGGCGAACCAGAGCAGCGCACGGAAATGCCATTTACCTTCCCACCAGAGCGGTACCTATTTATCTATTTGCACTTTGACGTGCTTTCGAACTGCTAGGTGGGCAGGAGCAGGGACTGAGCAATGGGAGCTCACCCTGTCGCGGGGATTCGAACCGCCAACCTTCTGATCGGCAAGCCCTAGGCTCAGTGGTTTAACCCACAGCGCCACCCGCGACCCATTAAAAGCCTTAGTCTCCATAAATTTGTCTAACCCCCTTTTTAAACCATTCGAGATGGTGGCAAGCCCCACATGTTACATAGTTTATGCATTTGTGTGAATATTTTGTCTGCCCTGAATCTTCCAGTTCTTCAGCTTCACCAAATAACTTCTTTCGAACCACTTTCTCCACACAATGCAGGGCTTTCAGGTCCCTAATTTCCCGTCTGATATCAAATCCCCAGTCACATCCCCTCCAAAACGTAAGGCAACCTTGGTGAAGTGAATCAGTTGTGGGTCTGTTACATGCATGAATGAGAGACTTCCTGTAAGCTCCCCTTGTTCTGCGTGGATTTCCATGATGGAAGAGAAATGGCGAGTCCAGTGTTCAGGCTGAGGGTGCTATGGCTTATTTAGCCAAAGTGACAGCCCAGTGAGGACTGAGCATGCTCAGTGGCTACACAACACTGACAAACCTTTGGGTGCAAATGAAAAAAACAAAACAAAAAACAGATGGAAGGAGGAACAGAATGACAGTTCAGGGAGTTACTGAAAAAAATCACAGCTCACTCCGATAAACAATATAAACTCAAACTTACACTCAGTATGTATTTTCTACTGAAGCAGCAATAATCTCTCATATCAACTTGGATAAAATATGTGGGATACCTTTTTTTTAAAAAAAAAGCCATGAAAAGCATTTCTGCCAACATTGTACAAAATACTGAACATCTGCTATATCTGGTACCCTGGGAGTTGTAATTATCATTTTTGAAATCTGCACACAAGAGTTATAAATATTAGAACTCTAGCCTATGTGGAAAGCTATGAAATATTTAAGTTGTTTGGCAGGCTTAAGAAAAACTCATAAACTTAATTTAAGCAACCAAACACTGTTGTTGTTTTTACAGAGTTTCCATCTTTCATGTCATTAGTCAGATAAATTAAAGCAAACCATGGCACAGCACAGAAATTGCAGATGGCAAATTCCCTAGATAAAAAGAGGCCTGTTTTGAGATTTTAAAATATCATTTTGCCAATATTTCATTTTGCTCCTTTTAGATTATTTTATCTCATATTTTGTACTGTGTGTCATATATTCTGTGTAACACAGGGACATGGACACACACACACACACACACACACACACACACACACACTGAAGTGAAGTGAAGCTTTTGAATTTGTTACACGTCGCCATTCACACATCAATTCTGACAAACTGAGATTCCAATTTGGTGTTTTTTTTATATATTTAGTAACCAGACCATCACAAAGCAACAGTTTAAGAAAGAGAATGAATGGCATACCTGTGTGAAAGTAACACAAGTCAACCAATTTTTTTTTACACAAACACAAGTAAAATTATATAAAAGCATAAACAAAACTTAAAATTCTGAATCTCCCTGGTAAGACATATCTTTCACCTTTAATGCCAATAACTTCACATAGAAAAAGCATTGTTTTCACAGGTCTCATCTGTCTTGCCTACAGATAGATTAGTCTCATAGATGAACTGCCTTGCATTTCTCCCTAAAATAGGAGTGGGAAACCTTTCTGCCCAGTGGGACACATCTTTATCTCCTCTGTCCGTCCGTCCCCCGCCAACTTTGACAGGTGGGAAGGGCCATGCAGCTGTCAATCATCTGGTGTCATAATCTGTCAGGTGATTATTTTGTTCATTAAAAGGTAAAGGGACCCCTGACCATTAGGTCCAGTCGTGACCGACTCTGGGGTTGCGGCCAAGGGAGCCGGCATACAGCTTCCGGGTCATGTGTCAGCATGACTAAGCCGCTTCTGGTGAACCAGAGCAGCGCACAGAAATGCCGTTTACCTTCCCGCCGGAGCGGTACCTATTTACCTACTTGCACTTTGATGTGCTTTCGAACTGCTAGGTTGGCAGGAGCAGGGACCGAGCAACGGGAGCTCACCCCGTTGCGGGGATTCAAACCGCCGACCTTCTGATCGGCAAGTCCTAGGCTCTGTGGTTTAACCCACAGCGCCACCCGTGTCCCATATTTTGTTCATTATTTGGGGACAATAGGAAAGAGTGACCCATATCCTATTAGGCTTTTCTATATTTGGTGAAGTATTCAGAGAATTAAATCAGCATTTTTAACATAACATTCTTGGGGCGAGGCAGGAGAGCAGGACTGGAATACATCTCTCTCTGATGATGGCACCCCCACCAGGGACCTCAAAGAGACCTGCAGATATCTTCTTTCCTCCTTTCCTCAAGCGGAGAAAAAATTTCCCAGCCCACCTTCTCTCAAAAGCTCTTACTGAGGCTTACAGTGGCCACTGGTTAACAGGAAAGACAGTGGCCCTGAGAGGTGAACAGTTGCTGGACCTAGCTCAAGTGGTCCAGTCTGGCCAGTAGCCATCTCAAGCTCCCAGAACTCCCCATCCCTTGGTTTTATGCTATGCTTGGTCCTCAATAACTCCCCAAAGGGATGTCCCTGTAGGCATGCCATGATGATGGTTAAACTTCCGGCTGAAGGTCCTTTTGGCTAACATATCCTAACCCCAATGCCACACCAGAGTATGTCTCTTTGCCAATAAAGTTGTGGCCAATTTTCACTCACTTCTTTCATGGTCAGTTATTGGGTCAGTTGACGCCGTAATGAGGACCACTGCATCACACCATCTCATTCAGTCTGATTGGGTGGACATCTACCTGGATGACTAGTTCAGGAAGAGAAATGCAGCAGAGAATTTTAAAGAGTGGCATATTCATGCCATCTAGGTATTTGGGTGGGCCTTGACTCAAAAATGAAGCTTGTAAATAATTCACACACAGCCCCAAGCTTTGCTAAGCAGTGATGCTGAGAAGAGCTCAACACTGCTGCTTAGCAAATGGAGAAAAAGCCAAAAGTATATGGAAGGAGGAAACAGAGCGTGTCCCTTGATAAATTTTGTGAAATCACTTAGATAAGAATTGCAGGACAGAGATAATGGTTGGCCAAACAATGATTTTGCAAGTAAGTTTTCCCTTTCCTTTTCCTTCTAAAGCCCAGACTAAAAGTGATTTTAACAAGACAGAAAATTCTCCAGGAGGGAGAATGGCAAAATAACTTCGCCGTTGCATTCAAGGAAGATAGCCAAATTCACAGCAGCTTCAGTATGAAATAAATCCAACAGCAACTTTTCATTTGCGCAAGGGTCTGTTCACCCTCCCAGTTATCCATATGATATTAGGGAAAGAACATTGCTTTGCAATTAGGTCATGAAGGGATGGCCAAATGTGTTTTCCCTGTGAAAGTTGTTGAAGAAAGCCTGCAGGTAATGAGGGAGGAGAGATTTGCAATGCTGGTAAAACATTATGTGGCTGAAATCTGCAATCAGGAATGGCTGAGGAAAGAAAACTTCCCCATTTCCAATTAATGTCTGCAATCAAAAGGAAGTGGCAAAGATGGGGTCTTTTTGCCCAGGCAGGCTCATTATGTGACCCATGAGAGCAGCAAAACAACCAGACTGTACAACGGTGATGGGATAAAATCAGGCCAAATGTTTATTGACAGCAGTTGGCATGGCACTGGGTCCCAGGTTCAGTTCATCATTCCATAAGCCCCGTGCTGATGGAATGGATCTGCTGGGTTTGGACTGCTCCAAAGCTATACAGTGGGAGTTGGCCTGTGTTGAACCTTGTCATGGTGCAAGCCAAGCAAGCAAGGTCTCACTGAGGTACCAGGATGTAGATTCCAACCAGGCAGATACCGAACCCATACTTGCCACGGTCAGTCCTCCCATCAGGCCCCTTATGGGGGGGCCCCTACACTATGTTGATCCTGCCCAATGCCATTTCCGCCCTCATACAAACAATGTTATTCTGCCTAACAAAGGAAAGTCATAATTTCACTGAGGCGGGGGGGGGGGGACCCAACCAAGTGCCAATCAGTTTGAGAAAAAACAACTTATTTTTAGCCCTGTAAACCAGCAACCCCAAATTGTTCAGTGAAGGCTCTAACCCGAGGGTGGGTGAGTGGGAAACTCTCAAAGCAAAATGGCTGTGAGCTCCAGGGGAAGCAGCCTTATGTAGGCTTTCCCTCCCCTCTGCAGCAAGGGCACATGGGACATCTTTTTTCCATGAGCCCATCACACAGAGAAGATACTTGGTAAAACCTTGCCTAGTATTTTGCTGCAATCTATGGGCCACAGGGCAAAGGCGTCCTGTGCTTAGTGGGCATGAAATGGAGCTTAAAATATAAGACCCTGTGGGAAAGTTCAGTGATCTGTGGGAGCCATTTTTGCAACCCACCATTGTAGTGCATTTGAAAGATTCTGAAAACCTGCACGACCTGCTTGGCCACAATGGTTCGGGGAAACAATGACAATCATAATTATGGGCAATAGTAGCTTTCACCTACTGCCTTCCAAGTCTCTTAAAAACTGTTGTCTGTCCCCAGATTCGACAGCCAAACACTTTGCGATGATTACCTAATAGGCCACGTTTGTTGAAACATTTTTAATAGACCCTTTTTATCACATGCAAAAGGATTTCAATGCTAGCTCAGTCTCTGGTTTCACCCTGTCATGAATCAATTTGTAGAGACATTTAGAAGTCAATAATCCACTGCAGCTTTGATGACAGGTGATTAATTTCTACATTTTAGAGACATAATAAGATTTAGCAATAAAAAGGCCTTGAAGTAACCTACCAAACAGCTTTAATCTCAGCCTTGGGACTGTTACTAAATATGAATGCTGGTACACAAACGTGGATGATTTAAGTTAGCAAATTTTATTACAGAACTTCTCTCGTCTTTTCCATATTAATCTTGTGTTACAATCAGGTTCACCATACAGTCAGTTTATTGCCATGTTCTTCTCCCCCTGCCACCTTAGCTAACACAATACTTGTTGGAAGAGGGTTAAAATATATATATTATCAGGCTCAACACCAATACCTGGCATTCTGGGGCATTTGGGGGGACCTGTGCCCCCTGCTACTTGGTCCACATTCAGAAGTAGGATTTATTGTGTTAGTTGTACTGGTTATAATACTAGTGCTTCTGTCCCAATCTCTAAAGTTCCTTTTTATACTGCAGGCCCTGTTGCATTACAGAACTGTGGCTTTTTGATCAATATAGTGGCATGTTACGCTAAATTTTAAAAGGCAGGAAAGAACCATATGCTGGAATACCACCCCAAATTTCATGAAATGAAATTACAATGGAAAATTCCCAACGACAGATCTTTCTCTGGAAGCAATTAACGTGGAAATTAGTGCCAAGCTTCCCCTAAATTCTGCAAGTGGCTTTTACATCATGGGGGTCTCTAGCCCCTGTAGAATCCAAGTGTGCAAGCGTCATTCTGCCCACTGGCCTGTTCCCCCCTCCCCCCGCTTTTAACCACTGAATGAAGTCATAGCAATCAATGATGTTTAGGAAAGCACACCTTGCAAAAAAAAAATTCATTTTATTTAGCAAAGAGACAAAGGAGAGGCTATAGACACACACCTGTTTCTTGAAGAAGGAAGTTCTTGGTTCATTTTAAATTTTGCGGGTCTTCCCTGGTGGAGAAGGAATTGATGCACCTTAGAGGGCAATTAAGTGTAGCTGTGATTGAACAGTAATATGTCTACCCAAAAGTAGTGCCCCTACTCAAAAACAAAAGGGAGCAACAAAGTGTTCATGAGTTTTCTAACAGGTCTTATTTCATACCAAAAAGTGCCCTCCAGTTTATAAAATATATTTTTAAATAATAATAATAGTAATAATAATAAAAAGGTAATGGGACCCCTGACCATTAGGTCCAGTCGTGGCCGACTCTGGGGTTGCGGCGCTCATCTCGCTTTATTGGCCGAGGGAGCCGGAGTACAGCTTCCGGGTCATGTGGCCAGCATGACTAAGCTGCTTCTGGCGAACCAGAGCAGCGCACAGAAACGCCGTTTACCTTCCCGCCGGAGTGGTACCTATTTATCTACTTGCACTTTGACGTGCTTTCGAACTGCTAGGTTGGCAGGAGCAGGGGCTGAGCAACAGGAGCTCACCCTGTCACAGGGATTCGAACCGCCAACCTTCTGATCGGCAAGTCCTAGGCTCTATAGTTTAACCCACAGCGCCACCATCTCATAATTATAACCATGTTGTGGGAGGGGGATGGTTGTGGCTGAGTGTGGTTTATGTCAACCCTTTGGGGTACAGTCATCTAAAGACTGCAGATAGTCAACCATCTATGCCCCTCACCCCATAATTATTTCTGCAGACCCTTGTGGTCACTGGCTATTGATTCCACACCCTTAGAGTCAGGGACAGCAGGCAAGTCCCTTGGCCATCAGAGTTTTGTGCTCTACTTTGAGAAAGGTTTCTACTTGTTTGAGGAAATGAATTAAGGTGGGTGACTGGGCTCCTGAAGTGGAAAAGATGAATGAGGTGACAAAAAGCAGGGTGGAGTACAGCTCAGGAGCTTTCTGCACATTAAGAGAGAGATGAGTTACAATATATGTGCATTTCCATTTCTACAGGGAGGGGACATCAAACCGTACCTCTGCCTCGGCTCCACCAAATACATCTAATCCAGCCCTGCCAAAACACAGCAGATATATTTTCAAATTGTCAAAGAGGAAGAGCACAGGGCACCTTTAAATCTATTTGTTGTGCTAACACCCATTTGAAGTTCAGACTACTTGAGAATTCAACGGTTATTACAACAGATAAATTGTGTCAAGAGCCTTAAGTTGTTGTTCTTCCACTGAAAAGTAAGTTTTACCCTTGCAGTTCTGTAAACGACTGATTTAGCCATTCAAGGGTTCTGTTGCTTGAGTGGGAAGATAGATAGATAGATAATACTTTATTCGGCTATAAGCCCACAAGGTAAAACCAATCAATAAATAAAATAGCATTTTACATTCTAAAATATCAACTAAAATATTTCAACGCATAATCTCCTTCACGTTACATACAATCTCTAGATGTACCATATTGTGGCCTTGAATATAAAGATGGTGGATAGAGTTTACTAGATTTTTAATAGTCATGCAGCATTCCATGGAGTCTTTTATATGAAAGAACTGAATTCAGGAATCTGGCAACCTGTAATGTTCTATAAGAGTCAATGTCCTGGAGTAGATAGGCTAGATGTAATTCAGGTGGTTTAGCAACAGTTTCCAAAATGATTGAACTCAGAATCCTTGATCGGGGAACAATATCGGGGAACTTGAGTGGGAATAAGACAGGGCTTTTATGATTACATATATAAATCTCAAAGGGCTGCTTCAAGCACACATGCTCATTGCTTGATGCCTTCAGCAACTTACAACATATATGTGTGAACGCAGCACAGCTTGATAGCTCAGGCTGTCTCTATATTGATCAAATATTCACTGCTTCCTGCCGTACCATAGACAAAGGTCTTTAGAGCTCTCTTGAATGCACCAAGCAGCCTAATCTGATGCAAAGCTCTCCGAAGTGTGTTTCACAAATGAGGAGCTACTTCCCAAAAGACTCTGATGCCTGTAATGTTTAAAGGTAAAGGTACCCCTACCTGACAGGGCCAGTCGTGACCGACTCTAGGGTTGCGAGCTCATCTCGCTCAAGAGGCCGGGAGCCGGCGCTGTCCGAAGACACTTCTGGGTCACGTGGCCAGCGTGACGAAGCTGCATCTGGCGAGCCGGCACCAGCGCCGCACACGGAAACGCCGTTTACCTTCCCGCTATAAAGCGGTCCCTATTTATCTACTTGCACTTAGGGGTGCTTTCGAACTGCTAGGTTGCTAGGAGCTGGGACCGAACGACGGGAGCTCACCCCGCCGCGGGGATTCGAACCGCCGACCTTACGATCAGCAAGTCTTCCCTTTTATAGTGGTGTCACAAGGTAGGGGTAGATACATCAGAGAGAAAATGGTCCCCCAGAGAACCTATTAATTTGGGGCTGGAGGAGTATTGGTGGGTGGAAGTGTGGGTTTTGCCCTTCGCCCTATTCACCAAATCTTCCCAACAAATGGCCTCCCAGACTGTTTTAAATTATTTTTCCAATCCAGGCTCAACCGGAAGTAAGTCCAGCTGAAGGGGAAACAGCCTGGGGATAAATTTCCAAGAGATAATTGTGCACCCAGGAAGGATTACGTATCATTCTTTCCTGCCCACTGATTCTTCCTTTCCTTGCAGAAGAGAAAACAGAGTCTAGGCATAGGAAAATATCAGATGGGTGTTCTACTTACTATAGGATATATACCTGTATTATAAAGCAACTGTTGCAAAAACAACAACAACTTTAAGAACCCCATACAAAAATACCCTTTAGGGGAGTACAAACTCAGCCAACAAAAGAGAAACTAACATTTAGACCTAAGTTGCATGTAACATTAAGCCAAACTCAGGGCGAATGAGCAAACATGCAGGTTTCCATACCAAAAATTGTGGCCATTGTGCTCTTCCCTGGTCCTGTTGCCTTGCATCAAAATTCACACATATCTGAATTTTTCAATGCAGTTCTCCAATGCATTGTATAAAAATGGATGTGCTGGGGTACTATGCACATTAAAATGGATATATTAGTGGAAATGATGTACAAAAATGCATTAAGGAAATTAACACTGCAAAAATGTGTATATTAGACAAAATTGCAGACACCCTTGTGCATATTAGCAGAAATTCACACTAAAATGCTGATGAATTTTCACGAGGACTTAAAAAATAGTAATAATAATCGCGGACTGATGTGGAAATGTGAGAACTGAATGTAAGTTTGAGAAACTGAGAGGAACTGAAATTGACAGATTTGCCTAACACTACTTGTGAGGAAAGTGTCCTAACAGGCAAGATATAATTAATTAATAATTAAATATCACTAATAAATAAAACCCAAAGAGGGATACAACATGAAAATGTGGACTCCTCCTATCTCTTACAGCTTTAAGTCATATGTTTGTTTTGACTCATGAGTGAATGAGTGGATAAACTTTTTATCACGCCTCAATTAAAATTTGGTAGGACTATTAAAGGCCTCATAAAATATTTCTGGGGGGAAGGTCAAATCTATTCACCTCTGCCTTAAATCATATGAGCTATAATATAATGCTACAATAAAGATAGTTATAATATAACTGTTGCTGTTATAATAAGGATAATTCAACATGAATCTTTATTTAAGCAATTGATACAGCTAATTTTATGCTACAGCTAGGAAGCCTGGCTTAAGTTGCCTATGCTTTCTTGTTTACCTCCTACGTTTCATTAGTAAATTATTTTTAAAGGGAAAAAAAATCAGTTCATGTCCAAAGTTTCAGGAGGTACGGAAATTCCTTGCGGGGGGAAATCACTGGGGGGGGGGGGAGGGAGACAACAGACGGCAACATGTTGTACATTCATCTCATTAATAAGCAAGAAGCAAACTGTTAAAAACTTTCTCCAATCTGTATCCCCCTAAGCAGGCACCAAAAGAATGTTAATAATGTTGAGTGCAGGGCATTAACAGACTGCGTAAGCCTCTGGTTGCTACCGCAAAATCTCCTCGATGGGGAAGGAACAACTATATGCTGCGCAAATGTTATGTATGAAAAAAGAAAAGAAAAAGAAGACAGCACCTTAGAATGTACATCTGCTGCTGAAGGCAGACTCTATATTCTCCACAGGTTCCCTTTGGAAATGCTAATGTGGGCAAGATGTTCATGACTAAATAAAAATGCACTGAGGTCGTGCATCCTATTAAAGTCAGTATTTTTAAAACTGCTTGCTTAAAACATTTACCTTGACATTGTAAATTATATTTAATACCAGAGCCACCTCTTGCGAAGTCAACCTCTATTTGAAACAACGATATCTGATGTGTGATTGATTTTTTTTATTTGCACAAAAAAATATGAAGCAAAATCAAATTTCAACCCATTTAAAATTTATGCTTGCCAAGACAACCTTTGGCAAGATGCAATATTAGAGGTGCATTACTGTTAGAGAAGACCCTGCACGTCCCTTGTTTAGAGTCCTTCATCAGCTAACCTTAGATCCCACTTGTGTTTTTCATTTAAGTTGGCTGAATTAAAAAAAGAAAAGCATCCTTGGTGCATCTTTTGAAGTAAATTGATGTTTTCTTTGCTGCTCTGATATCAGCTTTATTTCTTGCTGAATCAAATGTACGGTGGGGGTGGGAGAGGATACTGAAATTTGAAATTCATAGATATTGTGATGCTTCAAATTGCTGTACATGAGTATAGAACCCATTGATCTCATCGGTCCTTTACTCCCAAGCAAGTTTATGCAAAATGGTGCAAATACAGCCTGACCCTAAAATATTTACTCAGAAGCAAGACCCACTGAGCTCATAATGATAATCTATCGTGAAGTTTGCCTGCACAACAGCAACTGAGATATACCATGATTTACATAGAAGAATATAAGAATGCCTTAGAAACACAGGCTTAAATTTCTGAATAATCACTATCGATGCCACTACCTACTTTTCCCAACCATATTTTCCTTCCCTCTCTTTTTTTTCTGCTTGCACTGTTCATTGGACAAGATCAAAGAGTAGTTCATACAAAGCAGGGCTTTATTATTGCTTTTAAAATGGAATTAAGTGACTGAGCAATTACTTAGTGCAATGCCTACGGATCTGCATAAATAAAAAGTAAAGAGCAGGGCTGGCAAACCTGTTGTCTTCCAGATGTTGTTGGACTCTAATTCCTATCAGCCTCAGCTAGCATAACCAATTATCAGGGATGGTGTATTCTGGTAACAAGGAATGGCCAGTGCAGCACAGCATGGAATCCGAAAGGGCATCAGGTTGGGGGAAGACCGTTCTGGAGCTATGTTTAAGGATGCTTCTCTTCCAGAGGAGAAAGTGCAGGAAAACATCGCAGAAGTAAAGACACCACCTAGAACAGCCCTTCTCAGCCTTGGGTTCTTAGCCGTTGTTGGACTGTGGCTTCCATCATTCCTAGCCAGTATGGCCAGTGGGCAGGGATGGTGGTCGTTGTTGTTCAAGAACATATGGGGACCTGAGGTTGAGAAAGGCTGATCTAGAAGAATTGTCACATCACGTTGATTGCTGAAGCCCAGCTCAAGTATCACCTGGGTATCTTCCTGTATCCATGAAAAGTAAAGCTGTCACTGTGCACCTCCCTTTGGAGGATTTGTAGCGCCACATCACAATCCTAGATTTGCATGAAGTCAGAGGGCAGCCCCCATTGGAGGATCAGTAGTGTCTCGTCCCAGCAAAAGAGAAAGCAGGGGAGTGAGAAGGGAGGGACCATGTGAGGGGGGGAACTGGTGTTTCAATGGGATCCTCATAACAGAGGGTCCTGGTTGCGCTCGGGACCCAAGAGCTCACCTGATAGGGTTAAAATGGGGGGCGGAGGAGCAGGAAGTCCTGGCCATTCTCCTGGGATCATGCCAGGCTGGTTTAGCCAATAGCCAGTAGGTGGTCTGATCCCAGGGGCTTTAAAAGCAGCAATGTGATGCAAGTGGGGCACTTGCATTTGCATGGATGAACACCCGCCCACCCTCCCTAGTTTAGGTAGAGTCGCTTGGCCTTGCTTTGGTTTGGGTCGCCTGTTTTGAAACAGGGGCTGGGTAGGAATTTTTTCCATTTGGTAGATTGGCTTTTAGCCATTTGGTTTTCGCCTACCCCTTAGCAAATTGTCACAACTTGTAAGGTGCCGGTTAGGCATTGGCTCAGTTGGATTGTGGGGAGGGGAGGTGCGGCCATCACCTGCCCCTCCAGGAAGTGGGTATTCCATTAAAGGAATCTGGGGGTCCTAGATCTCATCTGAAGTCCGCTTGAAGGGCTAGGGCCATGCTAGGACCACAGGAACCCCAGGGTGAGCTTAGGTTGGTTCTCATCAACCTTGCTCCCTCGTTTGGTTTACCCCATTGGACGATCACCCTGAGAGGTGGAGTCAGTTATAGTGGGGAGTCAATGCCTAAGCCAATACCGCTCACATAATTGTATTTCAATAAAGTTGTGGCCAAAATTTGCCCCAAAACTTAAACTAATATAAGTGTCTGTGTGTATTTATTTTGGGGGTGGGTCTTGGGGCCTCGAGATGCAAAACAATGGCAGACATTTGATTAAAGCAGTGCTGGAGGGACGCAGAGGGAAATGGCCACTTTAAGTAGCAGCAGAGGTTGGAGTAAAATGCTTTGGAATATTTGGGGGTTCCTCATCTTTTATCTTTCTCACTCAAGGCAGCTGAGAAATGGGAGAAGTTTGAGTACAGTGAGAAGCGACAAACACGGAAAGGAATAGGGTTCAGAAATGGGGCTGGGAAGGTGGAAAATGAGTTTATCTGCATGGGGTGGGAAGAGGAAGCTCCAAGGAGTTAATGTGAGAGGAATGGCAGGAGAGTTGGCAAGTAGACTGAGTAGGGGCACAACATCTGGTTATTTGTTGTTTTCTAAAGTGGTACACTGCTAAAGCTAATGACTGTATCTATGTATCTGAAGAAGGGTGCATGCACACGAAAGCTTATGCCCGGGACAAACTTGGTTGGTCTCTAAGGTGCTACTGGACAATTTTTTTTAAAAAAAAGTATTTATTTTGACTGCATCAGACCAACACAGCTACCTACCTGAGACTGTATGTATGTGTGCGTTGTTGTTTAGTCGTTTAGTCATGTCCGACTCTTTGTGACCCCATGGACCAGAGCACGCCAGGCACTCCTGTCTTCCATGGAGTTTTCTTGGCAGGGATATTGGCGTTACTTGCCGGTTGCTGCTCCAATGTGTGCATTAGAACCTCTTATTTTTTAAATAAGCCAAATGTTCTTCCCGGTTTTCAGAGAGCACAAACAGTGGGCAGAGAGAGGTAAATAAAGGTGGGCTTTTCCTATATGACATGGCAGCTTTGACTTTGTTTCAGTGGCTCCTGTGCCATAAAGGTTATCTGAGAAGAGGGCCTTAGTTGTACAAACATGAATTCCCTTCCTTCGCTAATAAAGCACTACAGGCTTTGTCCCCAACTATTTAGTGATGCCTCCGGGTGAGTGAAAGATGGCAAGGTAGCAAAAATAATGCCTATTACTATAAAGCCAGTTTACAACATCACAGAAGAACCTTGAAAAAAGATATCACTGCGGATTAGCTTTTGTATTATTTTCATACAGGTTATAAAAATTTTCAGCGAGGGCTTTAATTATCTCATGTCCCATTATTTATTATCTTTGTCATGCCAATATTTTCAAACATCTCACACCCATCAGTTCACTTTAGACTCTGCTTCAGAAATCAGAATACTCTGAAAAGAGTCTTTTTGTTGTTGTTTAACGATCAAGCTTGTAAACCTGGAATCAACACGCTAGCAACTCTGTTAACAAAATAAAGGTGATAAGGAAGTATGTTATAAAGTTCTCAGCCACTGGGCCATCTATTGTACTTTGATAAATTTGCGCTACGGCACAAGGCCGCTTGACTGGAAAACTCCACAACTGTCAAGAGATGAGCCAATATTTCTTCACACTGTATTCATGATATGACAGAGAACGAGAAGATTGTATACTATGACAAATGCTTAATGCATCCAGCTTGCCTGTTATTTTCTCAGTAATCCTCTATGTCCAAAATAAGAAATAGTATTGAAGCTGCCTGGGAGGTCAAGATAGAAAATGAGTCATGAATGTCAGAAGAAGCTATCCATGTAAAGCAAAAAGGAAAAAAAGGCCCGCAGTGCTGTCACTCTTCAGTGCAGCCTTCATGATTGCCTCTAGAATTCCAAGGGCTCACGTATCCAGATGATCAGTAGTGCACCCAACTGTATTTTAGACCTTGTCGATCATTTGGTAAGTTCTCACTCAAAGGTAGCAATACTATACACAAAAATATGGCATAAAGCAAGCTCAGCGTAAATTAAGCCATCATAAAGTACACTGGATCAGAACTCCATTCAGTAGCTGGGTTGTTGCTGGCGGGGCCTGGCAGCAGGGAAACCAGCCTGTAAAATAATATTTGAGTTACACCACCCTTTTTTACTGGCTTAATTTGCTCCGGATTGCCAGGTCATGCTACTGAGATGCATGGGCTTAGATTCCAACCTAAATTCCCCAAGACCCAGGCTATTCCCGCATAATGCCTCAATTTCAGGGATTATGAAGGTTTAAGATACACCAGTATGGAATCAGTCAGCTGGTCCCAGCTGAGCCAGGATGGGGGAGATAAACCAGCATATCGCCATCTAAGTTGAGGATCAGGCTGTGCTAGGAACCGCCTGGCTAAGCCAGAGATCCACTGGATTCTAACCCAGAATTTACTTTAGGATTGATCCTTAAGAAATTAATGTAAATTCTCAAATATTGACTCGATCTAGCCAACTTGCTCCATTTAAGGGTATTTGCAGGTTTGGGAAGTGAACATCGGGTTGGGCAGCAAGACCGCACTTTCCTTATTGGATGTAACACCTCCTGGGACCAAGTCAAGTCCAATATGAGTAGGCCTGATAACAATCAGGGCACAAAGATGCCAATATGTGATGAGCTCAGGGAGCGCAGGTGTTAGGTAGAGGCAACATCCAATGCATGGAGAAAAGGTGGTCCTAAGAACCTTGTCATGCTAGAATATAGCTGGTAGTTTGGTATGACCTGATTGCCCTACAACACATTGGCTTTACACACTTTCCCCAAATGTACCCATAAACATATACTACCAACGCTTGCAGAATGTTAGAATTTCAGCACCTAGAAAATGATGCTAAAGCAGTCAACTGAAAACATGTGCGTAAAGTAATATGTATGTTTTGACATTTGTGCATTATTTGTATTCTTCTCTTCAGAATTCCATGGCTCTAATTTTGACTTTAAAAGTTGAGCAAAATCCATTTCCCTTTTACCCTTCAGTCAGCATTTGCTTATCAAGTCAATTATTCATTAAGTAAACCCTTTATCTTGAGCATTGTGTGTCAGTCTCAGGGAATTTGTGAATTTTGTTTTGCGAAACAAGAGGGGGGGCGCAAATGTTTTGATGCTTTCTACGTTAGTAGGTTGTCACACAGCACGTTGAAAAGTTTGGTTCATAACGCCAGTAAACTGATGGAAGAAGGATGGCGTTGTCTGCAAAGCAGCAGCAAAGCATTATGTGTTGAGCACAGGGGAATGTGGGCCAACGGTTCCATTCAGAAGGAAATGCATTGCTCCGATAGTTCAGTCTGAAATTATGGAAGATTGTTCACTAAGAAAAATGTGTACAGTAATTGCATCACATTTATAATAAACTTTTGAAGTTTTAAGCAGTAATCACTTGCCTGATAGCAACTCCCAGTGCACCCAATCAATTTCACCAGGGCAGAGCAATCCTAAGGTAAGGGGGTAGAGTCTGTGGTGGGAAAACTGTGTGTGTGTGTGTGTGTGTGTGTGTGTGTGCGCAGTACAATAATAAACAAACTAATCTAAATAAAAATAAAGGGGAAAAGAGGAAATAAAACAATAAAGAAGGAAGGAGGGAAGGAAGGAAGGAAGGAAGGAAGGAACTGAGAAAGTGGGAAGGGGGGCAGAGAGCCTCTATCAGGGGTATATTTTACGCCACACAAACAGGGTGGAGCTTACCTTTCTTTTCCCAGCTTCCCACCCAGAGATATCTTTCCTTCCCTGCATTTCATGCAGGTTCCTTCATCACCTCCCTGTGAGTCTCCTCATCAACCCAGAGTAGAGGACATCAAATAATGAAATAAAACATGAGCAAGAATAGAATTAATAAAAGACAAAAGCAAAATATCATGGAAAAAGAAAAACCGAGATAAGAGAAAGAAATAGAGAGGACAATTCTGCATCTGCCAATTATGTATATTCAGATTATTCAAAGTATTCAAAACATTTTACCTAATGGACACATTTTTTGAAAGCAATCTTCCCTGATAATTATATTATGTTTTTTGTGTGTGATGACTTAATATATTTACTCAATATGGAGGAAATTCAAAAGCATTATTGCCATTTACCACAATTTTTAAAAGAATTTTGAGTGTAGAACTAAAGATATACAGAGAAATATGGTTCACTGGGAGGAATGCAATTTATAGTGGTACCTCTAGTTACAAACTTAATTCGTTCCGGAGGTCCGTTCTTAACCTGAAATTGTTCTTAACTAGAGGTGTGCTTTCGCTAATGTTGCCACTGTGCCACCAGCACACAATTTCCATTCTCATCCTGTTTCCGTTCTCAACTCAAGGTAAATCTTCCAGGTTAGCAGAGTTTGTAACCTGAAGCATTTGTAACCTGAGGCATTTGTAACTCGAGGTACCACTGTAATTGAAACAAAGAGCATGCTTTTAGTGGGTAAAATAACGACATATAATAAGGTTAAACAAACTTTAGCTTATATTCACCTATCTTCTTCTTTTTTGGCAACGTTTTCAAGTGAGAGATATAATGACTAGTAGAAACTCATGTTACATTGACACAATTGACACATTCCAAACTTGTGAAAAGGGCCTAAGCATTCGTGCTTATGGGCATTGTACATTGCAGGTTTTGTTCAGAAAGTGGCCCTGGATGACAGTTCACATACGCTTGCACTTGATTTATTTGGTTATGGTACGTAATTTACACATGCACAATCGTCACTTGATGAAAAACTTGTTGTTGTTGTTGTTGTTTAGTCGTGGCCAACTCTTCGTGACCCCATGGACCAGAGCATGCCAGGCAGTCTTCCACTGCCTCCCGCAGTTTGGTCAAATTCATTTTAGTAGCTTCGAGAACACTGTCCCACCATCTCGTCCTCTGTCGTCCCCTTCTCCTTGTGCCCTCCATCTTTCCCAACATCAGGGTCTTTTCCAGGGAGTCTTATCTTCTCATGAGGTGGCCAAAGTATTGGAGCCTCAGCTTCAGGATCTGTCCTTCCGGTGAGCACTCAGGGCTGATTTCCTTCAGAATGGATAGGTTTGATCTTCTTGCAGTCCATGGGACTCTCAAGAGTCTCCTCCAGCACCATAATTCAAAAGCATCAATTCTTCGGCGAGACACAATGGTCTTTAATGGAATCAGTTCACATATTCAGCAGCCAGTCTTCAGTAATCAAAAACATAAAAATCAAGTCATGTACATATAGAGACCAGTCCTTAATTAGTGTGCACAGCATAGGGGCCAGATGTGACCCAAGGCTTACCCATCCCTATTAAAAGAAAAGACTTGCATCTCATTTAATCTCTTCTTTTGTCTCCTTTCCTTCGTGGCTGAGGAGAACCATTGGTTTCTCCTAATGGAACACCTTTGGTGAGGTGACTTTTAGAATTATAGACTTGGCCAGTCGGAGTTCTCAGGTTTGTTTCCATCTTACGAGCCTAAAGATGCTCTCCACTGAGATCTGAATTATATTGCCTGGGTTGCCCAAAGGAACCTCTAAAATGAAATAAAAACACCCGGGAAAGCTGATAAGAGTCTCAGCTAGGAATCATTCGTTACACACTGCAGTGACTCTAATCTACTCTTGTCACATATTTCCCACTCTTTGGGCAATTACTACATATATTTTTCATCCCATTTGACTAACAATAATAGGTAGCACCAGTTGTTAAATGGTGGTACCATTTTTCATACACAATGGATGTCAAAATGCCATCCTGGTGGTTAATTGTAGAACCTTCTATTTGAGTTGAATCTGTGAACTAATATGTACCTTTTCCTCCAACCCAAGAGAGTGAATTTCAGTCTTAATACACTCTTTGTCTCTTTTTTTGACACTTTGAGCATCTTCTTTTTGAATTACAAAAACAAAAATGATACCATCTCTGGGGGGGTAGGAAACAGATTGGAACATCTGTCTTTTGATCTAACTTTGCAACTTGGTAAGCCATCCTTACTTGTTAAATTTGTAGAATTGCTAATAAAAGGCATAATGTACCAAATGGTGGTAATTTAGATGGAACAAGCATATCAATCACAGTGAAATGGGCTCAGAGCTCTATATTCAGGCAGAATAATTAAGCAGAATTATGAGACTAATCCATATACACTGAAAAACAAGCTTCTGAAAACTTATTCTAGAGAGGTAGGAGTTTTCTGACAGTTGTAGAGCTCAGCACAATGACGATGTGGACTTCCAGAACTTCTATTGAAGATGCTTCAAGCACAGGCTTTCAGTGGGGATCAAAACTCAGGGTTTATATGGACAGAATAAAAGTGAATTGTACAGATCACTAGCCCTATCCGGGCATTATGCCCAGATATAGAATATAAACACAAACAGGGGGACAATGGGCTGAGCTTTCTGCCCCCACCCTCAACATCACTGCATGACCTGGCCCTACAAACTCCACCCTCAACCTTCTCATATTGAGTGGAAAAACCTGTGGGAAGCTTCTAAGCACTTTCATGCTTAAAAGCCTCTGTACAATCGGGAAAGTTGCCTTATTGGGGTTCCAGAATGTATGGAGGCACCTTTATGCATTTCTTAGGAAAAGGTTCAGGAAAGGGCAACCAAAATGACCAAGGGATGGTGCAACTGCCCTCTGAGAAAAGGCCGCAGCATTTTTCATTCAGAGACGAGGCAAGTAAGAGGTGCCATGACAGAAGATCATAAAATTATACATCACATGGATTAATTGTATAGAGAAAGGTTTTCCTCCTCCTTTCATAATACTATGTGGGCATCGATTGAAGTTGAATGTTGGAAAATTCAGTTCAGGCTTCTTCACGCAGGGAATAGCTAAACAATGAAACTCACTTCCACAGGAAGCGGTAATGGCCACCAACTTTAAAAGAGGATTAGACAAATTCATGGAGGATAAGGCTATCAGTGGGGCTAGTGGCTACTAGCCCTGATGGTTATGCTCTGTCTCCAGTATGCCTCTGAATTCCAGCTGCTGGGAGTCATGGGTGGGCAGAGTGCAGATTTGCGGGTTTCCCATCTAGTTGGCCACTGTGAGAACAGGATGCTGCGCTAGATGAGTGTCAGGGACTGGACTGAAGGAGGATGGAGATGGAGATGGAATGGTGGAGATCACCCCCTTCCCTTCTCCTGACGCTTCTAGAGAAGAGGGAAGCAGTATTTATTTACAGCAGGGGTTTGAGGAAGGTCACAGCGCTGAGACAGGCAAACAGAAGAGTTGGGAGGTGTTAGGAGAAGAGGAAGCAAAGCCAGGAGAGCCAGAGCAGCCAGCTGACATGTTGTCACTGGAGAGTATTTCTGACCCCCCTTCTCCCAGAACTTGGCGTTCGTTAAGGATGCAGAAACAAAGGACTCAGAGGCAGTTGGCCCCAAGCGTCCACTGTAAGGGAAAATGCTGTTGCTAGGGAGGAGGAGCTCAGTTGGAGCAATGCCATTATTGGGGCATACTGCATTCTTTTGTCTCTCGCTATTATGAAGGAATACACTCATTAAAAAGGACTCTACCTTGTTTCCTCTGCTTCTCGATGCCACCGGGGGAAGGATAAAATTCCCAAAGTCTGACAGTGAGTCATTGGCTGGTCCAGCAGATTCTCCTTGTGTTCTCGTTTGAAAGTGCAAGGCGCCCTCTTCAGATCTTCCCACTCAATGTGGTGACAGAAGAGGACACTGAGGGCGGAGCTACCATACATTTGCATGCCCTGTGCAGTCATAATGATTGAACAGGGGTAGAGGAATCAAGAAGTGCTTATGTGCGCACAATGTAGGCGGCTGGTTGGATACAATGCAGTGGGGGGGGGAGACATTTGAGAATATACATTATCATATCTTCTATATACTATTTTCCTTCATCGTAGGTAAGAATGGTCATTTACATGTCCCCCCCCCCCCAATTAAGGAGACTCCATGTCTTTCTTGCCCATAAGACACTGCCACCCAATAACATTCTGCACCAGTGGTGTGTGGTCAGTGGAATAGGGGGCTAGGCTAGTCTCCTAAATGTTCCTGGTAAATTGGTGTATTAAAGCCTGGCACCTCCTTCCCAAAGCCTGGGAAGCTTCTGCCCGTCTTAGGGAGGGAGGCGCAATGCTCATGCACAGGATAGTGGAACATCATGTGGTCACACACATGACATCACACACACACACACACACACAGTTGCCCTCGCAGGCTGGCACCTCTGGCTCTAACTGTTCCCCTACAAAAAAAATTCACCGCACACCACTGATCTGCATACTTCAACAACCAAGTGGATACTTTTTACCTAACATTCTTCCTGGTGCCAAAACTTCATTATGGTTGCCATTAACCATGAAAGATCTTGATGTACAGACATTCCCATAAATATTCATAAATAACAGCAGAATCCTGTGCATGATTGCTTAAATGTAAGTTCTCCTGTGTTCAGTGGGCCTTACTCCCTGGTAAGTATGCCAAGAGTGAAACCTATGTAATGTCAGGGACCGTGCTGAGGAGGGCTGCACTGAGGAGGAATGGTGGGAGCCTCCCCCTCCCCCTCCTCCTGATCAGGATCCTGAATCTTCCCAGGAGCAGTGGGACCGTATAGATTTGGAACAGTGGTTTGCAAAGGGACATAGTTCAGAAGACAGAAGTTGGGAAGTACTGGGCGGTGAACAGCTAGAAGAAGAACTGGGGGAGAGAGTTGACAGACTCACTGTCACTGGAAAGTGTCTATCCGCTCAGCCCAAGGAGAGCAAATAAGGTGGAGCACAGAAAGCACAGTGGTTATGAGCTCAGGTTGCAAGCAGAAGTGATGTGGGTGACTAGAGGGGAAGTGGGTGAAACCCTTAATTGGGAGCACCTTCATTTCCAGGTATGGATTCTTTGTTCTCTCGCTGTGATCATTAAAATCTCTAACTGGTAAGAGACTCCTTTCGCTTTGTTCTGCTTATCTAATGCCAAAGGGAGGGGGGAGGAAGCCGAGTCCCTGAAGCCTGACAAGTAACCTTGTTCATCAACAACTCTCAAATTCTCAAATTTAGCCAAATTAGAAAGTGTGCATTGTTGGAGATACCATATGCAATTTTCTTTCAGAGGCTGGTAGGCCAAGGTTTGGAGGTTGCCTGTAGTGAAAAAGGTAACTGGGGGGGGGGGGGGGACATTCGACAGGAGTCAAACTGAAAAGTACATTTCATGGCGCATGGTACACTTTCATAATTTAAGTGAACAACAACAGGGTCAGATTCTTCCAGCTGCCTCTCAGAAATCTATAGGATTAGAAACGATTCCCATACGTTATTGGTTCCCGGCTTAAAACTATAGATGCTGAGACAAAAACAATACATGAAGATTATAGTGTACTGTTAATTTTTATTGTGAATATGTAATATGATTTCCAGTTTACGTTTTGTTTCAGCTGCTGTACTATATATGTCTTTGTTTGTTTTTTATATTTTATTTTTAAAAATTGCAAAAAAAATTGATGAAGGAGGGAAAAATTCTTAAGTTTCCTTCAGGCTTCTACTGCTGAGACTTCCTAATTCCTCTAATTTTGGGCCAGTCTTACACTTACTAAAATTCATAAATTATCCACAAGGTCTCTGTGCGCTTATTATATCCTCATAGAAACACTGGTGGGAAATTTCATAACCAATAACCTCTGCCAAAAATTCCATATGATCCTGCAACACCGCCAAATAGGAATAGCATCTGCACTATTTCTTGGGCCAAAGGGAATCGAGACTTTTTGAAAAGTTGAACACGCATCAAGAACAGTAAAACAGAGTGCATATCAATCCATCTGCCAGCAAAGAAAGGTGTTTTGGATACAAGCTTATTTAAAATAGCAATATTCATAAGCAACTCCAGGGTGGCATAAATTATTATTAGAAATATAGAACTAGGTAACCAAGATCTAATGAGAGGGGAGGAAACTGAAGGAAAAGAGCCAAAAAATAAAGAAAGGAGAGGATGGTTGCAGTAAATGTCTGGGGGGAAACAAACCACAAGCTTGGGTAGTGCTTAGGCAAACTACAGTGGTACCTCAGGTTACATACGCTTCAGGTTACATACGCTTCAGGTTACAGACTCCGCAAACCCAGAAATAGTGCTTCAGGTTAAGAACTTTGCTTCAGGATGAGAACAGAAATTGTGCTCCGGCGGCATGGCGGCAGCAGGAGGCCCCATTAGCTAAAGTGGTCTTTAGTTTAAGAACAGTTTCAGGTTAAGAACGGACCTCCAGAACGAGTTAAGTACTTAACCCGAGGTACCGCTGTATAGCTTAGCTCTGGGTAGTGCAGAGGCAGCAGAACTGGGGGAAGAGCAAGGTGGTTGTGATCTTATCTCCAGCAACCCCCACATTTGCTCATTCATGCCATGTCACGGTTTGGTTTAGTGTTGTGCACAAAGTGGGCCACATCCATACCATACATTTAAAGCACTATAATACCACTTTCGTAGACATGGCTTCCCCCAATGAATCTTGGGAGCTCTGGTTTGCTAAGGGCACGGAGAGTGGTTAGGAGGACCTTATCTCCACCCAGAGCCATGGTTCTCTCACTGGTTTAGTAAGCAGCCCCTCTGCCCAGTAAACTCTGGGAATTATAGCTCTGAGAGGGGAATAGGAATCTTCTAACAATTCTCAGCCTGTTGTCTTTGTCCATGGAGTTTTCTTGGCTGGGATACTGGAGTGGCTTGCCGGTTCCTGCTTCAGGTAGATCACAATTAGTCAAAACTATCCACTATGACCTGCCCGTCTTGACTGGCCCTGCATGGCATAGCTCATAGCTTCTCTGAGTTATCTTTCTTGAGTTCCATGATCACTGCAGATGGTGACAGCAGTCACGAAATTAAAAGACGCCAGCTACTTGGGAGAAAAACAATGACAAACCTAGACAGCATCTTAAAAAGCAGAGACATCAGCTTGCCAACAAAGGTCCATATAATAAAAGCTATGGTTTTCCCAGTAGTGATGTATGGAAGTGAGAGCTGGACCATAAAGAAGGCTGATCGTCAAAGAATTGATGCTTTTGAATTATAGGGCTGGAGGAGACTCTTGAGAGTCCCATGGACTGCAAGAAGATCAAACCTATCCATTCTGAAGGAAATCAGCCCTGATTGCTCCCTGGAAGGACAGATCCTGAAGCTGAGGCTCCAGTACTTTGGCCACCTCATGAGAAGAGAAGACTCCCTGGAAAAGACCCTGATGCTGGGAAAGATGGAGGGCACGAGGAGAAGGGGACGACAGAGGACGAGATGGCTGGACAGTGTTCTCGAAGCTACCAGCATGAGTTTGACCGAGCTGCGGGAGGCAGTGGAAGACAGAAGTGCCTGGCGTGCTCTGGTCCATGGGGTCACGAAGAGTCGCACATGACTAAATGGCTAAACAACAACAATACTCAACACCCTTAACAAACTACAGTTCCCAGGATTCTTTGAGGGGAGTTAAAGTGTTAAAGTGGTATCATAGTGACTGTGTTAAAGTGGTATCATAGTGATTTCAGTGCATGTGGGCAAGGAGCCATAGTGTTTTACAAAGACATATGTCCTATCTTTGCTGACCCGGAAGACAAAAAATTCTACATTGTTGCCCTTGTACACTGCCATAGACAGCTAGTCGGGACATTCAGCTTGAGCAGGCCTGGTTTTTATGTATTTTATTTCAACATTACAAAAATAAGATTATGTCAACAACACACTGGGACTGTGGCGCAATATTAATGGAACGTTTTGCATTCCAAATGAAAATGTTCCTTACATTAAATGTGTAATTTGAGCGCCAAACAATGTGACACTCAACATTTTCCACAAACTGTTTTTCAGCTTCAAAGGCAAACATTTACAACAAAAAATGATCATGTTTAATCTGCAAAATAAATACATTTGATTTTAATTGCTTGGATAATGACCGAGCGAGTACATCAGGCTCATCTCGCTCCTAGAGATAATAATGAAAGGCAAAGAGGCCCAAACAATATCCCAAGAATAGACCAAGAGAGAGTGCCTCTGAAGATGGCTCCGGTAATGAAAGTCATTCTTTTGCAAATGACTCTCCTTCTGAAGACCGGCCTGAAGATGCTGAAAACAGAATGATGCCTGTGGAAATGGAATTAATCAATATGAAGATGAAGAACAGCAGTCTATCACTGAAGAGCTGTTTGATAATAATGAAACTGAGCAAACAGCCGCTGCTACAGAAACAAATGAAAGCGGATAAAATGTCAATGATAATAATGATTCCAGGATATATATAGATATATGTTTTCACAAGAGATAGAGAAGGAAAGGAGGAGCATAGCCGAAAATGACTTTTAATCAGAAGGATAGCTGTTGCACACCACCCGAATCTCTGAGATTCCAGGCACTTAAGCAGGGTTTGGGTTTCCTTTAGAAATGAGGAATAGCAGAGACTCCGGTGTCTTTATGATATATGGTTTATTTGCACATATATACAACGTGAGCCTACAATGGAGCGGTTCACACCAAAAGGGTCTTGTTTCTTCCATAGCCGCAGCCTTGGATTCAAACAGAGATGGAACGTTGCTCCGACTCTCTCCAGCTGGCTGATTTACCTCTAGGTCACATCACTGCAACTCAACTCTAGCTTTTCCTTCTAACTGCAAGTGGAGTTGCGGGAAGGACCCCACCAATTTGCCACTCGCACAGTGCTCCTTTCCTTTGTTCTCTTCGTGTTCCATCACTCAGGCGATCACCTCATCAGGAAGCTAGTCTGGTTTATATGTTAATACTTGCTCCACCCAGGGGCTAGAACGGTCTTTGACTACTTCCCCAAATTCACATATATTCAGAAGACAAAGCCTGTGTGTGAATTTGTTTTACGTGCAGAGATCAGTGCATAGTGATCAACACACAATCTTTGCAGTAAGGATCTCTTCCGGTGGCATGACTATCATGATGACCAATAGTTTGTTATCTGCTGCAGCTTTCGTCTGCATTCACAGCCATTGTAGCATACCACTTGTTATCAGAGCCGTCTTTCCCATAGGGCTTAGTGGTGCGTCACGCCAGGGCACCGGCCTCTCAGGGGCGCCCCCAGCAAGTGAGGGAGCCGCTCAGCTTTGCCAGCGGCCTCGCCTTTCCCTGCACGCCCGCCAGCTCCACCCTGCCAATCATAAGGCTGGCAGGTGTGCCGCTTCCCTCCCAAGCCTTCTCAGGAGGTAGTGATCACTGCAGAGGCTTAGGATGGAAACTGTGCCCCCCCATGGCTGGCAGGGCGCAGCTGCGGCCACCCCAACATTAGCTGTGGTAATTTGGGGGCGCTGGGCAGATATTTGCACCCCAGCACCGCATCTGCTAAAGATGGCCCTGCTTGTTATCTTCTTTTTTATATATATAAGATATTTATTAGAATTTTCCATTTTATACAAACAAAGAAGAAAAAAATTAAAAAGAAAAAATAATAAAAACACATAAAGTTCATAACTTATTTTCCAATAACATATTTCCCTGACCTCCTCATGCCTCCCCTTCTTGTATTCCAGTTCAAATTGTTTATCCAGCAAATCCTTATCTCATAGCATTACAGCTAAAAAACCCCTTATTTTCTATCCATCTTCTTAAATTATTGTAACTTAAACTTTTACTTATATACAAAGAAAAAAGAACCATTTTTTCATATTCTTTTGTACCATTACAGCTAGAAACCACTTAATTTCAATCCAACATCACTCAACATTCATTAATATTGCAGTATTTTTGTAAGTAATCCTTGAATTTCTTCCATTCTTCTTCTGCCGACTCTTCTCCCTGGTCACGGATTCTGCCCGTCATTTCTGCCAATCCCATAAAGTCAATCAACTTCGTCTGCCATTCTTCCAGAGTGGGTAAATCTTGCGTCTTCCAATACTTTGCGATGAGTATTCTTGCTGCTGTTGTAGCATACATAAAGAAAGTTCTATCCTTTTTTAACACCAATTGGCCGACCATCCCCAAGAGAAAGGCCTCTGGTTTCTTCACGAAGGTATATTTAAATACCTTTTTCAATTCATTATAAATCATTTCCCAGAAAGCCTTAATCCTAGGGCATGTCCACCAAAGGTGAAAAAATGTACCTTCATTTTCTTTACATTTCCAACATTTATTATCGGGCAAATGGTAAATTTTTGCAAGCTTGACTGGGGTCATGTACCACCTATATATCATTTTCATAATATTTTCTCTTAAGGCATTGCATGCCGTAAATTTCATACCTGTGGTCCACAACTGTTCCCAGTCAGCAAACATAATGTTATGTCCAACATCTTGTGCCCATTTAATCATAGCAGATTTAACCGTTTCATCCTGAGTATTCCATTTCAACAGCAAGTTATACATTCTTGATAGTATCTTAGTTTGGGGTTCTAACAGTTCTGTTTCTAGTTTGGATTTTTCCACCTGGAAGCCAATTTTCTTGTCCAAATTATAAGCCTCCATCTGAAAATAATGAAGCCAGTCTCACACTTTATCTTTTAGTTTCTCAAAACTCTGCAATTTCAATTTGTCACCTTCTTGTTCCAAAATCTCCCAATATTTTGGCCATTTGGCCTCCATATTGAGCTTTTTCTGAGCCTTCGCTTCCATCGGTGATAACCACCTTGGGGTTTTATTTTCAAATAAATATATCTTGTCCAGACATTAAACAATGCTCTTCTGACAATATGGTTTTTAAATGCTTTATGAGCTTTAACCTTGTCATACCACAGATATGCATGCCACCCAAAAACATTGTTAAAACCTTCTAAATCCAAAATGTCTGTGTTCTCAAGAAGCAGCCCCTGCTTGTTATCTTCTACCTGTTCTGCCATTGAGGACTTATTGGATCATTCTTTGTCTAGCTCCTTCCCCTTGTCCTCACCGCCTTGGGTGACCCTACTGAGAGACTCTTGACGGCTTTGCATGCAAGGATCATAGGGATGTGCAAGCCCACCACCACAACAAGGCGATGATCCAGCAAGTGAGATTGAGATTGAGATGCAAAGGAGAAAATGACTTTTTATCGGAAGGGTAGCCATATTACTTTGTTGTGGCAAAAACAATAGCTCTTATGGTCTTTAGTAAAACATGAATAAAGTATAGCTTCCATGCCTAGAGTTCACAATGGCTGGAGATGCATGAAACTGTCCAGTAAATCATGAGGTGCATGGATAGAATTGGGGGCAAAACTCCCATCTCCTGGGAAGCCACAAAGATTGAGGCCCCCTCTACACTGAACTTCAGGCCACTTTAAACAGCTGTGGCTTCTGTAAAAGAATCCTAAGACTTGTAGTTTTTTAAGGGTGCTGAGTTGGTAGGACATCTCTATCCCTCTGCCAGAGGGAAGAGGACTTGACTGTCCCCCCCCACCTGAAATTTGTAGCTCTTTGAAATAAATAGATGTCTCCTAACCACTCTAGTACCCTTCACAAACTACAGTTCCCAGGATTCTCTGGGGGAAGACGTGATCATTTAAATTAGTGTGATACTGCTTTAACTGTGTAGAGCAGTTGGAGCCTGAGGAAAATGAAGCCCAGTGGGGCACATGCTGGTGATGAGTGGAGCCAGAAGCAAAAGTGGACAGAACAACAAATGTCATTTTTTACCTTTGTGCATCAGGCACACATCTAAGCAAGCAAAGAGGCAGAGTTCAAGGATACACCCAAGACAGGCAAAAACATCTGAGGCACAAAAAGCCGCTCTGGAGTAAGCAAAAGTCTGTGTTTTGTTTATTTGTTACTTTAGTGCAAATGTATAAACACCTATTCAGTATTATTGGGGGCAGCCAAATGCAAAAGACAGACAAGTCTCCCAAAGCCTTCCTTACAGCAAGAGGGAATTTCTGCGTGACAAGCTGTACACCCAACAGATACTTGACTTTCCTGCCCAACACGGCTATTAAAAGATGCCGAAGTTGTGTCCTCCTTCACATCTACCTACGCTAAGCACTGGTTTTGTACGAGGCGAAAAAGATGGTGCTGGAATCAAAACTACTCTTGTGTTTGAGGCAGAAACTTTGCAACAGCATCTACTACAATCATGAATCAAGGGAATGCAGAAATGGAAAGGGGTTTTTTTTGTGTGTTTTTTGTTCGTTTCCTTATGCCGTGTACAAGTAAAACCAAAAGCATTAAAGCTTCTCTCTGCTCTTTTGAAGCACTAAAATGCCTCTAGGTCTTTGCATTAGGAAACACAACATCCTTACAAGGATCAGAAGGCAAGATCCCACGGGGAAAGCTGATACCTCGTAATGCAGTAGCACTTGCCTTTTGAACAAGTTTACTATAAAAACACATAGGACAAAAAGATCATTTTACATCTCTTAGAAGAAGGGCAAAGTCAAAAACAGAGGATTGGTGTTTTATCTGAAAGTGGTTCACAATTGTTGCCTGGCCCTCCCTCCGCACAAAAGCAGCTTACCAAGGCAGTGTGCCTCACCCTTCAAAGACAGCCCAACCAGCGCTGTTCATAGATCAGAAACATTTCACTACCTGGGAGTAGGGGGGGCAAGACACTAAATGCATCCTCCAACATCCCCACTCAAATAGAGAAATTTCCAGGATATATATGTGCCACTAAAGGCACAAACAGAACCCTCTTGGACATATTGTTCCCTATCCTATCAGAGGTATGTGGATGTGTTGGCTAGAAGAATTCGTGTGAGGTGTTTAAACTGTTCCCCCATTAGCAGAAGAGTGAAATGGAATTCTTCTGCTATTAGCTAAGCATGTTGAAGAAATGCAGCTGAAGCAAATTTGCTCCTAAATATTATCCATGGCAAGATTTATGAAGTATTGTTATATATTTGGGTGGGACCACACCAGACTCTGGAAATTAATACACGGTAGGGTTTTTATTATTTGGGAGTAGTGAAAGCAGGGCCGGATTTCGGTTTGATGAGGCCCTAAGCTACTGAAGGTAATGGGGCCCTTTATGTGTCCAGCTGTCCTTTGTCAACAACAAATTGTCGCTTTTTTGTGTTGAATATATGCTATATGGTAATTTATGGACCTCATAGGTATCTTCCCTTCGTAGATCACTGCCTTGCTGTGGCGAAGGGGCTTGAATAGCTCCAAGAAGCGATGAGCTATGCCATGCAGAGCCACCCAAGACGGACAGGTCATAGCCGAGAGTTTAGACTAAATGTGATCCACCTGGAGAAGGAACTGGCAATCCACTCCAGTATTTTGCCCAGAAAACTCCATGGACATAAAAAAAGGAGGAGCTTTGAGAAGAAAGTGAGAGTTTCCAAGGCATGCACTGGTTCATGGGTCATGGAAAGTCGAACACGACTAAGATGAGTAAACAAAAATAGGTATCTAAAGACATTTGCACATAACAAAATATGTATTTTATCAAAGTAATTGTTGAAATGAAATATAATTAAGAAGAAGTATATTAAAAGTGAAATGCAATTAAGAATTGGGGGCCCTAAGCTATAGCTTGTTTTGCTTATACGTAAATCCGGCACTGAGTAAAAGGAAGATTGGAGGCCAGTGGAAAAATGCAGGCTAAGCTTCCTTTCCAAGTCAGGACCCTCACCTGGGATAGAGGTGTTAACATGACAAAGGGTGTTGATTGCTCATCTAAGAGAAATCCTTGGGCCTGGGCATACAGAGGTTGCCACGGTGATGGGGTGTGTGTGTGAAGTGACAAGAAAAGTGTGTCTTTAGCAAGGTGTGCTGGGAAGGAGGAGGAGAACAAAAATGCAGAATCCATCTTTGGCAGGCTGGCTGAAGGCTAACTGGGAGAAATGCCTTGGACTCCAGGTGATCCAGTGATGCATCACCTGCAGCCACTGCTCGTTGGAGGCCAGATCTGCTTCCTCCTATTCAGCCCTGCTTGCTATTGTGCACAGGCGCACCAGAACTCCAGTGGCTGAGCCAGAGCATCACCAGTGTCACGATGCCTGTGCTGTGCTGGGGTGAGTTATGGGGAGAGGGGGCAGGATAGCTGCTCTCCACAAAGTCTCCAGGCTGCTGCACAGCTGTGAAGCACAAAGCCACTTCCGACATCAGGAGGAGGTGGTGTTGTGGGCTTCACGCCCCCAACATGAGCGTGGGGGCTGGCTTCCAGCCCCCGGGCGATCAGGGGAATCCTCGGGCTGCGTCATCTCCAGGGCCAGCCAATCGGCTGGCTCAGGGTGTGTGTGTGGCTTGCCTCATTTAAGACGATCGCAGCCCCGGGATCTCCCTCTTTGACCGGCGCATTGGTAGGGGTATTGTTATTTAGATGTGTTGGGGGGGGAGCGCCATCACCTCCCCCAAATATTGAAGGGTAGTCCGTTAAAGGATTCCGGGGGGCGTGACCTCATCCGAAGCCTATGGAGGCCAGGGCCTAAAGCGCGCCCCCGAGTGGTGACCCCGGGGGATTACCTAGTTGATGTGCATCAGCAGAGCTCCACCTGCTGGTGTTAACCCTTCCTGGTCTTCAAGCAAACAGGCTGAAACCGAATAGTCGGATAGGACCAATGCCAAAGCCAATACCACTCTTACCTGTAACCAATTATGTTGTGGCCATATTTAGCCCATTAACCTTAATCAATGGTGTCATGTGTCTTTATTTTTACTGGGGGAGGCGGGAACTCGCCACGCAAAGTCTCCTCCATCCTCTCTGCCTTTTTGCTCACCCTGCTTCAGGCAGAATGTGCAGATGGATTGCAGGTGAGGAGGAGGGGAACGTACTGGGAGCCAATGTAGGTCTTTCAAGACTGGTGTTATATGGTCTCGGCAGCCGCCCCCAGTCACCAGTCTAGCTGCCGCATTCTGGATTAGTTGTAGTTTCCGAGTCACCTTCAAAGGTAGCCCCACGTAGAGTGCATTGCAGTAGTCCAAGCGGGAGGGCAGCAATTTTAGATACCAAGGAATGGATTGATCATTTTGCAAAGTTCATGACATGAGGGGGCTGGCAGAAACCAGCAGGGAGGAGGGAGAAGGGAAATGGTACTTATTTCCCTGGGAGTTGAAAGTGCGAGCTTTGAAAAATGCTTTGAAACAGGCACATCTGAAACCGTGCGACATAAAAAAATAAGTTGCAAACTAATTAAATGCTCTCAGCCTTCTTTGGACTACAACTTCCACCAGTACTGATCAGCATAACTAGAGAGCACCAATTTGGTTGGTTCTGAAAGCAGTTTCATAATTTGGAAGCTGTTTATTTTATAATCTTTGGAATATCATTTTTGCAACCTAACACTGTTTTTATTTTTGTGTCATGCTTGTTGTATTCTTATTTTATATATATATATAAAAATTAAAATAGAGGCATCAAGTTGACATTGTCCTTCTGTCAAAGTTAGCAGGGAATTTAATGAACTGCTGTGCGAACTTCCCTATTAAGTTGTGCCATGCTTTGAAACATCCCAGCTGCCTCTGATGTAATCCTGAATGGACTTCAAGTAGAAATAATAGACTCTTTGATGCTGCAACAGGTGCACTAGTGGACAATTAAAATGTTCCTTTCATAAAACCCTTCCATGTATGTGATGAAAGAAGTCAACTTTGTGCAATTTGACTTCTCAAGCCATTTGCTACTGTGTACAGAAGCGGTTCTTATTTTGTTTATTGACGCATGGCACCCCCACCCACTTCAAGGTTGCTGTCCGTGGAAGAATGGAGGCCATGCATCCAGCAAAATGAAAGGTTTTGCTTCCATTTCAACTGTGCCCTCAATTAAAATGCTTCCATTTCTCCATAGAAGTGAAAGGCAGTTGTTCAGCCATATGTGCAGGTACAGGGATGCCTCCAGAGTGAGGACAAATGAGGGTCAGACTGATCATTGAGTTTATTGGATAAATGTATCCAGTTGGTGGGATATAAATGCAATAAACCAATAAAGTAAGCTGTGGTATAAATGAGTACTGATTGAATTTATATACCACCTTTCAACACAAGATCTCAGGGTGGTTCACTGAGTAGAGATCAATGTTGTTAAGGATGGTCTGATCCTTGGGTCCACTTTCTTGGTCACACAAGTGTAGTAGAATCCAATGCTTTCTGAATTACTTTTTTAAATTTTATTTTGCATTTTTGCATTTTACAATGTTTTGACAAAAGAAATTAAGTCTAAACAAAGCCCACCTACATTTTCTGCAACTCCCTGCCCCGCCCCCCACAGTTCCTTATTTTATATCATATTCTTACTGCATAACCAATTCAAACCTATTTACAAGTTTATCCTTTATATTACCTTTTAAGTTCTATTTCTTACCGCTTGTGTTTATGTCAATCCTGCTAACGTTTTTAGTTGTTTACAATATGTTTTCATATATTCAACTAATTCCCCCCATTCTGTTAAAAGAAGTCTCTATCTTGATCTCTTATTCTTCCGGTAAGTTTCGCCATTTCTACGTATACCATCAATTTTAGTTGCCACTCGTCTTTTGTTGTAAACTGCTTCTTCTTTCCATCTTTGGGCGTATATCATTTGGGCAGCCCCAATGCTAAGTTTGCATACCTGTAGGGTTACCATCTTAATTTCACATGCTATATAGTGGGATTTCCACTTAGACATGCATTTTGCTATTTTAAACAAAACATGCAGTCAAGCCACCATCAAGTCGCAATCAAAATAAAAGTATCCTTGCACCCACCATCTTCAAAAGGTGTTGCTGTTTTCAGCTTGCTTTTAAATTTGTTTCCTTCTCATTCTTCATGTACATTATATGCCACACATAGTGAAAAAATAATTCTGTAAAATCGCACACGTTTGTCAACAAATGATATAAGAGTGGTCCTCATGAACAGGGAAGATGAAATGTAATAATAATAATAATAATAATAATAATAATAGTAATATATTATTTATACCCCGCCCACTCTGGGCGGCTTCCAACAAAACACTAAAATACAATAACCTATTAAACATTAAAAGCTTCTCTAAACAGGGCAGACTTCAGATGTCTTCTAAAAGTTTGGTAGTTATTTTTCTCTTTGACTTCTGGTGGGAGGGGGTTCCACAGGGTGGGCGCCACCGCCGAGAAGGCCCTCTGCCTGGTTCCCTGTAACTTGGCTTCTCGTAGCGAGGGAACCGCCAGAAGGCCCTCGGAGCTGGATCTCAGTGTCCGGGCTGAACGATGGAGGTGGAGACGATCCTTCAAGTATACTTCAAGTATATGTTGAAGACATTTCAAGCAACGTCCTTGCCAAAAGGGTTGCGCCAAAAAGTAGGTGGCGATTTCCAGCACCAAAGAGGTCCATCATCCCATTCTGACAGGTCACACAACTTACATGTTACATATGCTGAGAATTTGAGGTCCAGTTGGTAGCTTGCACTTACTATTACTATTTTGTTAGCAAAGGTTGGCTAGCAATGGATCGGCTAGCAATTTGGATTTTAGTCTTACATTACATGTTTAAGTTGTTTGAAGTTTTTCACAGAATAGAAAAATTGAGTCCAGGCATTTGAGTGTATGGCTTATTTTGTAACATTGGGCTTAGGCCAAAAAGTTAATTCCATGTAAATGTAACCGGGGGAAAATGCTGCCTTTGCCTTTTGCTATAATAAGACCTTTATTAAACAGTAGTACAATTTTTAATTTTTTAAAAAAATAATCATGCAATTAGGCTTGGTCCAATACATTTTGTTATCTGAGATGAAAGAAAAGATGGTACCATTCTGATGACAAGATATGCCATCAGGATTTAGATAGCAACATTATATTCTTAAATGAACACTACATGATTTAGAAAGGGGGGGAAACTGCAGACAAGGAGGGGAAAGAAAGAAATGCTATATTAAGGAAACTTTCTTTTCTTTTTGTGGGTTGGGTCAGAGATGCCTAAGTTAGTGTGAATTATTCTGAAATCTCAGCTCCATTATATAATTGCTGGCTAAATAACATTTGGTTAATGTGGTGTAATTTCTTGTTAGAGCAATATGCTGTAGCACTCCAGCGACACCAATAATATACAGAAACAGCAGCCTTCCTTAAGTACATGTTGCTTTGCTCCATAAATACCAGGACACATGCAACAGAGTCACATCTGCCCACACGCCCAGTATTATGCTAATGCAACATTCAGTATACCGTGCGCATTAAGCAATTATTTGCTGGATGGGAGCATTAGGAAACCATAATTATTCTAGTCTACTACCCACATTATTTGTACACGCCATGGGAAACATCCAGGAAAAGTTAGGGCTGAATAAATCCTATTGAAATAGTTATTAAGAGCTTTATTCCATCGTCTTCAACAGGCACCCAAGGTACAGTTCCCCAAATGCATGCATAAGAGGCTGCCTCCCAAGCAATCCCATTGTATTCTTCTGGATTCTGTGCTGAGATCCATAGCCTTCATCTGCCCTGGCTGCAACAAAACGTGTCTCTCCTGCACTGGTGTCTACCAGTGCCGGATTTACATACAAGCTAAAAAACCTATAGCTTGGGGCTCTACTTTCTTGGGGGCCCCAAAAAAATTTAAAGGGAAAAAAAACCTGAATATACATTTCCAAAATATAAGATAAAAAACAAATAAAATAAAACCTACATACAGCAACAGTGTTTTGTGTTGTGTAGGTTCCTATGATGTAAGTAATGGACCCTGCCTGCTTGCCTGCTCCCTAAAATATCACTGGTTTGCTCATTTCTATATATAGGGTGGGACGTGGGTGGCACTGTGGTCTAAACCACTGAGCCTCTTCTGCTTGCTGATTAGAAGGTCGGCGGTTCAAATCCCCACAACGGGGTGAGCTCCCGTTGCTCTGTCCCAGCTCCTGCCAACCTAGCAGTTCGAAAGCACGTCAAAGTGCAAGTAGATAAATAGGTACTGATCCAGCAGAAAGGTAAATGGCATTTCCGTGCACTGCTCTGATTTTGCCAGAAGTGGTTTAGTCATGCTGGCCACATGACCTGGAAAAACTGTCTGCGGACAAATGCCGGCTCCCTCGGCCAGTAAAGTGAGATGAGCGCCACAACCCCAGAGCCGTCTGCGACTGGACTTAGCTGTCAGGAGTCCTTTACCTTTACCTTTTATATATAGGGTGCCCATAAATTACCATAAAAAACAGCGGCAATTTGTTGCTGACAAAGGAGAGCTGGACATATAAAGGGCCCCATTACCTTCAGTAGCTATGGAACTCATCAAACCTAAATCTAGCCCTGGTCTCTACAACCACGCCAGGCGCTGTAACTCTCCAATGGTTTGCCTTTACCCTCTAGGGTGTACTCTTCTATTGTCTCTCTCTCAAGACAAATGAATGCCAATGAGGATGTATGCCACTCTTCTCTTATGAAGCCTTAACTCCTCACGCTGGGGAGGTGAACTCAGAGTAAGCAGACTTTTGACCCTCCCATTGATAATCTGTTCAGTGAAGGTGGCAGTGGCTCTACAGGACTTGCAAGTCTGTGGACTGGGACAATGAACTACCATCTTGTTATCCATTTTAACACCTAACATCCTCCCAAAATAGGACCTCTTATTCTTACCTATTGCAACAAAACATGGAATTTCAACCAAGGCTGTTTTTTGTTTGTACATGGCGTGAGTGGATAGTTTTTCAAATGTAAAAGGTTCTCTCCCTTTCTCAAAAGCACTCATTAAAGCAACCTCTTATCCTTCATGAAAATAATAATCCTTCATTGTGTTTCGGAATCCATATGATTTGGGTAAATATGGAACACGGATAAAAACTCGCCTTGTAACTCAGACTAGATACAAGTTTAACTAGGAAGAGGCTAGCTTCTTTCCGTAATTATCTCTTCAAATGGAATATATGCTGTCAGGTTCTGAATGCACATGTTTAAAGGAGAAAAGGAATAAACAGGATCAAAGAACATCCAAGAATTAAGAGCACGCCATTTTAATCTTTGAAAATTGCACTACATATCAAAGGCAAAACACATTATAATGAATAATACAGGAGTTTGATATGTAAAGTTTGAACACCATCTAGAGGGTCTGGATGACATCATTAAAAATGTTTGGGAAAGTCTTAAAATCCAGGCTTGGGTTGTTTTACGTTAAACTGTAACACACTTTGGGGCCACCTAGACACTTGGACCCCATTTCAGCTAGTAGTTGGTTCTAAGTCCCACTGCAGCTGATGAAACAAGCCAGGCCTATGGCTAACCCAGACCCCACCACTTACAGTGGGGTTTGGTCACAGCAATCAACCATAGCTGAAGTAGTGCCTTAATTTTTGTAGTGGAGAGTGTGAAAAAATGCCTGGCTGCTTACACTGATGGGAAGTGATCTATTGGTGCCTGAAAAGTAGAATATGGTAACATGGACTAAGATTACTGCTCCGTTTTAGTGCTCCAGACCTCTTGGCCCCGTTGTATATGTAATAAACAACAACAACCCTGCACCTTGAAACTGATTCGTAGTACTAGTGGCGTAGCGTGGGGGGGTGCAGGGGGGGCCGGCCGCACCGGGCGCAGCATCTGGGGGTTAGGGTTAGGGGGCGCAAATCCACGGGTTAGGGGCGCAAATCCACGGGTTAGGGGGTGCAAATTACTTGCCTTGCCCCGGGTGCTGACAACCCACGCTACGCCACTGCGTAGTACTCTAGGGATCAAATCTGGCTATGGGTGGGTGAATGTGGCAATTTTGGTTTCTCTCAGTTTCCCATTTTTCCAATCTTAAATTTAGTTCCTCACATTTTCACATCAGTTTGTGAATTTTTTTTAAGTACTCATGAAAATTAATCAGCATCTTAGCATGAAATTTTCCTAATATATACATATTGGCAGTGCTTTTTTCTGGGGGTACACAGGGGTACGCATACCCCTAAACATTTTGTGAATCTAAGTGTGGCCTCATTGAGGGGCAGTATTTCAATATGAGTAGGAAAATGAGAGTACCCCTAAACATTTTTTAAAGATTTAAAGCACTGCATATTGGTATGCAATTTTTCTAAGATACACATGTTCCCCCCAAAGCGATGTCCCCTAATATAATGCATTTGATGTACACTTGACTCCAGTGTATGCATTTTTGGACATGTTGCTTGACTGCATCACAAAGTGCAAATTTGAAAGAACAGCTGTGCTTTGGTTCATGCATTGTTCTGGAAAGTGCAAATTTCCGTAGGTTCACCTTTAAATGAGAAGTGAATCGTATTTGTCGTTCCCACCCCCACATGTCCCAGAACTTGGCTTGTGATTTCTAAGTACCTAAATTGTACATTTTAACCGCTCCTTCAGGAAAGATAATTGGAGCGTAAAGGGAAACGCCATTGAACAGACTAAGACCTTCCAATACTTAGGCATTACTTTCTCTTATAATGCCAAATTGTCAACACACCTGACCACATCAGCTATATCAGCAGGAAGAAGTGCAAATGCCGTCCTTAGATTATTCAGAAGGAAAGGAGCTGGCTTCCTCCCGATGGCCCTAAAAGTTTTTCAGGCAAAATCTTTAGCCCAACTCTTGTATGGCTCTCAAATTAGCCCCTCTGCCAACCTTAAGACCCTTGAAACAGTACAATCAAAATTCTTAAGATCATTATTTGCTACCCCAAAGTGTACACCTAATGCAGTCTTAAGGCAAGAGGCAGGACTGCCCAGAGTGGAATTAAAAGTCTGGGAGCAAGCAATATCCCTCTGGCTGAAAATCCATTACAATCCTAAGGGACTGTTACCTTGCTTCCTGGCCGCAGCTCCCTATCCTCCTTGGCTTATGCAAATAACTAATAAGATCAAACAAATTGGCCTAAACCCTGAAAATCTTTTTATTGAAACTCCGAACAAGGCAAAAGCAATTATCACTCAGAGACTTTACGATGTCGAATTACAACAAGAAGACACCCTACTCCCGGAGACGTATAGATGCTTAAAAGCTTGGCCTAATTTTGCAGCTGCCCCTTACTTAACTAACATCACTAACGAAGCTTATAGATGGGCTTTCTCTAGAGCCCGCTTTGAGACAATGCCCTCAGCAGTGCTGTACGGCAAATTCACGCGGGTACCAATGCATGCGCGTCTCTGCCCCTGTATGTCTAATAAGGTAGAATCTGTCACACACATCCTTCTATTTTGTGAATTTTACAGTGAAGAACGAGTTCAACTTATTTTGCCGCTTTTATCATAATTTATACCCTTACAACATAATTTGGAATCCTCCCCCGAAATTCTACGAAAATACCTTCTGGAATATTCCTCAAGCTCAATATCATATGACGTGGCCATATTTTGCACTTTAGTAATCAGGAAGCGTAAATCTCCTCTGTTGAATGGCACACTGCGAAGTTCCCTTGTGTAATCTTTTTTTTTCCTGATGTTGTTGTTGATTTCTTTTTGTTTGATCTTGTGGTGTTTAGTGTCACTGGCTTTTGCCGCAATAAAACTTGAAACTTGAAACTAAGTACCTAAAGAACAGTCTGGAAGCTATGTTCAGAAATCATGTGAAAAATATCAAACCTTTGAGGGAATGTGGGACTTGAAGAATGCTCGGTAATCTGTACCTCGCCAGGTGAAAGATGGAGACGTGATTGAGAGAGGAGAGCCAGGGGAAAGAGCTCAGAAGGAAGGATGTCACAAGGGAAAGATGCAGCCATCACCCAACACATTCATTGTGGTGAGCTTTTGCAGAATGTCCTTTGCTAATAGTGACCCGCCTCCATTTTGTATATTGCCATTTTATTTCTGTGTTAGGCATTATTCTCTGTCCTGCTTCATTTTAAGACATTAAATTTGGTTAGCTTATTTGTATTGTTTTATAGAAAGTATGGATTTATTTTCTGCATCTACGGATTATTTTTAGTTGTTCATGATAAGTTTTTTGAAACGTGATCTTCATAGTTGCCCGTTTGATATGTTATGAGCCACTTTGGGCATATTCTTGAGGAAAAGAGGCATACAAATAAGCAGGCGGCTACAGGCTGTTCACAGGAGGAGCAGGTTTTATACATATTCAGTGGAATTGCAAAGATATAAGAAGATATTGGCAGGAAATTGTTTAGAGTAGGAGTCAGCAAACTTTTTCAGCAAGGGGCTGGTCTACTGTCCCTCAGACCTTGTGGGGGGGCCAGTCTATATTTTTTTTTTTGGTGGGGGAATGAACAAATTCCTATGCCCCACAAATAACCCAGAGATGCATTTTAAATAAAAGGACACATTCTACTCATGTAAAAACACGCTGATTCCTGGACTGGCCGCAGGCCGGATTGAGAAGGCGATTGGGCCGGATCCAGCCCCCCGGCCTTAGTTTGCCTACCCATGGTTTAGAGTGTCGAATGAATAATCGGTTGTGAAATTCCAATTAGCCATCAAGTAATTCTGTTGGGGTATCTGAAATCCAATGCTACGAATTAGCAAAGAGTACATGTTGGAAATGTATTAGTTGCAGCTATATCATTACAGCCTTCTCAAAAGAAACTAGAAATCGATACTAGCAAATTTACACTAATGAATGAAGTTCCTTATTGTAGACATATATGGGAGAGCAGAAAACATTTTAAATTTGTCTTTCACTGGGAAAAAAATGTCAAGCTTCTTTTATACTTCAAAACAGAATCAAGCCAGACAATAAAACGTCCTGGCACTTTTTATTAGTTTTGTAGTGGTGAAATATGTGGTGACATTCCTATGGCTCTGTGTTTTATACATTGTCCAGCAAGTGTATGTGGGGTTATGCTGTTCATAATGTGCTGTTCATAGGAATTAATTTAGAAACAAAATATGGCTATTGGTGCATATATATTTTTTATCTGGCAGAGATTTAGGAAGCTGTCTTCTAGCTAGCCAGACTATCAGCCCATCCAGTTCAGCATTGTCTACACACTGACTGGGTGCAACTCTCCAGGGTTTCAGTCTGGAGTCTTTTTCCCAGGCCTTGCTGGAGCCACTGGGAACCGAATTTGCAACTATTTGTATGCAATGCATGTGCTCTCTCAAGTGAGTTACAACCCTTCCCTGTCCAGACTTTTCCTGGGAAAGTGGATGGCAACCGCTTGTCCCCCCGCCCCCCCCGCTTCTTTGTGTCTGTCAGTTCTTCATAACGAAAGGACTTACTTGGTACCAGTTTAGGCTTGGAGCCCAAACCAGAATGTTTTGAAAATTTGAATTCTGTTTCTGCTATATTTTTCCAGGGGCAGGGCGGGGGGGGGGAATGCATGTTGTGTGTGCATAGAACAAAAAAAAAATCCACTTTGAACACTCTGTCAGAGAAAAGCTGCCATTTTAAATCTAAGCAAACAGCAGGTCACCTGCTGAGTCTGATGCTAGTCTAAAGTTTTCTGTCATTTAAAAGCCACCTTCTGACTCTGCACATGAAATCGGCAGCTTACTCAGTGAATCACAAACCTCCTTCAAGCTTTTAAATCCATCAGTCAAGCTTAGAAGGCAGTGATTTGGAGAGTCTTAGCTCTGAGACTTGAAGCCTCACTGCACAAGAGAAATAAACACAGACAATTGTGTACAGGGCTCTGGAGTTCTGAGGGACTTTCCCGCTGCCCATTTAGCAACCACGTAGAGAATTTTCTCGATCGGCAATCATATAAATATAAGAATATCCACTGTGGTGGTTTTTCTTCGCCTCCTCGCTGCTGCTCTTCCCATCACCTCAGTGGGGATTAAGTTGGGACTGAACCCAGAGCCAGGTGGGCGAAAACAGGCAGCTTGTAGTAGTTGTTGTTGCTGCTGCTACCTTCCACCACCAGTCAAGGGTGAGACTAAGCAAGTGGCAGCCATTTTAAAGGTTTAGTTCAGGCCCACATAGCTTTAGGCAATGTCATTTCAGCACCAGCTGAAGTAATTTTTAGCCCAGCCTTCCATTCCTGTCTCATATTTGCTCAACCTGTCCTTTTTTCCTGACCAAAGGTGACTACACTACGTTAGGCTCATGCACCATCCCGCACTGCACACAGAACATTGAATATCATCCAGGACCAACATGTGATGACTACACAGGTAGACTTTTTCAAGTGTCACGGTCTCTCCCATTGCACTTTGTGAAGCTTCAACAGAGATTTCATGAGGTATAATTCATGTATTGCCGTGCACATTGTAACTTAAGACATTAAAGCCAATCCACTGGGAAACCTCTATGAAATCAATCGAAGTGGATAGACCTCTTCAATGGCTTCATTTTCAGGTGGACTTGTACTAGAGAACGTCCTGTGGGCAACCATCCCCTTTCCTGCTGCCAATCCCATCATACAATTTATGGAAGAAGGTTGTAATGATGAGCTGGTTCTGTGGATCGGGTCCAAACCCTGAATCATACAAAACCGGCCATTTATTGGTTTCTGGCTTCTTGGTAATGTACCACCACCAAAACCATAATGTGTGGTGACAACCTGAGTCCTTCACAGATAGCATCACCAGTAACAAATATCACTATGCACATCATGGAGCTGAACTTGGAAAGTTACTAGGCTTCCAGGTACTGTTTCCAGTGGACTCAATGTGTAGCAAATTAACGCATGCTCCTGGTCTCAGGGACTGCGGTCTAAAAGGCCACAGTGTGGTGCCCAGTGTGGTTAGAGTGTTGGAATAATACTAGGGAGACTTGGGTTCAAATAGCCATAAAGTTCACTGGGTGCCCTTGGGCCAGTCACCCATCTCTTCGTTTGACCTACCTCATAGGTTTGTTGGGCAGATAAAATTGGCAGAGAGGATGATCAAGTTCATCAAGGGTGGGGAAGCAGTTTGTGGGCGGGTGGGGCCTCTGGGCCTCCCCACCCAGACTTGCGCAGCGGCAAAAAGGACCAGAGAAAGAGAGAATAAATGCAAGCCACACATTTCCACATTACGCCTAAGCCAAACTTTGGCTTAGTGTATTGTGTGAACCAGGTACTGGTACTGAAGCTTTTCATTCATAGTATATATATATATATATATATATATATATTTTCTAAGAGTTCACACTAAACCAAATTCAAGAACTAAGCTAAATTAACTCGAACATCACAGGAAACAGCATTTCAATAGAAACACAGATCAGGTAATAAATAGCTCTCTTTGATCATTGTTTTTTCCTAAAAAAAAATAAATCTTCCCAACCATATTTTGATTAGTTCTATTTAATATTTAACATCTGGCGAGTCACTTGGAAAGGCATATTGCTGGAAAAATAAATGTGTGCTGACTAAATACATTTATAATGCTACAAAGCTGACATGTAATTGATTTTAGTTTCCATAAAAGGATTATGTTAACTTTCCTTAATCCATATATTAGTGTTTTGTGAAGTCCAGTGCATTCGCAACAGGGAGGCTGTGTTTTATTTCTTATCAATATGTAAAAATTATAAGATTATCTTTTAGACTAAGCACCAATTACGGAGGGAAAGAGGAGGGGTGACTCCAGCTGAAAAATAAAAACTAGATGGGAAATCCTTAAATAGCACCTGGCTGTATAATTCAGCAAAGGGTCATCTGATCTATCTATTTTTATACTGGAACGATGTAAAGATATGAAACTGAGCACATTTTATTTTGTTTTAATTTTTGTACCACCTACACTGAAGGATCTGTTCTAAACTAGAGAATACACACCCTGCATTTAACATCGTTAAAATGGCCCTTTGAAAACCCCCAAAAAACTACTTCTGGAGAAATAATCAGAGAACTAGGGGGAGAATACGTCACCCTTCCCGGACCCCCATTTTGCAGCTCCAAGTCACCCAGTGGCTCCCCCCCTCTGGAGTTCCACATGCATGTTGAATACTACATTTGATTGAGGGTCAGGCTTGTGAACAGTTATTTTATCTCTTACTCAGTGCTTTTTTTTCTAGGAAAAAATGTGCCGGTACTCATACCAGCTGTAGAGCCCTGATCCAGGTTCATGCCACCACGCAGTTATATACTGTCTAATAAGTGCAGTAACATTCTTATTACATGACAAATAGGATCCAGTTTTCATTCCAACCAGTACACAAATTGTAGCAAAATATGTAGGTACTCCTGGTGAATAATCCATACATGGCCTGGAACACTGATGGTGGGGCATGACTTAAAAGGCACCCCAAACAGAAGCAACCCTATAGGCTGAGAAAAACCCAGTGTTAATAAACTGTAGGTGTTTTTAATGGGATGAGGTTTCCACCAAGTACAGTGGTACCTCGGGTTAAGAACTTAATTCATTCTGGAGCTCCGTTCTTAACCTGAAACTGTTCTTAACCTGAGGTACCACTTTAGCTAATGGGGCCTCCTGCTGCTGCTGCACCGATTTCTGTTCTCATCCTGAAGCATAGTTCTTAACCCATGGTACTACTGTATTTCTGGGTTAGTGGAGTCTATAACCTGAAGCGTCTGTAACCTGAAGCATCTGTAACCCGAGGTACTACTGTAGTTGGAAAAATTGACCCTGAAATGATAGCAAAGCCTCATGTGGAAGATTACATCTTAAGTGAGTGGTCAGTTAAATGCCTGCAGAGGTAAAAAGGACAGAAAGCATATTTTGTATGCTAATATAAACCTATTTACTGGAGAAGGTGACAAAAGCATCAATCATATCAGAAGAGGCTATTAAGGATTGTTAACTCCCCTTCAGATGAGCAATGATTTCTGTTGGGATGTAAATAAATATTCATGATAGGGACCAGTGACAGAAAATTTCGCCCAAGTTACACAACAGTAAGCTTTCTTGACCAAATCACAGGTTAATATTTTTTTTAAAAAAGCAAATGCACATCCATCGAACTCTAGAAATTGTGTCTATTTCTGCTAGGAAGGAGAGCAGGAGGTGTGTTCCACATTGCCCAATATCAATAATAATTAAAAATGTAAATGTGCAATATGCCAGTTGCACCATCCACTCGTACAGGACTTTCTCCTGTAAGGACAAATATTTTGTAGCAGTCAGCAAAGTATTTCTAAATGTCCATAAGAAGCGATCGCCAGAATATTCAACCTGTATTAATTCTTAACCGCTGAAAAGTCATTTTGGAAAGTAAGAGATACATAAATTAATTTCTCATTTATTAATAGGTTTATTTCTTATATAAGACAACCTAAACTTGGCGGGATTGCTGGGCATTGCAACTCAGATGACAAAATAAATAAATAACAAGTTGTTGTTGTTGTTTAGTCATTTAGTCATGTGCGACTCTTCGTGACCCCATGGACCAGAGCACGCCAGGCACTCCTGTCTTCCATCGCTTGGTCAAACTCATGCTGATAGCTTCGAAAACACTGTCCAAACATCTCATCCTCTGTTGTCCCCTTCTCCTTGTGCCCTCAATCTTTCCCAACATCAGGGTCTTTTCCAGGGAGTCTTCTCTTCTCATGAAGTGGCCAAAGTATTGGAGCCTCAGCTTCACGATCTGTCCTTCCAGTGACCACTCAGGGCTGATTTCCTTAAGAATGGATAGGTTTGATCTTCTTGCAGTCCATGGGACTCTCAAGAGTCTCCTCCAGCACCAGAATTCAAAAGCATCAATTCTTCGGCGATCAGCCTTCTTTATGGTCCAGCTCTCACTTCCATACATCACTACTGGGAAAACCATAGCTGTAACCATAAGGACCTTTGTTGTTTAATCCCTATTAAAGATTTCTTCCCAGGCATTATATTTACACCTTGATAGCCGCTGTTTAGAACAGAGAAAAAGTGGGGTGGTGCTTAAACTTTTCCTTGCCCTTTTCATTCTCAGTTTCAGCTCAGGTTCATTGCTAAACATAGTGAAAGGAGATTTAGATCCAACCTCTTTTGTTTAGAGAAATACATGCAATTCTTCTCACAGCTCATACAATTTTCTGTTCTTTATGGGCAGGCTTGCATCGGTTATTGAAATCAGGCAGGAAACAACCAAAGAAGAAAGAATTGTTTTACATGAATCACGTTTGTTGTTTTAATGTTTTTTCCCCGAGCAGGCTTTCATGTTACTACAGATATAAACAGTATGGCAGTTTCATACAGTATTCCAGTTTGTGAAAACATGCACATTTACCATTTCAATTTTCGTTACATTACCGAAACAGGGGCTTTGTGCTCATGCTTTTCTAAAGAAATCAGAATCAAAGCATGCTCATAATCGGTGTGATCCGACCAAAGCAAACTTGTTCCAGCCCAAGTTAATCACATTGATTTCAATGAGAAAGCAAAGCATGCAAGAATGAAGAACAGGTTGGAGTTTCCACAGAGAGTTATAGAATTTGTCACATACATACTACAGGCACCTGGAGGCTTTTCATCACATGAAGCCTCATTCCCTGCCTACTGTGTTTACTCAGTTAACACTGTCAGCCTAACTACATGTTGTGGAGGAGATATGGCTGCTAATAACATGTTTCTCTATACCCAACTACACGTACACCATTTCCCCACACCATAATGTTTCGAAAAAAGAAATGGATGCTGTGATAACATCATATTCAGTATCTACCCATTCCTCTCCTCCTTGTTGGCTACTTGCAGGGGCTGAATAAGCTGAATACAAGGGCCCCATGTGGGTTTCGTTTACTGAGATGTTACTGAAGGTCATTGCTCCCCCGTAATATATAATGCCCCCCATAATATATAGTGAGGTCCTGACTTCATGCCTCTGGAAATATAATGTAGATAATGCACAACTGACCACTCAGGTATCAAGAAATAACGTCATTTGATACAGAGACATAAAAGGGAGGAAAGCTCTTGCATGTTAAGGAAATAACCATGTTCAGTTTCAGCAGATGACTGTGAAATGGTGAGAAAATCTGATTAGGACAATCCATCCTGTTCTCCACGTAATACTGACATGGAGATTAGTTTGAATCAACATCTGGAATACACTATTCTTCATGGTGCGTGGAGTCATTGCTGCAAACAGGAACAGATTCAATGAGGTACACACACCTTCTGAATCAAATGCTGAATAGGACATCCTTTTGTTGTCCCTCACAATGATTAAAAAATATATATATCCGTTTTTTCACACTGACAAAACTTCTCCAGGAATGGTGGGGTGGAGAGGACTTTGTGATTGGCACAGAGGCTGGCCAATACCACATAGAAACTTCAGTAATTAAGCAGTATAGAAATACCTCAAATAAAAGAAAGATAAAGGTGCTATGTGCAGGTCTCTCAGCTGCAAATCAGTAGAACAAATTTCCTCTAATTGGGGGGAAATCTACATCCCCGCCCCCAACATGGCAAAGATGCATTTGCAGCAAGCACGCTCCTAAAATTACATACTTGTGTATGCACTCTTAACCTCTGAAGCTTGCATCCAATGTGGATACCTAATATTCAAAACGGATCTGCTAATTCAAAAATCTGCTAATTTGATAGCATCTTCCTGAATAATCAATGCAGGTACATATCATATCACAATGTCAGTGTTACGTTACCCACTTGTATGAACTCCCTTTGTTTCTTTCCCTAAACCCCTTCCAGTCCTTACAAGCAACTCATCCTACTACGTTTTATAAAACAAGATGGGATAATCCAGAAGGAATATTTGGGGTGTGACCAAATGTTGTTTTGTGGAGGCATTGGACTGGGCATCTAATTGCACATCTAATTACAGTACAGTACTTAAAGGTGCCACAGAACTGCTTACTGAATGTCCTATGGTCTATTCCAGTTGGAACAATAGGTCTAAAGATCTGTTTCTGCCAGTTACGTTCCCAAAACCTGTCATTTCTACCACAGCGAATATTCAATAAGCACCAAAGAGCAATATTTGCATAGATTAACATCGCAGATTCTTGCTTTTACAAATCCCACTATTGTTGCAGAATTAGTTCTCATTTCACATTTAATTGGCTGCCTGATATTCAGAAACTTACACTGTAGGAGCAGTTTTGCATATATCATATCTCTGTCATTATACTGAAATGCTCATGATCAGAGAATTCTGGCATTGCAGGACACACAGCTTAGTCCCTAACATGCCTACCAAAGGCAACAGAAATAAACAAAGGGCAATGTCTAGCACCTGCCCCTTAGGATGAAAGATGTCCCATAGAAACAAGTCATGGGATTTTCTTCCCATAACGCTAGGATGCAATCCTGCCTGATGACATTCCGTTGCCTTAGTGAGGCTTCACAAAAATGCCAAATTCAGAAACCAGAGGCCTTTCTCCTGGGCATGGTCGGCCAATTGGTGCCAAAGAAGGATAGAACTTTCTTTATGTATGCAACAACAGCAGCAAGAATACTCATCACAAAGTATTGGAAGACACAAGATCTACCCACCCGGGAAGAATGGCAGATGAAGCTGATGGACTACATGGAACTGGCAGAAATGACTGGCAGAATCCAAGACCAGGGAGAAGAGTAGGTAGAAGAAGATTGGAAGAAATTTAAAGACTATTTACAGAAACACTGTAAAATCAAGGAATGTTAGAGGGATGCTGGAATGAAGTTATGTGGTTTTAGCAATAATGTTATAAAGGGGTATGTAAAAATGGATTGTTAATAGGTGAAAATGTAAAGTTACAATATATTAAGATAAAATATTAAGATAAAAGCAAAAAGGGTAAGGACTTGCTGAAACAACTACTGAACTAGAATACAAAAAAGGGAGGTGTGAGGAGGTCAGGGAAACAAGCAAATGAAAGATAAGACATGGAAAGACTGATTTGTTTTTAATTGTTTTTTTATTTTTCTGTATTTTGTATTTTTTGGTTTTTTTATCCTTTTTTTCTATTTTTGTAATTTCTTTGAAACTTTAATAAAGATTATTCACAAAAATGCCAAATTCTTAGGCCATGTTAATTTGGGGGATGTGGCAGCGCCAGGTTTAGGGTGGTGCAGGTGATTCCCCCACACTGGACTCCGAACTGAGGGGGCAAAAAATTGAGAAGATCCATAACTGAGAATATCCATTTTGGGGCACCAAATTTTGGCCTCGCTCAGGGTGCCATATTACCAAAGACTACCAAAGGCCACCCCTGAGCGTGGGGAGAAGAATTCACACGTATGAATTCCTGAATAAACGCAAGTACTTTGCACTGCACGATTGTGCATAAATTGTTCCATGCAGCAAGGGAGAGGACTATACACAAGTCATAAGGGATGTCAGGCAATTCAGTCAAAAGGGCCTTGCTTCAAACCAATCAGGGTAGCTGGGACACAATTATAATTATTATGTACCTTCTGTGATGGAGGTTTAGAGTGGCAGCCCCACAGAGCAGGGCCTTTTCAGTGGTGCCACCATAATTATGAAATTTCTTCCTGATAGAGACCCACCAGGTTCCTTTCCATTTGCAAGAACGCTACACAAACCTTGTTTTGTTTCCTTTAAGCTTTTTATTCAGCCAAGCTGAATCAGTTTTGCTGTGGTCCATCAGCCCAAGTGATTGGGTTTGGATGGTTCTGCATTTCAAACTTTTCTTCTTGCTTTCTTGAACGCTGCCCTGTGTAAGTGCTTCAGGGCCACACAAGGCAGCTTGCAGTGAAGGAAGACAACAAGTGCTTTGTATATCCCTCTGCCAGGTGCTTCTCCTGTCTTCAGGCATCAGAATCATGGGATGTGTCATACAATCACAACGCCCTGTATCGGAAGCCAAGCATACATGGCAGCTTGGAGCTGCTTTCACTTTGGTACGTCACAAATTTTGCAGGGTTCTGCATTATATGGGTTGTTGCCACCATGTCACTAGGTGAAAACAGGAGACAGAAATGCAAGGCAACTGCTCTCCCATTTTCATGTGCATCAATTAACTACTATAAATTATCTGCTGCGGGAGAAGAGACAGGATCTCAAATGCACCCGCAGTTGCTGTAGCTATTAGAAAGTATAAACCAAGTAGTGATAAACAGTGACTATTTGTTGCTTAGATATATTTTGTAATACAGCTGGAGGGGCAGCAATGGAAGATGGATCATTTTTAATCTCAGTGCTTTGGCTACTGCCAAGACCAGATACAGCATCATATTGCAATAATTCAAAGGCCTCTCTATTAGTTTCTCTCTGCTCTCAAAAGTAAATGAAGCTGTTACAACAGGACAACATTAGAAGTGTTCTCTAATTGTCCTCCAGGCTGAGACCTAAACATATTTCACGAAAGAACAGAAAATGAGCTGGTTTTTTTCACTTAACAACATTAGTCTCTCCCCCCTTTTTCCCCTTTCTTAATCTATTACTTCTCTGTGCAACTACTGCTATTCCCCACCCCCACCCCACACCACTAGTGGTAAATAAACGGCTGTGTTCATTTCCACTTTGAAAAGTACAAAGAGCTATTAACCATCGCAGCTAATGGACCTTCCACACTCAGAGGCAGTATGTCTCCCAACACCAGCTGTTGGGAGAAGCAACTTGGGATGCTTGTCACCCTCACATCTGTTATGTGCTGAAGTTCTCACCCTGGGCCAGCAGGGGGATACTGTAGATAGTTGTGCAAATGAAGGATCAAAAGTGACGTTCAGTGATTGGATAGTTTTAGAAAGTTGCTACAGTAACGTACTGGAGCTCTATATAATCAGGCTGACTGAGCCCTTCAGTTCAGTTCTGTTCTGGCCTTTGAATAAAGAAGAGCTGTTTGAAGAATCACTGTGTCGTCTGATATGTTCACCCACAACTTAACAACATCTTGCTTGTGTGTCACTCCAACATTTTCTGTCTTCTCTTGCAAGAGCGCTTGGGCCAGTGGACAGCAGAGTTTAAAGGCTGCGCAACAAAGGAACCCAATGCAACTGTTTTCTCTCACAGAAACGTGCTGCTGGTTGTGCAATCTCTTGTGCAACAATCTTTGGTAATGTACTTGTGTTTCCCCTCAGGTGTAACAACTTTCCACCAGTGCAACCAGTGTACTAACTTGGTGCTATATTAGATACAGCCTAGAAGGCATGCAGAGATGATCCCTGAATGCAACCCAGCAAGGGTCCCCTTTCATTATTTTTAAAACATTGAGGAACTTAGGGTTCAGCTATAACAGATGGTCAGTGGTAAATGCAGGTAAGGGGGGATTTGTATTTGGGCCTCAGTATGAAGGAAGGGGTTTTAATCTGCACACACACACACAAACCAACAGCATATGTCATTTATCCATTTGAAATGCCCTCCCCAGGCTGCTGTTTGCCACACAAAAATAAAAATGATGCCACTCCTGAGTGAGGCCCTGGATTTCTCCCAAAATAAACATTTTTTGCATGCAATTTCCCCATATGTAATGGATTTTGTAAACGATGTATGTATTTTTATGCAAAGTCTTTCCCCAATATTTTTTATGCAAACGTCTTTCCCCCTAATATAATGTGCAATTTTTGTGCACATTACTTGCTTGAAGAACTGCAAAATTCGGGGAGATGTGAATTTTGAAGGAGAGAGGCACTTCGATTCACATATTGTTTCAGGAAGTGCAAATTATGCGGATCTGCATTAACCTGGAAACTGAACCAAATTTCTCCCCCGTTGCAGATCTCCCACTGTGATATCTATGTACTTTGATCACACAGTGGGAAATAAAAGAATCGAATAAATGAACACTACTGGGAGCAAAACATAGCCACCCTTGCCCAGAGGAGACTGCCTGATACAGGCAGGGCAGAATTAGCTGCCACCAGCAGAGGTTGTCTTTTCTACCTCTGCATGAGTCACTGCTCTGGATTCGCTTCCTTCCAAACAGGAGGCACACCCAAATTAGTGCCTCATGCTACACACATGGGACCTGGGCTACCCTGAGATCAGGACTGAGATGAGAGGTTGGCATTACATGCTGCCAACCCCAGAGCCCCCTAAGCCCCACTCCTCCTCCTTGATAGCCCAGATGGTTAGAGCATGATGCTGGTAACATTGAGGTTGCAGGTTCAATCCCCATATGGGACAGTTGCGTATTCCTGCTTTGCAGGCGGTTGGAGTAGATGATCCTCACTCTCCCTTCCAACTCTACAATTCTATGATTCCATGCTGCCGCTGACTTTTCACCTGCCTTCCCCAAGCACCTGAGCAATAATAAGAGCAAGGAGAACAAGCACTGCCCACCACTTCTTTTTCTCTTTCTTTCTGGGCTGTGAGCAGGACTGGACCTAGAGAAAGAGAACAAGCAAGTGGGCAGCAGTAACAGCAGTGAGGGGGTGGTGGACCAAGTCAGGGAACAGAGGCCGCTGGGGGCACCTTGCCCAACATCCCCCAAAACCAGAAATACTGGGGCAGGTAATTCTTGCTCTTTCGGATTCTAAAAGCAAACCTTTCATTTATATGAGTCTATGCTCCCAGTTAGGGGTAGCAGGTGGCGCTGTGGTCTAAACCACAGAGCCTAGGGCTTGCTGATCAGAAGGTCGGCAGATCGAATCCCCGCAACGGGGTGAGCTCCCGTTGCTCAGTCCCTGCTCCTGCCAATCTAGCAGTTTGAAAGCACGTCAAAGTACAAGTAGATAAATAGGTACCACTCTGGCGGGAAGGTACACGGCATTTCTGTGCGCTGCTCTGGTTCGCCAGAAGTGGCTTAGTCATGCTGGCCACATGACCTGGAAGCTGTACACCGGTTCCTTCGGCCAATAAAGCAAGATGAGTGCCGCAACCCCAGAGTCGGCCATGACTGGACCTAATGTTCAGGGGTCCCTTTACCTTTACCTTTATGCTCCCATTTAGGAACAGCGGGTGGCGCTGTGGTCTAAACCACAGAGCCTAAGTCTTGCTGATCAGAAGGTTGGCAGTTTGAATCCCCGCAACGGGGTGAGCTCCTGTTGCTCAGTCTCAGCTCCTGCCCACCTAGCAGTTCGAAAGCACGTCAAAGTGCAAGTAGATAAATAGGTACCGCTCTGGCGGGAAGGTAAATGGTGTTTCCGTGCACTGCTCTGGTTCTCCAGAAGTGGCTTAGAGTGAGATGAGCACGCAACCCCAGAGTCGTCCGCGACTGGACCTAACAGTCAGGGGTCCCTTTACCTTCATCTATGCTCCCAGTTAGAGGAAGGCAAAGGGACCTGCATCCAGCCAAAGTTTGGGAAACACTCCTTTAGGGATTAGTACTCATTTAAGAACTCGGGGGAAGAGGAGTCCCATTTGCATCTACAATTTTCAAAGTCATTTGCTCTTTGAAAGCGTTAAGCAGCTGAATCAGCAGGCAGGGGAGCACCTTTCCGAGGGAACAATACGGAGAAGGAGGGAGCGGCAAATCATTAAGTGTGTTAAGTGAAACAATGCTGCGTGTCCCCATCTCTCTGTTGTTTGGCCTCCTGTCCGCCTTGCAAATCTCTCCCTGTACTTCTTATCTTTGACCTTGAGAGGGCTGGAGCTTCGTTGGCACATCCTCTGAGATCAGAGATGACCTTCAGCTGATATCGCCGGGCCCTGACCTGCCTCGGCACGATCCGCTCACGTCGGGTACGTATGCTGAGCAGAGCTGGTGTGCGAGAGAGCTGCAGGGGTAAGTGAATTATTTGCAAAAATTTGAGTTGACACCTTTTATCAAATGTGGAAAGATGAAGACAAAACAGCTGCTATTGCTGTCGTAAGCAATCTGCTGGTGATTGAATAAAAGTGTCAAGAAAATGGCTGCTTGATAGCCTTTTGTTCTCTCTCATCCAGCTTGATGTTAGTTTGAGCTGTCAGTTAGAAATCACGGCAGTGTGATTTATCAATACGCTGAAATGACCTTCTGTGTCAGCTCGCAATAGAGCATGGAGAGAGCGCCCTCTAGTGAAGGCATGCTGCACTTCCACAAACAAACTCACAGCCTGATGCACTCTGCCCTTGCTCCTCTTTTAACAATGTCCTCATGACTATCGGCTCTTTTCTTCCTGTCTGTCATATCTCAGTCCTCCTTCCTCCAAGAAGCTCAAGGCAGAATGCATGGGATCCTCACTCTAACACTACATGCCTCTATTTTATCCACACATCAGCATAAAGAGAAAGATTAAGTAGCTGAGTATGTCTGATGGAGCTTTTTTCACAGGGTGTCCAGGTGGAGAAGGGGACAGGATCCTGCACCATTAATAGGTGAATAGAAAAGGGACACTTGGCAGCTATAACTTGCATAATAAGCGACACCTGCCAAAATGCCTTCTTCTGCATTAACTGTTAAAGGTGCAGAATCCCTGTCTCCTTTTGCTTCTGTCTGCCCTGTTTTTCTCTATTGTGGCGAAAACTGGGTGGGAAAGGAGCTTGCAAGGGAAAAGCGGAGGACATGGGAGTAATTTAGCACCCCTCTGCCCATCACCTATCTGCTCCAAATCACATCCCTCCTGCCTAAGCTTTGCAGCTGTTTGGCAGAAATTCGGGTCCCTGGGAAACGTGCCAGCCCAGCTTCAGAGACTGCAATTGGCGCAAGATTGTCTGGTGAGCATCAGGCCGAGCGAGAATTTGACGCAAGAACAAACGGAGCAACCACTGAGCGGATTTCCTTCCAACCCTTCATCTGCAAAAGTGGGACACCTTTTGTGAAAGACAGAGAAAGTTGTGAGCTGCAAGCTTTTTATTAAGCTCTAGTACAGGGGGTGCGAGATGAGCCTTCGAGGGTGGCAGGGCCTTTGCAAAGCCTGAGTGGTGGCCCCCCAGCTAGTGGCAGGTCAGTTTAGAGAACCTGATGCCACGCACAGGATGTTTGTATCCGTATTTTGAGTCAGGCCATCAAGCACTGAACACAAAATGACAATGAAATATCAAAAACGCAAAACACTACGGGCTCCTCCAGCTTACCTGTTCATTGAGCATTCATTCTGATTTGCTTACATGGAGGTTAGATTATATCCAGTCTTTATTGAGCATTTTTTCTGATGGGGATGTTCTATGACAATGGGCATTAATCCTGATTTGCCTGCAGGGTGTTAATGCATCTTCCCGTGAGTCATTGTTCACCTCACATTTTACAGTGCATTTCATGGTCACTTTGCCAACCACAGAATCTGATTCTTTTTCAAAATGGATTTGCTACGTTAGGGTGTTTGAGTCCATTTTAACTGCTCAAACCAAAAGTTCTGACATGTGCTTTAACCCTTACCAGAAAATAGTCACAGTCTGGAGATATTTAAATTTAAAAAGATTAAAGCAGCACCTGCCCAAATAGTAAGACAATATTGACAGTCACAGGGTGACAGCCAACGTTAGTCATTCTCAGAGTACTCATTGAAACCATTGTACATTCTATTATATTCCTTTCACATTAATGGTGTGACACAGCCATATGGACAGGGAAGGCACAATTCATATGAACATACTTTTTAAAAACAATTTTTATTTTGCACCAAAGCACTCTCACAAATTAAAGTGCTATTGGATGATTACTCCCAAAACTTAAAGAAAAAAGGTTGGAAATGTTGCAAACAGTTATAGGACAAATTTGAATCTCAGAAATTGGGTAAGTGGCTGGCTGAAATGTGCAGGCACCCCCCTTCTCCCTTTGAAAATATGAAATTTGCAATAATATTTGTTTAAACTGTACTAAAGTATACATTTAAATACTTATGTACATACAGGCTTTTGAATGTATTTTCTCTTTAAAAAAACATTTCCTAACGCCATCTATCTCAAAATAGGCACTTCTAAACATGGCTTTTCTTAATGCATGTTGACAAAACGCATGTCTTTTTGGCTAAGACCTGCGCTGCAACATTTGGAGAAGAGAAAAATCCAATGAATAAATAAGTTCCAATCTGCACATTAGTCTGGGAGGTGCAGAGCAGGTCATTTGTATCAGAATTCACAAAGATCAGATTTCTTGAGCCTATATAAACGGTCATATTTTATTTCACCAGGAGTGTATTGTTTTGCAAAGTCTGGTTTTAGATAATGCTCTGTGCACTACCCCACATTTTCTCCAGCATTGGTTTATCACATTAAAAAAGCAAAACAGCATGAAGTATGTGAGTCTCAAAATAGCCATAAGTAACTTAGGTCCCATTGTTTTCAAGAGGGTCTACTCGAAGCCATGAATTGGTCTGCATCTAACCCAAAGGATGCAGCTCCAAGTCTGGATCCAGCTCAGCATAGGAAGAATTGTATGTGTATTTAGAGCATGTGCTCCTATCATAGTTTATAACAATAGTGACTCAGTGTATGAGCTGGCCAGAAATATAGATCCTCTTGGGGAATAATTTTATGGGGGCTATACATGGAGGGGGGATAGCTGTGATTCTCCACCACCCCACTCCACCCTGCAAACTCCAAATTCAAATGATATCCCTGTGCTACATTTAGAGTCTTTTATTTTCCCTTCCGCAGGACTAACAGATCGTGGTGGAAAAATTCATGGTAGATAATCGTTCTCTGCATCTTGTAAACTGTGAAGCTGAGGCTGAGAGAGAGTAGCTTGCCTGAAATTGCCTCTTCTTGAGTAGCAGAAAAGGTGAAATTTGAACGCATAGCTTCCCGGCTCGCAGCTCTCGTTCTTAGCCGTTCAACAATAATTGCTATTATTTTGTAGAGACTGTGTTACATCCAGCAATAAAATCCAGGGCTTTGTTTACATTTCTGTCATTTCCATTGGTCTTAAAGCTATATCTTAGACTAGTGAACTTTAATGGGGTCGTCTATGCTTGAAAACCAAACCTAAGACCAACTAATCATTTTGAAGTACTCGTCAAGGTTATTATGGAAGAGAGCACAGAGTCCTGCTTCTCCCCACCCCTCGAGATCTTATCCTACAAAGGTCACTAGATAGTTTCACCAAGAATTTTCTAACTTCCTTGAGTAAATGGCATCCCACGCTCTCATTTCCCTTAGATATTAAAAGGATTTAATTAAAGGCATTTACAGTCCACTCCTATGCATGTCTACTCAGAAGTAAGTCCCACTGAAGTCAGTCCCAGGTGAGCAGGTAGAAGACTGCAAGTTAAATAAAAAAAAAATTAACTTGATAATCCAGTAAGTACTTCTTAGTAGTTTAAATGGGGAGATGGATTTAAGCTCAGTGTTCAAGGTTGCAATTTCCCCAAACTTATAGGATTGGATTTGTCACTGAAATCAGTGGGACTTAAAATGCTTTACTTTGATTGGATCAAGCCCTAATCAAATTAAATGAAATTATCCAGTGTCAGCACATAAATGATAAAACTTCTGCAGGCTGCAAACCTGAACCATCCTGCATCAGCAGTGAGGCAAAAGTCAACAAGAGACCGAGTGGGTTTTTTAAAACTATGGTGCAATCTCATAAGGATTCTTTCTCCATCACTAGGACTAGGATAAAAGGGACCAGAACCTCCAAGTGTCCCTATTTTCCAGGGATGTCCCTGATTTAGAGAAGCTGTCCCAGTTTCTGTTTTGATCCCAAAATGTCCTGCTTTTCCTTAGGATGGTCCTATTTCCCTTGGAGAAATGTTGGAGGGTATCGACCCCCGAGCCACCTGAAGGCAATCCTGTACAGTATAGGGAAGTTTTTTTAAAAAAAATGTTTAAAGTTTTATTATGTTTTTATATGTGTTGGAAGCTGCCCAGAGTGGCTGGGGCAACCCAGTAAGATGCGTGGGGTATAAACAGTAAAATTATCATTATGGGATGGGAAGTCCCTGTTTTCATCAGAGAAATGTTGGAGGATATGAGGACTGCTTCTGGTATAGAACATGAGTGTTCCACTCACTCTGCTTTCCAGCTGCATTCCTGACTGAACTGGCAGAGGTGGTCTCTGGAGCAGTTTGATTGAGCCAGAGCAATACTTTTGGGTATTTTCAACATTCTTCAATGGGGAGCTGCCCCTGAAATGGTCCCATCACGGGTCAATGCCAAGTGGGCAACCCCTGCAGAGACAAGGCCTCACCTGACCCTCATAGGATCTGAGATTACTGGGGAAGATGCTGTTTTAGGTAGTTGGGTCTCAAGCCATCTAGGGCTTTACAATGGTACCTCTGGTTAAGTACTTAATTCATTCTGGAGGTCCATTCTTAACCTGAAACTGTTCTTAACCTGAAGCACCACTTTAGCTAATGGGGCCTCCTGCTGCCACTGCACTGCCGGAGCATGATTTCTGTTCTCATCCTGAAGCAAAGTTCTTCACCTGAGGTACTATTTCTGGGTTAGTGGAGTCTGTAACCTGAAGTGTATGTAACCTGAGGTACGACTGTATATGCTAGTACTGTCATACCTTGTGTTGCTTTCCGCTCTTGTTACAGACTTTCAGCTTACAAATGCGGCAAACCCAGAACGGTTTACTTCCGGGTTCGCCACCCGCGCATGCACAGAAGCGATCTGCGCGCTTCGCGCATGCACAAAAGAGCTCAATCGTGTTGCACACATGCGCAGAAGAGGCGCTCCAATTGCGGATTTTTCGGGGTGCGAATGGCACCCCGAAATGGACTAAGTCCGCAACCAGAGGTACCACTGTACTAATAGTACCTTCACCTGGGCCCAGTATTGCAATGCTTTCAGGACTGGTGACACAATTAAAAACATGTAAAGGATTTGTATGCTTCTTTTCAGAACAAAATGTCTCCCAAAAGTGGCTTACAAAATCACTGTGACCAAACATTTAAAAATAAAACCAGCAGCATAAAAAGAACATTGTCAACCAGTACCTAATCCAGACCAACAATTGAGGCTGAACCGTTAAATCAGCATGACAGCTTAAAACAAAAGGTGGTGACAGTTTCAAACAACAACCAGAACTGGACACACTGTTTGAGGTGTGGTCTGACCAAGGCAGAATAGAGTGCGACTATTGTACTTCCCTTGATCGGGACGCTAGAGTTCTGTTGATGCAGCCTGGAATAGCATTAGCTTTTTTTGCTGCTGCATCACACTGGTGGCTCACGTTAAGCTTGTGGTCTCCCTATTGAAATTCATTTTGTTAGTTTGGTCCCAGTTCTCCAATCTGTTAAGGTCACAAGGTATGGCATGGAGAGCTGCAGAAGAAACAAAGGGGTCAACAAAAACTGGGCTGCTCAAGCGGAAGCTCTTTCCCACTAAGGCAAAAGCCACCATTGGAAACGTCCTATGTTCCAACCTGTAACATTTCTAATTAATGCTATGCAAGAGAGAAATTGCTTGCAACTCATTCGCTGTTTCCTTCCTTGCCTGCTCCTTATTTTCCAGAATATTTCTGAAGAAAGGGATGCAAACTTTATTCCTGAGAGTAATGATTTCAAGAGGTTACAGGCCTTCTCTCCCCTCCCACCTTCCCGGCAGCCTAGTATTTCATGCAGTTCCCCATTCTTCATTTGCAGGGCTACTTTTTCTGCCTTAAATCTCATGTACATCTGCGCTACAATTTCTTCATAAAAGGTCCGCGAGGCCGTTGAATAATATGTAAATTTTATGTTGTAATGAATTGGGTCCTAAGATCTTTAAAGGTCAGACACCTGATATAATACATCATGTTCTTTAATATCAAACTACAAAATAACTGTAATAAATTTTGCGGCTGCCGCCACCACACATCCTCACACGCTGTTACCCACAAGGAAGCACCAGGGGGAATATCTCATTTGTCAAAACATGCAGGGGAAACTGGCATGTGTACAAGAAACTTTGAAAGTGTGGCGAAGGTTAAGGCAGGCTCCGTTAACGTATAATGGCTGTGAATAATCTGCAAATAATATGGGGTCAGCCTTCAAGAGATGCATGGCGCTGAGGTGGAGCCAAACTACTCATCAAAAGCTACAGGGCTCCAACTTTGCAAGTAGAAAACTTAACGTTGTTTATTTACACAAAGGGAGGAAGAGTCCAAGGTAGGGAAAAAGGCAGCGGCTGCTTATGCACCAAACACTTAAAGCACATTTCCCCCTTCCCAAAGAATCATGGGAACTGTAGTGTACCCTCATGGGGCTACGATTCCCAGCACTCTTGACAGTTCCCAGAATTCTTTGGGGAAGTTATGGGCTTTAAATGCGTGCGGTGTACACAGCCAGAATCTGAGAGAGAAGTTTTGAGGCAGCAGACCTGGAGAGGATTTTTATATGCTTTATTGGTTTTAAAAGCTGTGTAACATAAGGAATCAACAGAAAGTAGAAACAAAAAGAAAAGGAAACAAACATTCATTCCATAGTTGGTGCTTGTTGTATGTAGCAATTTGTAGTTGGGTTCAACATGACCTCCGTTCCCACCATTGTGATTCCCAGATTGCATTCTTTATCTGCACACTAAGCTTTGTCTCCTCTAGGTTGTTTCAATTACATTAATTTTACAAGATTCTCCTATTACACGCAGAAAGTCAATCCAGACCTGCCAACGGATTTGTATTTTTGCAATGTTCTTTTAAATAAACTCTGTATACATCCCGCTCTCTATTGAATTTTTCATCAGTAACATCTCGGAATCTTGCTGATAATCTGGCTAGTTCTGCATATTCTCGCAATTTGTTTTGCCAGTTTAATTTGGATGGGATAGCTTCTCCTTTCCAACCCTTTGCAATTAAAATTCTGGCTGCGACTGTAGCATACATGAAAATTCTCCCGAATTTCTTTGAGATTTCATTACTCATTATTCCTAGCAGGAAGGCTTTGGGCTTCTTGGGGGAAAGAGCATTTAAACATTTTTAAAAGTTTGTTATAGATCATCTCCCAAAATTCTCTGATCGTTTTACAGTTCCACCACATGTGGATCAATGTGCCTTCTGCCTCTCTGCATTTCCAACAGGTGTTTGGCCTAAATTTTGGCCAGTTTGACTGGTGTTAAATACCACCTGGAAAGGAATGGGAGAGAACAATGGCTGCCAGAAAGGCAATTGGTTGCTGAGAGAAGGTGGTATTTGACCTCCATCGTTGGAGATGCCATCCCTCAGAAATGCCACTTGCTGGGAGATGATGAGAAGATGGCTGTTGCATTCAGGCCCTGCTTGTGGGCTTGGCATAGGCCACTGTGAGAAAAAGATGTTAGACTAGTTGGGCCATTGGTCTTCTCCAGCAGAACTCTTCCTAGGTTCTTAAGGGATGAGGCCATCCCTCCTCTTGCTTCTCCACATTAGGAGGCAGCAGCAGTGGAAACACATGGTTTCTGGGAGGATGGTTGTCCTGAAGCAGCTTGCCCCTGTGCTGAGGTGGCCATCCAGTCAGCAGCTGGGTGTTTGCACAGTGGTGGCAGCAGAACTCCGCACCACTGCTGCCGTCTTCAAAGGTGGCAAAGTAGGAATGGGATGGCCCCACCTGCTCTATTGCTACGCCTTGGTAGCCACCAGGCTTATCCAGTAGAGCTCCTCACAGACCAAGACTAGTAAGCAGAGGATTCAATCCTGTGTGGTGCTGATTCAGGGGGCTGGAAGAAGGATAAGCTTGGTGGGGAGAAGGAAAGGTCAGCTAGAAAAGCCACTCCAACTTCTCCAGTGAAGATGCAGCCACCCAGTAGGACCCTTCTTTCATTGTCACCTTCCTGCCCTATCCTTCCTGGCTGACGCACCATCCCATGCGAGTCCTGAATCTTTCTGGGCTGTCCAAACCATAGTAATCCAGGTCTGTCTCAACCCGACTCAACCGATGCCCGTTTGGATCCTCCAGATAGGCTTGATTTGGCTCAGGACTTAGCTGAAAATATATACATACCCTCTATACCTTTATTTATCTATTTAGTACATCAACTACAAAGTCTTCTCCGCTCGAGGATCGAGTACTTTTAAAATACATTAAGACTTCCAGAGTGACACCAAAGGATCAGTGAATGTCACCCCTATATTAAGATGTGGGTGTCTGAAGGTGTGTGCGTGTTGCAATAATTATTCACTCTCTCTATATATTATTTTTACAGCAAAGGAAATGATGCTGTACATGCAGGAGATTAAAGAACAAAGAAAAGAATAAATTATGTATGCAAAAGAAATTCAGACATAACCCAGATACAGGCCATTAAAAGAACTCAGCTTTGAGAGCCTCTCGTAAGTGTTTGTATTTGTATTGTTATAAAGCAGTGGCTTTCAAACTTTTCAGTTTCAAGGGAAGCTTGTTTCCACATCAATGTCTCTGCCGAGAAACCCCTTAAAAGTTGTCATGGAACCTATAGTGTCGCAAAGGATTCTGGGACATATTCAAGGTGCGCACTCAGTTTATTCAGACGCTAGCCAGGCCTGTTGGCCTTCCTGCGTGCACACATGAACTAAGAGTGAAACATAAAACTAGGCAATTAATTGATACCCCTCCCCAACACCATGTCAAGGCTGATTGTAGATGAAGCTGGTTGAATTATTCAGCATCCTGAGGTAAAAAATCTCACTGCCCCAACAATAAAAAATACAGCGATAATAAATGAGGAATTTATCAGGGTACCCCAAATCGGCTGTCTGATAGGACCAGGTCTGCTGAAAATGCCTTGAAGGTGTCCATTGTGATTTCACATTGCAAGTTGGCAGCCTCGTGTACAACGCATAACAGGGATCTAAATGGAATGTAACCAGAGAAAGGATAACTTAAGGCAGGCATAGCCAATGTGGTGCTCTACAGATTTTTTGGGGACCCTAACCCAACCTCCTAGCAGGCCCAGCCGGCATGGTCAAAGAGGTGGGTGATTGGAATTAGACTCCAACGATATCTGGGGGCACCATGTTGGCTAGACTGCTGATGCCATGGTCTTTGATGGCCACACAGCACAAAAGTGTGACAAAATGTAGCCACTGATGTGCTTTGCCATTTGAAATATGGTGACTAAAGACATTGATGATGGCAGCCATAGCTGTGGAAGAAAGCTTCCAGATTTAGCTGTGAAGTTAGGGTAGGGTTTGACAGAAATATTCTAATATCCATTATTAGAGGGAGCCATCTGTGGGTAGCAAGAGTTCACTGGATAAGTCACCAGGCTGGCGGTGGACACTGGAAACAATAATGGGATGCAAATGGTGAAGGTCAGGAGTTGGAACAGATGGACCGTAAACAAGAACAAACCTCACTTAATGGGAATGACTGTTCAAATGCGCTCTTTTTGCCACTGTAGAAAATCTCTATAGGGCAAATGCTTTCACTCCTACGTTGTTCCAAAGTGGAGCACATATACTCCTAAAATATATTTTTTTCAGCATTTAGAATTAATTTCAGTTATACGTTTATCAGTTCCTTGTTATGGTCCAGAACTTGTATTAAATTCTGTGATCCATAAAACTTTTTTTTTTTCATTTTGAATGACACATAGTTTAGTTTTTCATTTAGAGGCTATTAAAGTGTTCACAAAAGTTATGTTGGGGTGGGGAGGGGAGAAATGATTGAAAGCGCTAAAACACTGTACAGAATATAAAATCCTTTCATGGGCTTTTTATGACACATGAAACACAAGTCTTAAAGGTTTAATGTTACTGACTTTTACACAGGGCTTTTTAATTCTTGATTCCAGTTATGGTTCTGCAAATGAACTGTGACATTAAAAAAGAACCAGGCTGGAACTGCCAGCTCCATTTCTTGATGGGCCTGAACTAGTTATAAAGGATTCACACAACCTGTCCCTGCCTGTCCACCTACAAGCAGCATCAAAGCTTTGGCCTCTGCTCATTCAGTCAGGCTGAGAGGAATCATTCATTATCTCATCATGGCTGCTGCCAGCATACATGCCAAGCGGCTTCATTGAGTGCAGTCCAAAGGCTGCAAGTGTGTAGCTTTCCATGTAGTTCAGAATCAAAACATCCATGTTCCTTGTAACTCTAGTATTGTTGATGAACAAAGGATGGACTCTTTCATCCTGTGCGACAGAGGGAGAAGGGGGTTGGACTAGATGATCCTCAAGCTCCCTTCCAACTTTATGATTCTGTTATCTCTCATAAGGAACTAGTGTAGCCTCTTCACTCCCACCAAGTACCAATAATACTGGTGTTGGTGTTGACCATTAAAGCCCTAAACGACCTCGGCCCAGTATACCTGAAGGATATACCCCCCGTCTCCACCCCCATTGTTCTGCCCGGACGCTGAGGTCCAGCGCTGAGGGCCTTCTGGTGGTTCCCTCACTGCGAGAGGCATAGCTACAGGGAACCAGGCAGAGGGCCTTCTTGGTAGTGGTGCCTGCCCTGTGGAACGCCCTCCCATCAGATGTCAAGGAGATAAACTACCTGACATTCAGAAGACATCTTAAGGCAGCCCTGTTCAGGGAAGTTTTTAATGTATGACATATTAGTGTATTTTTGGTCTTTGTGGAAGCCGCCCAGAGTGGCTGGGGAAACCCAGCCAGATGGGCGGGGTACAAATAAATTATTATTATTATTATTATTATTATTATTATTATTATTCGCCCATTGTTGGGCCAGCAGGCTGTATCTCAGCAATTCCAAGTTATCTAAACATAAGCTCTTCCCTGCTTGACCTTAGGGCAGTGATGAGGAACCTGTGGCTCTCCAGAGGTCATTAGCAGGGCCGACCCAATACATTTTGGCACCTAAGGTGAACAGCAAAGTGGTGCCCCTCTCCCCACCAGGGAAGAAGGGGTGAGAGAAGAGCTACATCGGGAACCAGGGGGGAAGAAACATCTACATCAGGATCTGCTGCCCCTGTGGATTCTGCCGCCTGAGGCGATCATTTCACCTTGCCTCATGGGTAGACCGGCCCTGGCTGTTCAACTTCCTTCAACCCCAGTCACCATGGCCAAAGGTCAGGGGTTATGGGAGTTGTAGTCTGGAAAGCCAGGGGTTACATATCCAGAGGAGCAGGCTTTAATGGGACAGAAGAGAGTCTCCATTTACAGTAGGTGGACTTGTCAGGAGACAGAGCTCATTGTGACAACAGGACACTGAGTGCATCAGATGTGCCCAGGCTGGGGGGTGGAGACTGTTACACCAGGCCTCCTCTGTACCCAGCTCTGCTCACAACGTCAATAAGGATGCAATTATAGGAAGAAGCCACATTTAGGGAGGAATGTATTCTTCATGGCTTTCAAACATCGGTTCTTCTTCAACGATATCTCCTTGAAGCATTCCTATCCGCCTTTCCATATTTCAGTACACTGCCCTGATATCCAATACGTTCAAGGGCAGCAGTAGAGGAATGCTTCAAATGAATGAAAATAATTTATAGAATGCGAGCTCTAGGGGAAGGGACTGTTGCCATTTAGAGAAACTGCTATAAGCCTCTCTGAGAGATAGAGACATATCCAATAATAATAATAATAATAATAATAATAATAATAGTAATAACAACTATTCTCGTTGTATTTCACACTTGTTGGTTGTTGGGAATTTAGATCATTTTCCTTGAGTGACTGCTTTCGTTGTGAGGAAGCAGCGCATTCCCAACACTTTAATTTCAATTATCCCCCCCGCCGCCCTAACCTCCACACGTGTTTCCATTGCAGTGGAGACTGCAATGGAGACTGTGGAATGTGGCTAAATGAGTTTCATGAAGACAGTGAAGATACTGTTTTTCAGTAGGGTGAATAACTGCTTGCTTGAGTGGTCTGCTTGTTGGAGCAGTGAAGTCTCAGAGGAGATGCTCACAGAAGGTTGTAGTGTCTACTGACCAGTTTGATTTCAACGGCAAATTTAGACACGCTGTCCCTTTAAAGCACATTCAAAGCACATTCTTCCCTCAAAGAATTATGGGCACTGTAGTCCCCCCTTCACAGAATTAGAATTCCCAGCAGCAATTTAACAAATCAGTGCCCAAAATTCTCTAAGGGGAGAAATGTCCTTCAAATGGGCTTTAGATGTACATAGCCTTAAGTACATGCTTAACACTTTCATGTTAGAGTGAGTAGGCCATAAAAGTAGTCAGTGTTGGTGGACTCTACCCATTCACCAGGAATGGGAAAACTCTGGCTCTCCGGATGTTGAGCAGCGACTCCCATCACTCTATGAACTGCTCTGAGATCTTATGATGTTATTATTATTATTATTAAACAATTCCTGACCACTGGCCATGCTGGCTGGGGCTGATGGGAGTTGATTCCAACATATGGAGAACTGCATATTCTCCATCACTAACCCAAACTCAACCACCACCACCTTACCTCTGGGTCCCCAGGTGCTTTTCAGTGGCAGGTGCTAGTGCTGTTTTTAATTGGGAACCAAGCCCAGTTTCCATGCACGGTGGCCACCTGCCACCATGATATGATCTATGGGCCAGGGCGTTGTATTTTTGATAGCTTGTCCATTGCTGAAGTATGCTTGGAGTGCAAAGGAAGGACTGGTGCTGTCACTACAGTCAAAGTGTTGACAGTGGCAAAGGACTCCGCACCTGGGACTCTTTCCAGGGGAAGTCTGCAGCAGCTGCAAAGGTATATATATTAAAAAACCAAAGTCATTTTTCCTACCTGCATAAAAATGAGGGTTTTTCTCTAGTTCATAGTTCACAAAGTTCCCTCCAATACTTTTGGCTTTCCTCATATTTATGAAGAGACGTTATGTAGAAACCATGGCCCTTTTGTATTTCTGCCTTTCCTTACTTTTATGCCACACTGAAAATCCGCTAACTCAGATTAGCAGATGTTCAGTATTGCATCTGCTAACGTGACAATGATGATAACTAGGTTTGTATTTATTTATTTTTTGCGTCTGAAAGAGCTTGACCCATATTATATCTCCTAGACGGATCTGAAAGATGCTCATCTTCGCATCACCACAGAGAGAACACAAAGAAAGAAGGTGCTCCATATTAGAGGTGGAGAACTTCTTACCAGGTAGAGAACTGTTGTGGCAAGGGATTGGGAAGAAAATTGATTTAAAGCTGAATCTATCAATTTTGCACTTTACAAAGCAGCCATCCTTCGACATCCTTCGGGACGAGGGTGGCGCGGGACGCGGGCGGCGCTGTGGGTAAAACCTCGGTGCCTAGGACTTGCTGATCATAAGGTCGGCGGTTCGAATTCCCGTGGCGGGGTGAGCTCCCGTCATTCGGTCCCAGCTCCTGCCCACCTAGCAGTTTGAAAGCACCCTTAAGTGCAAGTAGATAAATAGGGACCGCTTTAAAAGCGGGAAGGTAAACGGCGTTTCCGTGTGCGGCGCTGGCGCTGGCTCGCCAGATGCAGCTTCGTCACACTGGCCATGTGACCCGGAAGTGTCTTCGGACAGTGCTGGCTCCTGGCCTCTTGAGCGAGATGAGCGCGCAACCCCAGAGTCGGTCACGACTGGCCTTCGGGCAGGGGTACCTTTACCTTTACATCTTTCGACATTCACACCTTTATAATATTTGCCATGTAGCTCTACAAATAAAGAACGTTTACAAAAATGCATATATCAGGGGGGAGTATGCATAACAATGAGAATAACACACAAAAATGCACAATACAAGGAGAACTTCTTGCAGAAATGTGTACATTGGTCAAAACTACATACCAAAATGTGTTTATTAGGAAAAAGTCATGCTCGCTGAGGAATTTTCATGAGGATTTTGTAAAATAATATTCATAAATTGTTCCAGAAATGTGGAGAACCAGATTTCAGATTGGAAAGATGAGAAGTCGAAAGAACCAAAATTGACTGATCCTTCCATCCCTAGTTGTGGCTAAGTGCATGAACTAAGTGCTTGAATTTTGGGAGAAAAGGGAGGGAAGTCTTATGAAGTCTACAAACCTAATTCATCAAACATCTCAACTTAAGCCACCTTCTACAAATAGTAGCCATTGGGACCAGTGTTTTTTTTCCTGGGGGTACTCAAGGGCACCTTTTTTTCTAGAAGAAAAGCACTGGATGAGGCCATCCAAAAAGGTAGCTCAGTTTGGACCACCTCTACCTTCCTCTTCCCCATAATTCAAGCTCTGCTTGTCAACAGTGGCATGAAGTCACCAGCTGTATCAACAGGAGAACTGAGATGGGAGAGCAAGCAGAAGGAGAAAGTCAGTAACAGAGAGAAGAGACAGTTTGAGGGAACACGCCCTCAACCAAGAGGTGACACAGCCCCGGGGAATAAGGAGTTAGAGCAAGAGGAGAGCAGGGCAGGAGAAAGCATGTTTATTTTTGTAGAAATAAAAGAAGTCAGATTTACATCCTGATGCTGAATGCATGACTACTGCGAGGAAGTGCATGGATGAGGAGTAGGAATATAAGGCAAAATCCCACTTCCTCCTTCGTTATCCTTTGAACATGTAAGATTTACATTGTAAGGGTCATCATATTGTTACCGGTCACCCCAATCCCTGCCAAACAGTGCATCGGATTCCAAGAGTTTTGCCCTCACCCAGGGTCCGTGCTCCTTTGAAGGATTGAAGATGGGGCAGAGGCTGTTATAACTTTAAGAAATATGGTTTTAGTTTGGATGGAGGGAGTCCAGATCTTACAGCATCGTCCTCTCAAGAGGGGCTTGTTCCCCACAGCGGTGTAGCACTGGGTCTAAGGCATCTCTCCCAGACTGCCTTCAGCCAGCCTGCCCAAGATGGATCTCTTTGTTCTTCCCCTTCTTCTTCCCAGCACACCTTGCCGTAGACACTCTTGTCTTGTCACCTTTCTCACACACACCCTATCACCTCGGCAACCTCTGCCTGCCCAAACCCAAGATTCCTCTTAGATGGGCCCTCAACACCTTTGGTCATGTTAGTGCCTCTATCCCAGGTGAGGCCTTGGCTTGGAAAAGAAGCTGAACTGGCCTGCAATCGTCCCTTCAATACTCCAACTAATCAAAACCCTACCATTTATTAATTTATGGGGGGGTTGGAGGGGTGTCTCCTCCCCAAACTTATAACAATATGAACACCCTCAATAGTGAGAGGATAAAACACAAAGTATAACACACCAAGGGCAAGGATGGCTGTATCATGTAACCTTCAGCTCTAAGCAGGGGGAAAATCATAACCTTTCTCCCACCTAAATTTTTAAGTTATCTCCCCACTAGTTTCTCTTCTGCGCCTGAGTGATATGTAGAACAAGTGATGTTATGATATATGGAAGGGGCTGATTGAAGAGAGAATCTTGCACTGCCATTAAACTTGCAGAATCGAACCGAGGTATTGCCAGGGACCCTATATTTAATTTTAGTGCCTTGACAAACGACCCTAATGGTCTAATGGCTGGATGCTGCTATTGCTAATGCTGTTCAAATATCTTGGCTTCAAAGTGTATCAATGACTCCTCTTAAGTATCCACTAAAGCCATAAGGTTTCAGATTACAGCCTTTAAACTCAACGGTGATCTCTAATGGGAAAGGATGGTTAAAGCAAGCAAGTGAAGTCAGCAGAAATGGCACAGACCCCGCTACGTTCTCATTGTAAAAGGGTGAGTAAATAAATTAAATTTAGTCCATAAATAACACACCTGGGATGGTAAGCAACAATGCAAATAACAATCCATTTTTTTGTAATTAAATCTAAGCTAAGCCATAATTTGGCCACACTGAGAATTAAAAGAGGGGAAAAAACCCCACATAAATACGGCCATGGGATTTGTATAGAAAATTGCCTCATAGCATTTTTGCAAAAATGAATGCATAACCAATATTGATCTTGATTTGTGCATGTTAAACTGTGGCTCCTTGGGTAAAAATATTCTCAAAGAAGTCAATAATAGGTTGTAATGCCATATGACACTAATGAAATAACACAAATGAAAATTCATTTTGTTTACTTGTCTGCTTCTTAAAAGATTGATACACGTTGTTTGTAAAAAATGAAAAAAGCCAACATACAAACACAAAAGCACACACAGACAACCCCTATCCCCCAAACTCGCCAGAACACTGTGCATACAAGGCATATTTGTAAAAGAATTCTGATTGATTTTAAAGTCACTTTAAAAAGAAATAATTGATTGCTGGAATTCTTTTCCCAAAATGCACTTCTCTAGTCAGTTGATAATTGCTGTGAATCTCAGGGAAGGAATGATACTTGATGTTTACACAGCTAGTCCTAGATCGACAAACATACAAAGCATTCTTGTAAAACCTCTACAGCCAAAGATTGCCTCAATGTACTTTTCATTGCCATGGACTCAACATTGCATAAAATCTGTTTCCCCGCAATAAATCGATACCTAGCCCATGAATCCTGGCCTTTGGAAATGTGTGTCAAGCATTCACTGACTTCACAAAACCCAACATTGCTTGCAATGGATTTTTTTTCCACCTTAATGCCCTGGGGGTTATAAGAAACAATAGTGCCAGAAGGGCTCGGAAGATGGAAGGAAGCCAAACATTCATTTCCTGACCTCTATGACATGTTTCCCTTGGGAATAGCTTTCCAAAAAAGAGCAGGATATTAGGGCTTTGCATTTAGACTCTATCCCTTGATTTCCTAAAGTGGGAATGGTCAGCTCAACAGATAATACACACTTACGAGTAGGCTCCATTCGATTTATCATTCAGAAGAGATGATACACAGAGCGATTCTTAAAGAAAACATTCGCAAGCAATGGTTTTTGTTGCAGTGCAGTCCTTTTTGAACTTTCTACCTCTATTAAACCATTTTCACATTTGACTTCTCCACCGAGGGATCCCCCAGACATCCTTTGCAGAACCAGGGCACATGGCAGAGGATTGGAAGGCATGTTCACATAGTTCATGCGGATCTCTGGGCAAAAATGGTGTATCAAAGAGAAATGCAGAATTGTGTGAAGCACATACAAATGGACATGTGCAAGGATTGATATTCCCAACACATTTTGATATCTTCATCAATGGAAAATATCCATGACTCTTCAAGAAGACTGCGACACGAGGCTGCATTCAGCTGTAATCTCGGAGGGAGGTTTTGAGATTTCAAAGTAATCTCAAAACACAATGAGAACACCAGCTGTTGTAGCTGGCTTGGTCGTGCATGGGGTTCTTAGCTTGACACTCTAACCTGGGGCAGCAAATGTACGGCCCTTCCCATTAGCAAGGATGGACAATAGCAAGGAGCTGTCAAAATGTACACTGGAGGATGATGTAGAGGTATTTAAATCTGGCACAGCTTTAAAAATCTGATCACCTGAATTAACATTTCACCCGATGGGATTCTTTGTATTTAAAAATCTGATCACCTGAATTAACATTTCACCCGATGGGATTCTTTGTATTTCGCCTTTGCCTTAACATCTCTTCTCTGTTTGTCTCAGGATTCTGCAAATTCCACTCTGGATCAGTCATGTTCATTAAACTCCCCCCGCAGTCTGTTTCATTATTTGGGCTTCTGACATTTTCCCCTTGAAACAAAGGGACAGATTGTCTGCTGCATGGGACACCTGCAGGAAGGTGCAGCGCTTACAAAGACTAGGATTGAAAAGAGTCTCCGGTGTAGGCAACAAGCAATTACTTTTGCTTGCGATAGCCGACTGTCAGATTTAAGCCTGAGACATTCCTCAGGAAGATTAGTCCAAATTATATTTTATTGCAGTAGCCTGCTCTGCTGGCCTAAACTTCATCTAGTTCTTAGTCTAATGGAATTCAATCAAGGGTATTAATACATTGTTTATGACATGTTTGGAGTACTTGCACTATCGGGCGGATTCATGAGAGGGGCTTCAAACGGTATCAGATAACAGGGAGCTGCATGCTGGATGTTCTACAGCAAAGAGGATTTTATCATCTTGTTGAACCAGTGGCAGGGCTTAAATTAAACTGTCTGAACAAAGCTTTTGCATGTCAGCCTGTTGAATGGCGAAATGAAAGAGGGACACACTTCAAAGATCAGAGAGGGGGAGAGCAAGAGAGCGCCCCAGGGCTTTGTAACTTTTCCACTGACTACAGGCCACTGAAGCAAGCACACACTTGGTTTCAGATGATCACGTTGTGTGGCAGGGCAGGTTTAATGCACCAACTTCTGCTTCCAGCTGTAGCTTTTCAAAAGAGGCAGTGCCCATTTTCCTAACTGGGCATGCAGGTTGCTTGATTTGCACTGAATTTGTACCAATGCTGGACTTAAAAATCTGTCAGCAGTAAACAACAACAAAACAAGAACAAGAACAACTTATACTCCACCCATCTGACTGGGTTGTGCCAGCTACTCTGGATGGCTTCCAACATAATAAAAGCATAGCAAAATGTCAGACATTAAAAACTGCCCAATACAGGGTTGCCATCAGATGTCTTTGGAAAGTTGTGTGGTTGTTTATCTGTCTGATACTTGATGAGAGGGTGTCCCACAGGGTGGGCACCATTACCAAGAAGGCCCTCTGTATGGTTTCCTGTAACCTTACTTCTCGCAATATGGGAACCGCCAGAAGGCCATTGGAGGTGGACCTCAGTGTCCAGGCTGAACGATGGAAGTGGAGATGCTCCTTCAGGTATACAGGGCTGAGGTTGTTGAGGACTTTAAAGGTCAGCACCAACACTTTGAATTGTGCTTGGAAACATACTGAGAGCCCATGTAGCTCTTTTAGGATCAGTGTTATATGGTCCCAGCAGCCGCTCCCAGTCACCAGTCTGGGTTAGTTGTAGTTTCTGAGTCACTTTCAAAGGTAGCCGACATAGGGCACACTGCAGTAGTCCAAGCGGGAGATAACCAGAGTATGTTCCACGCTGGCAAGACAGGGTACAGGTAGGGCCTCAGCCAGCGTACCTGATGGAGCTGGTAGATAACTGCCCTGGACACAGAACTTACCTGCACCGCCATAGACAGCTGTAATTCCAGAATGACCCCAAGGCTGCGCACCTGGTCCTTTAGGTTGTACTACTGGAGTGCTCCCCTCCGTCCAGAACCAGGAAGTTCCAAGGTAAGCCTTTCTGCAAAAATACAGTACTGGAAAGCTGTAATATTTGTTAAAAATGGTAAAGGTAAAGGGACCCCTGACCATTAGGTCCAGTCGTGACCGACTCTGGGGTTGCGGCGCTCATCTCGCTTTATTGGCCAAGGGAGCCGGCGTACAGCTTCCGGGTCATGTGGCTAGCATGACTAAGCCGCTTCTGGCGAACCAGAGCAGCGCACAGAATCGCCGTTTACCTTCCCGCCAGAGCGGTACCTATTTATCTACTTGCACTTTGACATGCTTTCAAACTGCTATGTTGGCAGGAGCAGGGACCGAGCAACAGGAGCTCACCCCATCGTGGGGATTTGAACCGCCGACCTTCTGATCAGCAAGTCCTAGGCTCTGTGGTTTAACCCACAGCACCACCCGCGTCCCTAATATTTGTTTGTAGTATCTGTTTATTTGCAAATACAAACATTGGGTAGGAGGATTCCGGGAAAGACATGGACAGTGCTGGTCTGAAAGCAACATCAGTTCTCCAAAAGCAACTGAATGGCCTTGCAGCTACTGAAAGACTATAGGGTGGGTAATGCAGAAGATCCCAGATTCAATCCCTGGCATGTCCAGCTAGGGATGAACCAAACCTCTGGAGAGCCACATGGGCAGCTGCCTATGTTCTTAAGGCCACTTCTTGCTATCCAGCACCAGCAACTGTAGACCAGGCATAGGCAAACTCAGCCCTCCAGATGTTTTGGGACTACAGCTCCCATTATCCCTAGCTAACAGGACCAGTGGTCAGGGATGATGGGAATTGTAGTCCCAAAACATCTGGAGGGCCAGGTTTGCCTATGTCTGCTGTAGACTGTTTTTCTCTTTGCTCTTGCAAGATTCAAACTGTCCCCTGTCAAATCCCCTCCCAGTAAGAACACTGGTCTCAGCCTTTGCCGCTTCCACCAGCAGGAAGAGAAGGCTGCATTCTAGTTCTAGAAACATCAACTGGTCATCTTTGGGTAGAAAAGTAGTGGAGGTGGTGCCAGAAAATTTGGTATTGTGCACACAAAGGAGACAATGGATATTTCGAAGTGGGCAAATTGTGTGCCATGTGTTAAGATCCCTGGGAGACCCCACAATATTTGTTAATGACAGGAGTCCAGGGGGGCAGGGGGGCAAGTGGAGGGGGCTGAGTTCCTTGTTTAGGGGAGAACTTGCTCCTTCTCCTCCTCTGGCATCACCCATGAAAAAGAGGGTGTTCTTACCTTTGTATGACAGAATAAGAAGTCCCGTAACAGCAACTCTTTTGTTCAGTGCATATCTTACTTAGGAACAAGATAGTACCATTTTCCTAATGTGTGCGCTCTGGCTCGGTCTTGAAATTCCGAACCAGAAACACTTCAGATATGTGGTAATTAAAATGTATAAATGTATCGCATCTAAACGAGACAATGGGTGCATTTGGACAATTGTATCTCAGCTTAATAAGATGAACGAGCCTTTTGCCCATGCACACAGTCCCTTTGTTCCTCCCTTTGCAGCCGGCCTTTAAAAGTCAGGAAGTCTCTAGTTAACTGTAGTTCTCTGTTCTGTCTGAACCAGGAGCCTATGATTATCAACTTCCAAACAAGCCAGAATCATAAACCAACTACAAGCTGTGGTTTAAGATCCTGGCCTCCTCCAAAGCTGGTAACCACAGTTTCTCAGGTTGGACGGAAACTATGGTTAATTTGATACTTTCTGGCTTACTGAGGAGGTACCATCATAGGGCTGCATGTGCCATCACATATTGGTTTACTAAGGTGAGATATGATCATCCAGACCAGGATATTGACTTAGATACCTAAGTTTTTAGAGGGTTGGACTTTGGGAAGGAACCCTTCTGTTGGGGGAAAAGCTCATAGGATCTATGTCAGCTCTCGTTAAATTAAATCTGCCACAGGCTTTTAGTGATGCTGCCTATGTTATCCTGCTCAAGTTTATTTTATCAAAACTGCTTACAAGAACAGCAAATAAACCACTATCTAGGCACAACAAAATCATCATAAAAATGAGGTTTTATTACAATGAAGTGGTATATAAATTTGATATTTCATAAATATAGTACTGGAATTCCCACATTAGCAAGCTTAACATTCATATTAACATTACCCTAAAGATATGAAATACATTCTACTTTCTTCATATGCCTTCTTTGCAGCTGCTGAAATTTTAAAGTTGCTTTTTTATTGTTTTATTGATTGTAATTGTATTTTAATGTTTTATTGTGGTAAGCCACCCAAAGAATACCATTACCGAATAGCATACAAATAATGTCAGTAAGTAAATGAATAAAAATAAAAATAAAATGTAGAGGATAGTAGAAAATATATTTTCTGCAGATCATATGGATAGAGTTTGCAAATTTTGCTTGCTTATTGCCATATCATCCATTCCTGGTTCACTTAACAGAAAACAAATGCAACTTCTTTCCCATTAAATGCTGGACAATATGTCTCCATGAACCACACTTACCTGTGCCCTCAAAAATTGCATTCTTGTCTGCTCATTTTAACAGTCAGGATTTGTGGGAGATTAGCAGCCAAACCTAACAAGTGCATATTCATGCTAGTTAGCATGAGAAGAGGCTAAGTCCACAGAGCTGTTATGCTGATTGGCAGATACTGAGACCATAGAATGACAATTGGTAGAGAGGGCTCTGTGTGATGTCATTTCCTCTGCCTCACCTGGAGAGGATGCAGCACATAGTACTTCCTGTTCCCCTCTCTCTCTTCCTTTGACCAGTGATGGATGCAGACATAGCTCCACTTGCTCCAGCTTTAAGCATGTGCCTGAAAGTGGTTATATTGTAAATATAAGTATTTTGCCTGCATAGTTTTTACTGCTGATATTGTTGTGAACCAGTGCATGATTATAAAGTAAGTGCATCTTATTTTTGAACTTACTTCTCAGATTGTTGCCTGATTGTTTGTTAAGTGGGATGAAGGAGGGAAGCTCGTTGATTTCATAACTGGACTTGCTCAAACCAAGGTTTTACAGCCTAATTCCAATGCTTTCAATTTTGCTGCCAAGCATGGGATTTTAAAAATCTGTTTAACCCACACACATGGGGTCCTGGAGGAATAAATTGCAATTACAATATATCCTCTCCTGCCCATAAAAACCCATCCCGGCTCTAGAAGATTTTCCAATGAAACCTGCTCCTCAGAGGTTGCTGAAGATTTCTTCCTATGGGGGCATAGCAACCAGGCAAAACACATAAGTAGTTTCCCCTACAGCTGGCAAAATTCTGCAATAGCTTGTTGCTGCTGTTCTGGTTGGCACAAAACATGAGCCAGAGACTGGCTAGAACAAGAGAAATCCTAGGGCAAACTTTGCTTGCCAATCCCCACATACATTTGCGAACAAACAGGTACCTTCCCTACCATATTTTTGCCTCATGTGCAATAAAGCAGCTTGGAGGTTTTTAAAAGACCAAATCCTGATGTGGGAGGCCTCTTTGCTTCAAATGAACGTACAGTGGTACCTCGGGTTACAGACGCTTCAGGTTACAGACTCCGCTAACCCAGAAATAGTACCTCGGGTTAAGAACTTTGCTTCAGGATGAGAACAGAAATCGTGCAGCGGCAGCAGGAGGCCCCATTAGCTAAAGTGGTACCTCAGGTTAAGAACAGTTTCAGGTTATGAACGGACCTCCAGAACGAATTAAGTTCTTAACCCGAGGCACCACTGTATTTCCAAGTAATATCACAGTGGGGTCTTAATACAGGTGATAAAAACAATACAAGAAAACTCTCCACACCTGGAAAGCTAAGATGTCAGAGATAAGAGTTCTAGCTCACGCCCTGATATGCTAGCTTTATGAGGTACTTTCTACCACCTTTGGTGGATGTGCCCAAGGATCAAGGTCTTCTGGGAAATGATTTATAATGAAATGAAAAAGGTGCTTAAATGCACATTTGTGAAGAAACCAGAAGCCTTCCTCCTGGGCATGGTAGGCCAATTGGTGTCAAGGAAAGATAGGACGTTTTTTATGTATGCTACAACAGCAGCAAGAGTACTTTTAGCAAAGTATTGGAAGACACAAGAACTACCCACACTGGAAGAATGGCAGACCAAGGTGATTGACTACATGGGACTGGCGGAGATGACTGGCAGAATCCGTGACCAAGGGAAAGAGACGGTGGAAGAAGACTGGAAGAAATTTAAAGTTTATCTTAAGAATTGTTGCAAAATTAATGAATGTTAAAATGTCTTGGGTAATGCAAAATAGAATTGCAGTGATAAACAATTGGATATGAGAAAAAAGATTTAAAGAAAGTGCTATAAGAAATTGAAATTAGGGGTTGCTGGAATGATTTATAACAGGGATGCAGAAAGGGGAGGTATGGGGAAGTCGCTGAAAGGTTTTAGGAAAGAAAGGTCAAGAAATTATACGTGTTTATATGTTTGTCTGTTTATGTATTGTGTTGTATTGTCTTTAATATGTGTTGAAAAACCAATAAAAAATTTATATATAAAAAAAGATATGCTAGCTTTATGCAGGAAGGGATATTTTCCATAAGAAACATCCAACCATGTGTTACTCTATATGCAATACACTGAAACAGGGTTACCCCCTCATCTGCAGTTTCGATGGAATCAGCCCAATTCTCTCACATCACAGACCTCCAAAAATGTCCATATTGCTAAATTCTTCCAGTTGCAAAATTGTAGCCAAGAATGACTGGCTACTTGCAAGACCCTTCAGGTCAGTACAAATTCCTGTTTCTACTACTCCTCAACAGACAGATTAAAAACAAAACAAAAACCCTTCACAAATTAATTAAAAGATGAATGTAATAAAAATGGGGTGGGGAGGAGAAAAAATGAGCTGATGTCTCCATTCTCCAAAAATTTTTTAGTAGAGAAGCATTAATTGCAGCTTTGGGCAAATTCTTCTTAAATACCTAAGAGCTTTCAGCATATTATAAAGCACGCTTCATATTTTAATGCAAACATCTTTCTAATTGCTTTGGTAGAAATCCAGGGGTTATTTTCCTTCCAAGTCTTATAGAAACAAATATTGCTTCCATTTCATTTGTTACATAACCCAGTCTTAATAAACATGTTTTTCATCTTCAGTTTGAAATAAGACATGAGAGATTTGAGCTAAAACTTAAGTTGACTGTAATCTGTAAGCCTGTAATGGACCTGAATTACTGGCCAGACCGGAGTTAGCCAACTTGGTGTTGTCCAGATACACATCTCCCATCAATCCTTGCCAGAAAATTTCAGAGCCCTTGATGTAATAGGTTATAGAGATTATTATTAGTGTTTCTTCAATGGACATGGCTGCCCATCAGTAACATGCTTTGTAAAAGCAGCGGCAAGCTGTGTGGTGAGGCAGAGCTGCCCTCTAGACACCAGCTTATCTGAATGGAACTGGGCCAGGGTGGTGGTGAAAAGATGGAGCTACGCACTTGTGTTGTCAGGAGCGCCACCAGCCAATCCATTGCTCCCAGAGGTGCAATTGTGCACCCTTGTCTTTCCAACTAGCTCAGCTGCCCCACCACACGTGCCACTACCATAGCAATGGGTATGCCAGTCTCAGTTCTCAGGTCAACCTCTGCCCAAGAGTATTTCTGAGAGAAAAAGGTTGAGCAAACCATATCAATGATCCAACCACGTGAATTACAAATACTTGTTTGTGGTTGCAGCAGTTAGTCTAGGGCAGGCTTCCTCAAACTCGGCCCTCCAGATGTTTTTGGCCTACAACTCCCATGATCCCTAGCTAGCAGGACCAGTGGTCAGGGATGATGGGAATTGTAGTTTAAAAACATCTGGAGGGCCCTGTTTGAAGAAGCCTGGTCTAGGGGGGTGGCTGATCTCGTTTATTTCCTTTCTTTCTTTGGTATAACTCTACCTTAGCAGCCAAAAGATGCTGAATCAGAATCAGAAGTCTTTACAGTGGTACCTCGGGTTACATACGCTTCAGGTTACAGACTCGGCTAACCTAGAAATAGTACCTCAGGTTAAGAACTTTGCTTCAGGATGAGAACAGAAATCACGCGGCAGCGGGAGGCCCCATTAGCTAAAGTAGTACCTCAGGTTAAGAACAGTTTCAGTTTAAGAACAGACCTCCAGAATGAATTAAGTTCTTAACCAGAGGTACCACTGTATTTGCAACAGCCACTAGCCATAGCAATAAAATAAATAAAATAAAATATACTGAAGATAAGGTAAAAACTTAACTATACAAAATCCATTTTGGAGGTTTACATCAATAATCAAATAATAGATCTTATTCTAATTGCCCCTGCTATTTTTTTTTTTTTGCAGTTTTTGCTGTCACCTGATCATCTTGATCTGCTAAAAGAAAGGACACAGTAGGTTGAGCGACCCGGCATGGACAATAATAGAGGGGTAATAACCTCACTCCTCAAATCTTTATAAAGAGTGCAAGCCAAAAGCACATGAGCCACTGACTCAACACTGCCATCTTCACATGGGCATAACCGTTTTCCCAGTGGAATTTTTTGAAATCAACCCTCAAGTACAGCCGAAGGGAGCATATTCAGTCTTGTGAAAGCGAAAGCGCATCTGTATTTTGGAACTGTTAAATTTTGCAAATAGGATGCCGAAGTGTCAAAATGACAAGGTGGAAAGTAATCATATCATGGACAAAATGTCTTTATTGTGACCAAATTATTCTGTCGCTCGATATCATATAGGTGTCGTCCAATTAAATTATTTGCTTTACTGAAGCCTAGTGTTAATAACTGTAGTGGTGATAAACCAGAAAAGTAAGGCTTTTGGTCAACAATTTTAGTCCAAGCGCTTTCATGGCAATCTTGCGATACTAAGGGTGGTAGACCGGTGGGGTTTAAATTTAGGCAAAGCCAATAATTAAACTGTATTTTATCTGGCCGTTCTAATGCGAAGTTTTTCAGCACAAAGACATTGAACCTCATATATGTTCAGAACTGGAAGCATTGTCTTTGGGTGTGGGAAATGGCTTTCCTTCTAGGTGTCGTAACAGCTGGCTTAAAGATGCTTCTGAAATGATCATTAATTGTCTTGATGGCTGGTGGGTGCCAGTTGCTGGACACACTTCACCTCCTTGGGAGGAGGCTGGAAGAAAGAGGTTGGCAGCTGGAATGCAGCCAGGGAAGATGGATAGCTGGATTTTGCCACTGGCTGGAAAGAAGAGAGAGCTGTGAATGCACGCTGTTGCTTTTAGGGGAACAGATGCCGCTTTAAAGACTAGCACTGCCTGCGTGCTTGCTCAGATGCTTCCGTAACAGAAGCACCAGAAGAAGTCCAGTGCTCTTCCCTTGCAAGGGAACAAACCATGGAAAAGGGTGGCATTTGGAGTTTCCTGTTGCTCAGGAACATGAGGACAAAACATGTAGGATTGTGCTCTAATGTTGATATTTTAGTTGTTTCTGGTTTGTATAGGTAAGGGTAAAGGTACCCCTGACCATTAGGTCCAGTCGTGACCGACTCTGGGGTTGTGCACTCATCTCACTCTATAGGCCGAGGGAGCCGGCGTTTGTCCACAGACAGCTTCCGGGTCGTGGCCAGCATGACAAAGCCGCTTCTGGCAAACCAGAGCAGCACACGGAAACACCGTTTACCAGAGCGGTACCTATTTATCTACTTGCACTTTGACATGCTTTCAAACTGCTAGGTTGGCAGGAGCAGGGACCGAGCAACAGGAGCTCACCCCGTCACGGGGATTCGAACTGCCAACCTTCTGATCGGCAAGTCCTAGGCTCTGTGGTTTAACCCACAGACATCCTTTAGCTTTCGCAACACAACAAACCTGAAGTTTGAAGATGTGCTGCAAAGGTGATGCTATAGACATGCGCAGAGGCTCACCTGCAAAAGGGGAGGAGGAGACAGGATGAGCCTGTAAGCGCTCAGTCTTGAGGCATCTGTACATTTGTGCATTTGTTACAGGAAGAAAGCATTGTTATGAAAGACGGCCACTGCTCTGATCAAAAGACCAGTGCCACATGCTAATTTGCTTTCAAATGTTATAAGCGCATCTACGGCAGCTTTTTATGTAAACCAGAGCCGGCAAAGACACCCGAAAAGCAGCTATCGTAATCCACCTGGGAGATGACAAAAGCATTACACGAATTAGCGTTTCGGCTGTGGCTTGAGGAAACCTTATCCTCAACCCATCCGTTTCTCATGAAAGACGAAACACAGCAGTTGCGAGAATGGCAAGCAAATTGTGATTGACCAATAATAACGAACGCAAAAGGCTATGGCAGTGATTCCCAGACTGTATGCCCAAGCCCATTACTATGCTATTAAGGGACTGAAGTGTGCCTTGGAGAATTGAGACACCATGGTGGAGGTATCCATAACTGCGTGCATTGGAGAGGGGTGCAACAATGATCCTCCCCTCCCGTTCCAGCTGTCAATATATGGCCAATTCATGGAGGAAGGATGCACTAGGATTCCCTGGTGGTAGTGTGCATTCATTTTTAATACGCACGGAAAAGGAAATGAATGAACCCCATTTGTTTCATTTGCTCTGGCTATGAAAATGGGAGTGCAAATGAATGAGTTCTGGGGGTGATGGTCGTTCATTTTTTTAAAAAAATTTAAATACAAAGTCCTGTGTTTAGTCCAGCATGCTGTTTTCAGTGGCCAAGAAGCACCTGACCACATCATTTCTCTCCCCTACCTGTGATTCCCAGCAGAGGCACACGGTCGCCGACAGTGAAAGTGGAACAGCTTATCCTCCATGGAAGCCAATCTAATCCTCTCTGAAAGCCATTCAAGTTGGTGGCCCTCAGTGCTTGCTTTTCGCACTCCTGAATTCTCCGGCATTCGGCTTCATTGGATGGTCACAAGTTTAGTGTTGTGACAGAGGGAGAAAAACTGTCCACTTTCTTCATGTCCTGCGTAATTTTAGAAATTTCTATCATGTCCCTTCGTACTCACCTTTTCTCTAAATTAAAATGCCTAAAGTGCTGCAAGCTTTCTTCACAGGGGAGCTGTTCCAACCCCTATGTTTATTTTGGCTGTCTGTTTCTGAATCTTTTTAAGTCTACAATGTCACTCTTTAAGGGGAGATGACCAGAGCTGAACACAGTATTCCAAGAGTGGTCACATCAAATATTTCTATGATGGCATTATGAAATTGGCAGTTTTATTTTCTGTCCCTTTCCTAATGTTCCCAAGCATGGAATTGCTGTTTCACAGGTGCCACACACTGGGTTGACATCTTCATCAAGTTATTCACCACGGTCTCATTTCTGTTCAGTCACTGATAGTTCAGACCATACAAACGCACACACAAACAAAAAAACTCAGGAGCATATATGTGCAATTAATATTTTTTGCCCCAGTGTGCATCACTTTACATTTGCATTGAATTACATTTGCCCATTCTGTTTGGAGAGATTTTTCTGGAGCCTCTCACAATCCCTTTCTCTTTTAATTTTACCCTAAGTAATTTGGAATCATCAGCAAACTTGCCAGCCTTGTAGCTCACCTCTAACTCCAGATCATTTATGGACAAATTATAAATCAGTTTGGCGGTCTCCTACATTCCCCCTTCACATGATAAGCCATTGCAGACTTTTCTTTAATCCACTTAAAATAAAAATAAATATTAAGTACAACAAATAAAACCATGCAGTGTTCTTCATACACTTGCAGAGGACTGCATTAGCGCAGCCCCCCGCCCCCAGCCTGGATGTCAATGTTTGGCTGCCATCTAGTGGAATACAACAGTCAACGTTTTCTGCTTGCCTATCCTTTTTTAAAAAGAAAACATTTACTGAACATAGTATTAACCTTTTCTCATCAGGTGCCTCTGTTAAAATGGGGAAGAATTAGGCAATTAATTACTAAAGTGTTTTATTTTTAAAATATAGTAATCCTTTTGAAGTGCTGTAGATGGGAATATGGGGATTTGAATCTCTCTCTCACACACACACAGCTCCTAGGCCTTGAAATTGAACTGGATGCTCAGAATGTAGAAAGACCATTCTTTGCATAATTTATCATTTATTTTCGACGTTCCGATTTTAACAAAACAAGTAATACTGCATGACCACAATACCAAGAGACAGGAAGCTCCAGATTTTGGGGTGGGATGGGGTGGAGAGCTCCTTCCAGACAATTAGCTCATCCTGCGCCACATGTTCCTCCCTGTGATAACTTCAAGGCAAGGCCAGCCACTCACATTTATTTGTTACAAACCTCTGGTCATCAGAAAAAATGTAAAGAAGTACATTTTAACATGGGCTGCCCACAAGACACAGCTGCTAAGCGGAACGTAGAGAACTTATATAGTGTATTTATCCCCATAAATGAGCGATTGATTTTCTCCCTATTATTCAAAAAGGAAACTCTCTGGAAATTTTTCAAGAAATGCACATTTCACATGCAAATTATAACATATCAGAAACTGGAAGTTGAAATAGGGGTTCAACCCTAAACATGCTTAAAAACAACTATAAATCAATCACCTGCAAAATTCTAAGTGTTATACACAAGCCCCTGCCACAGGCTCACAGTCCAACCAACATGCTACGAGAGGGAAAGGAATGGAGAGAGGAAAGGGAGATTATTTGAAAGTTAGTGGCATCTAACACAGTAGGACTTTATTTCAGGAAAAAATTTGATTTTTTTTATTACATTTTTCTCCGAGGAGCTCAGGGTGGTGCAGTTATTTGTGGGTGTTAATGTGAAAAATACCTATTTCTCTAAAAATCTAACAAGCTTGCTTCTCCATAAATTGCCGTTGCCTCTTCTGAGTTTTATCTAGTGGTGTCACTATTTAAGGGTCTTCATAAGCAGCATTTAAGGATGTGTGTGTCAAATTTCACCTGTTCTACTCCTGGGGTGGGTTGTAGATCACACCAGCAGGTCTTGACACTTTGGGTATAATGACATCTCTCTCTTTCTAAAATCATTTCCATACCTTCTTGTAGCAGGGTAAGGTGAAAATGGGATGCCAGTGTAGTTAATAATTCAAAATTTATTGTAAATAGAATTTAAAACTTTCTGAGTTTTCAGACTCAGATTTTGTTGATGAACCATTTATTGATATTAAGGGATAAAGTTGTGATTTTGAAGAAGTGGATTAGCCACACCAAAAACTCTGTTCTACTGAAGATAACTGCCAGATTCAGCGAGTGAAAGGGGATTTGTTACACTTTACAGCCAGCAAGGACTTGTTTGATGGCAATTAAATACCGCACAAAGATGCCATTTGCAAGGGGAAATAGCAGGCAAAGGATTTCCCTTCAGTTTTTAGCAGACAGCACAAACAACTAGACATGTTAATCTGAAAGTGTAGAGCCACAGGGAACAACACACAAGACATGCCTGAACAAGCATTTTCACTGCAGAATTATGAACTAAGGGTGGTATCCAATGGTGGTTTTGTACTAGTGGGAGTGGTACAGGGTGGAGCATCCATTTTCACCAACCCTCTTCCTATCTTATATTCCATATTGACCTCTATTATAGACCTCCATGATATATTCCAATTGTTCCAGAGGGTCCCCCAACCCTTGGAAGGGGCACAGGATACTGCACTAGGTAGGGAGTGCTCACCAAAAATCAGGTGCCCGTTCTTGCATAAGCAACAGCACTTTCATTAGTGCAAAGCAGCCACTGGAGTGGCTGGGGAAACCCAGCCAGATGGGCAGGGTATAAATAATAAAATTATTATTTATTCTTGTGAATACAACCTGTAGAGAGTAGCTGACGATCTTCAAACTACCCAAAAATTGTAGCTTTAGAAAATCTTAGCCAGGAGTTTGCACAACTCCCACCAAAGTGTGATAGGTCATGGTCTGGATTCACCATATCCTGGCACCTACGGACACTTGGAAATTTTTATTTTTTTAATGAATTATTGTATAAACTGACCTCTGAATGGTTACAGGCTAGCCACACCAAAGTCTGACTTAATCCCTGGTTCTTCCTTTCTTCAACTCCATGTCTCCACCACCCATTTTCTTTAGATTAATTTCTTCTTGCCACTGCCTACTTTCCAAGCACTCTTTTGACTAATCTGCAAGCAAATATCACGGTTGGAAGTGAATGGTTTTATTTCTTATAGAGCAACAGAAAGGTCATGAAGCTTTAACAATAAAGTCATGTTACTAATATAAATTCAAAGAACTGGGCTGTGAAACATCTCTTCTCGCTAAATAAAACAGTTATTTTCCTACAGCCATTTCACAACTTAAAATATAAACTTGGAGTGTAAGTGATTTCCTCCTTCATCATAGTATAAAACCCAATTACTCTATTTTAGACATCAGCATTGACTATTTCCTTGATAGTCCTTTAAATATCCAGAATACAAGCAGAATACTTAGAAAACAGAATTTTTAAAATGAACAGAGAAAAACAATGTGTAGGTAATCCTTAAGGCAAACATCTTTTATCACTAAACACATAAAACTGTTCTTGTGATGACCAAGACCGCTAGAGTTCACACATTTTCCACCCCTGATTTATGTTCAATCTTCCCATGGTCATTAAATGAACATTCCACTGTGAAACTGAAGGATCAACCTGTCCCCATAAATAAAAATGTAATTTGATATTCCCCAACTAAGTTTGATAACCTTTCCAAGGGACTTTATATAATAATATTCTATTATTGTTTGTATAGTATGTAATAACAAATAAGAAAGATGACATAATAGTAATGCATAATCCAGTCGGTCAACATTAAGCACTTTTAGTTACTATTAATTTCAGTGGGTGATGGTTAAGCATCTTCCGCTGAAATCAAGCAGTGTTTAATTTTAACCATATTGCACCACACTGCCCCAGTAAAAAGCTCCATTATATATATGAGATATATTGTTTAAATATGGATATATTTAAACAAAGCAAAGGTGCCTAATGGCAACTTTCTTCACAAGATGGCAAGTGGCTTTTAATTTAGTGAAATAACCTGAATGGAAAATATTATTTAAACCTCATGCAAAGTTTTGTGTACCTTTAAAAAAGAAAGTCAATCATACCCCACATCCAATAGTGTTTTGCAACATGAAGGTAGTATATCATATGGTTATTTTTAGTTCAGGTTCACTATTTCAGAGATAAGAAATATTTGAAAGACTTTCAATAAAATTACACCTCAGATTTGTTTTCAAAACATCATGTGCAATAAAGATACATCATTGGTAAATAAGCATATTTAACATTTTTATACACGTTTACATTATATTTCTTCCTCAGTGAAGACTTCAGAAACCAACACAACCTATAATGTCTGGAGTCCTAAACAGCACACGACCTTGAAATCATCTGTTAGCCTCCCACATCAAGCTTCGCCTCAATCCAAAGATGCTGTCCCAGAGACTCAGCTTGGCATGTTTTCAGCTGCCTAGAAAAAGTAACTTGATTTTAGCAAATTTGTGAAAAACAAAAATGAAGATTACTAACATTATGGACCTGTATCACAGCAGCTTGTAGCTGTATAAAATGTGTTGCTTTTTATTTTTCACCTGATGCTGAAAGGATGTTGATGATGGAATCGCTGTCCTGGAGCCACTGCAACTGAGCTGCCCTAAGCAGCAGGTTGTGTTTGCCAGGGTAGGTACCCTGGACTAAATCCATGAACTTCTCACTACTTCTCAGATGAACCAACGGTACTGAAAGACTGCTCTTGCAGCCTGGACACAAAGCCACCTGTGCTGAAATGACAGAAACAACAGCACTTCTTCCTAACCCATCAACCTTTTGTGATCACTGCTACTGCAGCTCTGCATAGGAGGAGTATTACCGGTGTGTCAATCTTCTGGGGGGTGGAAGAGAAATTCAAGGGGAGTCTGAACCAAGTCTTAGCACTCTTCCCTATCTACCACAGATGACAGGGTTTAGCAGGTACGTTCATCACCAGTTTACAGGTGCTTTGTCTGCAAGTGCTTGCTTCTGTTCACAAAAGCCAGGGCAAAACCTTTCTTGCTCGAAGGCTGATTATTATTTCTTTGTACATGTGTGTGGAAGGTGATTAAGTTCAGAGGGTAACTAGTTTTAAATCAATCGCTTTGTTAAACTATATCAGCAATTCTGAAAACTAAACAGGTGGAATAAGGAACAAGTGCATCCATACAAGGGTGAGATGCAGCAAGGATTCGTATTAGTAGGTAGATCTTATCAACGAGACTCTTAAGGGTAATATCTGTTTTCAGTGTTTCTGAACCCTATTCTTTCTTTCTTTCCTTCCTAAACAACATTTTATTGTACAATGTGTTCAACAATCCCACTCTTGCTCTTCCTGACAAGTCTGTATCTGGTGACTGAAGCTATCCAGTAACTCCAGCTTTGCTGTGATCAAAACTAAGGTATCAAATTGTCTATCCACAAATGCCACAGCAAAATGTGCGTAAGTGTATGGCATGCACAAATCTAATTGATTTGCAAGTAGACACATGTATTATGGAGTCTGTATTAAGGCAAAGCTATAAACTCAAAACTGCCAACTTCTAAACAAAAGAATGTCAACTGTCACAAATTTTTATTCTTCTATTTACAGATTTCTTTTGAACCTGGAACACAGGATATGCATAAATTACAGCAGTATATAGACAATTCAATCAAAATGTCAAATAAGGTATTAACATTTATTCCAGTGCTGCTTATTTTTATATTCTGTTTGTTAAACTTCTGATGGGTAGTACTTCTTCCAACAGACTTATGTTCTGAGGCACAACAGAACCTAACTTTATAAGGCTTAGGCTGCAATCCAAACATCTCCATACTGCAGATGGGGCAAGTCCACCACTATATCCCTGCTGCATGCGGCAACCATTTTGGGTGATGGTGCCGTAAGTTCAAAACAAATTTGATAATCAAATAGCTTCCCTGGCCTTAAGGTCAGTTGTCTTCCAGAACTAAAAACATATTATAAAACTGCAACTTTACACGTTTGGATGTACACCCCACTAAAATGTTGTCTGACATGTATGCAGATCAGGCTATTTAAAAGGAAATTATTTTAAATTGAACAGTACTGTAATATCTTCTCCAATTATTAAGGCCCTAATAATATTTTTTTTATTTATTGAATTTATATCCCACCTTTCCTCCTCCTACAGGAACCTATGAATTACATTCATGCTATCTGTGTGTACCGATAGAAAAAGTGAGAGAAAAAGCCTGTTCTCACATGAATGATAGCAGAAAACTACAAACTGTTTTATTTTTAAGAAGACATCATTTGATGCAGTCTCAAAGGTTAAGAAAGTTGTGGTTTTGGAAAGTAAGATAAGTATGTGCAGTGTTGGAAAGTAAAGCAGATTTCTGCAGATTTAGTGCACAGGTGTTTTTGAGTTTATGTTGTAACATTCTGAGAGCTCTGAACAGATTATTTTGGTTTTCCAAAAACTGATCATACCTTTAGGGCCTCCGTGGCTTTGCGCAGTTCCTTGATGACAGCAGACAGTGCCTCTGGATTTATTCCTTGTTCACAAAGTCGCACACAAATAGAGAGGGTTTCCATATCTAAACCAGTGTTTAGAATTCTTGATATCTCCAGCAGGACTGAAAAAATATTTTCAAATTAACATTGTACGGCTGTACTGGGCTAACAATTTCTTGTACACATAAAAATATGCTGTTTTCAATGCATGTTCATAAAGTGCGGAGCGTGATTTCACTGCCAGCAGTAAAATACCAAATATAAGAGCTATTTTTTCCTTAGTAATTTGAATTAAATTGAATTTTAATGGCATATTTTGCTGGGTTCGAGCCCCATGTTAGGCAAAAGATTTGTGCATGGCAGGGGGCTTAGACTAGATGACCCTCGCTGTCCCTTCCAACTTCTATGATTAGCCCAGTTAAGGGGGGAGGACTTAAGATTCAATCCTCTGCAGAGGTTGTGGTGGAAACCCTTAAGGCTAGCTCTGGTTCCTGGCTGAGTGTTGGGACAAGTCCGGCTTTCTGTATGATTTGTTTTCAGCGTTCTTTCTAACCGAATACGCCCTAGCTCCGGGTTGGAGTCAGGGCCGGCTCTCCCACCAGGCGGAGTGCGGCAGCTGCCTCGGGCGGCAAATTCTGGTGTGTGCGTATGTAAAGCGGCTAGAAGCATGGGGCATGGGGCCTGCCCTGCAGCAACATCTCCTCGCCCCAATCTAGCTTGCCTGGCCTATTATGGGGTGCTATGGAGGATCTCAAGCACCAAAGGAAGATTCACCCCACCAACGTGGTCAGATGGAGGGGCAGCAAAATGGCTTGGGCTGCCCCTGGTTGGAGCACTCTCTCTTTTTCTCCTCAGCCTAGTTTGTAGTGTTAATTATTATTATTATTATTATTATTATTAATAATAATAATAATAATAATAATAATACCCCACCCATCTGGCTGGGTTAATAATAATAATAATAGTAACCAGAGCCGGATTTAGGTTTGATGAGGCCCTAAGCTACTGAAGGTAATGGGGCCCTTTTTTTTTTTTGTCCAGCTGTCCTTTGTCAACAACAAATTGTCGCTGTTTTTTTGTGCTGAATATATGCTATATGGTGATTTATGGACCTAATAGGTATCTAAAGCCATTTGCACATAACAAAATATGTATTTTGTCAAAGTAATTGTTGAACTGAAATACAATTAAGAAGTATATTAATAGTGAAATAATTATTAAGCTCTAACTGTATGCAGGTTTTATTTTATTTTTTATCTTATATTTTGGAAATGTACATCCAGGGGTTTTTTTCTTTAAAAATTTTGAGGGCTCCCCAAGAGAGTGGGGCCCTAAGATTTTGCTTGTTTAGCTTATGCGTAAATCCGGCACTGATGATAATAGTCGTAGCAGTAATTAATAAATAATAAATAAATAATAATAATAATAATAGGGAGCGAGCAGGGGCGTGTGAGGGGAGGGATAAACGGTCAGCGCAGCAGAAATGACTGGCAGAATCCGTGACCAGGGAAAAGAGTCGGCAGAAGAAGAATGGAAGAAATTCAAGGACTATTTACAAAAATATTGTAATATTAATGAATGTTGAATGATGCAGGATTGAAATGAATTGGTTTCTAGCTGTAATGACACACAAGACTATGAAAAAATGGTCCCTTTTTTCTTTGTATACAACTAAGAGTTTAAGATACAATAATATAAGAGGATGGATAGAAAATAAGGGGTTTAATTGCAATGCTGGGAGATAAGGATTTGCTGGATAAACAATTCGAACTGGAATACAAGAAGGGGAGGTACGAGGAGGTCAGGGAAAGATGTTATTGGAAAATAAGCTTTGAACTTTATGTATTTTTATTATTTTTTCTTTTTAATCTTTTTTTTTGGGTGTTTGTATAAAATGGAAAATGCTAATAAATATCTTATAAAAAAAAAAAAGATAAACGGTCAGCGCAGGGCGAGACCCTCACCTTCCATGGTCTCCCTCACGGCGTTCAAGTTCGCGGCGGGATTCGCCATGATGGAGAAGGGCAAACGCCAAACAAAAGCGCCGGCTTCTCCTGGCGTCGGGTTTCCCCTTCTCCTTCTCCCTCACCTCGACGCAGACGCCGGTTCCAGAAGGAGGGGTTGGTGTGCGCGTGCGCGAACCGAAGAGGCAACGGCCGTCTCCCGCTTCAGGTGTCACCCGCCACGTCCGGGTATTGCGCCGAAGCGGCTCCTGAGCCCAGCTTGCTCGCCCAAGGCGCTCCTCTAATTCATTCATAGCCTAGCTCAGCAGATATATACGGCATATAAAAAAAACCCTATATATATTAAAGATATCTATATATAACCACACGCGCGAACATAACACACCTATATCTATACACCATATCTATATGAAACACAGATCTATAACATATATAACGGATCTAACTATATAAAACGTATAAAATATATAAGTGTATAGATATACCCCTGTTTATAATATGCATTTTTATATATGCATATATGCATATATATATGCAGATATGCTGCATATTTATATGCAGATATGCTGTGTGTGTATTATTGTGCATATTATATATACAGTACATATATAAAATTATATATGCTGTATTATAGATATCTATATATAACCACACGCACACCCTTATATATATGGGTGTGTTAAGCGTGTGTGTGTTAGGTTATATATATGATATCTATATAGACCATATTTATCTGTATAAAATACAGATATATAGCATATATAACGGATCTATCTATATAAAACATGTATAATATATATGTGTGTGTTTGTGTATATCGTATATAAAATACATATAGATATATAGATATCTATTATACCTATTATGTGTTTTTCTATACAGATATGCTATATATGTGTGTGTGTGTGTTATAGATATATAATGCTCAATATATTACGAGTGTGTATAAAAGACGAGAAAGAAATGTTTCAATGGTTCAGAGAGGACCGTTTTCAATTCAGTACCGGAAGTTTTGCTCTCTGCTACGTTCCCTTACCTCTACGGCTTTCCTTGCCTCTTTCCCGCTGCTAGTGCGAAGGAGGCCCCGCCTCGCGCGGCCTGACGGAGGGCGCCTGCGTGAGCTTGGGGCTCCGCGGCTCCATTGGCCCGCTCCCTCGCTCGCGGCCCCGCCTCCTCCTCCCCCTCCCCGCCAATGGGAGCGTCCGTCCGTTTTGAATTGAAGCCCCGCCCCCGCGTCGCTCGGCGTTCCTTTCGCCCACGCGAGCCGGTTAAACCAGGGAAGCGATTCAAATAGAGAGAGCGAGAGATGATGCTGGCGGGGGGCGGGGGGGGAGCTCCCGCTCTGAGCTGTGATTGGCTGCGCCCGCCGAGGTCTCTCGCGCTGATTGGCCGGCAGGGAAAGAGAAGTTAAAGACCTTAAGCAACTTTGGAAGAGTCGGCAGGAGGGCGAGTCCGAATGAGCGGCAGGTAAGATGCTCCTTGGGGCTTCGGAAAGGTTCTGCCTCCTCCTGGAAGGGGCTTTGCCCGCCTGGTGCCAATATGCGCCATTTAGATAGAGGTTTAATTAATTAATTAATTAATTAATTAAATTAAGGTTTAAATTAATTTAATTAATTAATTAAATCAAACCATGCTTCAATATATCCTTTTTTTGCAGAGCTGCGATCAAGGAGCTGCTCCTGCAAAAGCAGGAGGGGAATCTTATCCGTAGCCAGAGATCCGCGTTGGTTTCCCCAGCCTTTGTGCCTGCAGGCTATTTGCTTCCCAGCTAATAATAATAATAATAATAATAATAATAATAATAATAATAATAATAATTTATTATTTATACCCCGCCCATCTGGCTGAGTTTCCCCAGCCGCTCTGGGCGGCTTCCAGTCGAGTGTTAAAAACAATACGGCATTAAATACAGCTTGCCACATCTATATTGTTGCCTTCGTTACAGTGGTACCTCGGGTTACATACGCTTCAGGTTACATACAGTTCAGGTTACAGACTCCGCTAACCCAGAAATAGTGCTTCAGGTTAAGAACTTTGCTTCAGGATGAGAACAGAAATCATGCTCCGGCGGCGCAGCAGCAGCAGGAGGCCCCATTAGCTAAAGTGATGCTTCAGGTTAAGAACAGTTTCAGGTTAAGAACGGACCTGCAGAATGAATTAAGTACTTAACCCGAGGTACCACTGTATTCTGCTATATATGTTTGTGGGGTTTTGTTTTGTTTTTAATGAAAAAACTGTATAGAAATAGGGCAGTGCAGGAATTGGATCAATCAATAAATTAAATTTAACTGCTTGAGCGCGCATCTCTTGGGAGTTGTTCACATTTCAGCTGTTGAGAACTGAAGTGTTGGGATTCTTTCCTGGGGAGAGAAACAAGGAACTAGCTGCTACCCAAGCCCATTGGCGCATTGTAAAAATTCTTTCACGTTTGCCACGTTGTTGTTTTTATTTACTTATTATTGGATGTGTTCATATCCCACCTTTTTCTCCATGGAGCTCAAGGTGCCTTATGTGGTTCTTCTCACGCTCCTCATTTAAATCTCCCTCAACAATCCTGTGAGGTAGGTGCGGCTGAGAGGCTTCGACTGGCTCCTCAAGGTCACCAAGCGAGCTTCGTAGCTGAGTAGGGAATCGAACCGTGGCCTCCGAGGGTTCAGAATACTAACCATTGCACCACCACTGGCAGAACCATCACTGACCAGCTATGCTAGAATGGGACAGACACCTAGCATTATGTACTTTGTAGTTTTATATTCTGATTTTATCCTGTGAACCACCCTGAGACCTGTAGGTATAGGTATATAAATTCAAATAATAATAATAATAGCAGTCTTCCACTGCAAGCTCTGCGTATTTGGGCAAGGTGTTTCATACAAAGGGCCAAGGTAGTTGTGAACTGTGGCAGCCCTCCTAGCTTTTGTGGCAAAGCAAATTTGAAACTGGATTCCCTGCCAGCCTCTGCCTTGTGCACCTTGTGCTTCTGGGGCATCTTTGCAACTAGGGTAATAATAATAATAATAATAATAATAATAATAATAATAATAATAATAATATTTTATTTATACCCCGCCCATCTATCTGGGTTACCCCAGCCACTCTGGGCGGCCTCCAACAAAATATTAAAATACAGTAGTCTGTTAAACATTAAAAGCTTCCTTAAACAGGGCTGCCTTCGGATGTCTTCTGAAAGTCTGGTAGTTATTTTTCTCTTTGACATCTGATGGGAGGGCGTTCCACAGGGCGGGTGCCACTACTGAGGAGGCCCTCTGCCTGGTTCCCTGTAACTTGGCTTCTCGCAGCGAGGGAACCGCCAGAAGGCCCTTGGCACTGGATCTCAGTGTCCGGGTTGGCTCTTTAATGTGATTTTCCTGGAGCTGATGGGCATTGGAGGACCAACAGGTGCCCATCCCTGCCGTAAAGCACACTTGCTTTAAATCTGTAGGGTGCTGATGTGTCTAATGCAAGTACTTTCCTTGTCCGTTTCGTAGGTTCAGCTGACAGTTATGGGTGATGCAAAAGAAGTCAAGATGCAGATTACACCAGAGTCACCTGGGCAGCTCGCAGTCCAGAACCCCTTTGAAAGCCCAAGTGATTATAGCCACCTGCAGGAGCAGATTGTGTCAAGTCCAACAGTGTTTAAATCCACAATATCCTCTGTGGTAAGACTTGTGGTTTGCCACATGTTGTCGTGTGTATTCTGTTTATTTTCATGCATTTGTATGTCCGAGGTCATTCAAATCACATCTCTGATGCACACCTGACCAGTTTGCTCTTTCCCTTCAAGGTCTTGGAGGAGAGATGTTTGGGAAAAATAGACCTTGCATCTTCTGAGCTGGAATGGGGGCTGAACTGATGTCTTAACATCTAAGATTAATATTGCAGAGCTGGCTGTCATGGAAGCTAGCTCACTGTTACTGATCTTTTTGTATGGGAATCTCCATTCGGCTTCTGAGGAATCTGAGGGTTCCTCGGAATACCACTTGAAAACTACTCTAAGGGAACCTTTTGTCCAACTAGATCAGTGGTTCTCAACCTGTGGGTTCCCAGATGTTGGACTACAACTCCCATCATCCCTGAGCTCTGGCCTTGCTAGCTAGGGGTGATGGGAGTTGTAGTCCAACAAGATCTGGGTACCCACAGGTTGAGAAAGGCTGAACTAGATGTTCCTGGGGATGTATGATTGCTTCTTTATCTTGAAACAAGGAAGTTGATTGTGGCATATGTTATTGTAGTGTTTTCTTCCTTCTTTTAGACGCCTGCAAAATTTCGATGGTCTATAGATGAACTAGCTTTAATAAACCCTGTGGAAATAGACTCAGAAGACATACGACGTCAAGCACTGTATCTAAGCCAAGCCAGGTCAGTTTTCTTCTACTGCATTCAGCCAACAGAACTGATTCTCAAGTTTAATAAGTCTTTTTCCTTTGACCTGTTGAAAAGTTACAACCACATACCTGGCTTGCTACCCTGATTATTCTGTTTCTTGGAGTCGGTTTATTTATCTGCAGTAAAGTAACAGTACTGTTTTCGTTTTTTTAATTCACTTTGTAGAATAGATAAAGAGATGGAAGAAAAAAGACAAAAAGCCATTGAAGAGGTAACCATCAGTACTATCGTTTCTTGAGTTAGAGATCTTAACGATACATGGAGTATAATTTAACCTGTATGTGTACATATTTGGGGCCTGAATCCTCGTCTCCGCAGATAGTTCATCACATAGTGAAGCTGTCCCAGGAGTGTATCAGTTCTTTTTGCTGGGGTGTGCATGTGGAAAAGGTAGAACAATCACGTGGGATGTAGAGTTGGTTGAGATCACTCTTTAGCCTTTTAACCTGGGAAGGGTTTTTCCTGGTCTTATTTATTCAATAATCAATTCATTAGTCAACTGCCACATAAGGAGTCTCCAGCCAAATACAAACTTTTAAGGGCATTACATAAAATCAGAAAAAGAACAGTGCATTACAATAAAAGCTGGAGCAGTTAGAGGAGGGCCTCAGGTGAAGACTGAAAATGTGGCTTTGCTATCCTATATTGTTTGTTTGTTTTTATGGCATTTTATTGTACTTGAGAGTATGTTTTGTTGGAATATATTGCTGGCTGCTTTGGATAAATATTAATACAGTGGTACCTCGGGTTATATACGCTTCAGGTTACAGACTCCGCTAACCCAGAAATAGTACCTCGGGTTAAGAACTTTGCTTCAAAATGAGAACAGAAATTGTGCTCTGGCGGCGCGGCAGAAGCAGGAGGCCCCATTAGCTAAAGTGGTGCTGCAGGTTAAGAACAGTTTCAGGTTAAGAACAGACCTCCAGAACGAATTAAGTACTTAACCCGAGGTACTACTGTAATTATTAGTAGCACTACAATATTGCTCCATAGTTAAAACAAAGGCATCTTGCACTTAGAATGCACTTTTGGTTCTATGAACTGCCCTGAGACCTCCGGGTATAGGGCAGTATATAAATTCTAATAATAATAATAATAATAATAATAATAATAAAAAAAAAAAATAGAAAATGGCTCTATCAGAGGAAAGGGCTCTAGGCTACTCTTCTCCCTGACACAACTAAGTTTGTAAAAACAAAACACAATTATCTCATCCTGTTGTCTAGGAACTTTGCAGCACACAGTCCACCAAATAGTTTGATGTGGAAGCATCCAGAAAGAACTCTGTCACAGAATTCTAGTTGAAGGGACCCAGGGGGTCATTTAGTCCAACCCCCTGCCATGTGGGCGTTATGTGATGAGTTGTTTTGATTCACTAGTGTTTGGAGTGGGGTATATTGAACCTGTGCTAAGGTAGCTGCGCATGCATTCGCAATAAACTGGGAGGTTGTGTTAAATGTTTTTTGGTACGCAGACTTGAGTCCAACGTGAATAAGAAGGAATTGGCCTCAGTGAGCCTTCGGCTCCTGCAATCCTCTTTCCCACTTCACAACTGGGAGCGGAGGAGTCTGGAAGGTTTTGCTTCTGCTGAACTGCAGCTTATGTTACCCAGACCAAGAAACTGGTTAGCATGAAGTGTGACTTGTTTGAAACAAGCCAGCTTTAAGCCACAGTTACCAAAGCTGGCTTTATTAGCTAACCGTAGTTAAGATGAACCGCAACGTCAGGTCTAGACAACGTGGCAAGCTGCACTTGAGTCACACCCACACCATAGATGGCTTCCCCCAAAGAATCATGGGAATTGTAGTTCCTAGGGATTATAGCACGGTGAGGAGTAAACTACTCCTTTGTGCTCTAAACTGACTGTCGCCCACAATGTCATGGTAAACACATAACATTTTCCTTTTTTTAGTTCTTCACCAAAAGCGTCATTGTTCCTTCTCCTTGGACTGATCACAGTGAGAAACAGGTTTCTCAGTTTAACTCCACTCGGTGTAAGTATTGTCTCTTGTATCAAAATGGGAAAGGTTCCTGTGCAAACTGCTTAGGTCGGGGTGGGAACCCTCCGTGGCTCACCTTGGGCATGGTTTTGTGTGGCCTGCACTCTGAGATTCAAATAAAACAAGTGAATTGCGCAACACTGAACCATGTCCTGCCAGGTAACATTTGACTGGAGGAGAGACATGGAACATGACTTCTTCCTTTGATTGAAGCTGTCAGGGAGGGACTTCGGGACCAAGGATTCTCCAGCTCCACCTGTGTACTAAGCCCTCTTACTGAGAGTGCCCAAAGTCCTTGGGAGCTGATGCCTATTATGCAATTTCCCACCTGCTGGAAAAGTCTAAATGTACCAAGCTGAGCAGCTTTTTGGAACTGCCACATTGACTGATTTGAACTGCAGCCAAATGTAAAACGTGGCAGGCCAGTTTCAGTGTATTGGAAATATTGTCCCATTAGAGCAAGCATATTGGGACTTTCTTTCCTTGTGCTCCCCTAACCCCCACCACCATGGGTGAACCTGTGGAACAGATTTGCTGGCAGGAGTTGTGCAAGGAGGGAGGAGAAGACCTGTGGTGCCAAGTGGAAGTCTGTGCACTAGCAGAACTTTGTTGAAAACAGCCCATTCCTTTTCCTGCACACTTGTTCTCCCTGAATTCTTGGGATGGTGCTGGATATGTTAAATGATTCTTCTATTGTTTCTGTGTTAATGTTACCCCAGCTTTTAACTGGGAACTTGATCTCTTGCAGGTATTGATCTAAGTACTGCTTCGCCGGTTAGCAGAGAAATCACTGTGCAACCTGGGAGAAACAATGGTTTGTATGAAACGAGATGAGGAAGGGGAAACTTGCTCAGTGCAATGTGTTGTCTATTGTGCCTCAATCTAACTGCACGCAGAGCACAGCTTCTCATTCCATCCAAACCTGAGAACCTGTGATTAATATTAAACTGGCCCGTTTGGAAAAAGACAGCTTCAAACCGTAGAGTATAAAACTGGTGTGTTCCAACTACTCATATCCAAAGTTTAGGGTTCAGGCGACTTGCCAAATGGCAGTCAATAGAAAAGGAGATGAAGACGTTCAATTTCCTTGTGGTTGTGCAGGAGGTGGGGGGTGCTGTGCAGTGCTTGGCTTGCTTTCATCGGGACACATTATAGTTTGTTGTGATGTCCAAATGCAGTTATTCTTAACAAATCATGGTCATGATGTTTTGGGTGGTTTCTTTTTTCAAGCTTTGACCCTGATGACTTTGCCCTAAACATTCTGTTTGTTCTCTGCAGCTGCTTGCCAGACAGTATTATCTCTGCCTGTTGATTTTGACATAGAAAAAATACTAGGTATGTAATGTGGGGAGAACTGCTCATCTAGATCCAGTCTCTGTAGAAATGGGTACGATGGGAGTTTTCGTGAGGTGATGGTGGCAATGGTAATGCCATCATTCCCTCTGTTCCTGCTGTCTAGTCTTGGGTGCCATTGCTTATGAAGAAGGTACTGGCACACTCAGGGGAAGCCCCAGGTTTTGAGGAACTACAAAACATCTTTAGGAAATAAGAAGGGGACACACAACTCAGTGAGCTCTGAGTGTAATTCATGACCATGAAGTGCTGAGTGGTTTTGGGGAAGGGGAGACAGAAACCAGGTGAGAGGGAGAAATGAATGAAATATGGTAGAAACTATGAGCCAGAGCTCTCCATGCTGCAACACCTTTTTCATTGGTTCTAGTTGTTTATATATAGGTTGCACCCAGTGCTGGTTCTGCTTGGAGTAAAGCCACTGAAATTAATAAGCATGTTCTATTAAATTCAGTGGGTCTGATTAACACTTGGTTAGATGCAAACCATAATTTTGAACCTTCCTTGAACAGTTCATATTTCTGATCTCCATGAAATCACCACAACCATGGCGTTCTTCCTCCCCCCCCCCCCATAGCACAGAGTTCTGAGGCTGTGAGGTTATCTAGTGCCACACAGCAGGCTCACGACTGAAGGAAGAGTTGAACCAGAGACTTGTGGCAATACCTGTGCCCTGTCTCTCAGCTGTCTCTGTGGCGATGCTGCAGTGCATTGTGGGTGGGAGAGCATCTGTTGGATTCAACTGCAATCTTGTGTGTGTACTCATACCCCATGGGTTTTAAGTAGCCCTAAATGCACTCCTAAGGGCTTCAAAGGGCTGTGCTAAACCGGCTGCTGGATTTTGTAATAGCTTCTCCTTTGTGCTTCATTAGATTTACAGTGGTACATCGGGTTAGGAACTTAATTTGTTCCGGAGGTCCGTTCTTAACCTGAGGTACCACTTTAGCTAATGGGGCCGCGTGATTTCTGTTCTCATCCTGAAGCAAAGTTCTTAACCCAAGGTACTATTTCTGAGTTAGCGGTGTCTGTAACCCGAGGTACCACTGTACTTATTTAATGCTAGCTATGTAAGGAATAACAACTTGACTTGCAGCATCTGTGTGGAAATGGTTTCCTTGACAGCTGTGATTCTTGCGTTCCTCAGGTGAATATTTTAAACCAGATGAATTGGCCGACCAGTCTCAGGAAAGCTTGAGCACTTCCTCGTTGAGGAGAAAGCTTTTTTTAGACGAGAATGGAAGCCTCTCGTCGGAGAGCTTCTCCCCTTCTCCTCAGAGTCCACACAATGTCCCAGCCTCTCTTGGAGTACTGTGTTCAATAGACATCTCTCCAGTCCGCTGTAGAAGCCCTCTAAATACATCCAGCTCGGTAAGGAGTTTGCACTTGGTATCTTGCTCCTACAAGCCAGACGCTTTCAGTATGGTAGCATGCCTATGAAACAAGCATCTTGGTGGGCTGGTGCCCTTTAGATGTTGCAGAGGACAGCTCCTGGCCAGTGCTTCTGATATAGGTGCACAGGTGCTTGCTGGTGGTGGTCTTCAGCTGAGCTGTATTTAGTGTCATTGGCTGGTTGAATGCTGAGAAATGGTGGGAGGAAGTAGCTGGGGAGCCGCCAAGGGAAGAAGGCTCAGAGCCTGGGAAATGATGGTGAGATAACCATGAGTGGTCAGAAGGAGCAGACTGGGACTATATGGAACTTGTCGAACTGACCGGGAGACTCCGAGACCAGAGAGAAGAGACGGTGGAAGAAGATTGGAAGAAGTTTAAGGAATATTTGAAAAAAATATGTTAATATTTAAATCTTAGAATAGCTTTGGAAGTGGATATAGGCGGTAGGATTTGAAGGTAATGTATTTTATAAGTGATAAAATGTGAAGTTTTTTATGGTTTAAGTGTGGGGGAGGAAATATGGTTAGAACTTATGATATATGTAAACTGCTAAAGATGAAGTAAAATGAAAATCAGATAGGTGGGACTTGGGGAAGCCCACTTAAAAATGTTTAGAGAAATAAGGATATGGCAAGAATTTGTTTGTACTGTGTTTTTTTCCTGTCTGTGTTTTTTATTTGTGTTATAAAATGAATGAAAATTGTTTGAAAAACAAAACAAGGAGCAGACTGGGAGGAGGTGGTGTCAGAAGCAGAAGAGGTAACAGGACTTAGTGAGCTGGGAGAGTCTGTGACAGAGAAAGTTCAGAATTAGAGGCAGGAGCTTAAAACAGGAGAGGAGGAAGGCAGAGAGGCAGAGATGCATCAGGCTGGTGAAAAGGCATGAATATTTCTCCTCCTGCTACAAGCTTCCCCCGCCTCGGTCTCCCAGAACCAGGAGAGGCGTAAAAAGGACGGAGGAGAGATTAGTGACATACAGGCACAGTCTCAGATTGCTTTGGAAAAACCCTGGTGAAGAGGGGAGTTAGGTAGCTGTGGGGCGGCAGGGACCTTCAGTCCCGGCAGCTGCTTCGTGGGGCAAGACCTGTTGGAGATGTGTTGCCGCGCTCATTACCCCGATGCTCCTGTGCAGATCCTTTATTTTTGCTAATAAAGAGCTAGCTTCACTTCCTTTGTGTGGTTTACTGCTAGCTCGCAGTGCTTACTGTTCCTATGTGCAGGAAGGAAAAAACTAATCACTGTGGTTCATTAGGAATCCCAACAGCTTTTCCTATCCTTGCTTTCAGCTCCAGCCAGTGGTCAGGCATGGTTGACGCTGGAGCCCAGGAATATCCAGAGGGCCACAAGTTCCCTAGCCTCACATGAGAGGATTTAGTTTCTACCTTGCTGAATCAATATCACGTGGCTGTTGTATCCCTCTGGAAAACTTGTGCATCAAACTGCTTTTTGGTACACATTGTTTGGTCACACCATAGGAGAAGTCGACTTTCAGAAATTCAGGCACCAGCCATGAGTTTGGAATGTGCATAGACACACTGAGGAATTCAGTTCAGAGTGACTACAAACATTCTGTCAGAGCAAGCAATTCTGCCCCCGCCACATGCTGCTCTGGGAGTTATCTTACCCTCATCCCGAGACATTTTGGGCAGGGGTGTGGTGCTGCACTAGTCAAGAGTCCTTGCACGGGCTTCCACTAGCAGAATCAGTTTGCTGAATCGGGTCCAGTGTGTGAACCCTTGGAATCCAAATAGAATTTTGAGCAGGGATTCTCACAGCTAGGAAGAGGTCTTCTGTGTCTGCTGGAGTTTTCTAGTTCTTCCTTGTATTCTGATGAACTATGGTTCTTGCCTTATTTCTGACACACTGCTGAGTTGGAGGGCCTATTTGAATCAAGCCAGCTTGCTTGATTTTGAGCTCAAGACTTTGAAAAGAAGGGTGGTGGCCTTATTTGGTGGCAATAATTGAAAGAGCTGGGCTGTGGCATGCTAGGAATGTTTCAGATTTCACTGGTGTTTAGGCCCTTCTCTGTGTGCCTCCTCCATGAGAGATCTGGAGGGCAGACAAAATGAGAACAGGCCTTTTCTGCAGTGGCTCCATGCTTGTGGAATGCTCTCCCTAAGGAGACTCTCCAGGCACCTTCATTACATATCTTTAGGTGCCAGGCAGAAACATTCCCCTTCTCCCAGGACTTTGGCTAATGAGCCAGTCTTTGCCCATTTAAACTGGGGGGGGGGTATTCCTTTTGTTTGTTACCATGTGGTGCATTTTTGTGTTTATATATTGTAAAGAACCCTCTGCTCCTTGGATGAAGGGCAGTATAGAAATAGAAGAGAGCGAGCCATTCTAGGTGTGCAACTGTTGTTTAACCTTCTTTGGAACTTTTCTTACATGTTGAAAGGGCCAGTTTTCCTCCAGCCCAATTCAGGGAGGCTCCAGGACCTGCAGTCTGGGAAGCTTGCCGAGTCCTTCGTTTCCAGAGAGGAGTCCTGCAAATATTCCTTCTCCAGCTTTTTCCCCGATTGGCATTCAAATAAGAAAGACACCACTGTCAGGTATTTTTGCAATTTTGCTTAAGTGGTTGACCAGACTGATTTGCTGTTGCATGCTTTTAACCACTTGGGGGTGGGGGGCGCTTTGGGACAAAAGAAGTGGTGTAGAAATAAACCCTAATAATACATATGCATTTGATTGGCCCATTTCATCTTTGAACTGGAACCGAGCCAAGAAAACTTCCCTAATACAGTCCTGAGCGTCCGAAAGCTTTCCCGTTTTCCTATTATTTTTCTCTCCTAAGAAGCCTGAAATCTACAATAAGGTGGTTGCTGTTTTGTCTTTCATTTTGCATCCCAGAATATTTGTAACCCTTCCCCCCCCCCCCCGCGGTCTCCTTTAGGAATTTACTGTTTTGAAGCAGTTTTACTTATTATCTGTTCATGTTTCTCCCCCCACCTCCTTTCCCCAAATGCAGATCAAAGACAATTTACTTTTCGCTCCCCAGACATTCCTTCTGTTTCTAACTCCTGCCGACTAACTCCTGCCACGACCAGGAATTCCTACACAGAATGCTCTCCATTAAAAAGTTGTTCCCCCATGAGACTTGTGGCTCGCAGAGGAACGACATTTTATCAGAGCTCCCTCGTTTGTCTGCCTTTGGCACCTGAAAGTTTGAGCGAAGGGCAGGAGGAGGGAGCCAAGGCTTTGCCTGCAGAAACGTCCTTGCCAGCAGAATCGAAGGTCAACCTGCATCCGTTGAACGGGGATGCGTTTGCGCATAGCACCCATTTGGTGGTTGCCCGGGTGTCAATCTCACCGGACGTGCCTGAAGCCCGCAAGGAAGGGCTGACATTTCTCCACGACCCGGGCAGTTTCAAGGAAAACTATACGGTGGATATGGTTGATCCGGAGATGTTGGACGAGAACTTGGTAAAGGGATTGGCGGAGAATAGTGGCGCGCCAATGGCTGGCTTCAGTATTGAAAGTTCTTGCATGTGCATGTCGCCTCTAGCTGAAAGCAGCGCCAGTCCCTGCGAGAGCAGTAGCATGCAGGTAAGGCTACTGCCTTGATTTTTTAGGCATTCTGCGCCCTGCACACTTGGAACTGTATCTTCATACCTTGGGTCCATTGTGGTCTCTCAAATTTAGTGAGGGTGCCATCTTGGATACCGTATTTTTCGCTCTATAAGACACACTTTCCCCCCTCCAAAAATTAAGGGGAAATGTGTGTGCGTCTTATGGAGCGAATGCAGGCTCCTTGGCTTCAGCGAAAGCAACGCGAAGCTGCCTGAAGCCTTCGGAGTGCAGCGGGAACTCCCGCTGCGCTCCTTGGCTTCAGGGATAGCCGCCTGAAGCCAGGAGAGTCTTGCTCTCCTGGCTTCAGCGAAAGGAACCTGAAGCCTCCGGAGAGCAAGACTCTCCTGGCTTCAGCAGAGAGGGAGAGCTGTGCAGCGCCCCTTCAGCAAAGCGGGAGGAGAAATGGAAGGGGCTCCATTTCTCCTGCCGCTTCGCTGAAGGGGCGCTGAGCAGAGAGGGGGAGATTTATTTATTTTTCTTGTTCTCCCCCTCTAAAACAAGGTGCGTCCTATGGTCAGGTGCGTCCTATAGAGCGAAAAATACGGTATATGCTGGAAACCCTGTCTGTACGGCTAGGGGATGGGAACCCCTAGAAGGACACTGACAAACTGTAACGTGTCCAGAGGAGGGCAACCAAAATGGTCAAAGGCCTGGAAACAATGCCTTATGAGGAACGGCTAAGGGAGCTGGACATGTTTAGCCTGGAGAAGAGGAGGTTAAGGGGTGATATGATAGCCATGTTCAAATATATAAAAGGATGTCACATAGAGGAGGGAGAAAGGTTGTTTTCTGCTGCTCCAGAGAAGCGGACACGGAGCAATGGATCCAAACTACAAGAAAGAAGATTCCACCTAAACATTAGGAAGAACTTCCTGACAGTAAGAGCTGTTCGACAGTGGAATTTGCTGCCAAGGAGTGTGGTGGAGTCTCCTTCTTTGGAGGTCTTTAAGCAGAGGCTTGACAACCGTATGTCAGGAGTGCTCTGATGGTGTTTCCTGCTTGGCAGGGGGTTGGACTCAATGGCCCTTGTGGTCTCTTCCAACTCTATGATTCTATGATTCTAACCTGTGGCCCTCCAAATGTTGCTGGACTCTCAACTCCCATCAATCCCCAGCAACATCTTGAGTGCCACAGGTTCCCCATGTCCAGCCTTCCAGCAGCTGCTATTCATGCTACATCTAAATGGAAATTCCCATGTTCAGCACCAGAATACCTTTAGCCAAAGGGGGGGAGTCATTGTTTTTCATGCTCTGCTTGCGATGCTTGGAGGTGGCTGGCTAGCTGCTGAAAACAGTGCTGTTGTTATTCAGCAGAATTATTTTCAGTCATCTTTTCCCTTGGAGACTTGCTGGGATCCATGTTTCTAGATGTGTTGAAAGAGGTGTGTATGTACGCATAGGAAAATACACACATTCCCTGTAGGAAACTAGCAGCCTTGTACCTGGCGTTACTCAGGAATCCAGTCAGCCATCTTGTTTCAAAATGGAGTCCTGTTGTATCCACACATAAACAGAACCGTGTTCCTTGATCTCAGGAACCCCTCTACGCAAAAGATATGAATGAGGTGGAGAGTGTTGGTGTGTTTGTGAGGACACAAAGAAATGGGAGAGGGCACAGAGGCGGAAAACAAGCAAACTTAGGACACCAGTTCTAAAAGTTAAATTATTCTTGTAACACCCGGTTCAAGGGAGGGAGGAAGACAAAATCTGAACTGCTGGAGAACACTGCATTCTTATACCTGAAGTAGTTGTAAGGTTATGTTAAAAATACAAGCAAAATGTCTCCTTAGCTATGGCTGTATCCATAGTTTCTTGGGTGACCTTTTACAGTGGCTGTGCTGTGCTTAGGCAGAAACACTGGAGGAAATCCTTTAGCCAAGAATATTTCTCCTAGGGACGCTTCCATGTACAGTAAGCCCACAACGTTTGCACATTTAACTTGTGCACATTCAGGTTTATGTGTGTGGCTAAAAATAAAAGTGGAATTGAAAGGAGGCAAGGTTCTGGGGGAAATGACTTTGGCAATCCCACCCACCGTCAAACCCAATGTGTTTTGGCTATAAGCAGTTTTGGCTTTAGGTGCAGTCCCCGGAACGAAACCCCCACATAAGTTGCGAGCTTCCAGTACAAGAATGGACAATTTGTTGTGGCTTGTTTTGTGTGAAATGGAAGAAAACAAGCTTTCCTCTTCTTAAGCTTCCCATTTGTGGCTTGGTTTAGACCAGTAGAGGCGATGGACTTCTGTTCTGCCAAGCCATCTTGTCTTATCAGGGTGATGACAATGCTAGGTTTTTGTCTTTTGGTATGCTGTAATTTCTCCATCTTCTCGCTGCTTTTTTTCACTTCTCTTCTCTTATTTCTTTTCGCCAGGCGGACAGTGGTTACAGCACTCAGACTTGTACTAGCAGTCTGATGGACACAGCTGCGTCCGAGACGAGTTGCCGAGACAATGACACTCACGTTTGTGAGACTCGGAAGAAATTTCATGTTTACAAAACAAAGGTAAGAGTGGTATTAGCTAAAGCATCTGGTTTTGAATGTGTTTTTTGTGTAGGTTTCTGGCCCTTACGCTTCCAGAGACACGACTGCAAGCGTGTGAGAGGGGCCTCTTGAAATCTCTGAAGCCAGACCAATGGCAAAAAAAAATCTGTGCATGTCTATTTGGCAGTCCTAGAAAAGTATATGAGAATTTAACTCCCTGTGGAATATAGGATTTTTCAGCCTGAGACATCTAGTGGATTAAAAAAACTGTGAAAACTGTAATAATAATACTGCCCACCTGTGTTAGTAACATTCTTAACAGTTCTGAATTATTTTTGTTCCTCCCAGTTTTATCCTTGCAGTTTGTGTAGCTGCACTCTGCCCCCAGCACCTTCACATTCATTTTATTCAAATAATAACAATAATAAATAATAATATACCGTATTTTTCGCTCTATAGGACACACTTTTCCCCCTCCAAAAATGAAGGGGAAATGTGTGTGCGTCCTGTGGAGCGAATGCAGGCTCCTTGGCTTCAGCGATAGCAACACGAAACCTCCGAAGCACAGAGGGAGAGCTCCCCCCGCGCTCCGAATGCTTCACGTTTCTTTCGCAGGGGACTCCCGCTGCGCTCTGGGGACTTCAGGCAGCTATCCGCAAGCCTTTGGAGCGCAGCAGGAGTTCCCGCTGCGCTCCGAAGGCTTGCAGATAGCCGCCTGAAGCCTGGAGAGCAAGAGGGGTCGGTGCACACCGATCCCTCTTGCTCTCCAGGCTTCGCTTCGCTGGAGTGGCGCTGCACAGTTTCCCTCTGCGCAGCGCCCCTTCAGCGAAGCGGGAGGAGAAATGGAAGGGGCTCCGTTTCTCCTGCCACTTCGCTGAAGGGGCGCTGAGCAGAGGGGGGAGAATTTTTTTCTGTTCTCCCCCTCCTATGGTCCGGTGCATCCTATAGAGTGAAAAATGCGGTATTTATACCCCGCCCATCTGGCTGGGTTTCCCCAGCCACTCTGGGCGGCTTCCAACAAAATATTAAAATACAATAGTCTGTTAAACAGTAAAAGCTTCCCTAAACAGGGCTGCCTTCAGATGTCTTCTAAAAGTCTGGTACCATGGTACCTCGGGTTAAGAACTTAATCTGTTCCGGAGGTCTGTTCTTAACCTGAAACTGTTCTTAACCTGAAGCACCACTTTAGCTAATGGGGCTTCCTGCTGCTGCTGTGCCGCCGGAGCACGATTTCTGTTCTCATCCTGAAGCAAGTTCTTAACCAGAGGTAATATTTCTGGGTTAGCGGAGTCTGTAACCTGAAGCGTATGTAATCTGAGGTACCACAGTAGTTGTTTTTCTCTTTGACATCTGGTGGGAGGGCATTCCACAGGGTGGGTGCAACTACCGAGGAGGCCCTCTGTCTGGTTCCCTGTAACTGCTTCTCGCAGTGAGGGAACCGCCAGAAGGCCTTCGGCGTTGGACCTCAGTGTCCGGGCAGAACGATGGGGTGGAGACGCTCCTTCAGGTATACTGGAGCTGTTTCACGTGATGTGACTCTGAAGCAGCACTGAAGTTCTCCCATACTTTCCACCTTGATAAACTTCACAGAGAAGCAAAGGTCTATTGGCTTGGTCCTTAGTTAGCTGCTGCGTTTTTCCCTGATTAAACTGGTTGAAAGGGAACAGTCAGGACAGCTGCTGCTTTAAATGTTGCAGAGAGCCAATTCCTTTTGGCTTCCTGGAATAAATCTAATTGTGTGCCCTTGTATTTTCTCTCTCCTTCTCAAGCAAGGAAAAGCCACTCCTAACTTTTGGACTGAAAATGAGCCTGTTACTCAATCCAGAAACCATCTTGTAGAAATGCCGCGGTCAAAGTGATTTGCACATCCGCTTATATGCTTTCTGTGAAGCAACTGTTCACCGTGACGCTTAAGTGGGGTTTTTGAGATGCATGGGAGGAAGACTTGACTGGCACAACTGCTTTCCACTATCAGAAGGATTGTTGAGCACAGAGCATGTGAAAATGACTCCTGATAACCCTAAGGCCTGATCATACAGGCCCCTGGTAGCTGGGGTGTCGGCAGGACTGAATTGAGATGCTGCTTTGTGGCGGCTGTTCATGGTTGCCACAAGAAAAGGTTTACCACACCAGAGACATGCACATATCCTCCATGTGGAGATCCAGTTCTTGCAAAAGGCACTTCAGCAAAAAAACATACAGAATCGTGCAATGAAAAATTATAAGCGCCAACAGTAGAAATTTCCCCGCGTTGTTTGCTTGCTATGAAAATGAGTTGTAGTTGTAGATAATGATTGCATTTTTACTTTTAAAATCTTGTCAGAAGTGTATAATATCCACTATAATACAGTGCATTGTTTCCTAATGGTCATTGGGTGTTGGTTTTTTTACATATTAGTGAACACCAATTGCGTATTTTATTCTCTCCCTGCCCCCTCCAATTTTGGAATGAATTGTTAATCAAATGTAATAAAGTCTTCACACCCAGGTTGAAAGTTGTATCTGCAATTTCTGGTGCTCAGTACTGCTGCACCTGGGATAACAATCTGTTTCATAAGTTGGATCTTTAATACCTTCAATGTACCTGAGCACTGGATTTTTTGTCACCTTTGCATGCATTCCCCTCCTCTAACTTCCTTTTAGCTGTTAAGGGAAACTCGGCATGGGGAGAAAAACAAGAATGGTGCACTATTTTGGCAGTGTAAGCTCTGCACCCCTCTGATAACGTGTCAGTAGGGTTTAGCAAGAATTCACAATTAATTTTAGTACAGCTCAAAACTAGGAGCATGCGAATGTCAGTGTCGGGGAAATTCCCTTCTGCGTGGAAGGATCATGGGATTAGATGTCGTCCGGCCCCCACAAGGTCTGAGATATAGTCCGGCCCCCCACAAGGTCTGATATAGTCTGGCCCCCCCACAAGGTCTGAGGGACAGTGGACTGGCCCCCTGCTAAAAAAGTTTGCTGACCCCTGGCGTAAGTGTACTATAAAAACCAAACCAATAAAGTTCCCTGTGCCTCTTCAAAGAGGAGGTACATCTCAACGTGATTAATGGGCTCGGGCACTCCCATCGTGCTAACTAGCCTCTTGGAGTGGAGCAGGGAGGAGAGGGCAACCTCTAACTTAATGTATTCTTGAGCAGCTTTGGCAACAATAGCTTATTCAAATGTGTCAGAATTCACAGAAGGAATTTTTGAGATAAACGCAAGGCAAGAGCCACCTGTGGCCTCCATTTATTTTTTTCAATTTTGCAGAGACACAAGATGGAGATAGGGACAAACATTTAACTGAACCTAGTGCAGAACTCTGAATGTAGACAACAATTTTTGCTTTTAAAAGAACTTTACCAGCTCATGGCCCTGTTGTCTGATAAAGATGTACAGTGGTACCTTGGGTTAAGTACTTAATTCGTTCCAGAGGTCCATACTTAATCTGAAACTGTTCTTAACCTGAAGCACCACTTTAGCTAATGGGGCCTCCAGCTGCTGCCATGCTGCCGGAGCATAATTTCTGTTCTCATCCTGAAGCAAAGTTCTTAACCTGAAGCACTATTTTTGGATTAGCAGAGTCTAACCTGATGCGTATGTAACCCGAGGTACCACTGTACACTCAAATGGATTAGAATCTCAGCAGTAAGTGCTCTACTGACATCCAACATTAAATTCTCCTATTCAGTAGATTTTTATTTCTATTCCTTCTCAGACTAACGCCCCAATTTTACATATTCTTTTTAAATCGTTCTCTAACATGCTTGATCTAAGGTTCCATTTCCTAGTTCTAAATTAGGTTCCTTCCATTTACTGTTCTTCTTCTGCAACCACACTTGTAAACACTTTTAGCAGAATTCGATAAGTATCTGTCACTGGCAAACGCCTTGCAGTTTTTTCCTCCTGTGGCACAGCCTTCTCCATAACATACTCGCTTCTATGTGCAGGAAGTTTCTGTTTGACTGCTACATTTATGAAGGGAGCCACCTAGCTATAGGCTATGCAAGCCAGATACAAGTTTTACCATCTCCAGTCCTCTTTATGAGTTCTGCCTTAGCAAATGGAAGAAATATGCACTGCTTCCTGAACCATCCCTCTGTGATAATAGAGCAGCTCCCCTAATCACTGCTAGAAGTTTAAATCAATTCTGAAGAGACCTCTACATTTTCCCAACTTACAGGAAATACCAAGGTATGTAATTCAGAGGCAGTATTTAAAATGTGGACAAGTGATGTAGCAGGATATCCCTCAGCAAACATTTTTCCCAAAATAAATACTATATGCACTTGAGGTTCAAAAGATGGTTCATTACTTCCTCTTTTAATTATTATTTTTTTGTACATGAACAGTTTTAGCAAATGTTATTTTCAAAAGTCTGAAACACCACAGCACATATAGACAATTCTAAATCAGGAACTTGTAAAGGTATTCTTTACTTTGCTGCTTCTGTAGAATCACCTAAATATGTCCAGAAGCTTAGCTTCGTTTTTTAAGTGGTGCTTTTAAATACAATACATGAACAGGAACATATAAAAATAAAAGTTTAAATGACACAAAGTTATTTAAAAGTGGCTTGTAAATGTATATAAAATACCATTTGTCTTAAACATCCAATATGATGTAAAATTAACTATTTATTTTTGGCTAAATGAAGCTATTTTCCCAATTTTGTCTTCTTTTTCTCTGGTTCATTCTTGCCGCTCAGTTGCTTGGCCTGGCTTGGAATACTAATGCCTTGTACCTGACAGAAAAGGAAACGGTTAACAACGTTTACTGCTTGTGAAAAGCACTAGCCATTCCCTGCTAGTGTAGGACTTTTAGCTGTGCAATGGAACGACTTTTGTTTTGCACACCTGCAAAATGTGTTCTGGGGTTTCTCCAAGCCTCTGGAGCAGATTTAGGGGGCATCAAAGTGGAGAAGTTACATGGCACAGTGAAAAGTAGTCGTGCTTGCAGAACTGTTTAGCTGAATGCCAGCCTAATGCTATCAGTTTTTAAAATAAAATAGTCTTGTCACCCGGCTTCACAACATGTATATTCTAAAACCCTAAACAGAGGTGTACTTTGAGAGTTGCTGTAGGATAGTTCACAATTCAGTGAAGAAAAACTAGACAACAGTTTCCCATTCCTCCCCACCACACGCACACTCGAGAGCAGAGCGGTCCAATATGTGGTCCTCAAGGACTTTTTTGTTGGCCCTTGGCCCCCCCCCTCCTGCTGTCTTCACAAAGCTGGGGGAGACACTGGTCTTTGGGAAGGAGTCATGAGGGCTCCGTCAGGATCCTAGAGTCCTCCATCCTCCTTCCCAAAGCTTGCCCCCCCCTCCCTGCCCGACAAGGCAGTGTGCATCCCATGGGTTCAGTGTTGAAGTACTCTTGCAGCCCACTTGGTTTGAAAAGTTGGACCGCCTTCTTCTAGTGAACAGTAAACAGAACCCATGATACAGATAGGAACTGGCTTGATTCTTAATGGGAGACACAAGAGACTGGCAGTAAGTTTTCACACACACCCCCCAGTACACCTTTTTCCTATGGGAAAAAGTAATGAACAACACTATATCCACTTAACTGATATAGTGGTCCTTTACTTATTTCACCTATTTCCACTTATACTAAAGAAAGCAAAGTGCTGTTGCACAGAGATAAAATTGTGTGGCCTCATCTGACCCTTATCAACAGGTCTTTTTATATAGGAGTCCAATGTGGTTTTTTTTCTATGCAGATACATCCTATACCTTCAAGCGGCCATTTGAATATACAAATCCTTGCTACTTATGTATGAGCCAGCACTTTGCTGGTGAGTGAAGCTGCAGCAGCTGGATTTAAATCACACTGAACCACCACCTGTGCTTTTCCTAAGCCCCCTTTTAATTCCAGTGGGAACTTAGTTCCTTCCCACCAGGTCAAAATAATAAAAGGCAGCTTGTGCCACACTTCCTCCATGCCAACCCATTTAAGAAAAGTAATAGATAACATATTCCTAGGTGTTTTGGTCCAAGAAGGAACCTCCAAATCTGTCTCAAAGTTTGCTTTCAGATCTACTTCAGACCAATATGCAATGCTTTGACTTCTCCTTGTCACTCACTGCTTTCAGCTACTACGCCAGTAACCTACCTTGGGCTCCACCAGGGCCATACGGATTTTCTGGTGCTGAATATTGGAAGCATCTAACATGATATTCACTATAACCTTGTCAAACGTATAGAAAGGCGTGCCTTCTACAGTGAGAGAGGGAATCTAAGAAAAGAACATATTTTTTCCCCTAGTTCAATACAGAATTGATACACTGAAGGATAATAAATAGTAATAACATTTAAAGTATTTAAAGCATAACATTTGAAGTATTTAAAGCTTTGGCTTTCAGGAAATATGCAAACTATACCAAGCCCCTAAGGAAAGCAACAGCTGCATATAAGTAATTTGCACTTCTAACAGAGTTGTCTATCTACATTCCTTCAATCAGCTTAACAAAGCATGCATAAAATGAAACACACACAAATAGCATGCACACAGCCCTGAAACCAGTTTCCTTTGTGACATATCTAATGCTAAACTTACAAAAACACACATTAACCTTAGTAAGTTTGAAATGCTTCTTAGTGGTGGGGAGTTGTTCCAACTGCATGTTTCTGGATTTTGCTGTTTCTCAAAATCAGCTTCAACTTTGATGCCACATTAATTTTAGACATTCAGTCTAAAACTCTGAACATGCTTTGCGTAAGTGGCAGCTGGGCTTTGTGTGATGTCCCAACTAAAAAGATCCCATACAAAAACTAAGAGGCCTTACCTCCTCGTTGTACAGAAGGGCTGGTTTTGGCTTGTCTTTTTCTTCAAAGAAGACGGTGCCTTCCAAGCCATATTTGGGAATCAGAACGACAATTGCGTTTTTCCGTACAAACAGGATATACGCCTCTTCATTCACCACGCCTTTGTTTTTGAAAAACAACTATGGTAGGGAGAAATGGAAACCATTTTTGATGTTTAACTATAATAAATATAATAATACATTTTAGGTGCCAAGCAAAATATTTATATTTGTTTACTTAATTTGTATAAATATAATAAATAAATGATACTTAATAATAATGATAATAAATGGTTATCTTCACTGAAACCCTAGAAGAAAAGAAGCAAGTACATGTTTCCTCTACAGTTAAAGGCAGCACCCAGATGAATTACCATATTTTTCGCTCTATAAGACACACCAGACCACAAGACGCACCTAGTTTTTGGAGGAGGAAAACAAGAAAAAAATATATTCTGAATCTCAGAAGCCAGAACAGCAAGAGGGATCGCTGTGCAGTGAAAGCAGCAATCCCTCTTGCTGTTCTGGCTTCTGGGATAGCTGCGCAGCCTGCATTCGCTCCATAAGACGCACACACATTTCCCCTTACTTTTTAGGAGGGGAAAAGTGAGTCTTATAGAGCAAAAAATACGGTAATTAACTAATCCCACTCCCTTCCAAAGTGCTTAGACAAATACTTTGAATTTTATATTGAATAGATGAACCAGTGGTGTTTTTCTTCCTGGCACTGAATACGCTGAGATGTGCACGGGCGTGTTGGGGGGAAGCATGTGGATGCACATGTATGCACTTCCTAGCAGCTCTTCTTTCTCTAGCAAATGACTGACCAGTCTGTCCTTCCACTCACTTCTGAAACAACCAACACGACTGCAGAGTCCTACGCAGAAAGGCGGGGACTCTGGGCAGTTTTGAATATGTATAAGAAATAGAAATGAACCGTCTTTTTACACAACACTTAAGTTTTCGGGGGGGCGGGGACAGATAGAATATTGCAGGCACTATGGAAAATATAATCTATTCAAATTTAAGACCATTTCAGTTCCACAGATATCTATGGCAGAGTTAAATGCATGCTTAATTCTCTCCTCTGCCAAAAATTAAGAGGACAAGTGCTCTTGACTTGGGCTGGATCATTCTTTAAAAGCATGCTTCTCCAAGGTTCTAAAGATTCACGATGTAAATATAGCCATCAGACCAACAGCAGCTTCAAATTCCCAAGTTTCCTGTTTGTTCACAACACAATATTATTCATTATGATGCACTGCCTAAACTGTCGCAACGAGAGAGAGAGTTTCCAAGCAACCCATCCCCCAATTGCTGGCACTTTGCTGAAACTAAGCAGGTATGATCAACGGGAGAAGAGGATATAGTTCTTTGTGGGGTGGAGTTCATTTTGCCTCATCTTTTGACCCAAGAATCCCCCAAGACTGCAAACAATATAAAGCCATTTAAAAATCACAACATCAAGGTGAAGCACTCCTTTGTCCCCAAATCCTTTGTGGAAGAAAAAGACAAACATTCACCTGAGTGTGGAAGGCAACCGAAGCTCTCTGGGCATACTGAGCCATTTTATGCCTGTAATTTAGATTCTTGCACAAATCTGCCAATTTATGTTTATCTGTGAGGGCAGGATAAGTGCTGTCTGCCCCTATGGCCACAGCCAGCAGCCGATGTACTATAATATCAGCATACCTGCAATGAAAGAAGAAAACATTCGTCACTGACAACAAGCAAGAGCCAACCGCCGTTTGTTTCAGGTGCACAGAAACCCTTGTTAAACGTTCAGGTTTTGCAGCTCGCATCTTATGCAGTAGTTCACTTGTAAACTATAAGCAATGAAGAGTATCAGTTGCTCCTCGCAGGAGTGTCTCTCTTCAGGGCTTAAGCTAGCCTGGAAAAGAAACCCTGTTCAAGGCTCATGGTAGGGCTGGTGGAGAGGACTTTTTCCTTTCTCGCTATCCTGAAATCTTCCTCTGTTATGCAATATGCGGAGGTTTGGGACCAGCTGGCAATCCCAAACCTGAGTACTATATTGCTTTATTTGAGGGGGGAGGGAGATACAGTGGTACCTCGGGTTACATACACTTCAGGTTACATATGTTTCAGGTTACACACTCCGCTAACCCAGAAATAGTGCTTCAGGTTAAGAACTTTGCTTAAGGATAAGAACACAAATCGTGCTTCGGCGGCGCGGCGGCAGCAGGAGGCCCCCATTAGCTAAAGTGGTGCTTCAGGTTAAGAACAGTTTCAGGTTAAGAACAGACCTCCAGAACGAATTAAGTACTTAACCCAAGGTACCACTGTACTGAAGTGTGAAAAGAGGAGGGAGTATTTTCCCTTTTCCTATTCATGATTTTCCCCTGGAAATAGATCGTGAAACATGTCCACTCAACTCAAATCTTACTTCCAGATTCATTTCTCCCAAAAAACTCTCCATTTAGTGCAAGGAGGAGCATTTTCTTAACCTCACCGCAAAAATCTGATAGTGCACATTTAAAGTACCTGGAAGATTTGATTTGTATTTCGTGAAAGGTAAAAATCCAAAGGTAAAAATACCAAAGCAGTTTCAAATTCAAAGAACTTGCTTACATCTATTTCTCCGATAAAACATGCCATGTTGTTTCAGTATATGAAGTAGGACTTCAAAGGTTTCTGGCCTGTTCTCCTAAAAGACTGTTGAGGAAACTCTAGCCTTTTTATAAACTACATTCTGTGGCTGTCCTTTGTGTGTTACACAGGTCCCCCTTGAAAGCAGTTACAGCTATGGGGTGGGACTGTTTCTGCATGATCTAGTCCTATGTGGCTGGAGGCTGAATGTGAACTAGACAGTAACATGCGTCTTTTCCTGAAGTCTGATGGGGTAGGCGTTCGTGTGCGTGTATAAATGACACAGGCAGTACAGAACCAATGAAGCTCTTTTCATCCTAATACATCTTGTGATATTTCTGCTTGTATTGCAGATGCTTCATGCAACAGTCGTCCAGACATTTGGACGGCGTTTCCCTATGTTTTCATCCTACTGCTATCAGTATTGTAGAAATGCGTACTCAATATAAATTTAAAGGGTATGGGAACTGAGTAGGCCTATCCCCTCTCTTTCCTCTCCATTCTTCCTTCCCTCTGCTCCCCCTCAGCTGATATACTCAGCATTCAATAAGCCCTGGAGGCTCAAAGGCTCTTAAGGACTTTGCATCAATCAAGATTCCCTCGCCAAGATTTAGTCTATGCTTTATCAACTAGTTCCTGCACAAAATCAAAAAGCGTAAACAGTTCAAAATTCTGCAAGACAGTCCCAAAGTATGCATAGAAAGGAAGAAGACAGTAGGCAAGTTTGCCATATTTGCACGATTTGTAATAAAACTTTGAAATATTTGTATTTGAAATAACAAAAGCAACATTGAAAGTAATTTATCCTAGGGTGATTTGGTAGAATGCAGCAATTGTCGAACTGTATTTTTAACAGGCTGCAACACACACATTTTTTCCCTTTCAAAATTTCATGGAGATTACCTTCTGATAGGTGAAGTAAAATGTGTATAAATAGGAGAGGCTAAGCCATAGTGACGAAAATCGGTGTCCATTCCAGAGCAAAAGTAAACTGCTTGCATCATGCAGCGAGTAGCCAAGATACGTAACAGAGTGTTCAGGTAAGGAAAAGAAGGTGATTCTGCACTGTCAAGAGAATCAGCCAGGGCTTTTGCCGAGTCAGTTTTGATGTCCAAACCCTACAGAAAAAAGAAGTGGGGGGGGAGGAGTCACTTTCAATATTTCGCAACACTTTGCCATGGTTTAAATATGCATTATTGAACACATTTGCTGATGCAGGCCAAGGAACTGACATATGACACCCTGAGCTCCTCAGGGAAAGGACTACATGCAAGATGAAAAATAAACCACAATAGCATCTGTTCAACTCACAAACTTAAGAATCAATATGGCTGCCCTCAACAGGGGTTCAAAGCCAAGGTAAAGGAAATAAGAGATGGCCAAGCCATATCCTTTTGTTGTACACAAATCAAGTGCTCATGAACTTAATTTAGATGTCAAAAGGACAAGGACTCTGAGGCCTGCACAAACATACGAAGCATGGTCTTGTGCACACAGGGAGCAAACTCCTTTTACTACCTCCAAATTCTAGACCAGACAGGGAACGGTTTTCCACTCTGTGGGCCAGATCTTTATCAGGATCTGTCTCCCAAGCCAAATTCGACAGGTGGGCGGGGCTGCCCATCTACCAATCTCCTGATGTCACAAATGATGTCAGCAGATTTGCTGCCAATGTGGAGAGGGGGCGGAAATCCTTCTTACTTGTTTTGCACATTACTTCAAAGGTTCCAGACAACTGTTTTTGAGTGCTTTGGAAGTTGCGCAAGTGGGCTTTGGTGAAGCCCCACCCTTTTGGCCAAGCCCTGCCCTTTATCTGAATGACTTCAGGTGTAGAGTTGGGCTTGCCCCCAAATTTGGTCTAACAGGCCAAATGGGTAACTCTGGTGGGTCAAGACTGAACTGACCCATGGGCTGGATATTTAGGAGTGGCCCTGGGATTGAAGGGCACAAACACTTTCTGGTTTGAAAAGCCAGAGTACAATGATCTTCAATAACAGGGTCAGAACCCCTTACAGGGTTATAAGACAGCAGCACTACCATGCAGTGAAACAATTAAGTGGGTTCCCAAATGCATGTGAGGTGGGTCTTGGGTCTGCAAAGTTGCCCTAGTACATGTGTGAATCAGCATGGGCCACCTTTAAATAACTCATTTAAATTGCCGTATTTCAAATAGTGAAAGTCCAGACATAAAAGTTGTTGTTTTTACAAAAAAAAGCCCGGATATATGGTGAGACCTCCCCTCTCTCCATGACCTCCTCAGATCTGCTCTGGAGGAGCAGGAGAACCACAAGAACAGTTTGTGGGGAAGGGAAGGGAAAGTAGAAATGTGTGTGCCAATGGAACAATTTCCTTAGCACTACGCTGAATACAATGCCATGTGAAGTATTTTGATCCCAGTTAAAATCTGAAAGAAAAATATACCTATCGGTTAAGAACTTGATCCTTTATCCATTCAATTCCAAGCACTGATAACTTGCCTTAGACTTTGCAGCCTTCACAAGGATGTCATAATTTGATGGAGGTGGAGCAGGATGCTTTCTTAGCAAGGCATGCTCTGAGAATTCATCATAGATCTTTTGTGCCACAGAGATGTTAGCAAGCAACATGAACTCTTCAACCATGGAGTTGGTTTCTCTGTCAACAGGAAATATTACACTTATAAGAAGAGATGAAGTCATGGAAAGCGATAGTTAAAATTTGATACGTTTGTTCTGGGGAAGCACAAAGAATTCACTCTTGCATATTTTATACATGATACACAAATGCCCTTTAGACACTGTTCCCTGTCCCTGTGACCTAATGTGAGTTTTGATGCACTCTGGAGTGTGTTTGTTCTAGTGGACAGGCTCAGCTACCAGCTCTGTTCAGCACGTTGCTTATGTAGCCAAAATTAGATGTGCACATTTAGAAGCTGCAGACTATAGCTTATAAAATTTAGATGTATTCCTTGGTTATATTGTAAAGTGCCACATACACTAATGGTTCTCTGTAAGTAAACAAAAATAATAACATTATCATTAAGTCCATGTTCACGATTTTCCAACCGTCCCAACTTTTCCACAGAACAACCTTTTTTCTGAATGTTCTAAACAGAAGTGTACATAATATATTCATAAGCAGTCCATATTCTGTTATTTATCTTGACGGTATGCAACATATACTGTCGACTGCTTTGATATTTTGAAGTGGCCTCTGGTGTGGAGAGCTGCACTGTGCACGTCATACTTCCACTTGTGAACAAATAATTGGACTGCAGTGAAAACAGGAGATAAAACATACTTGAGCTCCTTCGTCTGTAAATCAATAGGATCGTGGGTTTCACTATCCATGTGGAAACGGACTTCAGGTGAAGAGAGAGTTAAAGCCCTAGAAAATAATAGATGTGAGAATAGTAAATATTTTACAGAGCCTATACATCATACAAACAAGTATTTGTAGGTACCGGTAGAAAATGATGGCAATAATTACAATTTTCTACTGATATTTAATCCATCTTTGGAAATTGCTATATTCATTGCAACATTCTCCTTGTGGCAAGGAGTCCCAGAGCTCACTTTTCTTCATGCTAAATTCAGCCATTTGTCCTGGATGTTTTGTGTTCCAGCATCTCCGTATTAGTCAGTGGAATGTCCCCTTCCTCTCCTCTCCTTGCACTCCTCAAAAATCTTATCCAGAGGGACCCCCAACCCTCTGCAGATTTTGAAGGGGTGTAGGGGCCAGCTGGCAAGTGGAATGACAGCACTGGATACCACACCGAATTGTTGTTGTTATCATTAATCTTTCACTTCACTTTCTAATTTCCTTCAACACCTTCTCTGTCCCTTTCCCCTCAGAGAAGGGAGGCATTCTTTCCCACCTCCTCTCATGCCAAACTTCTGTTGTTTCTCGGTCATCTTTATTCAGCATGCAAGGAGTTCCTGGCGCTGGGATGGCTCCAACGAACAGGCTATGCCACAGCTCGGGGTTGCAGGAAGACGGAACCTTGAGGCCCATCTGAAATTGGCTTTATAAATGCACCAAGCACTCACATTTGGGACTGCTGCAAGTTGCAGGGTGTCATGGTGGTCATGGTTAACCAGTCTTTCAAATAAACTTGATCTTGTTATTGAGAAACACATGTTTCTGTGGAATTTCAGAACAGTATGAAAACTATGAAAACTAGTGTGCTATCTTATCTGCTACTGTTTTCTTTAGGGCAGACAACTGGAAGATCCACTCTAGCAAATGCTAAGTGGCTGTCTTGGGTCATAGTGACGCCACATGAATGAAAAGCTGTGCAGAAGAAGACCCGCAGTAAGAACTACTTACCCGTTATCTATCCGACGCTTCTTAAGAATTTTGGCTAGTTTATTTAGTCCACGCAGACTAGAAGTAATGTCATCATTCAGGCTGGAAGAATCTATTTTCATTTGTGCCTCAGCATATGTAAGGGAAGCCTTTGACAGAAATATATAATAAAAGAAACGCAATTAATATAAGGGCACCAGTGACGATTCCTAAGAGAACCCCATCTCAAGGTGACAGAATTCAAAAATCAATTTCTGATGGAAGTTTGAACTGGGCAACCTTCACTGCTTTTACAGCACTAACTCTGAATGCATAGACAACAGGCTTTGCTGTTGATTTTGATCCATCTTGTCTGCTACTCTTGTCTTTTTGTGGCATGTATCAAGCTCATTTATATTTCCTTTACTGAATCGTAACTGTATTTTCATTGCCTTTTTGTTCACCACCTCTGGATGTAAAAGTAACATACACATTTCAATATACAAATAAGTAAATAAAGAATATTTTTCAGGGCGCCAAACATAGCAAAATGTAGTTTAGATTGTAAGTAACATCCAATGTTAAGTCACACTCAAGTAGACCCGCTGAAATCAGTCAACTTAAATCCATTTAAGTCTACTCTAAGTATGATTTAACTTTGTCCAGATCTATTGCTGAAGAAACAACCAACATGATTTCAGCCACTCACATTATCTGGACTGGACAGTATATATATCAGGTAAATAAACTTGGAACTCACTCATTTTTAGTTCTTACGTGTAAACATATTCAATGTCCCAATATAAAGCAGGAGTTCAAAATGGCACAAATCAGCATGTGTTGTTAAATATTCCAAATAAATGTGAACCTTACCTTGGAATTAATTACACTTTTTGTAAATCTGGTTTTCAAGATTTCAGCATTGTGATTCATTTCCCATATACAGGAAAATGCAAGCCTAGGAAAGGAGTAAGAAGTTGCTGATGAAACAGGAAAATTTACTTGCAGCTGTCCTTGATCCTAGGGTGCTCTTGCCTGAGAAGACGACACTTCTTTTTTTTTTTTTTTTTTTTTTTTTTTTTTTTAAATAATTTTTATTACGTTTCTTTTCATAATTTTGACAATTCAATACAATACAGAAAAACCCAAATACAAGAAACAATTTTTGATTTTTTTAACAAAAAAGAAAACCATTGGACTTCCCCACACCCTCCAGATCTGCGTTCTTTGTAGTAGCAATATCAGCAATTTGTTACCTTATTTCAAACCTTGTTGGAACTTTCCATTATTATGTACCCATATTCAGTATATTGTATCTTAACTTTGTTACCTTTTAAAATAAACATAAAATGTTTGATTCACATTGACTTCTTTTCTCATTTGTCATTAATTTTACCATTTGCTTAATCATATTTGCTAAAGCGTAACCTTTCCAAAAACATGCACTGTCTTAAAGTTCATACAGCTTATAGTATTTTTGCAAATAGTCTTTAAATTTTTTCCAGTCCGCCTCGACTGATTCTTCATCCAAATCTCGGATTCTGCCGGTCATTTCAGCTAGTTCCATATAGTCCATCAACTGCGTCTGCCATTCCTCCAACGTGGGTAAATCTTGTGTCTTCCAATTCTTTGCGATGAGTATTCTTGCTGCTGTGGTAGCATACATAAACAAAGTTCTATCTTTCTTTGACACTTTCTGGTCTACCATGCCCAGCAGGAAGGCCTCTGGTTTCTTGGGAAAGGTATACTTAAATACCTTTTTCAGTTCATTGTAAATCATTTCCCAGAAGGCCTTCACTTTTGGGCAGGTCCACCAGAGATGAAAAAATGTCCCTTCTGCCTCCTTACATTTCCAACATTTGTTATCAGACAGGTGATATATCTTAGCTAGCTTGACTGGGGTCATGTACCACCGGTATAACATTTTCATAATATTTTCTTTCAGGGCACTACATGCCGTGAATTTTATCCCGTTGTTCCATAACCTTTCCCAGTCTTCAAACATAATGTTATGTCCGACATCCTGTGCCCATTTTATCATGGCAGATTTAACTGTCTCATCCTGTGTATTCCACTTAAGCAGCAAGTTGTACATTCTCGATAATACCTTAGTTTTTGGTTCTAACAATTCTGTCTCCAATTTCGATTTTTCCACTTGGAAACCAACTTTTTTATCCAATTTAAAAACCTCTTGAATTTGAGCATAGTGTAACCAATCTCGCACCTTATTTTTTAGTTTATCCTTACTCTGCAGTTTCCAGTTGTCTCCAATTTTTTCGATTATTTCCCAATATTTCGGCCAATAGGCCTCCATATTGGGTCTTTTTCGAGCCTTGGCCTCCACTGGTGATAGCCACCTCGGGGTTTTACTCTCTAATAAGTCCTTATATTTCATCCAGACTGCAAAAATTGATTTTCTGACAATATGATTTTTGAACAGTTTATGAACCTTAACCTTGTCGTACCATAGATATGCATGCCAACCAAAAGCATTATCAAACCCTTCCAGATCCAGGACATCAGTGTTTTCTAACAAAAACCAATCTTTCAACCAGCAGAAGGCTGCAGATTCATAATATAACCTCAGGTCCGGCAGGGCAAACCCCCCTCTTTCTTTTGAATCTGTTAATATTTTGAACTTTATTCGGGGCTTTTTGCCCTGCCAGATAAATCTAGATATATCCTTCTGCCATTTTCCAAAGCAATCCACTCTGTCCACGATCTGTAAGGTTTGAAACAAAGATAACATTTTCGGCAACACATTCATCTTTATAGCTGCTATTCGACCCAACAAGGAAAGTTTCAATCTTGACCAAATTTCTAAGTCCTTCTTAATTTCCGACCAACATTTTTCATAATTGTCTTTAAATAAGTTCAAATTTTTGGAAGACAAATAGATCCCTAGGTATTTCACCTTTTTAACCACATTTAATTCTGTTTCTCTCTGAAACCCCTCTGTTTCTGTAGATGTCAAGTTTTTGGCCAAAACCTTAGTCTTTTGTTTGTTCAACTTAAATCCTGCAACCCGACCAAACTCATGAATAAGTTCTAAAACTCTTTTTGTACTGGGTTCTGGCTCCTGTAATGTCAAAACTAAGTCATCTGCAAAAGCTTTCAGTTTATATTGTTTCACTCCGACCTCTATCCCTTGTACCAACCGGTCCTCCCTAATCATGTTCAATAGCACCTCCAGGACTGAAATGAATAAAAGAGGGGATAGAGGGCACCCTTGTCGTGTCCCTTTTTCAATTTTAAATTCCTCCGTCACCACATTGTTCACTATTAATTTAGCTTTCTGTTCTGAATAGATTGCTTCTATTCCATTTTCAAACCCCCGTCCCACTCCCATCCCTTCCAAATTTTTCTTCATAAACTTCCAAGATATATTATCAAATGCTTTCTCCGCATCAATGAAGATTAAAACCGCCCTTGTGTTCCTATTGGTTTGCAATAGTTCCAAAATGTCAATGATGTTTCTGGTATTTCCATATAAATGTCTACCAGGGAGAAAGCCAGCTTGGTCCTTGTGAATTACTTCATTTAAGACCTTTTTAAGTCTGCTTGCTAAAATGTCTGCAAATATTTTGTAATCCACATTCAGGAGTGAGATGGGACGGTAGTTCTTAAGCTGGGTCTTTTCAGATTCTAGCTTGGGTATCAATGTGATGAATGCTTCTTTCCACGTTTCCGGTGCCCTCTTCCCCTCCATGATCTGGTTGCATACCTCCATCAAAGGCTGTGTCAAGTAGTCCTTCAAAGTCTTGTAGTATTTGGAGGTAAGCCCATCCGGGCCTGGAGATTTGCCAAGTTGCATATTCTGAATGGCACCTTCAATTTCCTGTTGAGTTATTTTACAATTCAAGATTGATCTTTTATCTTGGGTTATTTTTGGTAGTCCATTTATCCTTAAAAATTGATCTATCTCCAACTCTTTCTGAGGCCCTTGTGCATAAAGTTCTTTGAAGTATCTGTGGAAGCACTTCCTGATTTCTTCTGGTTTCTGAACCATTCTTCCTTCAATCTCTAGATTTGTCACTGTATTTAACTTTTGTCTTTTTTTCAGCTGCCAAGCTAGCAGCTTTCCACATTTGTTTGCTGATTCAAACGATCTTTGCTTCATCTGTTTGATTTTCCATTCGATCTCTTGATTTATCAGTTTAGAGTATTGTGCTTGATGGAATTTGATTTCTCTCAGCACTTCCTTTGACTTGGGATTGGTTCTCAGTTTCTTCTCACCTTGGTATATTTTCTCCAATATTTTATCCTTCTTTCCATTCCAGAGCTTTTTCTTGATTGTATTTTGTTGTATCAGAAACCCTCTCATAACGGCTTTACTTGCGTCCCAGATCATTCTTTTTTCAACTGTAGTGTTCAGGTTGATTTCAAAATAGTCCTTTAACGTTTTTTGGGCCTTTTTCACAATCTCTTGATCTCTTAATAAGGTGTCATTCATTCTCCATCTGAAGGAACCGGTTTGGGTAAGTCTAAGTTCTAGTTTCAAAGCATTGTGGTCGGAGCATGTTTTTGGGCAGATTTCCACCTTTCTAGTCTTGGGTGCCAGCCCTCTAGATGTCCAGATTTGGTCGATCCTTGTCCATGACAGGTGGGCCTCAGAGAAGAAAGTTCCTTCTTTACCTAGGGGGTCTTTTGTCCTCCATATATCAATCAGATCCAAATTGTCAATCAGTTCAAAGAAAGTTTTAGGCAGTCTGCCATCTGATGTTAAGTTTTGATTTTGAGACTTATCCATATGTGTAGATACCACTCCATTCATGTCTCCCATCATTATGATGTTGTTGTAGTCCATATAGTCCAACATGGTCTCATGCAGCTTCTTAAAAAATTCTGATTTCCCGTCATTTGGCGCATATATTCCTAATATCAAAATTTTTTCTCCTTGTGTTTGGATTTCAATCGCCAAGATTCTTCCTTGCTCATCTTTAAATACAAATTTTGGTGCCAGGCTCTCCTTGGCATATATCACCACGCCTCTTTTCTTAACCTTGTCTGATGAAATAAATTCTTGGCCTAGTCTTTTGTTAACTAAGACTTTTCTGTGAAGCCTGGTCACATGGGTTTCTTGTAAACAAATAATGTCCAATTGTTCTTTCTTCAATATGTGAAATATTTTCCTTCTTTTTTCCGGAGAATTTCCGCCATTTATATTCCAACTAAGTAGCTGCAGAGACATCCTGTACTGTTTTGTTACACCTAGAGTGGTGTATCTTCTGGTCCCGAGGGTGTAGGGCCTGCTCCGCCTCCAGGCGGAATCCCAGCTTGTGGTAGAGGACAAAGTGCTGCTGCTTCTTTTTGGAGATCTTCACCGTGATCGTGCAGGAACTTTTGTAAATCCTCTGGTGTTTTTATCTTTACCTTCTTCTGCTTGTAAGTAAATGATAACCCTTGTGGAAACTCCCACCTATAACGAATTGTGTTGATTCTCAGCAGTCTTGCCAGTTCTGAATAAGTGGTTCTCAAGTCCAATAACTGTTTTGGGATGTCTCGGTAAATTTCCACCCTTTTATCTTGTATCACCAATGTATTTGCGAAATGTAGGCCTAATATTTTGTCTCTCTCTTCCCTTGATCTCAAAATTATCAAACAATCTCTGGGTCTGTCCTTCCTTACCAATCTTCCCAGCCGAAAAGCTGACACTATTTTAAAGTCAGTTTCTTCCTTAATGCCCCAGAATTTTGAAAATTCTGTTGTCAAAAATCCAATTAAATCTTCTTGTTCAATTTCTGGGATTGCTCTTAATCTGAGGTTATTCTCACGATTTTTCAATTCCACCATCGAGAGGTAGGCTTGTTGTTCACCAATTTGTTTATGCAAAGGTTTAACTTCACCTCTAACTTCCTCGACCTCTTTTCTAGCTGCCGTTGCAATTTGAACAGCTTCCCCAGCCAAATTACGGTTTTCTTGTGTAGCTCCTTGCAATTTTTCAATTGCTTGTGTATGCTGGGAAACCTGATCTGTCAATTTCTGGATCGAAGATGTAGCTTGGTCAATTTTTGATGATTGGTTGTCAACCTTTTGATTTAAAGCTGCCAACTGCTCCAAGATTTGTTTCAGAACTCCCTCAGATGCTCCTGCTGCCATATCTTCCTCTGCTGGAATTTTAGACTTTTCGGCTTCTGCCTTTTGTACGCCCAGCACAGCTGGAACTGATGATCTGCGTCCCTGAGTCAAAGTTGTTTGTACAAGCTGTGCCTGCTTTTTTTCCTTTTCCTTCTCCTTAGCTTCCTTGGCTTTGGCTGCTCTTGTCTTTCCTGTACCACTCATCAGTCAATGTTCAAGGTCAAATTGTTATTGTCCCATGGGAAAGACAGATCCAATTTAAAAACAATCCAGTGAGAGAGAGTAAACATAAAAAGCTGTTCCCAGGCCTTATATTCCCAAAATCCTCTAGGGGGAGTACCACCAAAGTTTCAAAAAGAAGAAGGCAACTTTTCCGCCATTAAAGTCCCCTGTATGTTAAAAAACAGAAATGCAATAGTCCCAAATGGTAATAAACAAGTCCTGCAGAGTACTTTAAACTTTTAACAAAGTTTCAAAAAGGTGCCTACAATTTGTATCCAGTCCAGCTTGTTAAAGCTCAAAAGCTCAAGGGTATCCATACGTCTGTAAAAGTTTGTAACAATTTGTAACAGTTCCGCAGTTAAACAGTTTCCCCTCCAGCAGCCCGACGATTTGGAATTTAGCTTTGAATGATCTTACTGGGGAGGATCGCTCCAATTTTCCTTTTAAAAAATTGCTCACAAATAAGTCTATCTTTTCTCGTTAACAGTCACTTCTGAAAGTGCATGAAAGTCCCTCTTTAAAACATCCCTTTTCAGCCGCTTTTCGCTTCTCTGATCCCTTGCTTTGATCTTGTAAGCAGCTCCGGGAGGCGGACTTCCTTTTTAACGTCTCCCGGTTACAGCCAAAATTTTTTTCAAGAATTTACTGCCGAATTTAACGTCCTTACTCACGGGTTTGTTGTTTCAGTCGAATCTTTAAAGGAAGAAAGGTCGGCGCTCATCTGCAACAGCTGCGCGGCTTCACTCCCGCAGAAAGAGCGATGAACTCACAGCACCGCTACCCCTCTTTCACTCCGGAGCCCCTTACGGGGTTCCTTTCGCGATTTCGGGGTCGCTCCAGGTGCCCGCCGAGTCCCACGGCCACGAGCTCACTCTGCTCGTGGTTTTTCTTGATGGGTCGTCGCTGTGCCGCAGCGAAACGACCCTTTCCTGCGGAGCCCCTCTTCAGACTAGAAGAGGACCGCCATTACAGTTTCGCGCCGCCTCCGGAAGTCCGAGAAGACGACACTTCTGCTCAGGGAAGCCTGCTCCCTCCTCTGCAGTTTCCATGAAACACTCCCCTCCCCGGCTTCTTGCTGCAGCCCCCCAACCCTGGCACCCCATGCCATCCAGTTTAGGATGATCCTACAACCCTCGTGAAATGGATCCTTGGAGAGTGCAGGACATCACAGTGAGAACAGAGATGTGGAAAAACCCGTTCTGCAAACAGAATTGTTTTCTGTTTACAGAAGAGAAGTTATTCTTAAATATCTAAAAACTGTATCCACACAATTACCTGTCAACATTGGATCTCAACGAACACAAGTTTGAACTGAGCAGCTCTGGAACCATATCAATCCTCTGCAAAAACACACAAAAAGATGACTATGGTTATTTATGACCAAAATATATATATATATTCACATAGTGTACATCTATAGAACTGTACTCATGTTGTTAATTTGATCAAGGATATGTTGATAATCAAACGCTACCGTTCTCACATTACAGTTCCTATTTTTCAACCAAGCCCTGGGTATGGTGCCTTCAAAGCCCCTTTCAAAGTGCAGGGCAAGAGAGAACGAGAGGAGGTTATGAAGAAGCCATTGGAAGCTCCTCTCAAAAAAGCCCTCTCTTGCCCTGTGCTCTGAATGGTGCTTCTGAATGACATCAAAGCCTGAAAAAATAGACTTTGAAATGAGCTTCTGTAGGCAAAAAGGATCACCCAAGGTCAGGTTAAAATCCAGTCAAAAGGAAAGTCTTATCGTGATGAAAGTACAATAGACAATGCTTTTCACACAATTTCGACTCAACCAAGGTTATGTTTTGGTCAGTTCTCTACCCTTGGGATCCCAGCAACTGTTGATTTTTGGTTAATTCCTTTACTGGGAAACTGTTATTCAATAGTATGATTGGTTAGCTTCAGAAATATAATGCATTTCATGTCTGGAAAAAACCAATATAGGGAATTAAAATGCCACCCGAAGGTAAATAAATACAAACAGGAAAATATACCTTTTCACACAGATACACAGTTGTGCCCCTTTTTGCAGATTCCTGGTCCAGGGCATTTCCCGGACGAATAAAATGGCTGACATCTGCTATGTGTACACCAACCTAGTAAATAAACAGGTTATTCAGAATTTTCAAAAGTAGGTATTTTATGAAACTTCTCACTACCTCAAGCCATCAATCAGAAACGTAAATAGCTCTGCTGCATATAACCCTTTACTTCTAACTTTCCATGTTTCTTGAAGTCATTAGAGAGATGTTTTGTTGCTAAACTTGTCAGTAACAGTGCAGCGGCACATACTTCAGATGAAATCATACAGTAAAAAAGGTAAAGGTAAAGGACCCCTGGATGGTTAAGTCCAGTCAAAGGCGACGATGGGGTGCGGCATTCATCTCGCTTCAGGCCGAGGGAGCCGGCGTTTATTCACGGACAGCTTTCCGGGTCATGTGGCCAGCATGACTAAACCACTTTGGCACAATGGAACACCATGATGGAAGCCGGAGTGCATGGAAACACCGTTTACCTTCCTGCCACAGCGGTACCTATTTATCTACTTGCACTGGTGTGCTTTCAAACTGCTAATTTGGCAGGAGCTGGGACAGAGCAACGGGAGCTCACCCTATCGTGGTGATTTGAACGGCCGACCTTCTGATCGGCAAGCCCAAGAGGCTCAGTGGTTTAGACCACAGCGCCACCCGTGCCCTTATAAATCAAACAATATAAGCCTATGCATTATCTACTCAGAAGTAAATATACTTTAATTGTGCATAGAACAATTTAAGTGTGGAACTAGAAAACCAGGAACTGAAACACACTGGGCACAAGCACAGTGAATATATATTAAGCCACAGCAGCATCCCTACATGTATTCACACAAGACTGCCTTCAAATACACTATGTGTGTAACTGGCTGTAGTACTGCAGCTGAAGAGTGCTCATAGTTCATAGAACAGAATGAAAGCATACCTGAATGCAATCCACAAACCTGAGCATAATAAAAAGATTTATAATGGAAAAAACTGTTTGTGTAACTGCTTCTTATAGAGCAATGAGCCTTTTCCTCTTGCTTTGGGTTCTTTTATTCTCCCACCCTCACATGCAGAAAACAATTATGTTCAAGACCTAAAGGATGACTTAGATATACAGGCGAAAATGCATGTCAGCCTTCACCTGACATTTGACTTACCTCAAGATTTCCATTTTCCAGCTTTCTACAGTGCAATGCATCGTCAATATCAGTGCAGCCAGGGGGATCCACGCTGCATACACACAAATGCCTCAAGTCCTCTCTCAACTTCATATCCTGAAATTTTGTTTTCCAACAAACATTTTATAACTACTGCAGACTGTTATAATAATTATGAAAAAAAAGTTCCCCATACTGAAGAAACTGCTTAATTATAAAACTTGGTAATTAAGATGAGTAACCTTGGAATGAACCCTTTTGTGATGCAGCAAAAACAGCACGGAAGCTTGCAGCACAAAAGACCATGAACTTATTTTGGCATACATAAGCCACATTCAGTTTTTCAGAAGCAAAAACTTAAGCAAGCAGATATACAGGATGTGACTAGAAAGAGAAGAGCATACTTAAAAAACAACAACCTGAAGATGAAAGGCCATTCAATGCAAGAGAGGGTAGGAAATATGCCATCTTACTATGAAGAGTACAAATAAATACAATTTCTAATAAAAATGATACAAAATTGAATCAGAAAGGTGCAATGCAATCCAATGCTACTTGGAAGATTAACAGTTTAAAGAAACTGTTTTAAAAGGGAGAATTGCCTCCTGAAATGACAACTGCTTTGCAATAAATTTGTGGGAAAGCTGTGGACAATTGATATCCATAGTTAAGGATACTCTGCACATACAGTTCATTTTAATTTGATAAAAGAAACAGACTGAAATTGACTTTGATGAGGTTTCAATCACCTTGGAGAAACTTAGCAGCTAATTTCTGTCAGCTTGAGACAATTAAAGTGAAATGAGTAGAATCAATGTTTGCAGGGAGGCAGAGGTTTTAAAAAAAAACCAAGAGTTTAAAATCCCTCATTATTATGGAAGTGAACCTGAATAATCACTTTTCTATTTCCATTATTAATCATTGTTCCCGCTGCAGCACAAACTGCATTGCAAACCTATGGTGATGTTAACCAGTTAGTACCTCTGAACGTTATCAGTGCTTACTGTACCTGGTCAGTAATGCTCCAGGGCATCTTGGGCAGGAAGCTAAGAACCGCTTGGGAGAAAGCTTGGTGGGGAACATCATGTTCAAGCAACAGGACTTCAGTCTCAGTCTCTTTATCTCCAGCTGTTCCTAAATTCTTTACAAAATGACCCTAAACCAATACACGTCTTCATTAATATTATGAAACAATGCCGTTTTGAAAAAAATATTAATATTAAAGACAATTAAAAATAAATATTATTGTAGGTAGCAATCCTATGTGGAACTTACTTGGGATGTGAAATTCTCACTACATTCAGTAAGAATTATTCCCAAGTAGGCATACATCGGATTGGGCACTTATTTAAGTATATCAGCTTCTGTATTTCTGAATCAGGATATGAGCAAAAACAGGTTCCATCACAGACTTGGTGACCATAGTCACAAGGCTTAAATAATTTTGTAAACAGGATGATAGGTAAAGGGTAAAGGGACCCCTGACCATTAGGTCCAGTCGTGGCCAACTCTGGGGTTGCAGTGCTCATCTCGCTTTATTGGCCGAGGGAGCCGGCGTACAGCATGGCTAAGCTGCTTCTGGTGAACCAGAGCAGCGCACGGAAACGCCGTTTACCTTCCCGCCAGAGCGGTACCTATTTATCTACTTGCACTTTGACGTGCTTTCGAACTGCTAGGTTGGCAAGAGCAGGGACCGAGCAATGGGAGCTCACCCCGTCGAGGGGATTCGAACCGCCGACCTTCTAATTGGCAAGTCCTAGGCTCTGTGGTTTAACCCACAGCGCCACCTGCGTCCCGTAACAGGATGATAAGTTATGATAAATGCCTTTCAGGCCACACTTTGCCTACCAGTATATACAACAAAAGTAGTTCAAGTTAACCTCTTGTGTCTTCCTTTGTAACAGTTTGATTATCAGGTTGATTGGTTAAATCTTCAGAGGCAGTTAGTTTCCTTTCAGACTTACATTAGGATATCTCGAAGTCCTAGGCCAGCCATCAATAGCAACGATAATTCTTTGCCCTTCAAGTGTTGAAGCCTGCCTTGTTTCTATTCGGATTCGAGGGATTCTGCGATCAGCTGGTGTAAATAAATGTCGTCTTGCCTGTTAGAAAGCAGGGGGAATGGCTTTTATTGAAATTAGGGAATTCAGGTAGTGAAGAAAGTATTCCGCAACCGTTGCTCTTACCTCTTTTATTTGGGACTTAGAAAGCATGCCACAAAAAGGCCTCCAGTTTCTTTTTATGATGCCCACAACTCTGCCGGTCGGGCGCAGCATACTCTTGTTCCCAGAGGTCTTCAGCTAGGTTTAAAAACGTATATAATAAATATAAACTGCAATTATATAAACAACCAGGTTCCCCAACCTGCCATGCTTTAGTGGTAAGAATGTTCCAGGTCACACCCCATATTATGACATCATTTGAACTACTCTTTGACATAAACTTCCCCTAAAGCATTCTGAGTAGAATACTGTAATGATTCATTTACGAGCTAGGCTGGCTTGTGTAATTCTACACAAGTACAGGATTTGGTTTTGTTCACTTATTAAGTATTCTGATAACTTGCATTTCAATCAGGAAAACAAATTACAATAAAATAAAAGGCAAGTTTCTAGCATTTATAGCCACAGAGATCCCTTGAAAGTGTGTGGATGGAAATTTAAGACGTCAAAAGAAGTTTAAGATTTCCCATGAGCTTTTGCAGCTCATGGAGCTCCTTCTGCCTTTCCAAGACTAGCAGAAGAAGAATAAAATAACATTCTGCACTAATCTAGACCAAAATCTATACCATGAAAAACTGTATTCTGCAACTAAAAAACTATGGAAATAAATAAAATATCCAAAAGTACTCTCATTTTTTTCTCATTAACTCAGCACCTACCAGTCCTAGGGAGTTCTATGAATTATCCTGTGGGGAAGGGAAGAGGAAACTCAGAGAAGGGGAACTCTTAAGACTTTTTTTCTGAGCAGGGGCATTCTCCCATTCAATCTGTACGCTCAGTTTCCAGACATGTTCTTGTATGGATCACTTTTATTTCTTGCTCTGAGTTTGAATCAAGGAAGGAAATAGCTTCTGGTCAAGGAATAGAGAGTTGTATACGTGTGTGTGTGTGTGTGTGTGTGTGTGTGCGCGCGCGCACACACACACACACACACACACACGCATACACCTTCTTTTGTTTTTGTATGTTGGCTTGTCATTTTTGGACACTCCATGGAGATGTGGCTATGGGGGGGCACCAAGAAGGGGGGACACTTCAAAAGTTATCACTACCCCACTGTGTATGCAGAGGCCCCACCCCTTGGCCTCAGAAAAATCTTCTGAAACTCCAGCTAAATTTGAAGATTTCATCAAGCACTGCCCACATTTTCAAGACTATTCTTCTAGGGTTGCCATATTCCCAAAAGTGGAGTGGGGGGGGGAAGGTCAACAACTTTGGCTGATTTTCACTTTTGGGAATATCGCAACCCTACATTTGCCGATTAAGCAAAAATCCTCCTGGACAACATTTTCACAGTTTGATTTCCGGACGTATGGCAGCCCCAATTTTTCTAGCTGGAATGCTGCTTTTGAAAATTTAAGATGGAATTCTGAGAATAACTTTTGCACCTTTTCCCTCAATGCATGCATGGAGTCACAGGACACATGCATCCTAATAACTGACTGCCAACTCAATTAAGATGTACACACTGATGAAAACAGTCAGACTTCATTGCAATAATAAGAAGAGCCAAGTGCGGAAGAATAGAGAAACCTGGCATGTTCATGTCATACACTGTTTTCCTTCTGTTCTTCTTTTTCCACATCATCCTCTTCATCCTGACCCGCCTCATCAAGCAAGACCACAGAAGATGGTGCAACCCAGGCATCTTTTGATAACAGCTCCACGGCTACGATGTCTTCATGCACTGCACGATTTAAATTTCTAAGCCCTTGTATTAATACCTGTAAGCATCAAGCAAACATTCAGTTTCAATTATAATAGTCGCCTTATGAAATCACGTATTATCCCATAAAATAGTAGAGGGATTCCCAGCTGTAAACTTGGTTATCCATGTGCCTTGGGAGTATTGCCTCCCAAGAGAGGGACTGGATGAGTTCCAGAAAAGGGCTGAAGTGAGAGGGCAATGTCTGCTAATTGCTACTGGCCACTACAGTCAGAGTTACATCTCCTAGCTTTCTTCAGTGGCTCAGTGCAAATTTAACAATTAACCAGAATTAAGTGAACAAAGCTCATTTAGGATTAAGATCCCAAATGTACAGTGAAGCCATGGTTGAGCTTCAACCATGGTTGAGCTTCAACCATGGTTAAGCTTCAATAGAAAAATGTCGGTACGACCCACTGATTGCCTTGCAAACCAGAAGTGGGAAATCTAAAACTTAAACAGTTTTGATGTAGCATTTCAGCATGAGCCTGAATGCGCTTATTCTGAAGCCCCACTGATTTTAGTGTGAATCAGTGTCTACTAGACAGTTCTCGAATTGCAGCTGACAGGTAAATTCACAAGAGTTTAAAAATGATCCCTTACCTCACCCTATCAACCCACCGTCATTTAAATTATGCAAAAAATCGAAAGAGTATTCATATATAAAACAATTGAACCTTTTCCCAATGAAGGATTTCACAGGCAATCGTGCATCAAACAAACCTCTCTCTCATCCCCATCACCGTGAACCCAAACTGTAGCTTCAAGGTAATTATCTCTGTTAGCTCTGAAGGTTCCTTGAAGGTAAAGACCAGACTTGATACCCTGCTGCAGTTTGCTGAGTGGAAGATGCTCAGAGAAAATGATCCTTCCATTTTCTATTTCGTTCTGTAAGAGCCAGATGCAGATACAAGAAACAGTTAAGAGTCAGTAGGCTGCTTTGGACATAATCTAAACCATGGTTTAGTGTTACTCCATGCACCAAGAGTAGGTTACAAGAAGCATCTTCGTCAGGTTTTTAAACCATTGAACTTCTCCATAAAACAATAATTAAAAATGGTTTGATTTTACAGAGCTAAACATACAGAATTCCCTGATGTCAGGCATAAAGGCGAATTTGGGTTACAGTCATACCTAAATTGCGCTCTGCGCATAAGCGCCAAATTGCAACCTGCACATGCACAGACGCGGGTTGTGAACGCTGCGGGTTGCAAACGTGCATCCTGCACGGATCACGTTCGCAACCCAAGCGTCCACTGTATTTTAAAACTGAAAGTGGAAGTTTTCAATCTCTTCCTCTTACATGTGAAAGGACAGGAGAGTACGTGAGCCAAAGGTTTGTCACAACTCGTGCACCTAACACTACATCTGAACCAGCTGGATGTTTCACCAAATCCCTGACCCTCAACTTGTTTCCATAGAATGAAGCTGCCCTTCTCAGCCCCCTCAAATACCAAATATGAGCGATTCGCCTAAGCTGATGATTTTAGGGCTAGAGCTTCATGGGCAAGACTGGTGGTGATATTTATAGTGCAACTATAGTTTTGTTGTTGCCATGAGTTTGGAAGTGGTTCTTTGCCAATCTATCCTTAGTTTGCAATCTTTCCAATCCTCTCTTCTGCTTCTTGCCACATCACAGGAACACCAAAGAAAAATGGAGACCACTGCTGAACAGCGCAAGGAGTGATGGAGTCCCACAGTCTATTCAGCATTTCTCGAATAAACTTGAGAAGAAAACATTTCCACAAGACTCAATGATATATTTTCTACAATACTGAAGTTATACTAGAAATCTTTCTTGTTCCAGAGACATCTACTCAGAAGGGTGAAACATACCGCTTCATCATTTATGCAAGCAAGTCGATCCACAAGTTCAGGATTGGCTATCAAGCTCTTTATGTACTCTTCACCTACCAATAAAATCAAAATACGTTTATGCAACAATAATCATAGGACAAGCAATACTGATTTACAAAACTATTAAATATTAAACTGGTGCATAATATTGTTTTCTACAACAGCAAATCTTCAGTTTGGATGGTGAGACTGACACGTGGGCTCCACAAATTATGTCTGGGTTTGATAGCAAGAATTATTTCTACTAACTGAATGGTATATGGTATATATGCTCCTAGGCATGCAAATAATCTTTCCACTAAGTACAATCTGTTCTGCCCTATACACAACTGTTTCCCCCAAAATCTGAGTTCCTGCACATTCCTTCTTTTTAGAAATTAATACTGCCCCACTACTGTATCAAACATTCCATTAATACAGTAGTACCTTGGTTTAAGAACAGCTTAGTTTATGAACAACTTGGATAAAGAATGCTGCAAACCCAGAAGTAGGTGTTTTGGTTTGTCAACTTTGCCTTGGAAGCAGAACATGTTCTGCTTCCTGTTGAGTGTATCCCATTTGTAAATTGAGCACCCTGCTGCTATGGGAAAGCACACCTTGGTTTAAGTACGCTTTGGTTTAAGAATAGACTTCCGAACGAATTAAGTTCGTAAACCAAGGTACCACTGTAACAAGGAACACTTTCCCCCATAATTCTTATCCAGCAGCAACTCCACTGGGTCTCCCCACCTCCCTTCAACCAGCGTTGGGAGGACACACAGAGCAAGGTGGTTGCAAAAGTCTCCTTCTGCCTTTCTCAGATGAGGAGTGCAGATGACAGGGCTAGCTAGGAATGTATTTTGCAGAGGAAATCACTTGCTGAGAAACTCACAGAAGCAGAACTACCAGTGGGCAGGCTGAAAAAAAATCTGCCAGGCTAAGAGTAATGAAGTACTCCCAAGCCCACTGATCTCATGTGCTGGAGCACAGTCCAGGAGAAATCTGTTTTCTGACATCTTTCCTCCAGAATTAAGTCCATTCTAGGTTTTCAACCAGCACATTTTACCACAAGGCTCCTTTTCTTATAGCAGAACTGTATGGCTTTTCATCAATGCCTGGACTTACATGTATAAGCAGTAATTCCCTCTTCCACAGCTTTCTCTTTATTTTTTCTGTCATTGGTGAGCAAGATAACTCTTATCCTATCTTCGTCCTGCAATCCCTTCAGATGTTCATTATACCATTTCACTGCTATTCTGATGGCTCTGTCATTACGGTCATTCGCATTTTCTCCTTGTTCTTGTTCTATGTATGTTTCTCTGGAGACCAAAAAGCAAACCAACAAGCCAGTTATTCATTTAAAAATTATCAATTTACAGTATAAACCACACAAAACCCTCTGGCGCCCACAGGCCCTCGGTGCATTGTAGGGCTAACTATATATCTGAGCCTGCAATATGTAGAAAGGCTTTGCACAAGAGGCGCGCGCATGCGCGCGCGCACACACACACACACACACACACACACATATCTCCAACCAAAATTCCAGTTGAAATGGAATCTGTAAAACAGTCCTCCAAACAAGGTGGTATGAAGATATGCTAGTTATTATTACTATTAATTAAATTTATATATACGGTTAGGGGTGAGGTGGGTTAATAATGCAAAGGCAGCACACACACTATCCCATCATGCACTGTGCTGTATTCAGCAACTTCATCCAAATTTAGCTATTTATTTTAAAGCATTTCTATACTATTTAGGAAACAATCATATACACATTAAGCTGGCATAAAGCAAGCAAGCATCCAGTTACACCAGGTACAAACTCTATTTAGGAGCAGGGCTACTGCTGGCTCAGCCAGCTTAACACTGGCGGAAGGAAAACAAACCTTTAAAATAGGGTTTCAGTTACAGCGCCCTTTTTGCCAGCTTAACTAACAACAGGTTGCCAGGCCACGTGGCTGATCCAGCCTAAGTCCCCGCCTGCACTCTCTGATCCCACTCCCATTGCACCCTCTTTCAGGACTTATGTCACTTTAACATTCGCCAAGCTTGGCTCAGCCAGGATGGAGGAGACTCTCCAGCATTTCTCCAGCTGAGCAAAGGATGTGAGAGTTAAGTCAGCATAGCCCAGCTGTGCCGGCTACCTCCGAGTTCTGCTGGAGATCTTCTGGATCCTAACAGTACTCATCTTGATAGAGCTTGCTATGAGAGTTATCCCTCAATATTTTTAAAATTTCCAAGTACAAAAACAATCAATACCATAAAAAATACAACCTGAAACTAAACAGCACCTAACAGACTATTTGTATATATTGAATGCATCTGTTAGTAACGAATAAAGCAGTGAAGAATGGCATAGCTTACTACTTCTCGTGCTTACTTATGATGCTCATTAGTGAAAGAATAGAAATGTTTTTCAGTATTTGCTAACACATCTCTTATTCGTTTGTATACTGGAGCGCTCCGCCTTCTTACTTCCTGCAAGACCGTCTGAGGAATGATCACATTTCTAATAACAGGATCTTCTAGTATATCAATCTGGAAAAAAAACATACCATGTGAGTAAATTCTAATATTTAGCAACCACCAACAGATATTTCATGATTGCAGCCATTTGGAAGAACAACTTTTTTAAAACACAAAGGACACAACTGTAAACTCAACTGTAAACTGTAAACTCAAGGCACACTAATGGGCCACTCAGCCCAGGTCTTGCCCTTGCCCTTTTGTATCAAGAATGGGGTTGCATCCAAATAACCTCTGCTCAAGAGCAGACCTGCTGAAATCATCCAGGGCAACAAGGGTAGCCTGTACTGTTTCACCGGCTGAAGTGAACTGGGAAGCCACTGCTCACCCTCCTTTACCTGGGCTGCATAGCAGAACCCACAAAAGGATGGTGGGCCCGGCCAAAATCTTGCCAGAAGCAGTGTTAGAAACTCAGGTTTATAAGCTAGGAGCCAAATGGCTCCTTAAAGCAAGATTACAAAACAGAATGCGTAGTTGCCCTGTTTTGGTTCAAAAGTCCTGTTTTTTCAATACGACTTTATGGTACCTGAAATTTGTTCCTATCATGCAGATAAAATATGACAGCTAGAATTCTCTGGGATGCATCACTAGTGTGTGGAAACAGTCCAGATCTGAGGATCCCCAGGGAGGCATGCACCTCTACATGATGGAGATGTCAGGCGTCATCCTGGCACCTTCACTCGGTCGCAAGGGGGCCGAGAGTCAGGATGCAGAATGCGGCTGGCGATTTTCAAACGTTGACCAGGAGCCACCACCACTTTCCCGTGGGGTAAGGCTGAGCTCACGGTGTCCCCTCCCCTTAAGCTTCCACCACCCGAGGCAGCTGCCCCATCCCGCATGTTTGCCCGGCTCTGCCAAGGCAGCACATCCCACCCTTGATGAGATCCCTCCCCCTCAGCTGTTGGTGTACTACAACTCCCATCACCCCTGACCCCAGCCAGCAAGGGGCGATGGTGTGGCAGTGGCCAAAAGGCCCACAATAAATGTGATAATGTGTACCCCTGTAAATCCTTGAGTGGGCTTCTAATAGCGAAGTTATGGCAGCCTGTTACTTTATGAAACTGATGATTTTGAAAGTTGCCGCCTCCCCCCCCCCCCCCCGCCATTGGGGAAGAAATACAGCTAATATGTTAATCACAAAGATAAAGCTCAAAGCTAGAACATAAGTTGCTACATGGAGTGCAAATGGCTACACCATGTAGTTAATTTCATTGTACACAGGTTGTAAAGGTAAAGGGACCCCTGACCGTTAGGTACTGTCGCGGACAACTCTGGGGTTGCGGCGCTCATCTCGCTTTACTGGCCAAGGGAGCCAGCGTACAGCTTCCGGGTCATGTGGCCCGCATGACTAAGCCGCTTCGGGGAACCAGAGCAGCGCATGGAAACGTCGTTTACCTTCCCGCCGGAGTGGTACCTATTGATCTACTTGCACTTTGACGTGCTTTCGAACTGCTAGGTTGGCAGGAGCAACAGGAGCTCACCCCGTCATGGGGATTTGAACCGCCGACCTTCTGATCGGAAAGTACTAGGATCTGTGGTTTAACTCACAGCGCCACCCGCGTCCCTTACACAGGTTGTACATTGACAATAAAGATAGTAGTAGGAGTAACACAGGTTCCCAACATGCATACTAAAACAATGTAACAGAACATGGTGGGAATCAGAACCTATTCAGCAGAAATTGCCAGTGCTTATTGCGAATGTGTATTAAACGTGAAATGAGGTAATGATGTATATGGTTGGTGAAAATTGAAATGCTTTGTTTGATCTTGATCCCGCCCACCATCACATCTAAGGAAGACTGTTTGAAATCGCTTCTTGTGGACGCAAATCCCCAAATTTCTTGTGGGGTGGCAATCTTTATAGTGCAGGCTTTGAAACTCAGGGCTACTCTGACTGGGTAATGTGTCCTAGACCTGGACCTGTTTTAATTCTTTTTATTACCTTTTTAACCTAATGTGCCGAGCCTATTTTGGGGCCATTATATGCTTTATATACATCCGCATTTTAGATTCCCGGAGCTGGCAACTAAATTTTTACATTATTGTCTTAGGGTAATTTAAATGTTATAATGCCAGTAATATCGTTTTGAATTTTTGTTTGGTTGCTTCTCTCTAGCATTTTTGTCTTATCCTGCTATGGCTGTATGCTAATGCAATAAAGGTTTGATTGATTGAAATGCTTTGTTTGAATTTTTATCAATACCACTGGGTCACCGGGCAGGAAGGTTCCGACTGTAACCTATTTCTTTGCAATGAACAACGGTGCACCCATAACGCCTCATGTTTCAAGTTTTATTGGCTTAACTCAGGAGACAAGCTATTTTCTGGGTGTTGTAGTCCGGCAACAGCTGGGGACCCGCGCCTGAGAAGCCCATTACCTGGTGCAGCAGCACGTTGGTGTCGAGCAGCAGGTAGTGCGGCTCCGGGCAGAGGCTGCTGGCGGCCCCGCAGGGCTGAGCTTCCAGGGGCCGCTGGTCCTCCGCTCCTCCGCCGCCGCCGCAGAGCGCGCAGGCGGCCGCCCCGCACGAGATGTCGTCGCGCAGGTAGTGCTCGCGCACCACCTTCAGGACGGCGCCGGCCCGCGTGCGCTTGAGGAACGTGCGCGAAGTCAGCATCTCGTCCCGCCGAGGGAATCGTGAGGGAACCGCCGGGCTCGGCGCTGCTCCCACAATGCACCGCGCAGCCCTCGCATCCGGCGACGCGCGAACGCACTTCCGCCCAGCAGCGGCCGCCGTCGGCCGCCGTAGCGAGCGAAGGAGCCGCTCTAGGCAAATCCTCTCTCTAGGTCGCCGCCGCTCTTACGGGCCTAGTTTTTTTTCCCGGGGGCGGGGTTAGAAGTGCCGCGCGCGTTCGCCACGGGGAGGGGCGACGCTGCGCTTACCCCAATCCGGTTTTAAAAAATAAAATAATACAAAAATTGAACGGGTTGGTTCTGTGATATCAGGCGCATGAAAATATAAGCGACACCCCTTCTATGGCGGCTTTCAGCTCCGCCCACACGGGCCCGTCTCTTTACTTTTCTATCTCTACGTTACAACCGCCACTCCCGTCATGCCGCGCGAAACGGCGGGAGAAAGGAGCGTCTGGGGCCGAGGAGCGTCGCTCCCGTTACCATGGCAGCAGGGCGGCCTCCCTCGGCGGCGCGAGGGCCCCGCCAGAGGAGCGCATGCGCGGTCCGTCGGCTGACGGGGTGTGTGTGTTGTGGCGGAGCCGCGCGGGCGAAGTTCTCCCCCTCTTCTCCCTTCTTCTCTTCCTCCTTAGGGCGGTGTATCTCTTTGCTGCGCGGCTGAGTCAAGGGCATGTGGAGGCTGCCTGGCTGTTGTCAGAGCTCTTTGGGGACCCACAACCCTGCAAGGTAGGCCAGGACCGTTAGGAGTATTTCCAGGTTTCTTGGGGGGGGGAGGGGGGCATAGGGCCTTGAAGCCAGCCACTTGCCAGAACCCCTCTGGCAGAAAGAGAAGGCGGCTGGGAGCAGCCTTTCTCACCCTGTGGGTCCCCAGATGTTGTTGGACTACAACTCCCATCATCCCTAGCTAGCCAGGCCAGAGCTCAGGGATGATGGGAGTTGTAGTCCAATAACAACAATGGGACGTGGGTGGCGCTGTGGGTTAAACCACAGAGCCTAAGGCTTGCTGATCAGAAGGTCGGCGGTTCGAATCCCCATGACTGGGTGAGCTCCCATTGCTCGGTCCCTGCTCCTGCCAACCTAGCAGTTCAAAAGCACATCAAAGTGCAAGTAGAGAAATAGGTACCACTCCGGAGGGAAGGTAAACAGCGTTTCCGTGCGCTGCTCTGGTTCGCCAGAAGCGGCTTAGTCATGCTGGCCACATGACCCGGAAGCTGTACGCCGGCTCCCTCGGCCAATAAAGCGAATTGAGCGCCGCAACCCCAGAGTCGGTCACGACTGGACCCAATGGTCAGGGGTCCCTTTACCTTTGCCTTTAGTCCAACAACATCTAGGGACCCACAGGTTGAGAACCGCTGCAAGCAGCTGCTTACTAAGGAGCTGCTGAGGAACGGGGGTAAAAATAAAAATGGGAGGAGAACCTGCATTTATTTTATTTACGGTATTTGTTTGTTTGTTTTGTATATATCCCTTCATCTGAAGATGTCAGGGCGGTTCAGGATCAGAGCGCCTGTCTGTTAACCAGAAGGTTGGTGGTTCGAGTTGTGGGAATGATTCCTGCATTGCAGAGGGTTGGGCTAGATGATTCTGGGGGATCCCTTCCATCTCTATGATTCTGTTATTCTTACTGGGTGTTCTGAATGTGTTGACTTCTTTTGAATGCCCCAGCCTGTTTTATATCGCATATCTGCAACACTGTTCCTGTGGTCTTTCGATGGTTGTTGTTGGCAAACCGGTGAATATTTGAGTTGGGCATCGTGGATAGCTGTATGGTAGTGTGTCATGCAACGTACTGGTGTTGCTAAAAACATGAGAACTGTTGGCTTAATGTTTTATTTCTGATGAGATAGGTTTATGAATAATAGCTGATATGTGCCAGCATGGGGTTCTTGGTCTTGTATAGAATTTATACGCTTGATATGTTTCAGATGTAGCACAGGATAGGATGAATTCTTCTGTAAAAATCCTCCTACTTACCACCATTTGCTTCTTCTATTTTTTCTTCCCCAAGTTACTTGAACTGCAAGTAGAAAGTCTTCGGGCACTGTCGGGAGAATGTCACGGAAAAGCTCCAGAGAATCCAAAAAAGTTAATGTTTCCAGCTCCTTGGAATTGGAAGATATAAGCTTGGAGACTACAGTACCCACTGATGACATTTCTTCCTCAGAAGATCGGGAAGGTCCTGTCAAAATTACTAGACAGCTGATTGAGAGGAAGGAGCTGCTTCATAATGTGCAGTTGCTGAAAATAGAACTTTCCCAGAAGAACTTGATGTTAGACAACTTGAAGGTGGAATACCTGACTAAAGTATGATCTAGTTCTTACATGTTTTAGGGTTGCAAATTATTGGGAGATATAATAATATGTTCTTGGTTTAAATAGGCTGAGTTTTGGGACATACTGTACTAAAAAACTGAGGGTGGGTTTTTTGGGGGGGAAGGTGGGGTAGATAAATATTCTTCATAATATGTATTGTTGGAAAGATACTATCCTCATTTTTATATAATTCTGGGCCTCAATTAAATTCTTGTTTCTTTTCTGCTGCCTGATTATCTGTTTTAGATTGAAGAACTGGAAGAAAAACTTAATGATGCTCTCCATGAGAAACAGCTGCTATCTTTACGACTAGATAACCAGTTGGCCTTACAGCAAGAAGATGCTCGGTATGAGAAGGAAGAATTCGGAATCAGTGTATTCTAAATACAGAAGTGGGGCCTAAATCATAATTGACGGTTAAATATTTCTGCAAATTTTGTGTTACGCTTGGCATTTGTGTTTCAGATCTTTGAGCGCAGACATAATGCCAAACCATGGTTGATTTTTGTAAATAAATAGCTAGTTCTTCAGGTCTGTGTGCTCCCACCTGCTCCTCCTGCATGTAGAGATTTTCTCCTCCACATTCCTCAGTTTAAAGAAGATCAGAATTTTGTTCAACTCATAATATGGATTTGTGCTTGCCCCGAAAATGAGGCTTGGAAGTAATGGTGAAACTCTTAATTTCCAATCCTAGTTTGCAGAGTGAACACAATCCACAGTTTACTGTTTTGAGCAAACTATGGTTTGCTTTAAACCTGGAAAAGATGGAGGAAATTGCTGTCTGTTTGGAGACAAGGCAGCTTCTGAGCCAATTTTCATGCATGTAACCCTAAACTATGGTTTGGCATTTCTGAACGACCCCTTTATTTAACACATGCAAATTCTTTCATAGATTCACTGTACGGTCTCTGAAAAACTGAATTCAAAGGAAATGAAACATGTTTCTAGGATAAATTTATTTGGGTAAATCACAAATAATTTATTGACGTGTTTTCTTAGAAAACATCAAGAACTAATGAAACAGGAAATGGAAACCATCTTGCTGCGCCAGAAGCAGCTAGAAAAGAATAACCATCAGTTGAGAGAGCGGTCCGGAGATATTCGCCGCAGCTTGCGTGACCTTGAATTGACTGATGAGTGCTACACCAAACTCAAATCTCTTCCAGAAGATGAACTTTCAATTCCTGAATATGTATCTGTAAGTACTTGTGCCCCATCAGAAGTATAAATCTATCACTGCTAGAGATAATGGAGATGGAGATAACTGTTAGGACAAGAAAATGAATAAATGATGCAAACTCCTATGCATGTTGTGGGTGGGAGGAATGAACTTCAAGGATCACTGTATAAATGTCAGCAGGTTCTGGAAAAATGTGATGATGGATGGAATGTGAAGTTGAATGTTTCCATTTAAAAAAAAACAACACCTAGAGCAGAATCCGGTGTTGTGCAAATGCACTTCTGTTGCTGCAAAACAACTCCACTTTCCTCTTGTCCTCTTACACGCCCCCCCCCCCGGAACCCTCCCAAGAGGAAGGTGAAGTCCTCTTGGCGTGAGTGAAAGTTCATGGGCAGCATTGGATACAACCTGTAATTTCTTAGCAACTGCTCTTCTAGCATTGACACGGTTTTCACTACTTAATAATGGTTTTCACTGGTTTTCATAATATGGCAGTCTACAGCCTTTTTCAGCTTGAGGGCAGCCTTCCAGAAGAGACTTGTTTGTGGTGGGCAGTGCCAGAGGCAAAAGTATGGTAGGCTAGCTTTACACACACACACACACACACACACATATTCACACTCTATTTAGGCATCAAGAGCCATTTTCAGGGTTCAGAGATGCTCTCAGCCAGGAAAAAAACATTTGGGGGGTGATCTGGGGCCACTGAAAGGTGTGATCTGCGGAGAGGGAGTGTAATTTACGGTTTCAAGAGCCAGACAGCGAGGACCGGAAGGCCACATTTGACCCCTTGACCTAAGGTTCCCCATCTCTTGTCCAAATAAAACATTCTGTGTTTTTGCTTAATTTACAAGGTAGCATCAAATCTGCATTGTTGATCTTTTGTCCCTTCTTTTCAGTAAGCACAGCAGTAAATAGACACAGCGTATAATATATTTTCACACCCAAGATCTCATGATGAAACATGGGAGCTGAAATATTGCCTCTGAACTTTGGGCCACCAAATTAATTATCGTCTCATGATAGACACGTATTATCAGTAGGTAGATGTAAGAAGTGCCTGAAATTCATTCTAACTTTTGTCATTTTGTCTCTAGATAGTCCTGTAGATGTTTGATAAAATATCATAATGGAATTCTAAGGGTATATGTTTTAAGTTAATCTAGGAGTCCCTGGTTTAAGAAAATGTTTTTAGGATCTCAATTCTGAGGCCTTCATAAGTGCATTTTTATACTTATTAAAAGCATTTAGAAGTTTGAAGGTAAATTTACCAGCATTAATTGTGTGGTTGTATAGTGCTTAGCGTATTTTAAATGTGTACTTTATTTTATTCATGCAGGTTAAAAAAATTGTTTGCCAAAAAGCTCACAATTGAAATGAAGTCAAGGTGAAGAAGGAAGTGGGTATAAAATATTAATTTTTTTACACCGAAGCGTAATAATTATGTTTATGCTTCATGCATTTCAGATTATATTTTATGAAGCAGTACATCCTTTAAAAAAGGAGCTAAATGAACTACAGGTAAAGAAGGATGCAGCATCTGAAGAACTGAATGATTACAAATCTCAGTTGAAACACTTGATGGAGGTTTGTATGCCATTTGTTTAAAAAAACAAAACAAACCTATTTTCTTCGGAGGCAGAAATAGCAGCATGTTCAGTGGGATTTACTGCCAGCTAAGACTGCAGTCTTAACCCTGCTTACCTGGGAGTTAGCCCCATTGAATTCAGTAGGATTTACTTGTGAGTGAACGTGGCTAGGGTTGTACTTTTGTGTGTATAAGACTGGAGGCTTAATCTCCTGGGCTTGTCTTGCAGTATAAACCTGGCTCTGTTGGTCTGTTTTTCCCAGTGGGTGTTACAGGTTTAAAATGCCTGATGCAGCTCTTTTCAGGGAGAGTTTCCCAAGTACTAGAGCAAAGGTGAGTGTTTAGTAGAATGGCTGCTCTCTCTTTCATGAATCTAATGCATTAAGGTATCTTCCTGGAAAACATTTAGTAAAAAAGAAATATTGACCAAGCAATAAGATGCCATTTGGGCCAGTTGTTCAAAATGCAGGATGTGAACTTTAAAGTTATACAGAATTCTTCTTCAAGTTAGATGCTCATGGAAAATTAAAAATAGATATTTCTTTACCAGTACATGGTAGCATGCTGTGTTTAGTTTCAAGATGGAGAAAATTAGTTGTTTGTTAAAGCAAGCTCAGCGGTCAAGTTTCAGGTCACACAAAGCCCTTTTGCACTAAGATGGGCTCAGAAATGGTTTCATGAGGATTACAACAGGCTGAAACTCCCTAGATTTCAACATTGTCTCAACAACTGTTTCTAAGTGTTGGGTGACAATGGCTGTACTTTATTCTACTTAAAGTGTAATAAGCACTTTCGTGACCCAATGAATACATTGTACAAACACACACAATGACAAATGACAACGTGAAATTCCAAAGCAACTCATAACTTGCTGCAGACTTCTGATCTGTGTCTAAGAAGAATCTTCAATAAATAAAATGTCTTGAGAGACAGATGCAGAATTTATTAAATGTGAACATTTCCTATTTCTTACCACTTGGTGTCAGTATCAACTCAGCAGTAAACAATCCCTGGAGATTAAAGAAATTGATACCTGAGAATGCTAATCAGAGAAAGGAGAGGGTAGTGAGCATTTGAGTGTTTGGGTTTCTCTGGCAAGAGAATACAAATGAAATCAATCAGCTTTCACAGTGATGAGAATTAGGACCAATTCCCAAAGTATTCTTTGCTCTAGCCAAGCACGCCCTCCTAAAATATATTTTCTTAGATTATGTATCTGTTAAAAGAATGTACTAAACCAGGTTGATCTTTTCAATGTTTCTTCTTCTTTGGGGCTCATCCATAACCTGAAAGAAGAAACCTGAATATTGAAAATAAGACAGTTTTAAGTCTGGCTCTCTGGTAACTAGAAAAAATGATTCTAAAAGTATTTGAGGAGAAAGTTTATTTTATCCTGTATTTTAATAGGTATAGCTGATCCCCAGAAGAAAAGTGATACCCAAAACACATTGGGGCTATTATGCTTCATTCTTTATTTTCTTGGGGTTATTAAACCTCTAAGCAAGGGCTTAGAGCGTCTTCCTATGAAGAAATGCTGAGTTGGGAACACAGCAGGTTTGTAAAAGTGTAAATGGTTGAAGAGAAGAGGAGGGATTTCTCTCTCTAATTCTCATCTAAGTTGAATTGCAGGGGGTTCAGTTCCGATAAATGTATTATTTGTACATACAACACACACTTAGCACTACTTCAGAATAGACTCTCTTGTCTATTATCTCATTATCCTTAAAGGAACTCCTGTGAAACTATCAGAAAAACTGTAAGGGTCTTTCAAGTATTGCAAGCCTGTCACATTTGTTCAAACTTGTTGTGACTAGCCAGTTTTGCAGCACTTAGATTTGGAGAACCTTGCCTTATAAGGGAAATGAAAAAGAAGTATAAAACAACTAGTTTTTCAGGGCTTAATAAATCCACCTGCTTTAGTAGTGATTCATCTACCTCGACAGGTGGAAAATTGTATACTTAGCTATAAGCATAAATAGCGTGTTGTGACACCAGTGGATTTTTTTTTAATGCTGGTTGCAGACTTTTTAAGTTCAATACTGTCACACGCACTTGCCCCAAATCACTAAAATTTAGTCCTCTGCACTTGGCCTGTGAGACCATTTCAACCAAGCCACACCCACCTGCCCTACAGTTGACATCATATATGACATCAGATGCAGGGCATAGTAAAGACTTGTCTCAGGTAAAAGAGGTGTGTGCCTGAAAAATGCTCCACAAGGGGTTCCAAAAGACCTGGCAGTCAACCAATAGTTGGTCTTGAAGAGTGCTCTGAAAGGCGCTTTTGAGACTGTGCTCCACATGGTTAGATTTCAAACTGTCCCACGGGAAGTGGGAAGAGAGAAAAGATTTCGCTATTAGCTACTACTGGTCCAATTCAATTCCCCATCATTACCCAGAACAAGGTAAAAGAATGCATAGGATAGCTGAACTGATGGTGATGATGGGGTGCAAGGAAAACAGTACATCGAAAGCTGGAGCACCTAGTGGATTTATGCTATGTACAGAGCCAACTTTTTGATATAGATGGAGAAATTATTTTAAACCACCTTGTTGGTAGCATGGGGAGTTGTTGACATTGTGAAGATGATAGAGATATGTCTCTAAAAATTCAAGAAAAAGCACAATACTTTAAACAACTTTAGATGTTGCTAAACCGTATTCATAAGATCCGATTAATTTAAAAATGGAAAGTATGATACAAAAACAACATAAATAAATTGATGGGAGCTTGTTTTACAAACCCCTGTAGCAAGTGTACAGGATCACTGTACATCCTTCCAAAGAAAGTGTTTATTGTGCAGTGAAAAACTCGAGTGGTAATGTTTAGCAGAAATAACATACAACTGGATTTAGTGAAAGAATGGGAAACTCATATTGATCTCTATAATGGAATGTGCCAGGCAAAAACTTACCATTTTACTGGGGCATTTGGCCTTTAGGTTGAAATATTTTAAAGTATTTGTGGTCTCTTTTGGTAAGGCAGGATCTGCTACACCTGTCTTTTAATGGTATAGCTATTTTTTAAGGTATGTGTTGATTGTGTTCATGGTAATGTGCTTTAGCATTTCCACTTGCCTCATTAGGATAGTAATAGATTTGTCTGCATTGGTAGACGGGTGGGGTATAAAGAATAAATTATCAGTAGTAGTAGTAGTACTAGTAGTAGTAGAACACTCTGTGCCTGCCATAGCTATAGAGATCTAGAAACTATGTTAGCAGTAATGCTAATGGAGATATCTTTATGGATGTTATATCTGATGCAAACTTGGTGTGGCTAGTTGTCTCCTTATTTAGACTTTCAGAAAGGACTTCTGTCTTAGTGAGAAGGTATTAGATACAGAGAAACACTGGCAGAGGGGTGTTGGTAAAAGCTGATTTCCTGCCTCCTCCCAAAGCCACAGGAACCAATAGAATGGGGCGGCTGTAGCATAGATGGCTGAGGAAGAAAGGAAATAAAAGTTGCACCCACAGAAGGTGCCTCCATCTGATTCCTGCCCCCCATTCTTTCCACCCATTCTCCCCATCCTGCTCAGCCCCCTGTGCCACAACATATCTCATTCAGCAGGTTTGGGGGGCTGAGGGAGGAAAGCAGGAAAGTCAATTTCCACTTGTTTTTCTGCTGCCTTATCTCAAGATTGAATCCAATGTAATACACTCCCGTCTTTGTAATTAACAAAATGTCTTTCTAACCTACGTCTGAAGAACCAGGACTTTTTTGCAGCCAAGAACTGAGTTCCAGCACATCTTTTGTGCGTTCCGGCAAAGCTCAAGAACTTTGGTTCCGGCACCTCTTTTTGTAGAAAAAAAGGCCCTGCGAAGAACCGTGTATCAACTTCTGGAACCAAGTGTGGCTGTGTGTTCATGTTCCTTGCACAGCCTTCCCCCAACATGCCCTATGGCAACCCCCTTTTTAAACTGACAGAGTTTGTAAGACAATTGATCAAAGGGGGGAATTAAAAATGCCAAGGGCTGTGGCCGAACACTTTTGTGTGTGTGGTATATTTCTCTGAATCCCAGCCTCTATTTTCACATTAAATAGTGGTGTGGTGTTTGTTTTGCAGAACTATGAAGCAGAGCGAAGAAATCGCTCAGAACTAGAAGTCAGATGTCAGCGTTTAACACTTGAACTAGCTGATACAAAGCAAATGATTCATCAAGGAGATTATAGACAAGAGAATTACGATAAAGTAAAAGGGTAAGTGTGTCTTTAGTAAAGAAAATTATAGAAGGAGCTCTCATATTGCCTTGGATCGAAGGTAATTGGTTATATCCAATGTTGCTGTGAATAAGGAGAATGTTCCAATAAGTATCTTGTGTTGTACTGGGGCTACTTTGAGCTAGCAAAGAAGGGTGAATGCTTGGAGACCACCAAACATGTTTGGAACTATAAAACATGAGAATGAGTGTATCAACCAGGGAGCTTTGCAGGGCTTTTGCAGATTGTTGCTGCGTTACACAAGCATGGGAAAGTGATGACACTGCATTTTGCAATGTGAAACGATATGAAAGCGCAAGGAAAACGAGATTCTTGAACTCAGCAGGGTCCAAATTAATGTACACAAGACTTACTGTAACTTAATTTGGGCTCCACTGATGAAAGAATATCTGAAGGACTGTTGGTGTTAGATTTGCACAGGAAGCATAGATTACAGAAGCAGTCAAGGGTTTGAGGGGGACATTATTTTACAGTACTCTCATTTTTCCCCCCAACAGTGAGCGTGATGCATTTGAACATGATTTTTCAGAGCTTCGAAGAAAATATGAAATATTGGAAGTATCACACAAAGCACTAACCAAAGAAAGAAATGATTTATCAAAAGAGGTGAGATCTTCATATCTAATTTGACCTTTATCCGAAACATTTATTCAAAATGTACAAAGGCCCAAATTAGAATTTTCTCCCCCCCTTTTTTTTACACTTATATTTGAGGTATACCTGGAGTAGTTTATTGCAGGCACCCCCAAACTCGGCCCTCCAGATTTTTGGGACTACAACTCCCATCATCCCTCACTAACAGGACCAGTGGTCTGGGATGATGGGAATTGTAGTCGCAAACATCTGGAGGGCCGAGTTTGGGGGTGCTTCTTCTACAGAGTTTGGATCTTTATGGTACAACAAACTGCTTGTCAATCCAGTTCATGAGCTAAGCATCCCTTCTTTGCCAATCTCTTTCCAAATATTAACTGCCTGAAACTCCACCGGCCATCCTTTGGCACGTAGCTTTCTTTGATTCTGTCTTTTAGGAGTATCATCTGTATTTAAACAGTGTTATCATTGTTCATGATTTAGATACCTCCTTCTTTTGTCACCTCTTTGCAGTCACACTTAATAGGTTCTGTGCCTACCCAGAACCACATTTGGGAAACTCGGAAAGTGGAAGGATGTGTATCTTTCTTCTGGTATTTCTTGAATAACTGAGATTCACCAAATAGTGCTGTTTCTATAGAATGGATAAGGGAGATGCAAAGGAATCTATTTGAATCCCATCATTTCACTGCTGAAATCTATATATCAAGGGGGGGAAGCATGTGGGCGAGGGGAAGAACAAAGAGACACTCAACTGTAAAACATAATAAAATTTATAAATTTTGAATATAATTTTATATAGGCAAATTATTTGTATATAATTTTGTGTATAAATGATACACTTTTTTTAAGACTTGGAATGGGTCATACAGTGGTACCTTGGTTTAAGAACAGCTTATTTTATGAACAACTTAGATTAAGAACGCTTCAAACCCGGAAGTAGGTGTTTTGGTTTGTGAATTTTGCCTTGGAAGCAGAACATGTTCCGCTTCCTGGTGAGTGTGTTCCCTTTGTAAATTGAGTCCCCTGCTGCTATGGGAAAGCACGCCTTGGTTTAAGAACACTTTGGTTTAAAAACGGACTTCCAGAATGGATTAAGTTCGTAAACCAAGGTACCACTGTATATATAAATTACATTGTTCTGCATGCAGGGATAAACAGTATGCTGCCACAGCAAATATACCTAAAGAGCAAGGAATGAGTACAAATGCAAATCTAGGTTGTTCACTTAAGAGAAGTGTGTCATCCATTGCAATGAGGAGATTCAGAATTGCATCTTGTTTTCTTAAACCACCTTGGAAGCTCTGTTAAATATAAATATTCACAGTGGTGCTCAGCTAAGTCATACAGAGTTGAGCAATTGAAATCAGGGGGTGGTAGTCAACTAAGTTTTACTCAGAATAGACCCATTAAATTTAATGGAATAATTTAGCTGTGCTCATTCATTTCAGAGAGTCGACTCTGAGTAAACCTTTGTTGAATACTACTCAGTGACCTTGCATCCAACAGCTTCAGTGGATCCACCCTGAGTGTGACTAACATCTATAAATCTTTTAAATAAAATAAGAAAAAACTCTAACCTGGGAGGTGGGGGTTGTACTACAGACTGCCTGGTTTTATCATAGCTATTTTGTATTTAAAGGTTGCAGCTTTACAGCAGTCTGTTACCTTACTGCAAAAAGATAAGGATTACCTCAACCGTCAAAACATGGAGCTTAATGTTCGCTGTGCTCATGAAGAAGATCGTCTTGAAAGGCTTCAGGTTCAGCTAGAAGACGCTAAGAAGGCCAGAGAAGAAATTTATGAGAAATATGTCACATCCAGGTACATAGTTCTGTTAATTCATTCAACAAATGATTCATTGCAGTAGGCTATTGTTGGGTTGGACAAAATTATTTACAGTGAACATAATGTTTTTGGTCAGTTGATCAGATTTCCCCAGAAACAATCAGTTGAAATCAAATTATGTTGTAGCGTTCTCAGGTTTTAGTTTCTACATACAGAAAAATCTTAAAGCAGCTGTGAGACCTTTATAAAACTTAAAACAATAATTTTCCATTATCTCTAGAGGATTTACAGTCAGAAATTAAGCCTGTTACCGTATTTTTCGCCCTATAGGACGCACTTTTTCCCCTCCAAAAATGAAGGGGAAATCTGGGTGCGTCCTATGGGGTGAATGCAGGCTTTCGCTGAAGCTTGGAGAGTGAGATGGGTCGGTGCGCACCGACCCCTCTCACTCTCCAGGCTTCAGGAAGACATCCGCAGCCTAGGCAGCCCTGCGGGAGTTCCCACAGGGCTGTCTAGGCTGTGGATAGCAGCCTGCTTCCCAGAGCGTCGGGCGCCCTGAAAGCAGAGCGCCCAGCGCTTCGGGAACACATCCGCAGCCTAGGCAGCCCTGCGGGAGGTCCCGCAGGGATGTCTAGACTGCGGATAGCAGCCTGCTTCCCGGAGCATTGGGCGCTCTGCTTTCAGGGCGCCTGGCGCTTCGGGAACACATGCGCAACCTAGGCAGCCCTGCGGGAGATCCCGCAGGGATGTCTAGGCTGCGGATAGCAGCCTGCTTCCCAGAGCGCTGGGCGCGCTGAAAGCAGAGTGCCCGGCGCTTCGGGAACACATCCGCAGCCTAGGCAGCCCTGCGGGAGGTCCCCGCAGGGCTCCCCACGCTGCGGATAGCAGCCTGCCGCCCGGCGCGCAGGACACCCTGAAGCAGAGTGCCCCTCGCGCCGGACAGACATCCGCAGCATGGGGAGCCCTGCAGGAGTTTCCCGCAGGGCTCCCCACGCTGCGGATGTCTGTCCGGCGCGAGGGGCACTCTGCTTCAGGGTGTCCTGCGCGCCGGGCAGACATTGGCCAGCCCCACAAGCTTGGGGGACAGCAGGGAGGCGCAGCGCCGCCATCCCGCTGTTCCTCGACCTGGTTCGGTTTCTCCAACCTGTTTTTTGGGGGGAAATAAAGGGAAAAAAAATTCCTTTATTTCCCCCCCAAAAAACTAGGTGCGTCCTATGGGACGGAGCGTCCTATGGGACGAAAAATACGGTCATATTTTCCTCAGGTTGCACTATATTACAGACTACAGTGGTACCTCTGGATGCGAACAGGATCCGTTCCGGAGCCCCATTCGCATCCTGAAGCGAACGCAACGTGCTCCTGTGGACTTATTTGCAATTCTATAGCGTCACCAACATCAATACAAAATAACTTACAAATGAAAGGGAATATTTGTGAATTCTGGACGAGTATTGGTTCAGTTGGTAACAACATATATGCAGGAATCTGCTACTGCTTAAGGGATGGCAACTCTTATCATTTTAGCTAGTAGCTGAGCTCAGGCTCAGGTTGGCAATAGGCCAAAAGGAAGACCTATATAACAGAGAGCAGTTCTTTTTATCTAGGAGTAAAAAAAGCAATGATTCTTCTCAGTTGCTAAGATCCAACATCACATTTTCTTCAGAGGGTCCCCCCAACCCAACCTTGGAAGCAGAATGGAAAGTCCTTGTTGCCCAAGCCGAATGCCACTGTTTGATAAATCTTACTGGGTGATAAGCAACTCAAAAGGGATAATACAAAGAAAGCTGCAGATTTTTTTTTAACTTGCTTTGCTTTTTTTTTAATAAAGAGACCATTACAAAACAGAATATGAAAACAAACTGCATAATGAATTGGAACAAATAAGGCAGAAGACATCTCAAGAAATACAGCAGCTTCGAACAGCTACAAAGGAAATGTATGAACGTGAAAACAGGTGGGTAACTACTTTTAGAAATATTGGAACATAAAAACAAATAAGGAAGGAAAATACCTTGCATTTGGTGCTTGATAATTCTGAAACGCATTTTAGATCCTCATTTTTACTCATCACTATGGCTTCTCGAAGCTACCAACATGAGCTTGACCAAACTGCGGGAGGCAGTGGAAGACAGGAGTGCCTGGCATGCTCTGGTCCATGGGTCACGAAGAGTCGGACATGACTAAACGACTAAACAACAACAACATGGCTTCTCTCTGTGCCAGCATTGATCTAGAATGCACCCGGAAGAGGCTATGTTGTGGATTTGTCTCCCGTGACCCTCGTTTCTGATGATGAGGCACACTGCAACAGTTCCCACACCAAAATATTTTTAGTTGGAATAGCAAAAGCAACCTTCTGTTTCATTCAGATGTAAGATAGACCATACTGTGTCATTAATGAGCCACAATGAGCCTTCAGCTCATTTTTATAAGTCTTACTTTCTGTCACTCCTTGTTACCTTCAAAATCCTTTTTCTAAAATCCCTCTTTTTGACAGTGGTGGCAGAGCTAATGGAAGTTTAGTTCAGAACACGATGCTGCCTCTGTGAGAGAATATGATCAAACTCTTCTATATAATAATCAGGTTCTTATGTGTGTGCATCGTTACTGAAATATGAACATACAAATTATGACAGGTAGTAATGCAAAGAGAATGCAACAGGTTTGTGCAATCAACTGCATTTGCATGGAATGAAGTTTTAGGTTTTAAATAGCCTTATGTTGACTTGTGAAAGCTAAAGAACTGATACGTAGTATTTAGTCCTCATTTCCCTTCTCCTTCTCTACCACCAGTCAGGTAAATTATACCAACTACTTATTGCATCATTGGGGTTAACAGAAAGCTTTGCTTCCCATGTACAGACTTGTATTGTGTTACATAAAACAGCTTTAAGGTCTGTTTGTTTATGGAGGTTTGACAGATGTAAAAATGTTTGCATGCAAAATAGCTAAAAATATTGGTCTGGAACCAGTTGGCAAAAATTTTGTTCTTCATCTTGAAGTTATGGTTTCTTGACTGCCAATTCCTGAATGTCTTTATGATATAAAAGAACATTTGTGAATAAGAATCTTGAAAACAATGCTTTATTTTTATCCCTGTTGGGACAAGAAGGGTGTGGTAAGCCAGTGAATCATTATATTTCTGTTCTTAAACTCGCACACGTTTTCTGTTATTTAATGTAGCTATGTGCTTTGAAAATTTGTATCGGGTTATGAAACTCAAAGCCGGTTCTGCTTGTAGGCCTCTGAAGTGACTATCAAAGCTGTCACACTATTAGTTGTTCAGCTCTTACACACCATTCCTAAACCTGCTAACTGGGAAACAAATGTGATTGAAAACTGAGTTACATTTACCGTATTTTTCGCTCTATAGGACGCACTTTTTCCCCTCCAAAAATGAAGGGGAAATGTGTGTGCGTCCTATGGAGCGAATGCAGGCTTCGGGCAGCTATCTGCAAGCCTTCGGAGTGCAGCAGGAGTTCCCTCCGGGCTCAGAAGGCTTGCGGATAGCAGCCTGAAGCCCGGGGAGCGCAGCGCCAACTCCCAACTTCAGGCAGCTATCCGCAAGCCTTCGGAGCCCAGCGGGAGTTACCGCCAGGCTCAGAAGGCTTGCGGATAGCAGCAAGCTCCGGGAGCAAAGACGAGGTTGCGCACAACCTTGGCCCCGCTCCCGGACCTGTTCTGGGAGCTGGGGTCGGGGAAAGCTCGGGCTTCCCCCGCCCCAGCCCCGCGGCTAAAAACGAAGCCAAGACAGCTAGCGGGATCCATCCTGCTCGCTGTCTTGGCTTCTTTGCTCTTTGAGGCTGGGGGGGGGGAAATAATATTTTTTTCTTTATTCCCCCCCCCTAAAATCTAGGTGCGCCCCGTGGTCCGGTGCGCCCTATAGAGCGAAAAATACTGTACATAGACGCATTTTAGATTGGGGTGTTAATCATTCTGTCTCTGCTTATTTCCAGCACTTCTCTACATAGTGCTTCTCTAGACAAATACGCACTCTATTTTTCCACAACCCAATACACTGCTGCAACAATCCTTAGGCCACATAATTAAGTTCGGATGCTTGGCAAATGCCAACTTTTGCAGAGCTGGAACTTGCTTTTAACCCAACTTGCAACATTCTATACTCTTCATCTACCACCACCACCCCTTCTCAAAAAGATCAACGGCAACAAATACAATGGCAATAAAATGGTGGAGGCTACGTTGATGGGACCAAAAGGAAATAATGGCACATTGTTACAGGCTAGAGTTCTAGGGCTGCCTAGCCTACAGCTACTGGGTTCCCTCCACTTGGAAGGACAATCACACAAGCATACTGACAGACCCTTGGTTGGGTTAACTTTGAACAAGGGCTATGGTTTTCCTTGTTGATGGCAGCAGGTTAAATTTAATTGAGAAGGAGTGGAGCATGATTCACACAAGGTACAGTGGAGATGTAAAAGGGCCCTGAGGAGACAGGCGCTTCTGACACAAACAGAGGCAAGCAAAACTGAGGAGAAGAAAAGGCACTAAGACAACAGGGGAGGGAAAAATCACAGGAGCTCTCTTCTCCCTGACTAAGGCACATGCAGACACAATAATGACACAACGCACAGACAGAAGAACAGGATATGGTGTTTGAAAGATCTGCTTCAAGCAGGAAACTGACTCCAGAGGAGGGAGACAGAACAACTCCTTTGGAGTGACAATGCTTCCTGCTTTTGAATGCTGAGGGGATACAATCCCACTTGTAGGCATCTTAGCACCTGGTCAGAAACACTTTTCAGGTAAGCCTAGCAATCCCATTTCCAGCACCAGTTTTGAAATAATGAGGTGACTTTCATACAAACAGACTTTCAAATTACATACATGAGCTTGCGGGAAGAAGTCAATCAACTCAAGGAACAACAGTTTTCTGCATTGAAAACAACAGATCTATTGACATAAGCTGAGGTGTACTTTAGTCTCCCCAAAAAAAGAACATGCTCTTGAGATAGTAGCTGGTATGGATCAATATCTTTACATAGCAGTTCAAGGATGTAGCAGAAGAGTCTTCAACTCCTTTAGAAGCTGCAGGAATCATTTGATCAGTGCATGATCTTTAAAGAAAAGTGTTTGGTTCTTTGCAACTATAGCTTTGCAAGAATAGCTAGAATAAATCCCTTGGAAACAGTATTCCCAGCCAAAGTAATATTTCACTTTATATCATTTTGTAAGCCTTTTCTGACAGGCCTGTGTTACCTTTTCAGCCAGTCTCAGGACAGTCGGCATCTAATATAATATGAATAGATGGGAAAATCCTTATTTACACTCAACCCATCATACTGTCGCCAGTTAAAGTAGACTTGACTGGGCAAGATTACCTAATGATGTAACTCCGTATAAGGCAGCTTCATATGTTCATAAAACCTATGCAAAACACTCAACATCATCCTGCTGCTGAAAAATGGGCAAAATGATTAAAGGAAGGCAAGAGAAAAAGCTCACTGCTTTTTGAGGAAAGAAGGAGGAACCCAGAAAGTTTGTCTCCTTAGCATCTTAGCATTACATATATTTGTGGAAGATACAGAATTTTTTGCTGACATAAAGCCATATGTATTAGATCCTTTTCCAAGGATAATATAAGATCCCTTTTTCTGGTTTGAGGCAAAGCAAATTTCTCTCAAGGGATTGTTGTAACATCCCTTGCAGTGTTCTTGAAGATGCCTCTGGGCTTATAAATGTTGCCTTGAGCCATTTTACACATTACAAAACAGCAAACCTAGATTTGACACTGAGTGCAAAGGCATAATTGGCACCCTACTGACTGTTACATGTTTGCAAATAACTGTTTGTTGCATTCAATGTTACTTTCTTTGCATTTAAAATACTTTAAAGTGTACACTTAGAAAATGTGGTGTGTGAATCAATCCCAATAAGATTAAGAATCAGAGTAGGGTGTACATCTAAAAATTTACACAAATGCACCTGAAGTGTCTTGGAGGATACATATTTGATTGTTCATTTACTGAATGCTCTGCTGTTCTATTTATTTGTTGCTGGAACTATACGAATCAGCCTTGTCACAATGGAAAGTCTTCCTCAGTTGCATCTCACTTGATATTTTTGAATCCCTTTGTGTTTTGTTTTTAGTTTCCCTGTTTCTTGTTGCTATTGTTCACTGGCTTAGTTGTAGTTTTCCCATTATTATTATTTGGCAGATGAGCACACACCATTTGCTCCGTCAAAGAAAGTAAAAACAGACCTAACCATCTATAACTTTTGACCATAAAATGTTTTCCTCTGAGAATTTATTTTATTTTATTTTTTAGATACAGACCATTTTAAAATGGCAAATTGTTAGGAAAATTCTTCTCATGAAATGGTATTTGAAGGCCTGTACAACGTTTGTACATAAGGCAACAGAGTCTGACATTTTCATCTTATAGTAGTTACATAAATCTGCACCACTTTAAAATTTTCTGTATTATAGGCAAGGGATGTTAATAGTGAAAATCAGTGAGACGGTGTTTGGAATGAGGGTGAACACCCCCCCAATCATGGCCAGTGGTTAGGGATGATGCAATAAAACATCTGGGGGGGTGCCAGAATGGAGAAGGTGGATCTAAAACATAATTGTCATGAAATGTTTCATTTGATTATTATTTTACACGATGACATCTAGCATACCACATCAGAATAAACAGCATTCACATGAAATATTTACCACATGACAATGATACCGTAAAGTCACTTTGTGAAGCAGCACCCACATCAAAAAGTAGTGTGAGAATTGAGCCTAGTGTTTCAAGCTTAAAAGCCTTATAGCTAAATGAGAGCTGCTTTTTGATCTAAAAATAGCAATTGTTAATGCAGCATTTCTCCTCCTCAAAAGAAACAATGAAACTTCAAAGGTGAAATCTCTGTACAACTGCCACGTTAAAACACATATTCATAAAATAGGTGAATATTTGATATTATGAGCATAAATTTAATATAGGAGCTAGGCCTTAACAAAGTTTGGGTCTCAAATAAGGAAGAACTGAAAATAGTAGGGCTGTGATACAAATATTTTAGCATGAAAGGGGTTTTTCAGTAGCTTTGATAAGCTTTACCATTTCAGCCTTCATTCTGGGAACAGTATGTTCTTCAATCGGCCAGTCAAATTTGGCAGTGTGATGGCATCACGGAAAACAAGTGAAGTTTATTCTGATTGAGGGTAATTCATCCTGAATTGCATTGCCCTCACTCTGAATTAGGTTTAGTAGCCACTTTCAACCAATCAGCACTATAGTCTCAGAATATGAGTCTAGCTGGCACCCGAGTGAGTAAGGGGATTGCAATTGTATTACTATTACCTACTCTTGAGGGGGGTATTTAGTTATCAGGCAAGGGTATAAGCCACTAAACACCAAAATGGTACCACAGTGGTATACATTAAAATAAATACCACAATCCTAAACAAAGCAAAAACGCCTAATTGTTTATAACGTCTAGAAAAATTGTTTATATTTTATTAGATGCTTGACAACCTATGTTGGTTGCCAATCTGACCTCAGTGGTAAGTGTGCTCCACAGGGCAGGGGCCACTGTACGGAAATATGCAATCCAGAATACCATACAATGAATCTCAGGTCCATGTGACGCTACAGAGTTATAAAAAATGTCTAAAATTCACACACACATCAATTCCAAGTCAGCCCTAGTAAATACAGAGTATATAAAAGGAAGTATCTGTTATATGTGGATTCGTTTAAAGGAAAAAAACATTGTCTACCTGTACAAGGATTTCTATATCATAGGTCATATGCCATATTTTGTACAGTACAGTGGTGCCTCGGGTTACATACGCTTCAGGTTACAGACTCCGCTAACCCAGAAATAGTGCTTCAGGTTCAGAACTTTGCTTCAGGATGAGAACAGAAATCGTGCTCTGGTGGCGCGGCAGCAGCAGGAGGACCCATAGGCTAAAGTGGTGCTTCAGGTTAAGAACAGTTTCAGGTTAAGTACGGACCTCCGGAACGAATTAAGTACTTAACCTGAGGTACCACTGTATAGATTGAAGTTGTCTACCGTATCTGCCTGTCTGGTTAGAGTTGTTCCAGCAGGGACTTGAGGAAAATGTGGCGATGGCCCCTGCCTTGGGTGGTTTAAAAAATATATTGGATATGTTCGCACATGATATCAGTGTATTATCAGTTGATGCTAATTATGTTAGGTAAATGGAACCTTCATATATATTACACACAAACACACACATTCGACTCCAGAAAACAGGACTTCTTACGGTTTCTTTCATACCCTGGCAAGAAAATGCTAGCCTAGATGGACAAGGATGTGATCTGCACAGCAATTCCACATTGTGACTTGGGACCAAATCCATCTCTTTGGCCTCCTTTGCCCACTTGTGGCTTCATGGTACACTTGCTAGACCCTGTTTGTGGTTTCTTTCCACCCTTCTTGCCCACAGTTTCCAACTATTTTACCATTTCCCTTTTTCATATAGCCTTCCTCCAGGTACTTCCTATCTATCCCCTATCCTTTATTGCTATAGTTCCCTGATGTTAACTTGTCTTATCTTGAAGACCTTACCATTCTGCTTCTCAGCTTTTAGATGCTAGGTCTTTCCAGTTACTATTACCAAAATCGCATTGCCCCCCTGTCCCTGAGCTCTTTGTGAGTTTCCTTTCCTACACCCCTGCAAAGTTCTACTCTCTGACAGATCTGTTGCTACCCTTTCAACAAGCCTTCTAAGTGGAGATCTTTAATCCCAGTTTGTATCTGCATTAGATTGGAATTGGTTTTTATATAAGTAATGAAGTTGTATGCTTTTTATTGTTGATGGTGTTGTTAATCTTTTTGAGATATTTCATAGGAAGTGATTCATAAATGGAATTAATAAGCTAGTACAGTGGTACCTCAGGTTAAGTACTTAATTCGTTTCTTGCCAGGGTATGAAAGAAACCGTAAGAAGTCCTGCTTTCTGGAGTCGAATGTGTGTGTTTGTGTGTAATATATATGAAGGTTCCATTTACCTAACATAATTAGCATCAACTGATAATACACTGATATCATGTGCGAACATATCCAATATATTTTTTATACCACCCAAGGCAGGGGCCATCGCCACATTTTCCTCAAGTCCTTGCTGGAACAACTCTAACCAGACAGGCAGATACGGTAGACAACTTCAATCTATACAGTGGTACCTCAGGTTAAGTACTTAATTCGTTCCGGAGGTCCGTACTTAACCTGAAACTGTTCTTAACCTGAAGCACCACTTTAGCTAATGGGGCTTCGTGCTGCCGCCACGCGATTTCTGTTCTCATCCTGAAGCAAAGTTCTTAACCTGAGGTACTATTTCGGTGTTAGCGGAGTCTGTAACCTGAAGTGTATGTAACCTGAAGCGTATGTAACCCAAGGCACCACTGTATTCTATCTAAATACATACACAAGTTTCTATGAAATTTTGAGGGAATTGGTGGGTGAAGAATGGAAAGAAAAATGTATGCACATAACCAGATTTTCCCCTGTTGGAGCTCAGTTACAGAAAAACTAGATCAGTACCATAACTTGTGAAAATATACTAGAGAATAAAAGGAACATTTACTCTGAAACACTTTTGAATTTCAGAAATTTAAGAGAAGCCAGAGATAATGCGGTGACTGAAAGAGAGAGAGCTATTGCAGCTGAAAGAGATGCGTTAGGAAAACATGAGCAGCTTTTAGAACAGTAAGTACGTTCACCTTTCTTTTTCCTTTCACATTTATTTAAAAAGAGACTTAAAACATTTGTACAAATAAAGTTGAGGTTTCTGGTTTCAAACTACTTGTTCAGAGGTGTGTCACTGTGCTTGACAGCTTGAGCTTCTCCTTTCACCCTGTCCAGGCTGTCATATTTAGATCTCTGACAAGCTAACTAGTGTAAATTGTTACTGGGAGCGAAGAATTGGAAAAGCCAAGTTTCTAGTAAACCATTTGAAAATTTAGCAGAAAAAAGTAAACTTCCCAACGAATGTATATTTTCCTGAACTGTAGTTTGGTAGTTGTTGTCTTTATTGGCATCTTGAATCCATTAGCAAAGATTAGAGATTTCCTTTGGCTCTCCGTGCTAAGCTGTGGAACATTCTGTTTATTGGCAATATGGACATTCTGCACTACAACTGTTAATTTGTCTGCATAACAACCTTTTTTAGGTAGTTAACTGCTGTCTCTGTCCCACTCTTTTAGTCATTCAACCTCATGGCTCCCTGTTCTTAGCTCCTTCAACCTTAGAGACCCTTTTCTCACTCAGATTGCCAGCTGGAAATTCTTACCAGATAGGAAGTCAGAAGTCACTTATTGCTTCATTCATAAGGCTGTTATATCAGTGTTACGATAAAATCTGTGCTACAGCTTTTGACACAGCAGTCATGCTATTGAACACTTCTCTTCTCTTGAGAAAGAACTTGGCAGACAGTCTTGGTTTATTGTCGGTCATTTTCATATTTATCATGAGATTTTCATAAGACTGCAAGCGGTGACATAAAAGTGTAGCATCTTTTATTACTGACTAACATCACTTGGCTTTTGATGTGAAAGTAAATCCATTTTGAAATTTTATGACAGATGTTAATGACAGTTTTGTGCTTATGTGAAAGCTTTTTATATCAGTAAGCTTCTTTTTTAAATAATATATACTAATATGTTTTTGGTCTCTGGTCTCTTTCTAAAGTGTGACATGTCGTATTTGATTTTCTTGCATATAAAGCAGTAAAGAGTATAAATTAATGATTAGGATGTCATAACTGAATTAGGTCAAAATAAAATTATGACATATAAGGTTGTTAATATATTATTAAACTTGAAATCAGCATTTCTGGGAAAGATGCTTATACGTACTTTGGTTTTTAGCAAATTGTCCATTAAAAAAAATATCTGTAGTCATTTTATCATTAAACAAAGCACTTCTGGATTAACCTTGTATTTTTGCTGACTTTTATCAAACATATCCCACTCCCGCATGACCATGGGTCTTTGGGATACCTATGCTCTAAATTATTTTAAGATATGAATGTATGGGGAAAATGAAACAAGTTAGCAAACAATGGCTGACATCAATGACCACACAGTTGCACAATAGAAATCCCCTGGCGCATCACGACTTCCACTTTCTCCTTTCCCTCTTCCAGCACCCTTCCCCTGTGGCGCGAGCACACACACACAAACAAACAAATCTGACCGGTGAGCTGGCTGCAGGGGAGCGAAGAAGAAGGAGAAGCCACACTGCATGAGCAAATACCACTTTGGAAACATTTTAAGCATGTGGTGCCTTCAAAATTACAGTGGGTGATATCGAAATCATACTCTTGAGTAGGCCTATTGAAATGGGTAAATTCTGAGAATGTCTAATGTTAAAGTAACCACCCGGTATTAGTGAAACAAATATTTTTTTAAAAAAGCAAACTTTGCTCTGGTTCCTGCTTCTGCCACCTGCTGCTTACAAGGGAGTATATACCATTAAGTTTTCTTCAGAATAGATCATGCTTATTAATTTCAATGGGCCTAAAGGTAAAGGTAAAGGGACCCCTGACCATTAGGTCCAGTCGTGACCGACTCTGGGGTTGTGGCGCTCATCTCGCTTTACTGGCCAAGGGAGCCGGCGTACAGCTTCCGGGTCATGTGGCCAGCATTACTAAGCTGGTTCTGGCGAACCAGAGCAGTGCACGGAAACGCCATTTACCTTTCCGCCAGAGCGGTACCTATTTATCTACTTGCACTTTTGACATGCTTTCGAACTGCTAAGTTGACAGGAGCTGGGACCAAGCAATGGGAGCTCACCCCATTGCGGGGATTCGAACCGCCAACCTTCTGATCGGCAAGTCCTAGGCTCTGTGGTTTAACCCACAGTGCCACCCACGTCCCTTTCAATGGGCCTACTCTGAGTGAAATCACCACCTGTCAATCATCATAATGTCAGGTGACATTATGCACAGCGCTTTCCAAATGTCGAACAATGCACTGGTTGCTGGGCACTCGGGAGGCGCAGTGCAAGGAGGTTTTCAAGCCCTGTGCTTGAGCATAAAAGCCCTTTGCACAGCAAGTAGCTCCTTGAGTGTTTTGCATTTGCAAAGCACTGCTCAATCAACGAGCTGTCAGGTGTTTGGGAAGTGCAGTTCAAAGTGCTTTGCAAGCCCTGCACTTCACGTTCACAAAGCCCTTGGGGAGCAGCGTGCAAGAGGCTTTTCAGGCACTATCGATTAATAGTGCCTGTGGTGCACCTTTCAGCCAACCTGCTCCCATGTAGGATGTCCAATATAGGACAGGTGGATGTGACTAGGCTGAAACAGTCTCACGGACTGGTGGTTCCCCATCCCCGATTTAAAAGAATGGAGTGGGAGGCATGAAATATTGTTGCAAGTTTGCTTCATTGATGAAGATAATTGATCTTTGGAAGATACGGAGGGGAGAGGGCAGAACCAAAGGGAAAGGAAGTGTTAATTATTTGAAGCCATCCTGATTCAACAGGATTAGATGTAACGTGCAGCCAAATCAATAAATAACATTTCTTTGTATGAGCACGTACTTGGGGTGTTCAGGACTGATCAAAAAGACAAAAGTGTATTGTTGCTAACCAAGCCCTAGTTACCAGTGTTGGTATAATCTGAAACTTCCAAACATATTTGTTTATACAAAGTATATGGAATGTTGCCTAGCCAGACTGGCAGTTAAGAAATGCCTCTGGCAAACCGTGTGATGAAGAGTGTAACTAACACCAAATTTTCTAGTCAGTGCAATTATTATAACTTTATTCTGGTGACTAATAAATCAGTTTCTTAGTCCAATACCTGTTTATAAAACAGAAACAAAATTAGCACCATAATTAAACAGTAAGTCTCCATATTTTAAAACTCAAACATAGATTTTAAAATCTGCTCTTTTTAGTTATAGAATCTTGTCTTTTTCTGAAGCAATTGATCGCTTACATCAGCCTGAAAAGCTGTGTTCTCTGTGCTTTTGCAACTGCAAATACTATTGCTAAAGGTGAGTCACAAGTTCCAGAAAAGGAAAATCTCTGTGGATGTCAGGTGTAAGGCAACGTAAGGCAAACACTAATTAAGAAAAATAAATTCTTAGCCAGCAAATCATTACTGTAATAGGAAACCTACTACCCCAGAACCACCTCAAAAAGGCAGTCCTGGGGTTGGGAGACTCTTGAGCAAGGTATGGCACAGAGGGCTGCAGATGGATAGGAGATCTGGTATAAATCATGGGACCCTTCCTCCTTTGTGCAACTGGAAGTCCTGTCCTGCATGCACTAAACATGTTTCAATCCAAGCTGTTGACCGCTTCATGAGCTATCAAGCTCCACAATGTGTGTTCAGCTGTAGCTATGCATTTAAACATGTATATTTTATAGGTTACAAATGCATCACAGACCCCATCAAAAAGATGTAGCATTGTCATATGGAATATCTTCTTAGAACTTGAAAATACAGTGGACCCTCCGGATATGAACTTAATATGTTCGGGGGGTCCTTACGTACCCCGAAAAGTCCACAACATGAGGCGCCGCTTCTGCGCACGGCACAATAGAGCACTTCTGCGCATTCGTGTGCGGCGAAACCCGGAAGTGTACACTTTCGGGTTTGCCACGTTCGCAACCCAAAGGTAACATAACCCGACAGTCCACTGTACTTGTAAAACCATGTTTGAAACTGTGGGCAGACTTTTAAGCATGCTGTTTATTTTTTATCTTTATTTATTTCATAAAATTTATACACCACTTGATTGGGGGGGAAAACCCTTCAAAAATAAAAGAAGAAAATCAAGAAAAATTTACAACAGTACCTTAAAACAGGCAAAAGTTAACATGCTAAAAGAGATTAAAAATACCTCAACTTCCTAAGCATCTATAATTGTTATAATCCTGTTTGGATAGTATGCCTTATGGACTATCACTGGACTACTTAACATTTATTTATTTCTTTAAAATACCAGTATATACCACAATTCCATTAAAATTATCAGAGCTGTTTACAACAATTATACATATATACAATTAAAACCACATAAAAATTTAAATAGGAGATCGTTAACAACAACAACAACAATAATAATAATTTATTTATAACCCACCCATCTGGCTGGGTTTCCCCAGCCACTCTGGGCAGCTTCCAGCAAAATATTAAAAATACAATAAAATATCAGACATTAAAAACTTCCCTAAACAAGGCTGCCTTCAGATGTCTTCTAAAAGTCAGATAGTTCTTTATTTCCTTAACATCTGATGGGAAGGCGTTCCACAGGGTGGGCGCCACTATTGAGAAGGCCCTCTGCCTGTTTCGCTGTAACTCCGCTTCTCGCAGTGAGGGAACCGCCAGAAGACCCTCGGTGCTGGACCTCAGTGTCCAGGCAGAACGATGGGGATGGAGACACTCCTTCAGGTATACTGGGCCGAGGCCGTTTAGGGCTTTAAAGGTCAGCACCAACACTATGAATTGTGCTCGGAAACATACTGGGAGCCAATGTACCAAGACCGGTGTTATGTGTTCTTGGTGGCCGCTCCCAGTCACCAGTCTAGCTGCCACATTCTGGATTAGTTGTAGTTTCTGGGTCACCTTCAAAGGTAGCCCCACATAGAGCACATTTGCAGTAGTCCAAGCGGGAGATAACCAGAGCATGCACCACTCTGGCGAGACAGTCCGCAGGCAGCCTGTGTACTAACTATTGCAGGAGGTGTACTTTTTAACTGTCTCCATAAGCCTCCATTTATTTGTGAAACAGTCTGATCCTGAATCTAAAAGTTAAAGAAAAATCCACGGAGTCTGAAAATAGTGATACCTGCCTGCTATCCTGCCTTCATTCTACGATAAAGTGGCATTTGACTTTTCGACAAAAAGAGACCCTTTCGACTATTATTAATGGGACATGAATGCATTGATCTAGCAACATATAAATTTTCAGCAATAGTGCTGAAGGAGTATCAGCCTCTGACCTTCATTCGCCTCAATGTTCCATAATGTTTAGTGTCTGTAGCTGGAATCTGTTGCTTTGCTTTGCTTTGCTTTGGTTTTGCTTTAACAATTTCTTTGGGCAACATTTATCTCCACAAATAAAGCTGTCCCGGCCTCCTTTTGTGGGTTTTTTTGCCCTTGACAGTAAGGAAAACTGACTTGAGAAAATATCTTATAGTACTGTGTCTATAAGCGTGTATCTTGGGAGGCTTGGAAGTCACACTGTCACAAATTCAAGGATGTGTATTCTGCAGTCGGAACTCCCTAGCACTGCTGTGGTTTTGGGGTTTTTTTATTGCTTAAGAGGTATAAGATGACTTGCTTTCACATTGGCTTATGACTCAGAGTAGCTACCACTTTGGCAACACATTTGCATACAGATGGACAAAGAACCCAAAATGCAACAATACCAGGATTTGGCATAAAGTCTTTGCATCTCTATTCTTTAAAAGAATGGTGTTTAACACTTCCTCTCTAAAGACTGACTTTAGAATCCAGAGGGTTGAGCTTTTGGCCTTGGCTTTAATCCAAGGCAAGCTTCACCAACTGCTATTTTAAAAAGGAAAACAAAGGCTTATTAAAAAGCAGTGGGGCAAAAACTTGACCTGCAAAAAACAAAAGGAAGCATTTATTTATTATATTTATTTAACTCACCCCTTCCCCTCCTGTAATTTCAAATCAGTTTTCAAAGTGGCTTAGAGAAAAAGATAATAAAACAATGAAGGGAACAGCATCAACATGGCATCAAATGGCTAAAATCAACTAAATGTGTGTGCAAATGGCTGGCACTTAAAACTTTTCATGCTAGGCACCAGATAAGCAGCTCTAGAGAGAGATTTCCGTGATTGGGGTGTCCGTATTGAGAGGGCTCTCTCCTGGTGATAACTGATTGCTATGGCACCTGCAGAATGGTCTCCTTTGCAGAATGTTTTACACAGGAAAGATGCCCCTCATATATGTATATTAACTTAGAAGTTGGAGACTCGCCAATATTATCTTTGGTGGCTAATCAATTGGGCACCAACACCAAACACATTGCTAAAACCAGTACAGTGGCACCTCGGGTTACATACGCTTCAGGTTACATACGCTTCAGGTTACAGACTCCGCTAACCCAGAAATAGTGCTTCAGGTTAAGAACTTTGCTTCAGGATGAGAACAGAAATCGTGCAGCGGCAGCAGGAGGCCCCATAAGCTAAAGTGGTGCTTCAGGTTAAGAACAGTTTCAGGTTAAGTACGGACCTCCGGAACGAATTAAGTACTTAACCCAAGGTACCACTGTACCTTCTAATCTGAGACATGCTTCTGCATAGGCAGGTTCAGCAATCTTGAAACAGATTAGCCATTTTAATAGAGGTGCAAAAAGGGAGGGCAGAGTTATTTGGCTGTATCCGGCTAAGTCCTACTCGAGAGTAGAGCAATTGAAATTAAATGAGCCTAAGTTAGCCATGTCCGTTAACTTCAGTGGGTCTACTCCTGAATAGTACTAGCATTGCATACTACATACAGACAGATTCTTAATTAGTGAGCTTTTTGTTTTTATGTTTTAAGGAAAAATGTGTTCTGATCTAGGATAAACTGTGATGGATTGTTCTTCTAATGGCAAAAGACACAGTTGGAACTTGAAGTGTTTTATCTTCATTTTAAAATACATATTTTGACATGTACAGATGGACATTTCAAAACTTAATAATTTACGACTTCAGAAAGAGTTATGGTGGCTCCCTGCTTAAGCAGAGTGGAAACAAGACGATTTCAGTAGATACCAGGTTGTACGTCTTGTGATGTTGCAGGACCTGTGAGTATCCCATGATTTTAAAATGACTAAATTGGAAGGCGGTTATGGTGTTTAAAATAGCATCAAGCTATGTTTCTAGCTAATGTGCCTGTTTCTTCAACTTTTGCCAAAAAAATAATAATATGTTTGAAGATAAGACTTTTGAAGCTTAGTTTACTTCTGAGCCTAAGGAGACATATATGAATTAAATATGCCCTGCCCTACAGCAGAAATGTGTGTGACTTGCTAGTTAAAAACAGTTAGTCTTGGTGATTTCTTTATTTTATTATTGATTGATTCAGATAATAAATCAGTAAAAGACACAGGACAGTTATATCCTACCCTCATGGTAAAACTAACTGGAGCACTTAAAATTTTAAAAGTTAACCTCAAGTTGTGAGCATATATATTTTTGAACATAGGGCGGTATACAGCTAAACAGTTCTGCTAGCACAAAGACTTTTAGCTACACAATGGAATGTCCCCGTGCACCCCCTAAATCTGCTATGGGGGTTTTGTAGCCTTCTGGAGTAGATTTAGGGGGTGCACATGAGAAGAAGAGAAGATAGAGATTTTCCATTATACAACTAAAAGTCCTTGTGCTAGTGGAACCATTTAGCTGGATACCACTCAATTTCTACATATTCTTATGTAGTATTCCCTATTATATACCTCAGGTTAATCTTCTGATTATATTGCTTTATTTGCTGGGCTACCTTTTAGTGTATTTTTCATCTGTGCTGCTACTGGACTTCTTCAGTATTCTATGCCCTTCTTGATTTAATCCTTTGATTAGGACAATGCATCCTAGTGGTGATTTCAGTTACTTTTCATAGCCCTTGAAATGCTATTTAAAACAAATTGCGGCTTGAAACTTCTGATGGTATATAATAGCAGCATGATTAACTCTTGTCTATTCTCATAACTATGTTTATGTTACTCTTTTAGCTGTGTGTTTGTATTACCCTAGTAACATGTCCATCATTATGATATGTGGAACAGACAAAGGGTCAGAGTGAATTCCTGTATATTGCAGGGACATGGGGTTTTTTATGAATGAAGTTGGCTCTTCCACCCTCCTGGTATCAAGAACATAGAGGCATCTCCAATAACAGCACTTTGTGTGTGTCTGTGGGTGGGTGGGTGGGTGTGTTTTAAACTACATTTTAATCTTGATTTTCCTTCAAGGAATTTAGGATGGCACACATTATTTCTCTGTTTTCTTTCCTCTCCCCTCCCTGCCCTTTTTTGCCACCACACACCGCACTGGCTTTTTGTGTGACAGTGAGTGGCAGCAATGCACCTATAACAAACCAAGTAAAGATGTGTACTCAAGTTGGGGGACAACATTGGAATTAGGGTTAAATCTGTGCTTGCTGAAGTGGGTTATTGTCTCTCCTCCAGAGCTTTCCCAATTGCAGCCCGTTTATTTTGTCCTGTAGAGCTAAATGGGAGCCCCGGAAGTGAATTGTAGAGCCTACAAAGAATTAAAAGCTGGAATTCTATTTGGAAAAAGCAAACTCTGGGCCAATTAACTGAAGTAATGGTGCATGTGTTTGTATAACCTGTTCAGTTTAGTCTTCCTTGGGAAAATTTGCTCCCCTCTTTACTCTGATCTTAAGCAAAGCCATGGCAGTTCATAAAAGCTGGATGATAATTTTAAAAACAATTTAAAGAAACGCTACAACCATAAGGACTGTTTTGTAATGTCATCCTAGATCTGTGAATAAAAACAGCAGTGAAAACAGACACATTTTCCAGAATTTTAAATATTATGTTTACTGGAGCGGAAGTTCCATAAATTACTGCCAATGAAGTGTGAGTATGTTTCTCCCACTTGTAAATGAGCTTTTATTTCCTACAGTACATATTCTGCTGCCACAATGACTCATCTTATACATGTTTTAGTTTAACTCCAAAAACGTTTTAAATCTTGGCAGTGGTACTGGGATGTTGCACCCTGCTGTAGAAACTTAAAAATTTATGGTCAGTTGCAGCAATAACCAATGTTTGCTGGTGTTGATGTCTCCAGGTTATATAGAGTGATTATGAGAATATTTAAAAGAATTGTGCATTTGTTGTTTTCTGAACAAGACTTGATGTGGTGGTGATTCTGTTCTCTGATCTGTCACAACTGGGCACTTGTTGACTCAGAAAATAAATGAAACAGTATTATCGGTTGCCCTCTCTCATTTATGCTAGCTAACTCCTTGCACATGCTTACAGATAATTGGTAAATGGAATGAAAAATGGAATTCTGTATGGGAAAATGTTTAGAAAAGTTGCTACTATGGGACTGACGTAGTTGTGAGACACTTTACAAGTTTTAATATCTCCATGGTGGTCTGTAATGCTGGTGATAGATTTGTTTATGTGTCTACATTCAACTTTTTTTACAGCTAGCACCTTGATTCTACGCACATTTACTTCTCAGTGTCCCATGGATTAGAGCTATAGAAATATCTGCTTGTGTAAGCATATTAATCAATATAGGGCATTTTCTTTCAACTGAAGCTTTTGTTGTTGTTGTTCAACAGGTTTTTCCATTGGAAACGTTGCCAAGTTGTACTTTTTTATTGTTTAACCCAGGACTTACAACGTAGTGGAGCTCAACTTTCTGTCATGGCGTTATTTTCTTTCAAATGTTCCTAAGCCTGATGGCATCCCCTGTGTTCATAATCCTTTTGGTAATTTATCTTCTCTGGATATGCTTTCCCTGAGCTGATAAATGACAACTGCTTTGTGCCATTTTAACTACTATCCTTCCAAACCTTCACTGGTGACACATGAAAGCTCATCTTACTCATCATGGCTTTCGGACATGCACGATGTTGTAATTTGTATATAAGCACATGCGAATTCATCTCTATACTAGATGACTTCTACCCAGATTAATTTTGACAGTTTTGCAGTCTTTAAGCTCACAAATGCCCCAAGTTTACTGCAACGGAATAGTGTAGGTTTCAGGACCAATACAAACCTTCATTCTGAGACTGCACAGATATCGTCAGAAGGCAAAGGAGGCTTCTAGATCCTGTCCATTAGAATCTGGTGAAAATACTAAAAAGTTTTGGGATGCAAAATTGAGAGGTTGGGGAAGCGTTGAACTGCTGTTTAGAACCTGTGATGTATTGAATGAAAGCCAGTAAACTGAAGCTCAGTAGATTATTTATTTATTTCATGTATAAGGTGATAGTTGTGTCGGTAAGTGGTACATTTGACCAGGAAGGTAGGCTTCTACCTGTTCAGGTACATAACCAGCCTGAGGTACTGTTGAATCAAGTATTGCCACTGGCCTATAAAGCAGGTTCGTTCACTGAGCTGCAGTCCTTCCTATGTTGAATGCACCTCACTTCTCTTCTCCAGCGGTGGTAATAGACAAAATAAAAGGGAACCTGTAGTGAGGGACAGTAAAGATTGTATTGGCTTTAAAAAATAATAATTCTCTCCCTTCCCCACTGCCTGGCCTGCCTTTTTATATGATGGTTCTTTGAAGGGACACGGGAGATGGCTTAATTTTGGCTCCCTTGTGCCGCAACACACACCCTGTATTTGTTACAGTCATCTCTTGGAAGTTAATGTCAGATCTCTATATACTTTATTTTTGTATCTGTTCCTGCAGGGATATGTGCCGTTTTAATGGTGAAGCCAATCATAAAGTTGCAGTCCTTAACTATAAAAGCAGACTAGTTCTATTGTGCTTTGCAATATGTAGTTAAGATGCAAGCTTTAGAGGAAATGGAAGAAGATGCAGAGAGGTTGTTGTTCCAAAGAAAGAGCTGGAAATAATCTTGACCGACAGAGAAGGAAGAGAGAGAGCTTGCCCAAATGTATTTTCTGCCCTGGCTTTTTGAAGCAATGCAGAACCTCCTTTGGAAATTAGGCTTTATCCTTTCAATCCGCACCCAGTTTAAAAGGATGCTGTTAGATATAAAAATCTGGATGAGGATTAAACAGAACTGATTTTATAACATAAATGTGCCTAGGTCTCACTGGATTTAACTACAACTTTGCACTTATTAAACTAAAATGTACTAGGTGTTCTGTGCAGGATTTGAGCGTTCTGCATTGCTTAATTGATCATTGCCGATTCAGTGATGGTCCAGATGTTGTGATTTTTATCGGCAATTTGTTCTAGCATCTGGATGCCATCAGTATTTTTGAGCACCTATTAGTTTTTATTTCAGAATTGCCAATGAATGTTGGTTTTGTATACTAATAACTCAATTCAATGAGTTTAACAGGCTTCTAACTAGACAGAGTCAATTTATTTATATACCACATATTCCCAGAAATTCATCTTTGCGCAAAGCACTTCACATAGAAAACAGTATCACTACTGTAGTACAGTGACAGTACATAATGCCCTTAGTACAACATTAACACACACAAATAAACAGAGATAAAAATTTAAGAGAGATGAAGCCCACCAATGGGTCAAATAAAATATCAAATAACTTCCTGTTCAAAAGCAGCCCCATACCTGATGACATTAGTGTCTGACAAACATCCTCCCCTCCTGTTGTTTATGCCTCAAAAGGTTAGAAAGTCTACCCAGAGTTCTTCTGCAAGTGGCTCCCTTATGGAGGCTCTCAGGGTTAAGCAGGTGGAAGCAGCCATCCTCTCCAATGGCAAATACAGTGCATGTGTCTCTGAATTATCTAGCTTGTATCTAGTTTCATCATGCTCATGATCCCATAATCAGTCAAAAATTAAAGAGCCATCCGATAAGCAATGGCTGGATCTTTGCACAGAAACGATAATAATTTTGGCCCAGTATATATAGTTAATGAGGGACACGGGTGGCGCTGTGGGTAAAACCTCCGCACCTAGGACTTGCCGATCGCATGGTCGGCGGTTCGAATCCCCGCGGCGGGGTGTGCTCCCGTCGTTCGGTCCCAACGCCTGCCAACCTAGCAGTTCGAAAGCACCCCCGGGTGCAAGTAGATAAATAGGGACCGCTTACCAGCGGGAAGGTAAACGGCGTTCCGTGTGCTGCGCTGGCTCGCCAGATGCAGCTTGTCACGCTGGCCACGTGACCCGGAAGTGTCTGCGGACAGTGCTGGCTCCCGGCCTATAGAGTGAGATGAGCACACAACCCTAGAGTCTGGCAAGACTGGCCAGTACGGGCAGGGGTACCTTTACCTTTACCTTTTATATAGTTAATGGGTGATGTTGGTCCTTACATGGAGGATCAGTCAGAGTTCACACAGCCAGCACACACCTAAAGTAACGCTTTGTGTGGATATCTGTATGTGTGGATATCTTCACGTATGTATACAAAAGAGCCTGATTTGCGTACTGTGTCCCATTTTTGAGTAGGAAGAACCATCCAGATCCAACAACCATTTGTGGGCCTCCCTGTGAAGTGACTCTGACTCTCAATACTTTAGTGTTCATAGGGAAAAGGGATGCACCAAGTAAAAGATGAGCGCTTTCTAGTGTCTGAGCTCGATCAAAGAAATAGCCAGATCTTGGTTAAACCCCCCTGCATTAAGGCCAGGAGAACAACAAGTATGAATAAAGTTACATATTATAGGACAGGAACACACTCAACAGAAAAAGATTGCAGTAAAGTGCCAGTTTGGTGCATGAAGCAACTGAGACCTGGGATCACATAGCAGGTTCATTTAGGGTCAGCTTTGGTAGGGCAGGTGTTAAGCATGTATCAGATACCAACATCGTACGGTGGTGGTGTCAGAGAGTGTAGGCAGCAATTGAATTGGGTGCCAGCAGGTAGCAACTAGGAAAGAGTGATTTAATGTCTGTTGGTGACAAGTTTTTGTGGGGTTTTTTCTTTAGGTTTGGTGATCTTGGAGGCCCACAGGATTTGAGAGAGAGAGAGAGTGTGTGTGTGTGTGTGTGAGAGAGAGAGAGAGAGAGAGAGAGAGAGAGAGAGTTTTCAGTATGCAAAAACAATATGTGAGTGGTGCTTTGACAAAAGACTTTTAAAATCATCTCAATAATACCCTGCATTCATTGCACGTTATCCTTATTTTTCTTCAAAATTTTGCATATACTTTGAATTAAGATTTTGTATTTTACTTTCCCCAGCAAAAGAAACAGTTCTGCACAATAGTAGGTTTTACTTGCTGCAAAAGCTGATTCAAACAACCCTTTTCCCTTCCTTCCTTCCTTCCTTCCTTCCTTCCTTTCTTTCTTTCTTTCTTTCTTTCTTTCTTTCTTTCTTTTCCTTTCCTGAATTATAAATGCTGTATTTTCTCCATTTCCTAGCTTCTGGCTACCTTGAAACACAGATTCCCCCCCCACACACACACACTGCATCCATCCCCTCTTGTGGGTTCTCTGAATTTCATGTGGGTCATATAATGTGGGAGTTGAAGGAAAGAAGCTGGAGGAAAACAAATACAACTGCCTCTTGGGTGGAAGAATCCAGGATAGTACACACAGTCCAGGGATTCCTTACCCAGCCATCAGGGAAGGGGGGGTAGGAATGACAGAAATGTATCACCACAATAACAGATTGTGTGGCGGAAAGGAAAGGTCACAGTGTGTCTAACTAGGAACTGAAATCTCTAATTTAATCTTTCTAGGTTTATCTTTCAAGAGCGCATTCAGCCAAAAATATGCAGTAGAGATCTGCTTATTCTTTTTTGAGCACCAGACTTCAATTCTTTGGCAAGCTGAATGTCTGAGGCATCAGGGAATGCAAGGGGGAATATTTCATATAGAGGCTCTTCGTTGAATTAAATATAGAAAAAACAAATGACACTAGAATAGTTAGCATGAAGAAATGTTTTTTTAAAAAAATATCTGAAATTTAAAGCTTTAGATAAGACCACAAGCCTGGCTACTAGAGATGACCACACTAAAGATTAAAAATACTTAAAATCTCACAATAAAGAGGAAGCAATTTTCAAACATAGTTGGACACAGTGTCAGGAACAGCCTTGCCCTGTGAGTTAATTGACTTTGTATCTACATGGAGACCTGAAAGGCATTGCTCTGGTTAGAATTCTGTCCCCGCTCCCCGTAAGCCTCTTGCATGTATAGCATTCTAATTTTAGCATGATGTGTTAGTTTTGAAATTTATTTATCCATGGCTTCTAGCCCTTTTATTGGAAACAATAGGGGGAAATGTGGCTTTGCTAAAATTAGTAGGATTGTTTTATGTGTAGCTTAATACATAACTAAAAGGGATGCGGGTGGCGCTGTGGTCTAAACCACAGAGCCTAGGGCTTGCCAATCAGAAGGTCAGCAGTACAAATCCCCACGATAGGGTGAGCTCCCATTGTTTGGTCCCAGCTCCTGCCCACCTAGCAGTTCGAAAGCACGTCAAAGTGCAAGTAGATAAATAGGTACCGCTCTGGCGGGAAGAAAAAGGGTGTTTCCGTGTGCTGCTCTGGTTTCGCCAGAAGCGGCTTAGTCATGCTGGCCACATGACCCGGAAGCTGTACTTTGGCTCCCTCGGCCAATAAAGCGAGATGAGCGCCGCAACCCCAGAGCCAGCCACGACTGGACCTAACAGTCAGGGGTACTTTTACCTTTACCTAATACATAGTTAGTTAAATAATCTATGATCAAACTATATTGGTCCATAATGAAAAATACTTTTGTAACTTGAGTATTTGGTGGTCGTTGTTTTCATTTAGAAGTCTACATTGATATTTCACTTATGTCGTTCCCTACAAATAGACCTGTTGTAGTATATATACTGTATGGCAGTAATGGGGAATCTTTTTAAGGTTCACATTTGCACTGGGGTAATTGGTTGGGAGCTTATTCACAACAGCGGATATTGAAATTTGTTGGGTGTTAGAACAGTAAATGTGTTTAAAGAAGCAATATTTGGTGCAGCTTAAATCACATCGCATTCCTTTTTTAAAAATCATGACGAGAGAGTTGAATTGGATTTCTTTAAATGCATGCTTGGGATTCCTATCAACCCAGTTGTTGGGCATACTCAGCATCTTCAGCTTAGGCAAAAAAATAAAAATACTGCATTCATTCAGTGGTTCATTTTGCAGCCAACGACCACAGATGATATTACAGCTGAGATGTTTTATGACGGACAGAACCACATTGTGGTACTTGATTTTGGCAAAAGAAGACTTCTTACCAATTCTAGAGGTAAAAGGAAACATAAAGGGCCTCATGAGAAATATTAACTTGCCAAGAGTAGTATTTCCAGCTCATTTAATTGTTGCTTATAATTTCTATTCACTCACAAGTTCACTTTAGATTAATCTTGTTAGGGTTTTGGTTGTTGTTATGAGATGACAGTGGGGAAAAAGAGGTCTTCCATTCTGATCGAAAGACTGGCATCTGATTTATTTATTTTAAACCCCCCCCCCCCAGCAAAGGAACCCACGTGGGTGCCTCTCTCAGCATGTAGCTCCAAGGAAAGGCTGATCTCATTACTAACTTGCTGTAAACTATCTATGCGTGCTGCGGCGTACTTTGGAAATGTATGTAGCCTGTGTCGTCTTATACTCAGCAGACTGTATCTGCCACAACCTCTCCCGCTTTCCCCAGCTTCATTACACTGCAACATCATTCCATTCTGCAAAGCAAGCAGGTGCTTGTTGAACATGGATGGAGCTGCGCTGGAAGAATGTTGATGGACACTCAGATTTCCAGCCACTCAGGGAGGTGTACATAAAATGGCCAGTTTCCAAGAAGTCTCATACCTCTGTTGTAATCCAAACTTCTCTGGCAGCGATGGTCATGGTGAAGTGTCAAAACAACATATTTCTGTTTTATTTTCATTGCGACACGAACACCTGAAGCCTTCAAACGTGTGACTTAGTCATGCAAATGTGGATGAACCAGTCTTTTTAGCCAGTGTGAAGGGCAATCTCTTGGTAGAAACACCTTTAATAAAAAGAAAAGACATTCATGAAATAGTTTTAAGCACTCAACATTTTTACTTCAACGTATTTAGATCTGTGGTATATAATAATATAGAAATACATAGATATATGTGCTGTATGTAGTATATAGTATTTGCCATGTGTAAATTCATAAATTGTATACTGGAGAGACATTTCATCAATTTGATATTTGATCATATCTGGCTAATAAAAGCATTAACTCCCATGTTCTTTAATAATAATATAATTATAATAATATTTATACCCTGGCCCATCAGTGTACGGTGATGCACTATACACAGTAGAGGAAGGACCATTGAAGACCACTTACTATTAAAAACAAATGCTATTTAGCATATTATTTATTGTTTATTTTATCACCAGTTCCTTGAGAAACAGATTTAGTTTGTGGATTTTCTTTGTGCATGAGACTTACACAGTCTTTCTTCAATTCTGTGTATTTATCACATGCCAAAATAAGCTGCAAATGTTTATTGCCATGTTGGAAGAGTGGCAATGACGTAGGTTACTATTTAGCTACTAGTGGAGCTGCTCAGTATTCAAAAAGTTTTAAGAGGCAGTCATTAGAATGTGACTGCTGTTTTGATGGATCTTCTGACTGTTGTCACGTTGAAAGGATTTATCCCAAATGTAGATAATGAAGTATTTCTTTGTGCTTGCGGTGACAGACTAATGCTATTGGTGAGCTTGCTTAAAAACCTTTTGCCGTAGCCAGGGAGATCATTACATGCTGTTCTTCTGTTAACAAATGTTTGCACAAAGTTGAAAATATTACCACAGTGACAAAACAGCCTGAACACTGGACATATCAAGCTCAGGTTAAGAAAATAAATCCCAGCTATTTCACTTGAAGAGCAAAGTCTCCATTGTAATCAGCAAAGCTTAATAGTGTTTTGTGTTACAACATGGTAAGAGAGGACAAAAAATGTTTGAGGTAAATTAGATCATAGTTCAGTCTTTGAGGTAACAGCAGCGCTGTAGAAGTTACTATTATCACCAAACGCCGTTTGTTTGTGTGGCTTCTAGTCAGTCATGTTTTCTGTCCCTGGTCAAAGTTACCAATGAATGGGAATAAATAATTTCATTTTTTATTTAATTTACTCATTGTTATGTATTTTATTTTATTTTACTTTACTTTACTTTATTTTAATTTAATTTACTTCATGATTTTAGTTCTGTACGCATTTAGTTTAATTTCCATTACGTTCAGTGCGACTTTCATGCACATTTCTCCAGGCTAAGAGCCCTTGCTTAGTAATGGTATTCTAAAATTGCATTCCTTTTCTGCATAATGATGCTGTGTTGATGGTGATAAATGGATTTCTAATTTTGATTCCTTTTGTATTCTGCATGTTGTTTTGCTGCATTTTCATGTTTCTGGCCCAGTAGCTCCTGGTAGCGGTGGGGCAGAGGGCATTAAAGCAGTGATTATGGTACAGCATTTACAGCAAGAAGCTTTAACAGAGCCGTAAGCTTCTCCTCAGTCTGTCGAAAAGAGAGATTTTACTAAACCAAAATGCAAAACGCTATGTACGTTTAATTACTAGATGGGAAGCAAATGCAACATCTGGCAAGAACTTCAGTTTAAATCACTTTTACTGTTTTGGACAACAGAAATAGTACTTAAAAGAAGATAACATGCACTAAGGGTTTGTCATCTACTGGGAATTGTAGCTGCAGTTGCCAAAAAAAATAGTAGTATAAATCTTCCTCTTATTTCTGTATTCACTTACATGGAATATTGCTACAGGAGCCACAATACAAACTCCAGTTTCACTGGGAAACAATTCTTATGCTAAATGAGATTGCATGGCCAAGCAAATGGCTTATTTGGACAATAGAAGCTGATATCTAAGAGCAGGTTACTGGGCTAAAGTTCATTGCAGGATTTGGGGGGGGTCAACTTTAGGTTACCTAATGCCCTTGAAATGGACTTCTATGGATATTCCATTAGTTGGTTGATTCAGCATTTCTCAAACTAGATTAAAGTTGTACATTCTGCTGCAAGAGATTCCCAGTTTTCTGTTTTATTTATTTAGAGCATTTGTACTCCGCTCTCCAGGGACACGAGTGGCGCTGTGGGTTAAACCACAGAGCCTAGGACTTGCCGATCAGAAGGTCAGTGGTTTGAATCCCTACGACGGGGTGAGCTCCCGTTGCTCGGTCCCTGCTCCTGCCAACCTAGCAGTTCGAAAGCACATCAAAGTGCAAGTAGATAAATAGGTACGGCTCCAGCGGGAAGGTAAACAGTGTTTCCGTGCGCTGCTCTGGTTCGCCAGAAGCGGCTTAGTCATGCTGGCCACATGACCCGGAAGCTGTACGCCGGCTCCCTCGGCCAGTAAAGCGAGATGAGCGCCGCAACCCCAGAGTCGTTCACAACTGTACCTAATGGTCAGGGGCCCCTTTACCTTTACCTTTACTCTGCTCTCCAGCCAAAAAAGGCCCCCATTGCAGATGAAATCATGAAATCAAAACAAGACACTCCCTATGCTCAAGCTTACATTCAAACAAACAAACATTATTTATATCCCACCCATCTGGCTGGGTTTCCCCAGCCACTCTGAGCGGCTTACAGCATATATAAAACATAGTAAAACACCAGACATTAAAAACCTCCTGATACAGGATGTCTTCTAAAAGTTATGTAGTTCCTTATCTCCTTGACATCTGATGGGAAGGCATTCCACAAAAGGGAAAAGGAACAATGAGAGGAGAGGAAAATAAAACTCAAAACTCAGACACCAATTTCTAGACAGTTGTTCCCATATTGACTTGCCGGCATAGTTCAGAGACAGAAGGTTCCTGATAGAGCTGGCCTATCACAGCTGAGCCAATGGAGTGAGCTCTGCTTCTCAGCTCTCAATTCAAAATTGATTATTTCTTCACTTTGTTATTTGTCTAGAAAATGTTTTCCAATTAGCCTTAACTCTCCAGAGTATTTCCATCAGCACAGATGACTAAAGCATGTTTTAAATATATCTATTATATATCCGACTTTGAGGTTATCATTTCTGAATGAAGCCCATTTAGCAAGAATGTGCTATTGATGGATATATAACTGAGAAGCTATTAAAGGCTGTGGCTTTCCCAGTAAGTGTATTCTACATGCACAAATTCTGGACTGCAAGTATGTGTAATGGATACATGTGAATCTATGCACATTAATTTCATACAGTTTTCTTCCACCCAGGAAAAATTGTGAAAGTGATGTTTTGCACAGTACTTGATAGCCCAGGTTTTGAGCACCTCTTTTGAAGCACCAAAAGCCCTTTTTTATTTCGATGGCAATCTTTGCCTGGGGTTTTAAACTGTAGAAAGGTGGAGTTCTTTATCTCTTAATCTGGTTTTACATTGGATTATGGGGGTGTGAGAGAAAGATTAGGAAGATGGTTCCTGTTTCTAAATGTAATTAATTTTATTGCATTTAAACAAATCCAGTCATAAAATATGCTAGAAAATATTTAATTAAGAATTGGCAGTTCTAGACAGAACTTTTGCAGTTTCCAGAGAACACAAAGAGGGGAGACAAAAAGCCTAAATTTTTCTTGGAGTGAGAACCCCAAGTTTAGGAAAATCAAGTATTTTAAACTGTGTTAGCTGTACCTATGGCAACCTTCTAATAGATGTCTAACTCAGCAGATCTCAAAGTGGATGGTACCTCACCCCAGGGGGCAGTGGGATTACCATGGGGTCACTAAGAGGCAAGGGCAGGGCTCAGCAACCTTTTTCAGCTGTGGGCCAGTCCACTGTCCCTCAGACCATGTGGTGGGCTGGACTGTATTTTGGAAAAAAATATAAATGAATTCCTATGTCCCACAAATAACCCAGAGATGCATTTTAAATAAAATGACACATTCTACTCTTGTAAAAATACACTGATTCCCAGACCGTCCGTGGGCCGAATTGAGAAGGCAATTGGGCCGGATCCGGCCTTAGGTTGCCTACCCCTGGGCAAGGGAGTAGCAGGGGTCCCTGAAGATGGGCCCCTCTGAGCATGTTCTTGCTTATTTACAATCGACCAGGCTAGAGTCTGTCTGAGCCAGAAGAGAAAGATGGGATACAGTATGATGATCTGTAATTTTTTTGTGACAGTTTGGATATGCTACATAAAGATATGGCTGAGCAATTAGACGGCTTTTTATGGTAATTCCAGATTGGGTGACAAATCTATTTTCACATTCCAAGGAAATTGAGGTAGGAGAGGGAGAACTAACTGAGCTACAAAAAGACAATGATCTGAAGTCAAAGTTGATGAAATCGTACCAGGAGTTTTGGTTACAGGAGGAATTTCTTATCTCTATCCTGCACTATGGAAAGTGATTAAGAAGCTCCTTATTGGGTTCCCAATATCGTATTTGATGGAATGTGCTTTTAGTGTGGTCATCCAACTTTTCTCCAAGCAAAGAAATCGACTACAAGGTGGCTAAACATTGCGATTTAAAACTCCTGCTTAAGTGACTTTAAACCAGACATTGGGAAAGTGGTATCATTTAATCAAGCCCATCCATCACTTTCAGAAGTTACTGAAAAGTGAACTAGTTACTAAATGCAGTATCTAAGATGCTTGCCAAATGACTATCAGACTTTGAAAAGCTGTATCAATGCATCACGTTAATCCATTTTGTTGAATTAATTAAACTAAATGGTTTTAGTTGGATTTTGAATTAATGTGAAATTAATTGTGTTAATATTGTCTTTAGTGGTTCGTGCAAACTGCTATTCTGAATAATGCTTTTTATAGGGCAGGGTAGAGGTCACTACCCTGTGCCTGGAGACAAGACAGTCAGGCCATGTATACACAGCAATGGCCAGAGGAGGAATGACCACTGGGAGGAGCGCAAAATCTGAAGAAGTGTATCTGAAGAAGTGTATCTGAAGAAGTGTATCTGAAGAAGTGTATCTGAAGTGTATCTGAAGTGTATCTGAAGTGTATCTGAAGAAGTGTGCATGCACACGAAAGCTCATACCAAGAACTAACTTAGTTGGTCTTTAAGGTGCTACTGGAAGGAAAAAAATTTTTTTTTGTTTTGACTATGGCAGACCAACACGGCTACCTATCTGTAACTGGGAGGAGCGCAGACAGAAGAAACACTACGGCGCATCTGCACCAGTGAAACTGGATGCCATCATCTGCCCCAGCTGCAGTAAAACATGTCTCTCCCATTTTGTTCTCTGCAGCCACAGCAGGTGCTGTGACTCTCCAACAGTTTGACTTTACCCCCCAGTGGTGCACTTTCCCATTGTCTCTTTGCAGCAAAACCATAGCATCATAATATTAAGGATATAAATTGTTTGCTGTCTAATTGACTTTGCTGAGCTTCTTGACTGTTTTGCATTTTATTTCCTTGGGTGTTTTCAGGTACAGACAACTGCAGATCAGCACAGAAAGCAAAGTAGCCGAACTTTTCCATCAGAATAAACTGAAGTTGTTTGAAAGCGAACGTCTACAGCTGATGCAAGAAGAAACCTCCAAGAACCTTTCACAGTGTCAGCTGGAATGTGAAAAATATCAGCGAAAACTAGAGGTACGTAAGAAAAGCTTCCGTAAGCTGTTTCAGTGTGGGCAGGTCCTATGGCGTGGCTCCTCAACGCCATTGCCCTCCTTCCATCAGAGTGGTGATTGGCTGGCAAGGAACTGCATCATTGCAATTTGGGGCTAAAGAGCAACTGCTTGTAGCACATGAAACAATTGAAAGAGGAACAGTAGGACTGCATTTGCTTAAGGCAAGTATTGATCCTAATCGTGCCGCACTGTTGTTGAAACCATTCTAAGCAAATGAAGACTAATTATTTTGTCAGTAGACATTAAAAGGTCATTTTGGAGAAGAGGGCAGCTGTGTTCTGTTGACTTTACAGGTGGCAATACTTATTCTTAGAACATCTGTTTTTCTCAGCATAGTATGTTGGCAGAAAGGAGACAAGTAGGACCTGCAAACAAGATTTTCCTGTTCAGTGTTCTAGCCAATTAGCCATCATTCTCCTAATAGTTATAAAAATAAATTATTATCACATATTTCTAATGTCCCATTGAGAGTCCCATGGACTGCAAGAAGATCAAACCTCTCCATTCTTAAGGAAATCAACCCCGAGTGCTCACTGCAAGGACAGATCGTGAAGCTGAGGCTCCAATACTTTGGCCACCTCATGAGAAGAGAAGACTCCCTGGAAAAGACCCTGATGTTGGGAAAGATGGAGGGCACAAGGAGAAGGGGACGGCAGCGGACGAGATGGATAGTGTTCTCGAAGCTACCAGCAGGAGTTTGACCAAACTGCGGGAGGCAGTGGAAGACAGGAGTGCCTGGCGTGCTCTGGTCCATGGGGTCATGAAGAGTCGGACACGACTAAACAACAACAACAACATTTCTAATGTCTAATAGTACATTTTAGATGGTTAATAATTTTAATATTTTTGCCTCATTTGCATATCTAAGCCTATATGCTAGGGGTCACTAACATTTCTGGGCCAGTGGGCACATTTATAATTTTAAGGAAGGGCCATTGGTGCCAATCACAGAATAGCTGTTATGATGGCATGTTATATCACAAATTGGAAGTGTGGGGGCACAGCATAACTTGAAATGGTTGCTGTGGGGGCATAGTAAAAACACAAAATGGATATTTACTGAGACCTGTTGTGGGCACCCAAGGAAGTTCATAGTTGGTTACCCCTGCTATTTGTCTTCTGGAAGCATTGTAAAGCTGTTTGGACTGAACTTTCTTGTTTAGGACCTAAGGTTAAGTAAGTACAGTATGGATAATTTTTTATTTTTATGTTTTTTATTTACGTACATTTAATTGGGTTTTACCTTTTGGTATTGCTAATTTGTTAAATGGTTAATCACACAGGACCTTTAAAGAGCTGTCATAGACATGGCAATAAACTTTTTTTTTTAATAATGTATGCTGTTTTCACACTTGCAGGCGTTTGCTTCCAGCACAGCTGCGTTTTAAGTTGTTAGGGCTGGGTTGAGTCTCTCCCTCCCCCATTTTTAAATAAGTTTTTCTCTCCAAATAAAACTATATCTTTTCTTCTATGACACTTGTTTCTTTCAGTGTAATCCAGTGTAATCAGATTTTTGCACAAACAGGAGACAAGATTCAAACGAGGTCCCCTCTCCCCCCCCCAAAAAAATAATTCTATTATTTCCACCCACCTGGTACCTCAAGCTACCTTTCTCTGACTTTCAGTAGCAGCTTCTTGGAGGACTGCAGTAGGAAGCAGGAGATGGTCACCTGAAAAGGGATGTTGTTAGGAGACTCCTGCAATTCTCAGAATTCTCTGAGAAGAGTGATTGATTGTTAAACCACAGGGGTGGGCAAAGGGCTTCTCTAACATTTCTCAGCACTCTTAACAAACTACATCTCCTGGGGGTCTTTGGGGGAAATCCCTGACTGTTTAAAGTGATACGATACTACTTTAAATTTGTACAGATGGGAGCCTTGCTTTTTTGCATGTCTTTCTATATACCTGCTTCCATGTGGCATAGAATCTGAAGTTTGTACCCCAAAGCAAAGATAGCCAACTATTTATTTCTGACACACTAGACTACCAACAACCATAGATATTAATTTAGGGATTCAGCAAAGACTACCAAACCATAGACTAAGGTTGAATTCCTTTTCATGTTTAATGATTTGAGATTTGAGAATCACAATACAAATCCCTGTACGTAGTACTGCTTTTAATAGAGCATATTGGATTCTTATCTTAATTATAAGTTAAATAGCAATTGAACTGTGTACAACTCATTATTTTAACTGTTTGGGCTTTTGTCTCCATCATAAATAATTTATAGCCTTCTGTTAATTAACTTTCATTTTAATTTTCATATAGGTTTTAACCAAAGAATTTTATAATCTTCAAGCACTGAGCGAGAAACGGATTTCAGAACTTCAGGCACAAAACTCGGAGTACCAGGCAAGGCTTGACACGTATGAAAAGCTGGAAAAAGAACTTGATGAGATAATCATGCAAAGTGCAGAACGTAAGTTCTTTTAATTTACCCTGTTCTTCCTGTAGTGCACTGTGTTGGAATATTTTTATAATCTGATCGCTGTTAATGAGATCTGGAACATTTTAAATCCCAGGAATTTTTAGTAGATATTGAACATGCAGCAGTGTAATATTTAACATCAAATACATATTTTATTGTGCTTTAATTGGCAGTGCGAATATTTATTTCATTTTGATTATCTCCTTAAATTACTTTATAGTAAATACTTTTTACTGGCTCAGATTCCCCCGGGGACATGCATGTCAGATCTATGTGCAGATGTTTTTGGTTTGTTTTTCTTTCCTGTCATATTTGCTTGGCAGATTTTGCACAAAGGCTGTTGAAGAGAAAAACAGGGAGAAACACCCCATTGCACATCTCTTTAGTTCTGTTATGTCACAACAATTCGCCATGATCTATTAAAGGTGATGATGGGGGGCGAGGAGAATTTCTTTTTTATACATGATTTTTTATTGGATTTTTGATAATTTTATACATATAAAACATAACCATTTCAAACATTAAAATACAAGGTTCTTTTGAACCTTCGGACCTCCTTTCCCTCCCTCCATGGGTTCCATGTTTAAGTTTAAATTTGCTGCATCTTTTACCATTTTCCATCTATTATATAACCATCATTACCATAAATAATTCCGCATTACAAGTGTCATTACATCCCTGCCAAAGATTTTAACTGTTTACAGTGGTCTTTTAAATAAATTACAAATTTACTCCAGTCTTCAGAAATTACTTGATCTTCCTGGTTTCGGATCTTCCCCATCAGTTTTGCCATCTCTGCATACTCTTATCAGTTTCTTCTGCCATTCTTCTTTTCTTGGTATTTCTCCTTCCTTCCATCTCTGGGCTAGTAGCATTCTCAGTTTTAGTATAGGTGCTGTCGAAGCGAGCACGGGCTAGTAGCAATCTCGCTGCCGTTGTTGCATACATAAAAAGTCTTTTATCTTCTCTTGGTAACTCTTTACCTATTATACCTAGTCAGGCGACTTCTGGTTTTTTAACAAATGTATTTTTGAACATTTTCTTTAGTTTGTTACATATCATTTCCCAGAAAGCCTTTACCAGTGTACATGTCCACCACATATGGTAAAAGATACCCTCCTTCTCTTTACATTTCCAACACAATTTTGAACTTGTTTTGTACATTTTAGCAATTTTACTCGGTGTTAGATACCAACGATACATCATTTTCATATAGCTTTCTTTCAACGAACAGCATGCAGTAAACTTTATTTCTTCTTTCCATAACTTTTCCCAAGATGAAAGTTGGATATCATATCCAAAATCTCTAGCCCAATGCCTTGATTTCTTCATCTTTTGTATGCCATTCTAAAAGTAATTTGTACATTTTTATAGCACTTTGACATTTTCCAACAGATCTATTTCAAACCTCAATCTCATTGTAGCAAAACCTTTTTTTAAAATCATCCTTAAAGACATCATTTAATTGGTGGTACTGAAGCCAATCCGTTAACAATTCCCTAATATCTTCATTTTTTTCCAATTTTTATTGGTCTCCTGCTTCTTTTAACAAATCTCTATAGGTGGCCCACTCACCTCTCGTATTTACCTTTTTAATAGAAAGTGCTTCCAATGGAGAGAGCCACCATGGTGTTCTCCATTCTCATAAGTTCTTATACCTATCCCATACCTCATAGATCAGTTTTCTTATCAAATGGTTCAGGAATCCTTTGTGTACTTTTGTTTTATCATATCACAAATATGCGTGCCACCCAAATCTATTATCATGACCTTCCAGGTCTAGTAAATCTGCATTTTTTAACAAAATCCATTCCCACAACCAGCAGAGGCAGGACGCTTCATAATATAACTTCAAATCTGGCAGGGAGAAGCCCCCTCTTTCTTTAGAATCAGTTAGTAATTTCTATTTTATTCTTGGTTTCTTCCCCTGCCAGATAAATCTAGATATTCCTTTCTGCCATTCTTTGAAGTGTCCCGTCCCACCTATCACAGGTATAGATTGAAATGAAAACAACATTCTCGGTAGCACATTCGTTTTTACAGCAGATATTCTACCCCAAAATGATAATTTCATCCTTCCGCATACTTCCAAATCACTCTTAATTTCTAGGTATGTAATTGTCTTTAAAAAACATTTATATTTTGGGCAGTTAAACATACCCCTAAATGTTTAATCTTTCCCCACCACACATACTTATTTCTGTGATCTGTTGTAATTTTTCTTTTAATTGTACAGTCATATTTTTCACCAACATTGAGGAATTTCTTCTACTGGCAGCGCAAATGACTTTTGTAGAGGGAAGAATTGTGTACATCCAGTCTCTGGGGCCATGTGCATGGTGTTCATCTACTGTGTGTGCATCCTCAAACAGAGGGAGGGAGATGGTTGCCTGAAAAGGGGACTCCAGACACCAGCCTTGTCCCCTCCCTACCGGCTGGTAATCAGCATCATCAGAGCTCTGAACCTCTGATAAAATGTTCTGGTGAGGGAGAGAAGTTCAGAAACTTTGAAACATCTACAGGTCATGTGTGAGTAAGATAAGAGATGTTCATCAATTCTATTTAGATTTTCTTGTGGGAAGCTGTTCGGCAAAATTTTGTGTTATTATAAATTTAAAACATGTTGTTGTTTAGTCGTGTCCGACTCTTCGTGACCCCATGGACCAGAGCACGCCAGGCACTCCTGTCTTCCACTGCATCGCGCAGTTTGGTCAAACACTGTCCAACCATCTTGTCCTCTGTCGTCCCCTTCTCCTTGTGCCCTCAATCTTTCCCAACATCAGGGTCTTTTCCAGGGAGTCTTCTCTTCTCATGAGGTGGCCAAAGTCTTGGAGCCTCAGCTTCAGGATCTGTCCTTCCAGTGAGCATGTATTGCCCCAAATCAAAGTACGTTTAGACCGCTCACTGCATCCCCTCTTTTACCAGGGAGAGAGCCTTCTCTGTACACCAGGGCTGCACACCAACATACCCCATCATTTCAGAAAAGCCCCTAAAGACCCAGTTATTTTTGTCCAGTTTTTCTTTAAAAAAGGTAAAGGAACCCCTGACAGTTAGGTCCAGTCACAGACGACTCTGGGGTTGCGGTGCTCATCTCGCTTTATTGGCCAAGGGAGCCGGCGTACAGCTTCCAGGTCATGTGGCCAGTATGACTAAGCCGCTTCTGGCAAACCAGAGCAGCGCACGGAAACGCTGTTTACCTTCCCGCCAGAGCGGTACCTATTTATCTACTTGCACTTTGACATGCTTTTGAACTGCTAGGTTGGCAGGAGCAGGGACCGAGCAACAGGAGCTCACCCTGTCGCGGTGATTTGAACCACTGACCTTCTGATCGGTGAGCCCAAGAGGCTTAGTGGTTTAGACCACAGCACCACCCTCGTCCCAGTTTTTCTTTAGCTGCTGTTTATTCTTCTGCTAAAGTGACTGTTTTGGAAAGTGTTTTAGTATTTATTTGTTGTGCTGGATGTTTGTTGTTTTTATTAATGATTTTATGGCCATAGTTATACTTTGTTACATTTCCTGTGTAAGCTGTTCTGAGAGACTGTTTACTTTTAAAGGTGGCCTAGTATCCAGACCAAGGAAATAAATGGTTTATTAGTTTGTATTGTAGCAGCTCTGGTCCAAAGATGATTTTGACTTTGCATTATCAAGTAGAAAACTTTAGATAGAACTCTTTAACATAATGTAAATGTGAATTATCCACTTTCGTGTTAATAAGTTTAGAATGCAAAGATAATTCATTTGTTTCTTAACAGTCATAACAATAAATCAATCAGACATTGAACACATAGATCATCCAGTTAGTAACAAAACGCTTGGACTTTCTGGAATCTCTTTCCAGTTTCCATTCTCTGATATTCATACTAGCGTATACCCATCCTTCATTCTTGTCCAGAGCTATTTCAAGTTACAATTTGAAATATTATAAGAAAAACTTCAGGTGTGAGAGCCTAATTTTTGTGTGTAAGAAAACACTTTAAAAAGAAAATTAACTGAGGGAATATATAACATCATATGGTCCATTCAGTGGCCTTTTGACAAGAGAAAAAAATAGAAAAAGCAGCATATATCACAAGCTCAGGTTTTTGCAAGATGGACTATCTAGTCTTTCTTATCATTATTATTAATAACACTAAAACATACACTTTGCATGATGACTGTACAATAGTTGTCTTGTGGTTTTAAAGCATACCAATTTAATCCAGAGAAATATGCAGCAACAGCAATGTGTGCAACCTAATTTTTCTCTCTCCTTACAATCTTCTATTTGTTGTCTATACTTGGCAAGATCAGACTCTGCCAAGCAAGCTTGGCATTTGTTTTGATAATATAATAGCTCACATTTCAGTAGTATGTGTGCGAACAAGTCTTACTATAATGCTAATGTATATGTACTATTTTGATTGAAAATACTCAGAAATATCACTTTGGTATGTTTAAGATCCACGTTGCTATATTTTCTGTTGTCAAAAGGCCTATTGATAGAAGCTGCATGTATGTTTTTATAGAGTTCGCTAGAGCTTGCAGAGAATATATATATATATATAAATATGCATTCAGATTTGAGAGACTGTTGCCAAAAATATTTTGTCCTGTACATTTTGTGCTCGTAATTATTCCCCTTACCATGTATAATTATGCTGTTGCACATGCTGCCAGGAAAAAGAGCACTCACTTCCAGAGCTGAAGAGTGCTTGTTTTCTCCTTTATATCTTAGAACAGGGCGGGAGATATTATTAATGTATTTCACGAATGAATGGCTCTTTAAAGGGAACCAACACTAACAGTCTTCCGAAATGACACATTGATATTGCTGTGAGACGTAAACATTCAGCCTGCTGTCTTTATCATTTGCCCACTATTGCAAAGGGCATGATACTGCTCACCTCTTTTGGGAGGCCAGGGTGTAGAAGTTGTTCCCGTGAAATAAAGCTGGCCTTGCCTACTCCATGTCTCCCTTACCAACTGAGCTTGGCTTTGCGGACAATGCACACATCTTTTTCAGTACATGTGCCAAACAACCTCCCCACATTCATCCAGTGCTTTACCAACTGCACTGGCTCCCGGTGGAGTACAGGGTCAGGTTTAAGGTGCTGGTTTTGACCTTTAAAGCCCTATGCGGCCTAGGACCCACGTACCTACGGGACCGCCTCTCCTGGTATGCCACACGGAGGACCTTAAGGTCTACAAATGACAACATTTTGGAAGTCGCAAGGAGGTTAGATTGGTCTCAACTAGGGCCAGGGCCTTTTCAGTACTGGCCCTGACTTGGTGGAACGCTCTGTCACGAGAGACTAGGGCCCTGCGGGACTTGACATCTTTCCGCAGGGCCTGCAAGACAGAGCTGTTCTGCCTGGCCTTTGGTTTGGACTCAGTCTGACCCCTATGTTTCCCTCCCCTTATGGTTTTGATCTATGGGCTACTATTAAAATGAGGCTGCATTTTAAATTGTATTTTAACCTGTATTTTAAATTGGTCCCCCCCCCATTAAGTTTTTATTGTAATTTTACTGGTGTTAGCCGCCCTGAGCCCGGCTCTGGCCAGGGAGGGCAGGGTATAAATAAAAAATTATTATTATTATTTCCCAACTTCCTTTCGTACCCAAAGCCTGGTATATTGCTGCAAGCATGGCTCGTCTATCCCACTCAGTCCTCCATGTTTTTGGTATAATTCTTGAAGTTCTTTTGATTCACCACATCTGTGAAATTTCAATATTTACCAAACAGTACCAATTGGATAAGGGATGCAGGTGGCGCTGTGGTCTAAGCCACAGAGCCTAGGGCTTGCCGATCAGAAGGTTGGCAGTTCGAATCCCCGCAACGGGGTGAGCTCCCATTCCTCGGTCCCTGCTCCTGCCAACCTAGCAGTTCTAAAGCACGTCAAAGTGCAAGTAGATAAATAGGTACCACTCCAGCGGGAAGGTAAATGGTGTTTCCGTGCGCTGCTCTGGTTCGCCAGAAGCAGCTTAGTCATGCTGGCCACATGACCCGGAAGCTGTCTGTGGACAAACGCCGTCTCCCTCAGCCAGTAAAGCGAGATGAGCACACAACCCCAGAGTCGTCCGTGACTGGACCTAACGGTCCAGTACCTTTACCTTTACCAATTGGATAATTGGCTTTTTGTTTAATTTAAAGCATTTTGAATCCACTCCTTAGCAAAAAGGGCTCTTAGAGTGGCTTAAGAAAATGCAAGGTAAGACGATCCCTGCTTCCTATTTTTAAAAAAATATAACACAAGGGAAAAGGGATGGGGGGAAAAAGGCAAAAAGCAAGCTCAGGCACCGGACTTTAAAGTTAACCAACCAACTGCAATGGAGAAAGTTCAGGAAGACATTTTGAACGGCTGCCATCAGGTGACAGTTGAAGGAGAGGCCAAGACCATAAATAACCATGAAGAAAAATAAGTTACCATATATTACTATATTTGTAAAATAATAATTATATAGTACAGTATTACTGTATAATTAGTATTAGCATATTGGAATAGAGATTGTTGGGGCACAATAAAACCAGCAAGGCCAAAGTTCAAATCCTATGAAGCCATGAAGTACACTGGGCAACAAATCTCTCATTTCTGGCAGCTGTACAATAGCTTCCTACGTACTATTTTAAGTTAATTGATTGAATATATACTGAGTCCTGGATTCGTCACCTTATTTATTTCCATTTGTTATTTACCCTAATCCTTGTTAGTTAAAAATCAGCTAGCTGGGCCCCTTGTGTATCTTCAACCTTCATTTCTGTGTACTGTTTATTTTAAAATAATTGAAAAAAGGAATATTCTGATGGAGAAACTAAAATGAACAATTCCATTAGCATAACCTGAAGCCCCTTATCTTTCTTACACCGCATGTGTACATATAATTTATAGAGTTGTTCAAAGGTATGACTTGTTCTCTTTTCCCTAGATGTTCTACTGAAGATTATTTTGTATTTTTATAGTTGAAAGTGAAGAAGAGGCAGAAAGAGTTCTATTCTCCTATGGATATGGTGCAAATGTTCCTACAACAGCCAAAAGGCGGTTGAAGCAGAGGTAAGGACAATACGAACTTGCAGATGTGTTCCCTCCACTTCCTTTCTCTTTACCTCTTAAGAAAGGAAAAGTGTCTCCATTCTGCAGACAATTGCTAATTGTGTCTTTTCCTCTGGTGAGTGGATGGCGTTACCAACTAACCATCTCTTCGGTCTTTGTCTGCATTGCTTGTTGCACTCTGTGATACAGGACATGTGGAAGGGGGGTGTTGATGTGTAGAGAAGGGTGTTGTCATGGAGAGATAAATGTGACTTGATAAGCTTGTCACCTTTCCCAAGCTCATAATTTTGTGCAGCTAAGCAGTTGTAAATGGCCCTTTCATAATCGTCATAATCAACTTGCTGCCTTTCTAGCATGCTTCCTGCCTTTAAAAACATTAAAGTATTTAAAATATCTTTTGTTAGTGCATTAATTCTTACTAAAGCTAAAACTCTGTGGTAATTGGCTCTCTCTCTGTGTGTGTGTGTGTGTGTGTGTGTGTGTGAGAGAGAGAGAGAGAGAGAGAGAGAGAGAGAGAGAGAGAAAGATTCAATTTTTAAATGTGTAGTTTTTAAATATATATATAAGTAGACAACAGTTTTAGGTCAGCACATGGACATTAACATCTAAAATGGATACAATTTTTTAAAAAATGTAGAAGAAATTTATTATATATAACCTATTACTTCATAGTTGATGCATACTGCCTAATGTTATATGTTATAGTTTTGCATTGCAACATACAAAAATAAAATTGCCGTATTTTTCGCCCCATAGGGCACACCGGCCCATAGGACGCACTTAGTATTTTGGGGGGGGGAAATAAAGAAAAAAAAAATATTTCCCCCCCAGGCGCAGGGCTGGGGCGGGGGAAGCCCGAGCTTCTCCCGACCCCAGCCCCCAGAACAGGCAGCTGTCCGCAAGCCTTGGGAGACCGGCGCGACTTCCCGCCAGGCTCCCACGGCTTGCGGTTATCTGCCTGAAGCCCAAACCAGGTCGGGGAACAGCGGGATGGTGGCGCTCCGCCTCCCCGCTGTACCCCGAGCTTGTGGGGCTGGCGGCAGGGATAAGCACGCTTCTCCCCGCCGCAAGCCTCCAAACCAGGTCGGGGAACCGAAGCCCGGGGTGCGCTGTGCAGTGCACCCTAGGCTTCGAGATGCAGGCTGCTATCCGCAAGCCTAGGGAGCCCGACGGGAACTCCCGCGGGCTCCCAAGGCTTGCGGAGAGCTTCCTGAAGCCTGGAGAGCGAGAGGGGTCAGTGCGCACCGACCCCTCTCGCTCTCCAGGCTTTAGCGAAAGCCTGCATTCACCCCATAGGACGCACACACATTTCCCCTTCATTTTTGGAGGGGGGAAAGTGAGTCCTATAGGGCGAAAAATACGGTAGTTTTAGCAACCATTAAAAAATTGAAAATATAATGCTGTATGTCAGGTTATAATGTGAATCCCAGTGAACGAAAATAATCCAGACATAACTCATTACTGTTACACAGTTCACATAAAATCAAGAATTCCTGCATGAGTCAGAAAATAAAATTTGGCTTGAGTGCCATGCATCACATGTACTCCCCTCCCCCCTTAATGGAGCCAGAGCACCGAGGAACAAATTCTAGGAGTAAAGAGGATTTGTTTGTTATCCATTCTGACTTCAATCCTATTTCAGTGTAGGAGAAAAATCACAACCTGTATTAGTGCCACAGTAATGGGTTCTCCTATCCTATGTGGGGATGCTAAACATTTTAAGGATCTAACTAAACTGCAGAGCACACAGACCCAGTACAGATAGAAGTAATGTTCCCTGACCACCTAAGGTGGTGTATGAATTTTATGAAATAAATAAATCGATTAAATAATCATCGTTAAGAGATTGTGAGTTTCCACTGGGCTTGCACAGTCCTCCCCCCTCGCATGTGAATTATCCCCTTTTTCTGGTGAGTTGATCATGGTTGGCAATATATGTGCACCTTTACCAGTCCAAATGCTAACCGTGACAAACTGCAAACCAGAGTTTGAACCATGGTTATGGTAATCACTGTATTTTACACCTGTGTGCTTAGAAGCGTGCCCAGTGCTCTTAGCAAATAAATCAACAAACAAACAGAATATAGGCGTGTGGTTACAGTGCAAAAGAAATAGGGAATTTGCACACAGCAGGTGGAAAGAAGGAGAGGAAAGGTGCCCCAAGTCCACGGGGCATTCCTGATGAACTTTTGCACTTCCCGAACTCTGCCCCCCCCAATGTAAAACGAAACCAAATGTGTCACCAGGGCTGTATCTCTCTTTGCACTGCAAGTTTAAAGTCTTCCTTGCATTGCAGTGTTTTTCTGTTTCATTAACCAAAAACCACGCCAGGGTGGCCAACAGCAATTGCTTCTCTCCCCCCCTCCCCTGTGCTGCAGCAAGCCTATTCCTCTTCTACATTTCATGACGGTATCATTCCGCTGAAATGACTTAGCGCTAGGGGAGTGGTGGGACTGTTTTTAAGGTCCTAGCTCAGTGTGGGAAAAAGTAACATGTCTGACATTCCAGTAGCACCTTAGAGACCAACTAAGTTTGTTATTCATATGAGCTTTTGTGTGCATGCACTCTTCTTCAGATGCACACATGCACACGAAAGCTCATACCAGTAACAAACTTAGTTGGTCTCTAAGGTGCTACTGGAAGGAATTTTTAAATTTTGTTTCAACTATGGCAGAACAACATGGCTACCTACCTATGTCTGGGATTGTAGTCAATCCCACTTGAAGGAAAGCATATCTGACATAAGGTAAGCTGATAGAATTGGCTGGAGTTCCCGCATTATTCATCTATACAAATCAATGCTGAAAAGCAAAACCATATCTGTTTTGCTATAGTAAGTCAGCATTTCTCAAGCTGTTGAAAGCTCTGCTTGTTTAGAAAATTAAACCAAGAGCAAATTTCACCACATGTCTGTCTATGGCTAGTTGTCTGTTTTTCCCCTTAACGTCTCGCACAGCACATTTCAACTTCAGCTCATGCTGCAATAAATGCACGTTACTTACATACACTGTGCTTTATTGCACTAAGTACAAGTAAACATTTCCCAAAGAGGTAATGACTGTTATAAACTCTCTCTTCCTGGACACACTGAAGTATTGTGCACATTCCAAGAGGCCTGCTTGTTTGAAACAGAAAACCATTTACCTATGCTTGACTGAACTTGAGCATATAAAGTGTTCATTTCAGTCAAATTTGGTTTGAAAACAGCAGAGAAGACTTCCTGGCTATGCATTTTTGATGTTTCGTATATAAACTCCAGCTGAAAAAGCAAAACACAAAATGTTTATTTTTATCCATTAAAAATTAGCTTTAAACATCTGAATCAGCATGAGAGAAGTTTTGAAAACGTAATTGTTTTCTGCATGGTATGTATATTGCTTGCATAATTCTTGGCCACATTGCTGATTCACGTTATACACAACAGGCACATTTATTTTATACAGTGGTACCTTGGAAGTCAAACGGAATCTGTTCCGGAAGTCCGTTTGACTTCTAAAACATTTGGAAACCAAGGCACCGCCTCCAATTGACTGCAGGAAGCTCCTGCAGCCAATCGGAAGCCCCATCGGATGTTTGGGTTCCAAAGAACATTCGCAAACTGGAGCACTCACTTCCAGGTTTGTGGCATTCAGGAGCCAAAACGGTTGAGACTCAAGGCATTTGGGATCCAAGGTACAACTGGAGAGAGAGAGAGAGAGAGAGAGAGAGCTTCTTGTGACATCTGGGTCTTAAAGCTGGCTACTAAAGGCGTGGACACTCTACCGCTACACTCTACCGCTTCTTTCAAGCTGGCACATGCTACCCCATCTCACATTTACCACACCCCATACCCAACCAGTCAGCACTGCTGGCTGTCTTTCATCAGCCATGATGGACAGAGGTCCAGAGGATGTATTAGATGCAAAGCAACAAGTTTCTTGTCCATATCATCTGGCCACATAAATTGAAAATTATCTTACAAGACAGAGGAGTCGAGCAACCTCATGACCACACAACAGAGCCTTAGCCCGGGAAATGCATGTGCTCCCGTGCATTATCAAAGTTCCCATGACTACATTAAACCATATATCATCAAAGCTTGCTTCCCATTATCAATTGTTACCACCACGGATTGAATAAATGGCGGATTTGGAAACTGAATAAGAGCATCTAGTACCTCATTCAGGCATATACTCAGTTTCCTTTAGAACCCAATTTTATTTATTTGTTTGAAGCACTTAGCCAAAAGGCTCCCACAGTAGCTTGCAAAAATGAATCGTGAGATATTTATTGCAGCAACAAATGTATATGTCAGGTAGAAAGTGCCAGCTGCAGTGCCAGTTTACTGTTGCAAAATATTTTTCTTCATTAAGGGGACATGTTAGGAAATCCGGAGGATCTGAAGCCTCCCCATTGAACACCCCCTTTTTCAGTTGCCAACAGCATAGTGGCAAGTTTCAGTGCTTGTAACACAGAGGATTGGATAGACAGCTCTCCCTTTCCATAAACTGAGAGGGAGATCCACTTTATTCTGAAGGCTGTGAGATGCCCTCCCAGTGACGTAGGATTCCACTTTGATTATCCTCAATTTGAGACAGTGGTGTTTAATATATCATTATGTTAAATATATACTCAATGAGGAAGAGGTAAAGACTTCCCTAGGTATGGAAAACGTATTCAAACATCAACATTTTACATAGTACAGTAAAAAGTTTAAAACTAGCAAATTTTCATGGAGTAATTGTGGAATCATCTTGAAATTCATTTCAGGAATGTAGAGATTTTGTAAACAAGCCTGGATCTACAGATCATTCCATTTTGCTGCACATGCACATTCACTAAACAGGTAGCTGGAGGGGAAGGTCTGGATTATGCCCTGCTACTGCACCCAAATAGGTTATGGGTGCTCAGCGCATGATCTCAAACAACAGGAATGCCCACACAGCCCCAGTTCTGCCCATAAAATAGTACTGAAGCCATTGCATTCCTGCCAAAGTAAATTAAGCATGTTTGAAGTTACATTGAAATTTAATGGGACTTTATATCTGTCCAAAGGGTAGTTTTGTTTCACTTCAAAACACCAAACCTAAAAATGATAAAGTTACACCCCAAGAAAGAGATTTGTAGAGATTTCTTATTGTGCAGCTTAAGTGTCTAGACTACTGGTGCTTCAACAAGAATATAGCTATTTGCCTTTTTTTCTGAATATAGAAAATACTATCAATTTTTTCATTTATTTGATAATAGTTCACTCACAGGACACCATATCAACTACATAAAATAAGCAAACTTTGCTTTGCTCAATATTTTGTTTCATGTTTTTCTTAACTTTTTTTAAAAAATACATTACTTCATGTGTTTACTTCATTGGTTTTATAATTTACTATGACTTAGATAAGTGCAAGCTGGAGAGATGTTTTTCTGTAATTACTGCCTAAAGGTAATTTTGTGGTCCGTAGATGCTTTCTGATAATTATCTAAAACGCAACAGATAAAGCCTGTTGCTGCTGTAAGCAAAGTAATATGATTATGCTATGGGAAAGAAGGGGAAATATTGAATATTATTGTTCTAACCCAGTTAAAGCTGCATGTGTGGCCTATGGGCTTCGAACAGTAGAGATGGGAAAGAATCCAGTTCAGCCCCCAAACTAAAGCAGGTTCTTCCACACCCAAACATTTCTAATATGTTTTAAAGCAGTCTTGAAAATAAGCCCACCAAAATACTTTACTAACCTGGCTTCTCACATACAGCCCACAAAGGGAAGAGGCAGCACGTTTTCAGAAGTTTCTTTGCCTTTTTGTATGGAGGCTTTTTACCTTTCACAGGTGGGTTGACTTAGGCCCCAAATATCTGAAAGCTCACCTCCTTCCCTACAGACTTTTCAGGTGTTACGACCATCCTCATAATTTGATAATTGGGGAGGGCCTTCTCTGTGGCAGCTCCTCCGCTGCGGAATCCCCTCCCCACAGAGGAGGAAACTTCATAATGTCGTTCACACCATATCCTGAAGATGCACCTCATTACCCTGACCTTTCATACCTGGGATGGATGGATGGATGGATGGATGGATGGATGGATGGATAGGTAGGTAGGTAGGTACATAGGTAGGTAGATAGATAGGGATGCAGGTGGTGCTGTGGTCTAAACCACTGAGCCTAGGGCTTGCTGATCAAAAGGTTGGCGGTTCGAATCCCCGCGACAGGGTGAGCTCCCATTGCTCAGTCCCAGCTCCTGCAAACCTAGCAGTTCGAAAGCACGCCAAAAAGTGCAAGAAGATTAATAGGTACCGCTCCGGTGGGAAGGTAAACAGTGTTTCCGTGCGCTGCTCTGGTGTCACTGTTCCGTTGTGCCAGAAGCGGCTTAGTCATGCTGGCCACGTGACCCAAAAAAACTATCTGCGGAGCAGACACACGCCGGCTCCCTCGGCCTGTAAAGTGAGATGAGCGCCGCAACCCCAGAGTCGTTCACCACGGAACTTAACTGTCAGGGGTCCCTTTACCTAGATAGATAGATAGATAGATAGATAGATAGATAGATAGATAGATATCCTATTCTATTCTAATAGTTTATTTAACAAAAATTGTGTACCACTTAATTGTAAAATAGCCTCTAAGCAGATGATTTGCAGCCTCTTTTTACTGTTTTTAATACTGGTTTGTTAAAATTGTTGTAACCTGCCCTGGGACTTCATGGTGAAGGATGGGTAAGAGATCTAATTCATGATTATTATCATCAGGTGAGTGACTGTTGTGTTGTTCCGTTGTGGCACAAATGGAGAGCTGATATGTTGTTCCAGAAACGTCTCTATAGCAGAATTAACAAAACATCTTTGCAACTCATATTTTATTGTCTTGTTTTGCATGTTAAAATATTAGTGGAAAGTGTGGATAAAAGTAGGTGGCTTCATTTGTCATATTTGGAAGACAGATCTGAAATGTCCTTTCCCTCCGTTTTGGCGCAGTGTTCATTTGGCAAGAAGATTGCTGCAGCTAGAAAAGCAAAACACGTTGCTTGTAAAAGATTTGGAGCATCAGAAGGAACAAGTTGCCCAAATTTCAGAAGAGGTACACAACTCTCAACAATATCTATACGTGTGTGTGTGTGTGTGTGTGTGTGTGTGTGTGTATTCCATACATCCTGAATTGGCATTTTTAAGCAACATTTTTACTGCATTTTTTATGATTAGCCAACTGAAGAAAGCATGCACACTAACCCTTTTCAGAGCAATTTATGTTGTATTAAAGCAGAGATCAAAATACAGATTAGTGTGCAGACTAAACAAAAATGCAGACTAGACAGATAAGTCTCTGTTTTCTGAGCTGGGGAAGAACTAGCAAAACTGGTTCAATGTTCTGGAGGTTTCCCTCCCCTCACATGTAATATTGCTGTTTTTATATAGTTTCTTTTAGATTCCTTATCCACTAAAACATACATATCTGAGAAGTCACTAGCTTTCCCAGATTTCTCTGGCTCTTGAGATTTTTGGCATACAAAGTTCGTTAACGTCTGACGCAACTGGTGAAATAGCAAAATTCTTTCTGAACTTACCAGTCTTTAAAAATCTGCTTTTAACTGAAATTTATGGAGTGTTATTTTACTGATACTCTGGTTGTTGCGCCTAATGCAAAAATCATAGAATTGTAGCGTTGGAAGGGACCCTGAGGGTCATCTAGTCCAACCCCCTGCGGTACAGGAATCCTGCCCACAGCTGGCCCTGGGTGGACTTGAACCACCAACCATCTGAGTAACAGCCAGACACACTAACCCATTGTGCCATGGGGTGGGGGGCAAATTGCCTATAGCCAAAACACACTGGGTTCCATAGTGGGTGGTTTTGCCAAAGTCATTTTTCATGGAACCCCACAACCTCTTTCTATTTTATTTAAATTTTTTACTTTGCACATAAGGCTGAATGTGCGCAAGTTAAATGTGCATATGTTGCAGGCTTGCTGCATAAAGAAGGTGCCTTATACCAAGTTATACTAGCGTATCTCCCCCATCCCTGCTGAGCCAGGGCCCAGCCAACTGAGCCAAGCCTGGTGGATTATATGCCCTGAGAAAGGGGCGTCCAGGGCTGTGACCAGAGAGTGGGGGCTTAGACTGGTCAGCTCTGTCACATGACCTGGCAGCCCGGCATAAGTTAAGCTAGCCAAAAGGGTGGTGTAACTCGGATACTATTTTAAAGGCTTGTTTCCCCTCTGTAAGACTGAGATCTGGGATCTGACACACCCATTTAATTTACACCAGCTTGCTTTACGCCAGCTTCTTGTGCATAGGATTGCTCCCTAAAGACTTTTTACAGTGTTAGCAAGCTGTATGGGAGCTAAATACTCTAAAAAATGAAACTTTAAAAATTCCAAGGTTAGCATCCATTTTACTGATCTCTCTAGATTTGCCTTAGGAAGTGTTTGCTATATTATATAAGTGTTTGCTATATATATGTTATACATTTGAAATGATTGCCAGATTCTTGATGTGGTATGTTCTAAGGCAAGACTGACAAGGAAACAAAGAAGTCTTTAAATGCACATCTTGGCTGTATGTCTGAGATTGTGTGACAGTTGTGGCTCACTCTCAGCCAGTTACAACTGAAATTTAAGTTCGATGGGGTTTAAACTGTTGTCCAGCAACTTTTGCAGTTTTGTTCATGTGTAGTTTACAAGATGATGTTATTAAGAGAGTATAGGGACGCGGGTGGCGCTGTGGTCTAAACCACTGAGCCTCTTGGGCTTGCCGATCGGAAAGTCGGCAATTCGAATCCCCGCGATGGGGTGAGCTCCCGTTGCTCAGTCCCTGCTCCTGGCAACCTAGCAGTTCAAAAGCATGCCAGTGCAAGTAGATAAATAGGTACTGCTGCCACGGGAAGGTAAATGGTGTTTACATGCGCTCTGGCACTCATCATGCTCCTCTGTGTGCCAGTAGCAGTTTAGTCAAGCTGGCCACATGACCCAGAAAACTGTCTGTGGACAAATGCCGGCTCCCTCAGCCTGAAAGGGAGATGAGCGCCGCAACCCCTTGCTTTTGACTAGACTTAACCATCCAGGGGTCCTTTACCTTTTTTATTAAGAGAGTACAGTTCTCATTCCTGAAATTGAAAGAATGATACTTTTTGCACCCCACAGCGGGATAGAGGTAATTCGTTGCTGAACCAAGTACAACAGCCTTACAGGTATCTCATTGAGTCTGTACAACAGAGAGATTCTCAGATACTTTTACAGAAAGAACAGATTGCACAGCTTGAGAAGGATATTAGGTAAGTATTCAGAATTTACTGTATTATTTTAGTTGGATTCTGGATTCTTTTACTTCATTTTAAAATCAGTTTGACGGCAGGACAGATTAAACAACAATGCCAAACGATGACGGTTTAGTTGAAAGCTTTTATCTGGCTGCCAGTTTTTTAAAAAAATCTACATTATTTGTTTGTGCTTTGGTATGTTTTATTGGTTAGTTGCACGTCATTAACTATTTTACTTGAACCTTTGAGGAAGCCATTTTTGCAACACTGCTCTTTATTAAATACCTATTTCAAAGTGGCAATCAGCACAGACACTGAAAAGATGTAGTGTAATCTTAGTCACACACATGATTTCCTTGCCTCCTTGAAAGTCAAGGGGCATGAATGCTACCTTCCTGCAAGGCCAGCAGCCTGCATGAGGATTCAATCTCACCGGTCAGTTGTGCATTGTTTCTGAATGATGGGCTCAATTTCTTAGTGCTTAATGCCACGCCTCCTCCCCATGAAGTATCATTGACTTAGGAAGCAATGTATGCAGAGGTTAGTCCTTCTGTAACATTTCATTCCCTTTTCTCCAAAGGCAACGGTTAAATTCTCAGGATAAGAAATGATTTCTCAAACGTTATAAAGCTTATTATTATTTGTACAGCCAGACAAGTATGCTTAAAAAAATGCCTGTGGCTTCTTATTTGTAGAGAATTCTGGTGTAGAGTGCTACCTGTATTTCTCCTTTGCTCTTTAGGTCAGTTATAGGCAGCAAATATGTATTTCTTCATTATAAGGCCAAAGAGTGAACTGTCCCAGAATCTTACGTTTCACAGGTCATGCATTCCAAAGCAGTATTTCCCAGGTTTCTATCTGAGGAACATTTTCTGTAGTAAAATTGTAGGCACACTTCTTTTTTAACATGTGCATAAGCATGAGAATTACTTGCCCACAGAGGAGCCTGTGCCCTGTGGATATGTGGCTCCTAATTGGAAGTAGCTGAGTCTACAACTTGTATAGGGAGATGGCAGGCAGCCCCATCTATTTTTTGCTCTATAAGACTCACTTTTTCCCTCCTAAAAAGTAAGGGGAAATGTGTGTGCGTCTTATGGAGAGAATGTAGGCTGCGCAGCTATCCCAGAAGCGAAAACAGCAAGAGGGATTGCTGCTTTCACTGCGCAGCGATTCCTCTTGCTGTTCTGGCTTCTGAGATTCAGAATATTTTTTTTCTTGTTTTCCTCCTCCAAAAACTAGGTGCATCTTGTGGTCTGGTGCGTCTTATAGAGCAAAAAATACGGTAATTCTGTTCTGTGTCTCAAAAGCAATTGGTGGATGCAGACTCACAGCAGGGTTACTTTACCTTGGGTGAGAGGTAGGGAGGACAGGGAACTGATTGGAAAAAGGGAAAGCCAGAGCATAGAATCGTGGAGAAATGCAACAGGCCCCCTCCTTTGCCAGTAGAGACTTTATGCTAATTGCAGCTTTTAATTAGTTTCTCTCTCATGGCACATTTGTATACCCCAGGACAAATTTTGAGAACTGCTAATGTCATCTTTGCCCTCAGATAACACGTCATGTTCCGCTAATTACAGTCTTTTCGTATTGGATTATAATAGCAGTCATTATAGGATGTGTGTGCTCCTTATGGATCAGTTATTATATACCGTATTTTTCGCACCATAGGAAGCACTTTTTCCCCTTCAAAAATGAAGGGGGAATGTGTGTGCGTCCTATGGAGCGAAGACAGCATAGCCCCGCGACCCTCTGCTGGCTGGAGAGGTGACGTGCGGCTATGGCAGGAGCCTCTATAGCCGCGCGCCACCTCTCCAGCCGGGAGAGCGCGCTCGGGGCTAAAGAAACCCCGCTTACCCTCTCCCAGCTGGAGAGGTGACACGCAGCTATTGCAGCAGCCTCTTTACCCGTGCGCCATCTCTCCAGCCAGGAGAGCGCGCGCGGGGCTAAAGAAGCCCCGCTTACCCTCTCCCAGCTGGAGAGGTGACACGCAGCTACTGCAGCAGCCTCTTTAGCCGTGCGCCACCTCTCCAGCCGGGAGAGCGCGCGCGGGGCTAAAGAAGCCCCCCGTGACTCTCTCCCGGCTGGAGAGGTGACACGCAGCTATGGCAGGAGCCTCTATAGCCACGTGCCACCTCTCCAGCCGGGAGAGCGCGCACAGGGCTAAAGAAGCCCCCCGCGACCCTCTCCCGGCTGGAGAGGTGACATGCGGCTATGGCAGGAGCCTCTTTAGCCGCGCTCCTTTCCTCTGCTCCCCGACCTGCTCTTTGGGGCTGATGGTGGGCTTCCCCCCGCCAGCCCCAAAGAGCAGGTCGAAAGGAACCTGAAGCCTGGAGAGTGAGAGGGGTCGGTGCTTTCAAGGTAGCTGCCTGAAGGCGTCTGAACGCACCTTAAACGGCACCTTGTTTTAGAGGGGGAAAACAAGAGGGCGGAAATTCTCCCCCTCTCTGTGCAGCGCCTCCTGCCGCTTTGCTGAAGGGGCGCTGGGCAGAGAGGGAGAGAATTTTTTTTCTTGTTCTCCCCCCTCTAAAACAAGGTGCGTCCTATTGTCCGGTGCGTCCTATGGTGTGAAAAATACGGTATGTCTTGAGTGCCACAAGGAAGGCTGGTTTTTATGTCAGGCCAGTCAGACTGTCCCCTCTCGCCCTGCCCAGGGCCAACAGCCCCGTGAAAAGGATGGGAGCAAGAAAGGCATGCAGACACCATTAGTCCCCTCTCCACCCCACAGGGCCAACAGACATCATTGCCCTGTGAGAAGGAGGAAGAGGAAGGTTTTGGGGAGGGTGTTGTTTGCATTTGTTGGGGAGAGTGTTGGGATGCGGATGGCGCTGTGGGTTAAACCACATAGCCTAGGACTTGCCAATCAGAAGGTCGGTGGTTCGAATCCCCGAAACGGAGTGAGCTCTCGTTGCTCGCTCCCTGCTCCTGCCAACCTAGCAGTTCGAAAGCACGTCAAAGTGCAAGTAGATACCGTATTTTTCGCTCTATAACACGCACCTGACCATAACACGCACGTAGTTTTTAGAGGAGGAAAATCCGTAGGCATACCACCCGTAGACGTTCCCTCCATAACACGCACAGACATTTCCCCTTACTTTCTAGGAGGAAAAAAGTGAGTGTTATGGTGCAAAAAATACGGTAAATAGGTACCGCTCCGGTGGGAAGGTAAATGGCATTTCCGTGCGCTGCTCTGGTTCGCCAGAAGCAGCTTAGTCATGCTGGCCACATGACCCGGAAGCTGCATGCCGGCTCCATCAGCCAATAAAGAGAGATGAGCGCCGCAACCCCAGAGTCGGCCACGACTGGACCTAATGGTCACGGGTCCCTTTACCTCTACCTGTTTGCATTATTGTAAAATAGTAGAAATGTTAAATTGTAAACCACCTTGAACGCCTTGGCAAAAAAGAAGTATACAATTCCAATAAATCAAATTCAGAATTTCCAAGTGGTGTATATAAAACATTTTTAAAGAAAAACATACAATAATTACAGTTCAGCACAGTAACATAACGTTTTAACTTTCCAGGATTAGTGTGCCTGGGACTTAAAACTTTCCGTCTTGTCCATGTGACCTCATTTCTTGATTTGTCTCACCTTAATTCAAAACCAGCAAGGGTAATGCTTCTCCATCCTTTTATTTTTGTAGATTGTTTTTTAGTTACATCGGGGTGATTTAAGCAGAATAGCATGGAGAAGCTCATTGTGACACACTTCATCTCTTTATTTAAAGCAGGGGTAGGCAACCTAAGGCCCGTGGGCCGGATGCTGCCCAATCGCTTTCTCAATCCGGCCGTGGATGGTTTGGGAATCAGCGTGTTTTTACATGAGTAGAATGTGTCCTTTTTTAAAAAAAAATGTGTCTCTTGGTTATTTTGGGGGCCTGCCTGGTGTTTTTACGTGAGTAGAATGTGTGCTTTTATTTAAAATGCATCTCTAGGTTATTTGTGGGGCACAGGAATTTGTTCTTTTCCCCCCCAAAAAATATAGTCCGGCCCACCACATGGTCTGAGGGACGGTGGACTGGCCCATGGCTGAAAAAGGTTGCTGACCCCTGATTCAAAGTATCCCCAAATGATGCATCTCCACCTTTTTTCGTAAACCTGAACAAAGACATATTGTTCCAGCGTTTTCCTCATACGTCTTCTACAGCATTTTTATCAACCTCATTTTGTTTTGTTTTTCAATCTGAATCCCATCCAATTTTTCAACAGCCTCCTTGAACTTTGATGGCTTGTGCTATGCTTGAACAATGCTAATAAATCAAACCAGAATTTAATTTATTGTGCTTTTCGGTATAGAGCAATATTAAAGAAAATTAGCTCAGCTGACTAAGCTCTCTCATTTGATTAATAGTACAAAGCATGAACTACTTAAACTAGAATATTTAATGTTTACAGTGGTTTGTCCCATTGAAATCAGTGGTACGTGCGATGGTTTGAATACTGGTTAAAATGGTCTATAGCTCACAGCCTAAAGATAGCATTCATGTTTTCCTTTTGAAAATGAATGTAAACATACAGGTTTTAACGAGGACAAAGTTTTTCTGTGTGCTGTTGCTTCAGCATATGCTCATGGTTGCCAAGAATTGCTTTACAAATTCATGTTGTAACCAGAATAAAAGATTAGAAAAGATCATCCCTTGCTATTACTGTGTTTCCTAATACTATCGCTTTTTCTACCAGTCTTTTAAATAAAGAAAAGGCGGCTTTGCTGCGTGTCAAGAATCAAATGGCAGCAGATTTAGAAAGACTTCTAAATCACCGTGAGGTAATCTTCTTGTTTTAGCATCGCTATTACCATATATTGGGTTTTTCCCAACATGTTAGTCATGGGGCTGTTTTGTTTTTCTCTCCGCTAATGTTATTAAATATACTGGAAGCAAATGCCCATCCAGGCACCTCCCTCACCACTTTTCCCAGGCTGTTTCCCTTTATCCTCTGCCCCTCCAGTTGCCTCATAAGGCTGGCTGTTGAAGGTTGCTCTCGCTGCTGAAATTTCACTTGGGTGATGGTAGCTTTTCGATGGATAAATTAACTCATGCCAGCCACAGAATGTACTGCCACATCTCAGTGTGACTTGCTTTGTTCAGCAAACTGCACCTTCCCAAGCCCAGCATGGTGGCCTAGGCCATGCCACGTTACTTCTCTGCTTGGCATTTACCGTATTTTTCTGTCTATAAGACGCCCCCATGTATAAGACGCCCCCTATTTTGGGAGTCTCAGATTTAAGAAAATGTACCCTCAGCACTATCCGTGTATAAGACGCCCCCTAATTTTGGACATTATTTTTTAGGGGAAAAACCTGGTCTTATGCACGGAAAAATATGGAATTTGTTTTTTATTTGGAAAGTGTATATTCACACTTCTAATCACAGGGCCACTGGGAATACACCGTTTGTTCTCAGCATAACTTGCAAAGGAGGGCAGCTGTCACTGAAACCATGGTTCAGCATTACATCTCCCCCCACCTCCTCTATTGCAACCACAAGAGAAGTAATTGAAGTTTTTCATTTCCAGATACAGGCATTTTCAGTGTTATGTCTGAATCTGGACAAACTGTGTTTAGTTTTCGTTTGTTTCTGTGAAATGTAGTTAATGTCAATTTGTGGTTTATGCCTCCAGCTTCTTTATTAGCTGAGGTTAATACAGAATTGGAGCAAAAGCTTCCAATCTTCTTGTGGACAAGGGTGGGGCGGTGGGGGAGTGCATGAGCCCAAGGCTTCCTAGGTTTTGTTCACTTCAGTTTAGTGTTGCATCAAAACAAGGCTGTTCTCTCCCCCCCCCCCCACCACCACTGGAAATGTCCTGAGATTACCAAGGTAGAAAACTGAAAAGCAAATGGAACCACTTGGTTCTCTGCAAAAAAGCTTGAAATATCTATCTTTGATTGGGAGTAGTTGCGGAAAGAGGCTGTGTATCTCTCGATGCATTGCATTCCTTGCTAGAATACTTTTAAAAATTGTACTCAACTGTGAACACAGAGATATGCTTTTTGTATATATGTTTAAACTCTGTGTTTAGTACCTTGGTGCCACTCTGGGTATTACTTCACTTGAGCAATTAAGTTAATATCTGTGCGCTTAATTTCTTCCTCTTTTAAATCATTATATCACCCCTTATTCTGCTTTACAAATGTGTTCTATGTTTAACCGTTGGCAAAGTACTTTCAGATGATAAAATGAAAAGTTCTATTAAATTACAAAGAGCTTTAGTTTGTGTTAAGAACTCTTTGTACATTAATTTCCATAAATGCCACCAGCTGTTTTCTTTATACATTTATTGGCTACCATTGTCTTGCATGTGTAATGAATGGTTAAGCTGTGATACACATGCTATTAAAAATATTTTGGTACTTACACTAGGTGTATTATAGCTTTTTATTATGTCCTTGACACATGGTGTCATGCAGTATTAACAGAGGACTCATTCATTTTACCCTCTGTGAAAAAGGATGTTTCTCAAGAAGAGAGCTTTAAATACATGCAAAGACAAAAGTTACCAGCTTTATATAAACTGTTGAAGACTTTGTACATTCTCCCACAACAAGATGTTAACTATTCTAAATGTGCTTCTTTTATCTGGCGGCATTTCGTGAAACTTGATTAACAAAATCCATCTTAGCAACTATTCTTGTATGCCTTAAACTAGAAGAAGGAACATGACTCCCATGTTAGGTTGCATGGGGCCCTGGGTGCCTGAGCACCCACAAAATTCCCCATGAAGGGGCCGGGCACCCACAAATTTCAGTGCCAGGGCCATGCAGTCTGCATGGCACCCATGGTCGCGGGGCGAAGTTGGCACTCCTGTTAGGTTGTACCTTATAATGGGGTTGTTGAATGTCCATATTGTTGACACTGTCGAGCTAAACTTCCTTTATCACTCCTGAAAAACTCTGTGTCGTAAACACTTACAGTAAAAAAATGTATCACACCATTACAGTACAAGTCTTTACGGATATGAAAGTAACTTAGGTTGCCATCCACTGAACACAGTCAGGCCTACTTTTGAGTGGACATATATAGGATTGCACTGTTAATGAAGCAGTAAGATTTTGTATTTTTTTGGTCCCATTGTGTTTATGCTGTGATGTACCATCTTCTTGGCCATCTCTTAGTGCAGACCCAGGTCATCAGGCTTGAGCTTCTACAGCCGCCGCCTGCCATGAACCACCATGGCAGGACTGGCAGCAAAAGCAGCAGATATGTTCTATGCTATTGATAATAGATCCTCAACAAGAGGATCTATTGTGCTGTTTTAAATGTGCATTTTATATTTTACTTCCTTTAGTAAAGTTTTCATTTGAGATGTTTAAGATAATATTTTAGTTTCCCGTTAATTATGTTGCTTTGAATGTATACTTTATATTTGACTTTCTTCAGTAATGTTTTAGTCTGGATTGTTTTATTTGATGTTTTAATGTTGTTGTGAACTGCTTTGAGATTTTTTTCCCTTTAAAATATGAAGTGGTATAGAAATGAAATTAATAATAATAGCCATTGTATCATTGTATCACCATTGTATCACCAGTGCTTTTAAAAATCTCTCCACTGTGTTAGAGTCACATGGCAGCAATGAATTACAACTGAATTAAGTTGCTGAATTACAACTTATTACCAAACTTAAAACCATGGAGAGACCTGGTCTGAATAGAGACATTGGATTCTTATCTCATTTTACATGATAAAACTATTTTTGGCCATCTCATCCCTTGCTTTTTCCTGTAAGACCAATTGCAGTCATTAACAGCCGTCAACGGCAACATCTTAAAAAGCAGAGACATCACCTTGCCAACAAAGATCCGTATAGTTAAAGCTATGGTTTTCCCAGTAGTGATCTATGGAAGTGAGAGCTGGACCATAAAGAAGGCTGATCACCAAAGAATTGATGCTTTTGAATTATGGTGCTGGAGGAGACTCTTGAGAGTCCCATGGACTGCAAGAAGATCAAACCTATCCATTCTTAAGGAAATCAGCCCTGGGTGCTCCCTGGAAGGACAGATCATGAAGCTGAGGCTCCAATACTTTGGCCACCTCATGAGAAGAGAAGACTCCCTGGAAAAGACCCTGATGTTGGGAAAGATGGAGGGCACAAGGAGAAGGGGACGACAGAGGATGAGATGGTTGGATGGTGTTCTCGAAGCTACAAGCATGAGTTTGACCAAACTGTGGGAGGCAGTATAAGACAGGAGTGCCTGGCGTGCTTTGGTCCATGAGGTCACGAAGAGTCGGACACGACTAAACGACTAAACAACAACAAAAGAACCCACTATTCTGCTGGGCTTGATCCATGGTAATTTGCTTTTTTTGGAACATCTGTATGATGGAAGAAAGACAAATCTTTCGGACACGACTAAACAACAACAACAGTCGTCAACAGGTCTACCACAGCTATCAACCAATCACCCATTCCCACCACCCTTCTGAGTGATACCCCACCCTACCCTCTCACTATATGTAAAGGTCTGGTGACTTCTGTTTCAGTATATCTGAAGAAGTGTCCATGCACACGAAAGCTCATATCAAGAACAAACTTAGTTGGTCTCTAAGGTGCTACTGGACAAATTTTTTTCCCTATGGCAGCAATGAGCTCTTGTGAAAATTTCAGCAAGATCTTGCAAGAAGCCTCCACTGTGCGACCCCGGTAAGCGAGGCTTCCACAGGGGGGACAGGCACCCCCGGGCAGTGGGGTTGCTGCTGTTGCTCTGCCTAAGAATGGTCTGGCTGAGCAGGTTGCACTGGCGTGTCTCTGACTGAGCCACGGTTGATGACTTAATGCCAGCTGAGACAGGAATCATCCAGCTAAGCCATCGTAAGCTGTTCATCCCAGCAGATCTTGCCATAGGATTGCCCCCTAAGAGTCTTGAGAAAGATGCAAGAAGCAGGCAGGTAGTTTTAAGGGGCAGATAAGCAGAAGCAAGTTCAGAAGTGCTTTGGGTAAACTGTCAAGAAAGACTGCCAGCGGCCTTTTCTTGCCTTATCAGAGCTAGGCACAACTGGGGTGGTTTATGTTTCCTGGAGGAAACCCTGGAGTGAAGCAGGGCAGAGTTGGGGAGAGAATAATAGCTCATTCTGTCCCAGATGCTCTGTGCAGATAACAGTATTTATTACATAAAATACATGCCAAAAGGCAAAAGGTCTCAGTCTGAAAAAGCTTACCTTCCCCGGCACTCAGCAAACCTCTTGCCTCTTGCCTTACTAGAGTCACAGCTACACTGTTTTTTGAACCGTTGTCTGCCTACACAGTGGATAATGCACTTGCTTGAATACACTTGACAGATTACATATGTTTTTATATTGTTCTACATGGGCAATTTAGGGCCAGATTCAGATTGAATTAAAATAAACCTTTGTGTGAGATCCAAGAATGTTTCACAGGCCTTGAAAAGTGTTTCTTTCTTTCTCCGAGGCTTGTGTGGTCTGATAAGTTTCCAGTCACACATTTCCTTTTTATTGAACTCCTGAAAAGACTACTCTGCATTTCACAAAAGACACAGGGAATGTGAGATAATGCATTTTATTAGGCCGACTCACATTCAGAATGTAGGATATGGGCTTCCAGGTGTTTCTCAGGTTGTATATTCAAGGAAAGTGGAGTGGGCAGCCTGCTGTTTCTGCGATCCTTATTTTGACAATTTTAGAAAGCTTTCTCCCCTTGCCCCCCAGATATACTATGATCTAAGACTCATGATCATCCTTGCACTTCATCCTTCCCCTCTTTCTCTTCCTGCTGCAATTGCTGCTCTCATTTGGAGGATCCCCCCTTTGTACTGTGTTCAACAGTGTTTGGATGCTTCTGGTGTTTCTGCTAATTTTCTCATTCTCTGGAGGCCACTGGGTGGGGGGACTTCTTGTCATCGCCCTTGCTCACACCATTAAATACTTCCTGAGGAGAATGAGAATGGCCAGCAGCAGCACATGAAGTTTCCAGGACTTGTGTGCTTGCTTGCTTGCTTTATTTGCTTATTTGTTTAAAGCATTTATACCCAACCCTTCAGCCAAAAAGCTTCCCAGAATGGCTTGCAAAATTCAGTAGCCAGACCTACTTACAATCTTAAGGACGTAAAGACATTCCCAAGGAAAGGAATAGAAAAGCCACTTCTCAGAGCAGCTGATGGCAACAAGGACATCCCAGCTCCTTGCCCACAGGAGACATGTCCTTTAGAGGACTCCCTCAGCGGCAAAGGGACTGTGGCTATTTTTCATCAACATTTGTTTTTCTCTCTTTAGCCACCAAGGCAATAAAACCAGTTCCAGTGATACCAAAGAGGAAAGTGGGGGAGCATTTGTCCCCTGCACCCTCTACAAAGGAGCTCTCACTCAAAAACTTCCCCCATAATAAGCCCTATAGAAATAGCTGGATAATATCTGAATCAGGAGAGGCCGTCCAATACCGGCGCCTGGATTCAGTGGTGTTATGGATGATGCAAAATAAGCTGAGCCTGAATATTGGGGAGATAGAAGCTCTCTCAACAACCTCAGATATGCAGATGACACAACTTTGATGGCAGAAAGTGAGGAGGAATTAAATAACCTTTTAATGAGGGTGAAAGAAGAGAGTGCAAAATATGGTCTGAAGCTCAACATAAAAAAAACACGAAGATCATGGCCACTGGGCCCATCACCTCCTGGCAAACAGAAGGGGAAGGAAATGGAAGAGTGAGAGATTTTACTTTCTTGGGCTCCATGATCACTGCAGATGGAGACAGCAGTCACGAAATTAAAAGACGCCTGCTTCTTGGGAGAAAAGCAATGACAAACCTAGACAGTATCTTAAAAAGCAGAGACATCACCTTGCCAACAAAGGTCTGTATAGTTAAAGCTATGGTTTTCCCAGTAGTGATGTATGGAAGTGAGAGCTGGACCATAAAGAAGGCTGATCGCCGAAGAATTGATGCTTTTGAATTATGGTGCTGGAGGAGACTCTTGAGAGTCTCATGGACTGCAAGAAGATCAATCCTATCCATTCTGAAGGAAATCAGCCCTGAGTGCTCACTGGAAGGACAGATCGTGAAGCTGAGGCTCCAATACTTTGGCCACCTCATGAGAAGAGAAGACTCCCTGGAAAAGACCCTGATGTTGGGAAAGATGGAGGACACAAGGAGAAGGGGACGACAGAGGACAAGATGGTTGGACAGTGTTCTCGAAGCTACCAGCATGAGTTTGACCAAACTGCGTGACGCAGTGGAAGACAGGAGTGCTTGGCGTGCTCTGGTCCAGGGGGTTGCGAAGAGTTGGACATGACTAAACAACAACAACAACAACAACAGAAGCTCACTGTGGGTGAGTGTCTGAAAAAGTGGCCAGTTGCCTGCTCTGGAAAGCCTTACAACTGGAAGAACTTGGCAATCATTTTTTAATGATTTGTATGCAGTTTTGCATGCATTTTACTTACCAAGCAAAACTAAATCATATTGAATATCTTTTGAATCCCCAAGTAATGTTACAACTTTTTAACAGCCCTTATTTCTGGAATTTGAAAGTTGGAAAATTCAGCACATCCTACTTAGAGGTAGCACCTAATATTGATTCCGCACATGTAAGCAATCAGTCTTTCAGTGTGGCAGCACCTAAAGTTTGGAACTCCTTGCCTATTGACATCAGACAGGCATCTGCACTGTACCTTTTCCCCTGGGTGGTTAAGGTTTGTCAAAGGCTTGCTGGCCATGTGACCCAGAAAGCTGTCTATGGACAAACCTTTTCCATTACCTGCTTAAAACATATACAGTAGACTCTCCAGATACGAATTAAATTCATTCAGGGGGTCCGTCCGCAACACGAAAAGTCCGTCGGCAGAAGCGCCGCTTCTGCACATGTGCAAAGCGTGCGGTGAAACTCAGAATTATGCACTTCTGGGTTTGCGGCATTTGTAACCCAAAAGTTACATATCCAGAGCGGTACATAACTAGAGGGTTCACTGTAGATCCAGACATGTAGATGCAGATGTGTTTAATCTTTTTAGTATATTGTTACTTTTAATTATCTTTTAAATGTATTTGCTACTTATTCAGCTTTTATAAGAAATATTAAAAAAAAGATCAATAAAGGTCACTTGAGGTTTTATTACAGCCAAATGGTATATAAATTTGGGAGTTTTAAAAAAGAAAAAGAAAAATGGAGACTAGAATGAACAGGACTAAATATTGCCAATGCTCAAAATACCTATTTCATCTCTGAAATATTTTCCTTTTTTGTCATGAATATCCAACCCATTGGGGGTGGGGGAGATGGGTCAGTTGAGGGATTTCCTTTTTATTCTGTTTCCATTTTGTGTTTTGTATTAACTGGAAAAGAAAAATAGTTTTAAAAAATGAATATCCAGTCTCGTCATGAGTTCTGTGAAATTCTAAAGCTGTCAAACTGCATTGTATTTAATCTAATCAACTGTGCACCTCCCTAAAAAAGGCTTATCTGTTCTGATACTGAAATCCCATGGCATGTGAAGGTGTTTGTCAGCTTTTCTATAGCTGCGTCTCCTTTTACTAGAGTTGTTCTCGACCATGATTAAACTACTGAACCTTTCTAAAGATTATTTACCTGAGTTAGTCAGTAGACTGAAGGCATTCTTGAAAAGGCCTCTGGCTCTCCTACAACACTGAGGTTATTAACATTGGTTTTCTGTTTTGTCAGGGAACAGCAAACATCTTTCTAGTTGAGAAGTTGAAAGCAGGCTTTTTGGTTAAACTGCCTTTAGCCAAGTTCCTTCCTTGTTTTGCTTTTTTATAAAAGGCAATTTCAGAATTATGTTTCTAGGGAGAATTTATTCTTCCTTTTTGCATATGTGCTACAACCTTCTAAATAAAAATTTGCTCTTGAACAATGCTCAGTTCCTTCAAACATTCAGGTAATTATCATTTTTCTTCCACTAAGTTACAGTTCTGAGATCCTTGCTTCTATTAATGTCCTGTTTGTGTATGCACACACATACACAGAGAGACAAGAGATTACAGGGAAATTTCTGTATCCCAAGTTAGCCCTGGAGCTATTCTCAGCTACAGTTTAGAGAAGCAAGCAACAATTACACTGCTAAGTGATTGTCAAGACAGTTCTGGTTCCTATTGTGCTGTTAGCAGCACTTCTCATTTTTATTTTATGTTATCTATTGAGTTATTGTGTTATTTAAACATGAATACAAAAAGGCTACTGAATTTAGAACACCTGGAAGCTTTTTAGCAAACAGGGCCCATTCATGCACACAATTTTGGGTGAGAAGGGGCAGCTTTGAGTAACTTGCTTCTCCTTCTTAGACGCCCCCCACCCACACACCTGAGAATTGTATTTTCATTTATTGTGTCCTATAAAGTAAACTTGTGCTGAATAAAATCTGGCTTTCAGGAAACAAAGTTTCCATGTGCTACAAAAATAAGCAAGGCTTATTGTAATGTAAATTGATAGGAACGCAATGTAAGTGCCTCGGATTTTGATTTAGAGGGGAAATGTTCCACAAAATATAGGCAAAATTCATTGTGTTTGTTTAGATTGCAAGATCAAACTGGCAAGCACATTATACAAAACGTACTTTGGAGAGAGCCAAGTTTTTTTTTAATTATTATTATTATTATTATTATTATTATTATTATTATTATTAAGGATAGGGTTTTAGCAAGAAACAGTTGCCAGTAAGATCATCCAAATATTTAGAAAGTCCTTAATTCATTTTCCCAGGTGACTATGAATCTTTCAATCACGTTGCAGTAGCTGTCCAGCTGTGTAAACCCTTCTAGTTTTCTATTCAGATATAACAAATGAACAGAAACATACTTATGAACCACCAAAGCAGCAAGAGATAGCTCTGGAGCAGAAACACCTACAGATATTCTGTACGTTTGTTTTGTTTTTTAAGGAATGGGTTGTTTTCCTCAGAGTAGACCCATTGAGATCTCATAAGTAATTTGGGATGCATTCAGTGCTTGGGATCCCAAGAACTACTATATCCAAGCTCTAGTACACTTTATGTCATTGAGCAGGGGTCAGCAACCTAAGGCCCATGGGCCACAAGCGTCCCACGGGGGTCGTTTAACCGGCCCATGAGTCACTTCCGAACCGAGTCACCCGCTCATCTGCGCTAAATCAGCACTGCACGGGGACTCGCTTCCGTGGCACCATAAATCGTGTCTATGCATGCGCAGACGCCGGAAATCGTGTCTGTGCAGATGCCGGAAATTGTGGCATTTTACATTTTAAATTTTACCTTTGTGTACTTTGCCTGAAAGTTATGTTCATTGTGTCAACCAAACTATACAATACATTCAGAGTTTACCCCAAAAAATCCCTTGCTCCAGCAGATGGAACAAAGTTCTTTGTTTTGTTTGCAAAGGGTGTGCTATGGGTGGTGATCTCCTTCCACAAAGCATTGTCGTGATACATGTGCCAGAGTGTTGTCAAACTCTGCTTCTCTTAAAGGGATCAAAGGCAGCACACAACTGTCATGACAGGGGCACTATAACATCCCCTCCCCCCCCAAAAAAAAACCTGCTAAATTATTTTCAAAGCTATTGTCAAGGGCTCTGTGGTTTGAACCAGCTCATAGACTGATGCTGGAATAAAGCTGAAAAGCTCTCTGGGAATGGATGCACTCAGACTGCTTCCAGTTTTCAACCCAATTCAGAGTGTCATTTAACAATTGTTGGAACCCAATACTAAGAATTTGTCAAGAATGTATAACTTGCTGTTGAAATGGAATACACAGGATGAGATGGTTAAATCAGCTATGATTAAATGGGCACAAGACATTGGTCATGACATTATGTTTGCTGACTGGGAACAGTTATGGACTACCGGTATAAAATTGACGGCATGTAATGCCTTAAGAGATTATGAAAATGATTTATAGGTGGTACATGACCCCAGTCAAGCTTGCAAAAATCTATCATACGCCCAATAATAAATGCTGGAAATGTAAGGAAACTGAAGGTACTTTCTACCACCTTTGGTGGACGTGCCCAAGGATCAAGGCCTTCTGGGAAATGATCTATAATGAAATCAAGAAGGTACTTAAGTGTACCTTTCATAAGAAACCAGAGGCCTTTCTCCTGGGCATGGTAGGCCAATTGGTGTCAAGGAAAGATAGGACGTTCTTTATGTATGCTACAACAGCAGCAAGAGTTATTTTAGCAAAGTATTGGAAGACACAAGAACTACCCACGCTGGAAGAGTGGCAGACGAAGGTGATAGACTATATGGGACTGGCTGAGATGACTGGCAGAATCCATGACCAAGGAAAAGAGACGGTGGAAGAAGATTGGAAGAAATTTAAAACTTATCTTAAGAACTGCTGTAAAATTAATGAGTGCTAAAATGTCATGGGTAATGTAAAACAGAACTGCAGTGACAAATAATTGGGTAAGAGAAAAAGGATTAAAGAAAGTGAATTATAAGTAATTGAAATTAGGGGTTGCTGGAAAAGTTTAAAACAGGGATGCAGAAAAGGGAGGCATGGGGAAGTCGTTGAAATAAGGTTTAAGAAAAAGAGGTTATGAAATTATACGTGTTTGTATGTTTGTTTGTTTGTGTATTGTCAGTTGTGTTGTGTTTTGATATATGTTGGAAAATTAATAAAAAATTTATTTAAAAAAAAAAAAAAAACAGAGTGTCATTTAAGACCCTTAAAGTTGCAAATAGTTTGGGACCAGGATACGTTAAGGACTGCCTTGTCTGATTTCCCTTCTCATTCTGGAAGACTGGCACTAGAGAGCTATAACAGACTGAGCAGTATTCAGTTACATATTGCGCTAGCGCAAGGATTCGAACTGGTGCAAGAGGATTTCTCCTCCCTCCATGTGTGCTCAGCGCCATCCCCAAATCTGTTCTGGAAGGTTTTTTTTGGGGGGGGGACCGAAGCAGATTTAAGGGGAATGCAGGGGGGAGAGGGAGAGTTGCACTTGTGGAACAATCTGCTTAGCACTACAGTCATACCTCGGGTTACAGAGGCTTCAGGTTGCATTTTTTCAGGTTACGGACCGCCGAAACCCGGAAGTACCAGAATGGGTTACTTCTGGGATTTGGCGGTTGCGTATGCGCAGAAGCACCAAATTACAATCCACGCATGCGCAGATGCGCCGCTGTGGGTTGCGAACACTCCGAGTTGTGAATGTGCATCCCACACGGATCACGTTCGCAACCCAAGCGTCCACTGTATGTTGTGCTTGTATTGTTCCTTTGCTCAGTTTATATCGTGTTCCATGAAGCTTTGGCTGGGTAGCAATTCGCTAATCTTCAAAGCCCCCACTTAAAATGATTACATTTAAATAAAAGGTTCTCGCATCACTTCTGGAAGACACCTAGATATTGGCTAGAAGAGGTTTTCATAAAAACTTTTTTTTTTAAGTGCATGGAAGGCTTTCCTGCTTTCTCAAATGTGATTTACTCATGTTCTGTGATGGAAATTAAGACCATGACTTACCTCATGCAAGGCTGTGCTGGTTTACAAGGAGTTGGGAAGATTTTTGAAGAGGGCATATTCTCTCTCCCTCCCTCCCCCCCCCCCTCGCCTGAGAGTTGGCCTCTCTCCAGGAGATATGATGGCCAAATAACTACTAAAAGATTGCTTTGTGTTCTCTGAAATGTAAACTCTCTATCAGCCTGAGAATTGCCTACCACTGTCATGTTTTGGAGTACAATTTCAACATCTCTTCAATCAGAATATGGTGCAGCAAAGTAGTACTCATTCACAGTGGTTGCTAAAATGAAAACATGGTTTGCATCCCAGTCCTAAACCTGCCTGAATACTTATTTCCTTAGCTTCCCAGTGGATATGCTCAGGATTGCAGCCTCAGTACTGTAAAGATGAAGCATGTGCTTGTAATATAATTGTCCAAGTTATTTTCATCGAGAAATTTTGTCTATGCATTGCTTTGGCAACATCTTTGCAGAGTTTACAACTTTCAGCAACATGTTGGTATCAGTTATGCAGCCCTTTGAAACAGCTGCTCTGCAGTTGAGCTGTTTTGACATGCCACTGCACATGGCTGAATTATGCAAATACTTGCAATATTAAATGACTGAGCAATAAGAAGAATGCACCCAGTGGATAAAGTGGTTTGGTGTGCTTTAAGGGTTTGCGGTAGTGTTATGAGAAGCCCATAACTGGAATATTGGGCATTTATTAAGTAGATGTAACAGCCAGTACAAGAAAGTGTGCCTATTTTTACCTTTTGAGCAGAAGAATTTACATCCTATGGTATTATAGAGCTGCTTTTAAGTAATTGTGTATGAGGAATGGCATGCTTTCATCCTCCAAGGCTCATTTTCATAATTGTAACCAAAACTGTGAATCAATGTGAATTAAGAAATCTATTGTTAACTTACAGTCTACTGCTACTTGCTTGTTGTTGTCTAACATTAAACTGCAAGCATTCATTTTTTACACCATTGTTGCATGAGTTTATCCAGGCCTCCTTACATTTCCCTGAAGCCCAAATCATTGTGAAATAGATAAATGTTATCTGTCAAGATGAAAAGTGACAAACGGAACCCCAAACTAGAATTTACATGCCAGGATGGTTCTGTTAATTTACTGTTTTCCAACTTCTGATAATGAAGACAACTTATTTTCAGAACTGAAACTGGATGCTTGTTTCATTCTTGTGTTTAAAAGTGTTTGCTTTGGTTGGTTGAAGTATGAAGTATGAAAGAGGTAGAATAATCCACCCTCAACAAAGCTCTGTGGTTGTATTCTAACATAACATTTAACCATGGTTTAGCACTACGTCTACTACATCCCCTCTCCTCCCATGCAATGGGGAAGAGAGCTTCAGTAGAGTTTAGTTTCACTACTTGAAAATCCTGGGTGGCGCTGTGGGTTAAACTGCAGAGCCTAGGACTTGCCAGTCAGAAGGTCGGCGGTTCGAATCCCCGCAACGGAGTGAGCTCTCATTGTTCAGTCCCAGCTCCCTCCCACCTAGCAGTTCGAAAGCACGTCAAAGTGCAAGTAGATAAATAGGTACTGCTCCGGCGGGAAGGTAAAACAGCGTTTCTGTGCGCTGCTCTGGTTCGCCAGAAGCAGCTTAGTTATGCTGGCCACATGACCCAGAAGCTGTACGCGGGCTCCCTCGGCCAATAAAGCGAGATGAGCGCCGCAACCCCAGAGTCGGTCACGACTGGACCTAATGGTCAGGGGTCCCTTTACCTTTTTTAAAACAAACTTTGGTTTGTTTAGCAAACCAGCTTCATAACGTTTGGTTTGACATTGACTTGTTGCATAATTTAACATAATTCTCTTAAACCGATATAACTACTTCAAACATAGCACTAAGTTGAAATGTTTTAACTGCCAAGCAAAACACTGCCTTGGCAGAAGCCATGGGGAAGGGAGAGGTGCACACCGATGGGGCGCATTCATGCTCAACCATGTAGTGTGCAAACGTGGCCTATGTCTCTCTCTTCATTACTTTAGTGAGCATCTCTCCTGATTGGGAGCCGAGTCCAGAGCACTGACTTGTTGAGAGAGGCAAAAAATTGCTTTTCTGTTTCAGAGAGGGAAGCTTGTCTCTTTACAACATTTTTTCCTATATTTACTGTGATCTTTGTAGTGCGCATGTCTTCTCCTGGATGTTCCCACTCCTCTCGCTTTACTGGGAGTAATAAGTGTTTTTTTATATCTGCCTTTGTAAGACATGCTCTCTTATCCCAGCCATCTGCCTCTTATTTGTAAGCATGCAGATTGGATTAAGCCAGTGCTCTGCCTTTTCAAAACAAACCTTTAAAAAGAATCATTTTAAAATAAATGGCAGTTTAAGTGAAAAAGAGCCAGTGGGATGCTTAACTGTGCTCTGTAAATCTTTTTCTGTCACAGCATTTCACAAATGATGAGCTCCTATTTATATAAATCTTGTGCCTTTTTTATTTTATTACTTCCTTTATGAAGTGGTTTCAAATAAGTAATCAGACCAGAAAGGGAGATAACCATCCTTGTTGTACTGTAATGATTCCATTTCCATGCTTTGGTGAATAGAAAATGGGTGTTCTATAACTAGTAATGGAGGCTTATGGTTTGACTTCTTTTTTGTTAAGGAACTGGCTGTGATGAAACAGATGTTGATTCGTCTTCATGGTAAACCCCAAGGAGATAGTTTGCCCCAGAAACAGAGTCAAAATCTGCATGCAAAAGCCGTATCAAGTCCAGCAGTCAGTTTGCCTTTTGAACACGAGGAAGGAAATGTCTTTGCACCCAAACCAACATTATTTGTAAGTACAGCAACAGTTTTTATTTATTTTCATGGTACAGCAACTTTTATGCTTTTTATTAGATCTTGGTAGATCAGTGTGGTAGATACAATGTTGGGACTATGAGCTCTGAAATAAAAATATGTGTATTTTATTTTCATTAATTACCGTATTTTTCGTCCCATAGGACGCTCCGTCCCATAGGACGCACCTACTTTTTTGGGGGGGAAATAAAGGAAAAAATTTTTTCCTTTATTTCCCCCCCAAAACCAGGTCGGGGAACAGTGGGATGGTGGCGCTGCGCCTCCCCGCTGTCCCCCGAGCTTGTGGGGCTGGCCGATGTCTGCCCGGCGCGAGGGGCGCTCTGCTTCAGGGCGCCCCACGCACCGGGCGGCAGGCTGCGGACACCTGCGCGAAGCACGGGGCATCCTCCGGAGGGCGCCCCGTGCTCTGCGCTGCAGGCTGCCGCCCGCAAGCCGTGCGCACCCTGGGGGATCTCCCCCCGGGCGCGCAAGGCTTGGGGACAACTGCGCGAAGCACGGGGCGTCCTCCGAAGGGCGCCCCGTGCTCCGCGCTGCAGGCTGCCGCCCGCAAGCCTTGCGCACCCGGGGGGAGTTCCCCCAGGCACGCAAGGCTTACGGACACCTGCGCGAAGCACGGGGCGTCCTCCAGAGGGCGCCCCGTGCTCCACGCTGCAGGCTGCCGCCCGCAAGCCATGCGCGCCCGGGGGGAACACCCCCGGGTGTGCAAGGCTTGCGGATAGCTTCCTGGAGCCTGGAGAGCGAGAGGTGTCGGTGCACACCGACGCCTCTTGCTCTCCAGGTTTCAGCAAAAGCCTGCATTCGCCCCATAGGACGCACACACATTTCCCCTTCATTTTTGGAGGGGGAAAAGTGCGTCCTATAGGGCGAAAAATACGGTAAATGTTTAGTCCACCCTTCCACCTAAGTGTTCAAGGCAGCATACATGGTCTTCTTACCATTTTATCCCCACAACAACCCTGTGACGGGGTGACTCAGGATCACCTAATGACCTTCAGGGCTCTGTCGGGATCTGAACCAGGATCCAATACTCTAACCACCATACCAGAATGCTCCTAATAAAGAGAGAAGTGAATACAGTGGTACCTCTGGATGCAAACGGGATCCGTTACAGAGCCCTGTTTGCATCCTGACGTGAACGGAACCCGCATCTGCGCGGGTCGTGATTTGCCACTTCCGCGTATGCGCGTGGCGTCATTCTGAGCATCTGCGCATGCGCGAGCGGCGAAACCCGGAAGTAACACGTTCTGTTACTTCCGGGTCGCCGCGGAGCACAACCCAAAAACGCTCAACCTGAAGCTACTTCATCCCAAGGGATGACTGTAGTTCCTAAGGGGCAGAGCAATCCAAGCTATCGGACGTCAGCATATGTTACACCAGGGTAAATTATCCTGGGGTAATTGATTCCTGTTCCAAATTCAGGAGCAAGGATACTGCCAACTGAGCTGGTCTGAGTCTCGCAGAGGGAAAACAAGGACCACCGCTTTCCGTTTAAACCTACCCAGACCCTGATATTATCTTCTGAGGTCCTTTTTCGTGTGCCTCCTCCACGACAGGTCCAGAGGGTGGCAACACGGGAACGGGCCTTTTCTGCAGTGGCTCCCCATCTGTGGAATGCTCTCCCTAGGGAAGTTCAGCTGGCCCCAGGCAAAAACATCCCTCTTTAACCAGGCCTTTGGCTGATTGAGGGTTGCCTTTATTTTTGTTTTATGTATTTTCTGTTTTTTAAATGTGGTTTTATGTTACAAACCACACTCAGATCTACAGGTATAGGGCAGTATACAAATATAATTAAGAAAATAATAAGCAAACCTTTAAGATAGAATTAGACTTACACCACCCTATTTGCCAGTGTCACTTCCACTGTGTTGCTAGGTCACGTGACTGAACTAAACAGAGTTTGGAAGAGGGAAATGTCTCCCCCTGCCATGTTCCTGGAATGTCCCTTTTTCGAGACTTATGCCAGCTGAGCCAGGATGGAGGACTTAGGCAGTGCATCTGTGGCTGAGCCAGGATGGGGGACTCCAGCCAGCGTAGCCACAGCTGAACCCAGGCTCAGACAGAGCCCCACCTGTACCCAATTCCACTTACCCTCGCAGGTCTTGGATTTGGATTGCTCCCATAGCTGCTCAAGACACGTATTTAAGTGTCACCATGAATCACACATTTCCTCTAAGTGGCGATTTGGCCCCTCCAGTCTTAAGTCCGACACTAACTTAAAAACTCTCAATAAGCAGATGCCCACTGAACTTTATGGAGATCCTGGGAAATGGCTTTGCAACAAATGCAAATAGGAGAAAATTACCTCCCAGGTTTGACAGTAAAGGTGACTGAGAAATAACAAATGTGCTCAATGGAACAGTGCCTTGGATAAAGAAAAGGGATTCCAAATAATAAACTTCACTACGCTTCTTTGAGGTATACATCCATTTCAGCAATGACTAATCTAAATGGATGCCATGTCACACCAGCCTATGTCTTTGTTCCGTGATTATTCCAAAGATTTGACTGCAGAATCTTGTACTGTTGTTGTTGCTGTTGTTTGAGAGGAGGGTGCAGGGAGGTCAGGAGAAATCGTATCTGCTAATCACAATCTGAACACAAGATTTCTGTTTGAATTTGGTGCAGCTCTCTTTTGTGTATCTTCTGCAAAAGAAGATACAGTCAGTGGGCCTTAAAGACAGAATGCAAGTGAGATGGTGTTAACCTTATGTAATTGACACCGCTACTTTCAAGTATTATTTTCCAAACATCTCTAATACTAAATTAATTGTCCTTAGTATATCTCCGTATTTTAGCACAGCTGCTGTTTTCCCTAGCTCTTCTTTAGCAACTTCATGAGTTGAAAGTTTTTTTTAACACCTTAATATATAGTATGCCATTATTTTTCACTGAAGAGAGCTATATTTATTCCAATCACATTGCATGCCCAAAATATGGGGCTGGATTCAACTAACTCATTCCACTAGCAGAAGGACTCCCACTAGCACAGTGGGGCTTCCTCCCCATGTATGCCCCCCTGCACCTTCCATAAGTCTACTTTGGAGGGTTGGGAGAAGCCCCAGAGCAGTGGGGGCTGGGGGAGATCTTTCTGTTGCGCAAGCAGAATTGCTTGCACTGACAGAACAATCAAATTGTCCAGGCAACAGATCATAGAATCAGAGTTGGAAGGAGCCCGAGGATCATCTAGCCAACCCCCGGCAGTGTGGGAATGTGCAGCTGTCCCTTATGGGGATCAAACCTGCAACCTTGGCATTAGCAGCACCATGCTCTAACCAACTGATCTCCTTAGTGTTATGTTGAAATTAGCATCTTGATCAGGGGTCAGCAATCTAAGGCCCATGGGTTGGAAGTGGCCCGCGGAGGTCATTTGACCAGCCTACAAGCCGCCCCCGAACAGTGCCTGCTCACGCACTGCGCTAAACCGGTGCGGTACGGGGACTCACTTCTGCGGCACCGAAAATCACATTGACAAACACAGGCAGGTGGGCAATCAGGCCCACAGAGGGATCTTTGCGGAACCGATCCGGCCCAGGCAAGATAAACCTTGTTGTTATGGAGGTTTTAACCCATCAGGTTTTTTTGTAATATTGATAACATTCCAACTGCTGAGTATTGATGTGGACTTAACAGTGGCTGGAACACAGATTGCTGCTCCCTGCCGCAATTGAATATTTGGCCTTTATGTGGACAGCACCTTGATTGATGGTGCCAACCACCTGTAAACTGAGAGTGCAGAGGCACCCTAAAACTGTAAAGATAGGTTTGAAAATGTAATGGCAGGCCTTACATAAGGTCTTAAAGGTGAGGCTGAACACAGAGAACAAGTGTTCATTGATTTGCATAGTTCTTTGGCTCTTTCAGTGCCCAGCACAAACAGACTAGGTTATACAACATGAGCAAATGTATGCAAATGCGTTTCATTTTCATAATGTTCAGAGATTACAGAATTCTGGTTTTCTGGAGGTAGATCTTGAATTGCATACTTGTTTGTTTTGGTGGTTGTGTTTTGTTTGCTTGCCTGATTCATGTTAAATGTGCAGCTGTCATGAAATTATAGCAGTAGGACTGAAACTTGCCAAAATGGTTGCAGGTTAAGTGTTAGGCGAGTGCTGCACCACTGCTGCTTTATTATTGCTTGCTTCAACTACACAAATGTGTTTATTTTATTTCACAGACAAATGAAGCTCCACTGCAATACTTGAAGAAGGTAAAGCAGAAAAAAGCATCTTAGGTTATTATTTCAAGAAATAAATGTTGATAATTATAATCGTGTTCTAAAAACTTCTTAATTACACACCTCTATTTTCATTCCCTTTATTTCAAATTTAAAGAGAACTTTCTGAATCGCTTTTGTGAATTTCAAAATTCATATACCAGCCCTTGTGCTGAAAGGTTGACTATTAAAGGCATTTGAATTTGTTAATCTGTAACTGGTGTTTCTTTAAGAGTTCATATTTGAAAATAATTTTATGTACTAAGCCATTTTTGTGTTCCTCTGACTTCTAGGAACATGAGAATATCCTTGTAGATCATTTTTAAGCATCCGTCTGTTGGGAAGCAATTATGTTCAGCTGCAAGGAAAGCATTTTCTGTTACTCAGATTTGGATATGTCTGGGATGGCACATGTTTCCAGACAGGCTTTGTGCCTTTGATCACACTGTGGAAAGTAGAAATTCAATCAGTACAGTTTCCCATGGTTTACTTGAGACATAACCTCAACTTGGTGTCCAGGAGGAAATTACAAGTAATTCATGGAATCATGTGCTTCCCCTCATGTTCTCCAATTCATTTATATCCTGGTTTGCTGTTGCCTTCCAACCCAGGATTGGAAACTATGGTTTGAACCAATGTTGATAGATGAAACGAAGTGTACACAGGGAGAAGGCGGAATGGGCTCATGTAACCCATAAACCATGGCTTTGCATTCATGTGAGCAAAGCACATGAATCTCTGTGAATGTGGAGATGAACATTACATGTGTATATTCTGGTCTATGTTGAGCTGCTGACACTCATGGGGCAGTTGCATTTAGTTGCCTTGGAAGCCATGAAACCCTGAGCTGCCTCTGAGGAGTCCTTGCATATTGAAGATCCTCCAAGACCACACCAGAAACTACATCAGCCAGCTTGGTCAGGGAGGTTTTGGGGCAGCAAGGTGGGCAGTACAGCAACAGCATCCTCAACCTGTCTCCTTGACCCCACACAGGCCCTCTACTCCAGCTGCTAAGAGGAGAGGCTTCTCAGTGAGGGAGAATGAACTATGAAATGCCTTCCCTACAAACCCTCTAGTCTGGATTAGTATTGGACACAGTACACAGCAAGGCAGAGATGCATCAGATCCCCCATGCGTTACACATGCTAGGCTAGCCTGTTCACTCACGGTGAGACCAGGGATCAAAATTATGAACTGAGCTGCTGTTCAATAACACCACTGCCAGAATGTTGAGCACAGTGGATCAACCTCTAGTGTAGTCACGGATGGGAAGGAGTTCAGAGCAAAATGCCAGCATCTGTAAACCACCCTCTGATTTGGGGAGTGTAGTTAATGCATCTGGAGTAGCAATGTTAAAATAGCGGCCGGAGCTCACAGACGCTTATGTCACAATAAATGGGTTTGTCTTTAAGGCGCCATGTTACACACTCTTTTTTGCCTCCTACAGACCCTCCTTGCTATTCCCCTGAGATCAGATCAAAGTGCTGTTTCCAGTGAAAGGAATGATCAAATACACACTGAATGTCTCAGCTCTGTTAATCTGTCCATTTCTCTCTCATTGTTATTGATCACTTCGTTTGTCTGGCACACACTTCGTATCCCCCAGGTAATCTGATTAAGTCATTTAAAAGTCAACAATACGATTTACATTATAAGGCCATATGTTATTCAGATCTTCTCAAAGCAGTTGGAAGCATCAAAGTCAAATCTCAAAATGTATAGATAATGCATATGTACATCACAGGCTCTTAGCCTCTGTTCTCTGAGCCCCTTCTTTTGAAATCTAATTTGCAAGGTTTATCTTTAACTGGGAGTAAGGAACAACATAATGACTCACCTGCAAACAGCTCAGGAAACTTCTGCTGGAGACATCGCATTGTAACTCTGCCCTTGATTATTTGGTTCATTACCTTATCCAACCCTACAGCATCCTTTTGATGGCGCGACCACCAGAACTCATCACAGTATTCCAGATGCAGTCATACCATAGATTTGTATCATTTTAATTTGGAATGAAGCTGAAGACTGGAGTCAGGCTATGAATTCACACCGCAATTCAGGGCACTTCTTTTTAAACAAAGTTGGAGACTTGTAGTAGCTATGAACCTATTTTCACTCAAAGTTGGAAATCCTCTCACCCCCTTTCAGTTGTGCAGTAGACAGGCAAGCAATAGGACAAGAGTAGCCGTAGCAGGAGAGAGGTGCTTTCTCCAAAAATGTCCTCAAAGCCCAGAGACTAAAAGTTCCCTTGAGCTCCTCCAGCCCTAGTCAGTCAGTGTCAATGCACCCTGAGTTATTGCAATTTGAAGTGTGGTGTGTGCAGACCTGGACCCAAAACTCCAAGGACAACCTCTCCCCACAGGAACCAACCTGGACCTGGATTCATCTGAGGTTCTTCTCCATGTATGTACCATCTCTGAGGTAGATTCAGAGAGTGGCAATACAAGAACAGGGCCTTTTCAGTGGTGGCTCCCCAGTCATGGAATTCCCAGGGAAGCATGCCTGGCACCATAACCAGCCACCTTTCAGCACCAGGAAAACATTCATTTTCAGCCAGGCTTATGGCCTTTAATTTGGGAGAGGTTTAGTCCTTTTAGTGGGTGGGCCTGCTTTATAGATATATCAATTTTTGTAGCTTTTGTTTTGTTTTAGTTTTATATTTGTTTTGATTGGGTTGGCTTTTTGTTTAAAAAAGAAAAGCAAGAAAACCTGACTAATAAGTCAAATTCTTTTATTAAATTTGTATACTGCCCTTCATCCATAGATCTCAGGGCAGTTCACAACATAAAAATACAAGATAAAAACACAAAATACATAATAAAAACAAGAACAAAAAACCACAAATCAATAAGCTGTCCTCCCCCATCCCCGCCCACAAATACATTTAAAAGGGTATAGGATGTCAAAGTTAATGTCTCCCATCTGAAAAAAAAGACCTGGCTTCCCCCTTTAATTACATAGGGGGAAAACCCACTCTGGAAGGAGCCCTAGAAACAGGAATAGTGTAGAGACTGATCCAGATATTGCAGTTCACCTAGCCCTGTGACTTATGCCAGAACATGCCTTTGCCCTCTTCTATGAGACATCCCTTCAGGAATTTTTAAGAGTGTTCTCACAGAAGACTTTTTTCTTCAGGCTAAACCAATGCCTTTCTCTTCTTTGAACTGCACTACGTCACAAAGTACTTTTGAAGCTACTCCCACCACCCACTTTGAATAGTAATTTGTTATGTGATCTAGGCTGAGTGGGGGCAGAAGATAAATCAGGCTTATCTACAGTAAATCAGCATGGGTTTCTGACTCTCAATTGTCTAAAGATGAGAAGATGACTTTTCCCACCCGGCTGTTACTGAAAACATATTTGATTCAGAATTTCTCCACTGGGCTCTTTCATTCTCATTCTGTGTCTTCTGCACCTGGCTCTGATTGGTAGATCTTGGGATCTTAGTTAAAGGGGGAAGAAACTAAGCAGATTCAGGAAGTCTGGAGTCTGCTCACCCATGATTATAAGGAGATGCTGCCTGAGGTTGCAAGGTTTTTAGCTGGGGCAATCAGAATAAGATCCACTATTTGACTATTGATTCAAAACCCTAAAATGTATTTTATATAATTGACTTTTTATTTCTCTTCTTTGTATTGTTGTTTTATTGCTATGGCCGACGGCTGACGCAAATAAAGATTCATTCATTCTCTCAGCTTGAACAAGTCTAAGGGTTCACAGTTGGCTTCACAAACTTAGCTCTCTGATCATGGCAAAATCTGCAACCCTTCAAAATGTGAGAAATGCTAAGAAGCGGCTACTTTTGCATACGCAATCCTGTACATTGTTCTGATTGTCACTGAAGGCTGGGATGTTGGGGGGGGGGGCTTGGCAGAAACTCAATGAATTTAAAAACCATTTGCATTTTGTGTAAGGAAGTGAGCAGGGTACGAAACTTTGCTCCCATGTATATCCAAAGGGCTGAAATACTGAATGTTGACCATGTTGTTTAGAGTGTAGAAAGTCGAGCTTGCCAGAGACAGCAAGCATAGCTTGTGCGCATGAATCCCTGTGTGAAGACAACTCTAAAAGAACCACTGTGAAAGAATGCTTTGATTTCCAAGTAAAAGAATCAACTTTCTTTGACTGTGAATAATCAGAGCCTTTATATTAATGCTTCACTTAAAGGCATGTTGGATCAGCAAATGTAACTTAATTGCAGGAAAAGTCTTGGATGGAATCTGTGACCACATTTCACTGAAGATCATTTCATTTTTCCTTTCATTATACAATGTGGGATTCATTTAAAACGATCCAGCACACCAGCTAGAACTCATTTTCTGTCCTGCGTTACATCAGCCGTTATTGATACACGCTCTTTCTGCACAACAGTTTGACAGTGTTCTGCTTCCTTATGGCAGCAATTCCCACACTGTGTGCCAGAGCGCATTGTATGCTGCAAGTGAACAACCAGCATGACAGGAAATGGAATTAAAGGAACCCAGGAGCACCAAGTACCAACTAAGGAAGAGTTTGCCTGTTGTGCCTCTGTATGATTACACGTCCTTGTCTACTTTTACTCATCCATGGAAGAAATAGGTAATTCTGCTAATCCAGCATGCACTCATAGCAATCTCAGGGCCACTTCAAATGTTGAAGTGTGCTGTGTTGTGCTGTGTTGAAGTGAGAAAGGGGAGCAATTTGGGTGACTGGGGAAAAGAAAAGGGAGGAGAAGGAAGGACAAAGGGGGGTGCCACAGGAGTAAGGATGGCGAAGGAGCGGGAACACAGAAAAATGCACAAACACAGATCGGGTCCAATAAAACAGATTCTCTTAAATTGCATCCTTTTGCCCCTTCCCCACAACCATCCCCACAGTTTCTCACGGATCCTTAGAATTTTTACAAGGGCTTGATTCGCCTCCAAACCATCATCAAACCATAGGTCGCCTCTGTGCATGCAGATGTGTTGGGGGTAATTTTGTTGTCACAATATGTAAAAAATAATGAACACCCATGAGGGTCCACGCTGTGGATCTGTGCTTTTGTGACTTGCACTGGCGCAGCCTTACCATAGTAAGCTGCGATTTGACAGCTGTTTTGTGGGGGGCCATGTGTGAAACGCAAGTGGGTCCTTTTCATGATCCAGCTTTTGTCCACAGACCCTGTGGAAAAGTTAAGTGTTTTATGTCTATGCCTGCCTGCCTGGAGATATGCAATATGAATTGCATATTTTGCAATTCAAAATATGTCCATGGGCCCAAAAGTGTTGGTAACGCCTGCTTTGTGGTGCAAGAGTAAATTGCGTCTCTAGTTTTAGTTTACAAATGCATCGTACCTTGGCTAGCCAAAGTTCCAGGTCCTTGGTCCTTTGAATTTTTATTTAAACATCACTGTTCCCCTCCTGTCCTCTTCTGCAAAGGATCTGGGTTCTTAGGCACACACTTCTCCAGGATTTTAACCCAGACTCCATCCTCCTAGTCTCTAAAAGCCAGACTCCCCCAAACCTATGATTAGATCAGAGATGGGCCTTTAATGGCAATAAAGGGAAATGACAGGTGGCTGACACACTGCCTGAATGGACACATTCCTTGCAGGTTTGAGGAATTTCATTTATTATCCGAGTGCTTAGCATTCATTCCAACCAGCAGGGGTGAAGGAACAATGGCCATGTTTACCCACCGCAGGAGGGGCTTACCTTTCTTTGTGTCTTCAAAATGCAGCGCAGGCCCCCACTCTCGCACAATGAGCACAGAATGAAACTCCCCTAAGGGCAACCTGATTAAGATCTCCTGTGGAAAATGCCCACCACATATGGACTTCTTGCCTTCATCTAATCTAATCTGTAAGGTCTTTTTTAAAGAACCTCAGGCAATCAGGACAATAATTTTAAAACCACCTTCTGTTGCTTTAATTAAAGGCCTGTGAATGGGACTGAGTTACAGTAGTCATTCCTCTATAATTCACACAGTGCCAGGCCATAATACATGTGCCCCCAACATTTCACAGGAAAAAGGTGGGGATCATCTTGCATGCAGCTCAAAACACTGATCCTCCTAAATTGGAAGAAACAAGATTTACCAACTATCGAAGAATGGCAGGTGATGAAGATGGACTATATGGAACTTGCTGAACTGACCGGGAGACTCCGAGACCAGAGAGAAGAGACGGTGGAAGAAGACTGGAAGAAGTTTAAGGAATATTTGAAAAAATATGTTAATATTTTGGAAGTGGATATAGGCTGTAGGGTTAGAAGTAGAAAATAGGGTATTTTAAAATAGTATTATTTGTAAGTGATAAAATGTGAAGTTATTTTAAGTATGATTTTAAAAAAAGATGGTTAGAAATCATGATATATGTAAACTGCTAAAGATGAAGTAAAATGGAAATCAGTTAGGTGGGACTTGTGGAAGCCAACTTAACAATGTTTAGAAAAATAAGGATATGATAAGAATTTGTTCGTATTGTTTGTCTTTTCTGTTTGTGTTTTTTATTTGTGTTATAAAATGAATTAAAAAAATGGGAGAGGGGACACTGATCCTCATGGATTTTCGTGGTTTTCACACATTATGACAACTTTACCTTACACACTGGAGAACATTGTCTGTACACAATCATGGACAATCACGCACATGCTGGACAAAGCTTGTGACTGCTTTAATTAATGAAATAGTTTGTCCTGCAGTGGCTTCTGGGATTAACAGCCCAGTGCCATGCATCTCTGCTCAGAAACGAACTCCCCAGTGTTAATGGCCACTGAATAAGTGTGTAAGAACTGCTGCTAACATCGGCACAATCTTGGCACATCTGCTTAGAAGTACAGTGGTACCTCAGGTTACATATGCTTCAGGTTACATACGCTTCAGGTTACAGACTCCGCTAACCCAGAAATAGTGCTTCAGGTTAAGAACTTTGCTTCAGGGTGAGAACAGAAATCGTGCTCCGGCGGCGCGGCAGCAGCGGGAGGCCCCATTAGCTAAAGTGGTGCTTCAGGTTAAGAACAGTTTCAGGTTAAGAATGGACCTCCGGAATGAATTAAGTACTTAACCCGAGGTACTACTGTAGGTTTCAATCGGTGTTCTGTGGGGCTTGCTCTCAGGTCAGTGAGTGAATGATTGCAGCCCGAGTCTGTTGGGAAACAAACCACAGTCAGAATCAGAATTGTAGAGGTGGGGAAGAGACCCTGAGGGTCATCTAGTTCTAGTCCAACTCCCTGCAGTGCAGGAATCTCAACTAAATAATCCATGACAGACGGCCATCCAACCTCTGCTTAAAAACCTCCTAGCAAGGAGAGTCCACCACCTTCCAAGGGAGTCAGTTCCATCTCATTTATGTACCCGTGGGTAGGCAAACTTAAGGCCTGGGAGCCGGAGCCGGCCCAATCGCCTTCCAAATCCGGCCCGCGAACGGTCTGGGAATCAGCGTGTTTTTACACGAGTAGAATGTGTCCTTTTATTTAAAATGCATCTCTGGGTTGTTTGTGGAGCATAGGGATTCGTTCATTCCCCCCCCCCCAAAAAAATATAGTCCAGCTCCCCACAAGGTCTGAGGGACGGTGGACCAGCCCCCTGCTGAAAAAGTTTGCTGACTCCTGATATAACCTGAATCTATTGGTTCAGATCCTACCCTCGGAAGCAGGTAAAAACAAGCTTGCTCCAGCTTCCATGTGACAGTCCTCGAGATATTTGAATCATATCTCCTCAGTCTTTTCCAAGCTAAACACACCCAACTCCCTCAACCGTTCCTCATAAGGCTTGGTTTCCAGACCCTTGATCAGCTCGGTTGCCTTCCTCTGTACACATTCATTTCCTCTTTTAAAGCTTAGAAAGGCTTCGTAGAACGTTGCATCTCAAAATCCATCTGCATGCACATCTTAAAGAATATCTCTATATGAATAGGCATTTATATGGACTGGTGGGCTGGAAGAAAGAACATTACACAAAACCTCCACGTTAAAAAGGCAGCCACAAATACCTTCCCAAGATCAGGACAGCAAAATTACCGTATTTTTCGCTCTATAAGACGCACCAGACCACAAGACGCACCTAGTTTTTGGAGGAGGAAAACAAGAAAAAGAATATTTTGAATCTCAGAAGCCAGAACAGCAAGAGGGATCGCTGCACAGTGAAAGCAGCAATCCCTCTTGCTGTTCTGGCTTCTGGGATAGCTGTGCAGCCTGCATTCGCTCCATAAGACGCACACACATTTCCCCTTGCTTTTTAGGAGGGAAAAAGTGAGTCTTATAGAGCAAAAAATACGGTACCTTTCCAAACAGGGATTGTTGGAGCACAGCTTTCACGTTGACTCTAGGAAGCTGAGGAAATAAATATATTGATTTTTGTTTAATAGTATTGGCTAGGCTTGTCCACTGGCCAAGAAAAAGAAACTCAGGCCTAGTTTGATTTAGTACCTTGAACAACAGCTTGATGAGCAAAAAGAATTCCTTGGAGTAGGCATTATCTAGTTCTGATCCTTGCAACAACCCTGTAGGGTTTTTTTGCCTGCCTGCTTGCCTGAGTATACTTATGTAGTATATATTCTTGCTTAGTATTCTTATGTTGCATATTGTGTAGATGAGGGAGCTGAGATTGAGACAGGTTAGCTTGCCTAAGGCCCCGAAGTGAGTTTGTGGCACAGAAAAGATTTGTTGTTGTTTTTCCAAAAAATAATAATTCATTTTATAACAAATAAACAACACAAACAGAAAAACAAACAATACAAACAGATTCCTGTCTTATCCTTGTTTTTTCTAAACATTGTTAGGTGGGCTTCCCCAAGTGCCCCCTATCTGATTTCCATTTTACCTCATCTTTATTAGTTTACATATATCATAATTTCTAACCGTTATTTTAATCACACTTACTTTAACCATAAAAATCTTCACATTTTATCACTTACAAATAATACTATTTTAAAATACACTATCTTCTACCTACCTCTAACCCTACAGCCTAAATCCACTTCCAAAGCTATTCTAAGATTTAAATATTAACATATTTTTCCAAATATTCCTTAAACTTCTTCCAATCTTCTTCCACCGTCTCTTCTCTCTGGTCTCGGAGTCTCCCGGTCAGTTCGGCAAGTTCCATATAGTCCATCATCTTCATCTGCCATTCTTCTATAGTTGGTAGATCTTGTTTCTTCCAATTCTTTGCTAGCAATATTCTCGCAGCTGTTGTGGCATACAGAAAAAAAGTAACATCCTTTTTGGGGATTTCACCCCCCACTATACCAAGTAAAAAGGCTTCTGGTTTTTTAATATATGTGTTTTGCAACACTTTTTTCAGTTCATTATAAATCCTTTCCCAGAAGTCTTTTACCTTGGGGCACATCCACCACATGTGGTAAAAGGTTCCTTCTTTTTCTTTACATTTCCAGCATTTATTATCATGAGTATGATACATTTTTGCTAACTTCACTGGTGTTAAATACCATCTATACATCATTTTCATCAAATTTTCTCTTAATATGTACAGAAAAGTTTTGAACGGGGAAATTCCTGATCCGTCTCTGTGTTCATCAGCATATGGGCCAAACCACACTTCAGAATGTCTTTCTAGGGGTCCTCGCATGGTGACCAGGGAGTGACAGTGCTGCTGACCTTGCCCCCAAACTCACGTGGCTTCTTTGCTCTCCCCCCTGTCAACATGAATGCTTTGAGCCTCTGCAGAGGAAAATCCGAACTTGCGAGCTGGAGTTGCGTTATAGCATTTATTATTTAATTTAGAATAAACAAAAGTCATTATTTAACTTTTTACGTGCAACTCAAAGAGCAGAAAACCATTCTTTTTCTTCAAACAAGCCTATAAAAGACACTCTGCTCCGCTTCCCACTTAACCATACGAAATAGTTGTATGTTACGTCCCTCCAGGGCCTTCTGGGAAACTGTGCCAACACCACTTGCTGCCACCACAAATGTCAGCAAAAAAAAAAGAAAAATACAATAGCTGACCACAGCGCAAATGTTAAGAACGAATATATTATTTCTATGAATAAATTGCAAAACGAATGGATTTCTTAAAATTTAATGAAATAAAGACCAAAGTTGGGAGAGGGGGCATTCTTGCACGCTACTAGCACAGACTCCTCTGATTAAGGCCTGTTTCTAGCATTGGCACAATTAATTAAGACTGTGTGCATTTGATTGCAGGCATATTCTTCTCCAAGCAAGGGCTTTGTTTTCCGTTTGTCTAGCTGGATCCTCAGCGTGATACCATTCTGTGTGGGAGAGAAGCTAATAAAAACAAGCCAACCAGCACGCCATTTGTTTTCTAGCAACTGTTGTAAATGCAGTTTTATTTGTACAGTAGAGGGACTAATACATCCAGTGTGCTATGTAATATCTAAACGTGCACTCATCGTGGGACTTTATTTCCTGGAAAGCTTATATGACAACACAGAGAGAAGATTAGAGGAGGTGGAACAGGAGCTGGGCGAGTTGCTGATCTGCAAATGCAAACCTGTGAATTGTTGCTGAACAGTAAATGGAGACAACAAACCTGAATCTGTTTCATACCACTATGCCCAAAGAATTCCAGGAATTGTGGCACCGTGAAGGGTCCTGGAAATTTCTCTGCTGGTTTGGTGAGAGCCTGTAATTTTGTCACAATTGAGGAGTGTAGGAAGTGGAATCTTCCAAGGATCTGTATGAGGACCAGTGATTTCTAACTTGTTGATACATGATCAGGAGCGGGAAGGTGCCAAATTATTCACAGTCTTAAAAGCAAAAAAGGGATTGCGAGGAGCTGCGAAAGGGTTTCTTTTAACTAGAGGAGCAGGCACTAAAATGGCAAATGCAGTTATTCAGGTCCAAACTGGTAGTAACTGACCAAAAGAGAGTGATCTTAGAGTCCTGGTGGATAACTGGATGGAAATGTTGACCCAGTGAGCAGTAGCAGTGAAAAAGGCAAATTCCACGTTCAGAAAAATTAGAGGGGGGAATGAAAATAAAACTGCCAACATCATAGTACACAAACCTGTGGTGCAGCCACACTGGGAATACTGTGTATATTTCTGGTCACTGCAGCATTTAGTTCTACCAATCATGGCAGAACTGTCTGGTCAAGAGGACTCCAGGCAGCTGGGAAAGGTAAAGGGACCCCTGACCATTAGGTCCAGTCGTGGCTGACTCTGGGGTTGCGGCACTCATCTCACTTTATTGGCCGAGGGAGCCGGCATACAGCTTCCGGGTCATGTGGCCAGAATGACTAAGCCGCTTCTGGCAAACCACAGCAGTGCATGGAAACGCCGTTTACCTTCCCGCCAGAGCGGTACCTATTTATCTACTTGCACTTTGATGTGCTTTCGAACTGCTAGGTTGGCAGGAGCAGGGACTGAGCAACAGGAGCTCACCCCGTCGCGGGGATTCGAACCACTGACCTTTTGATCGGCAAGCCCTATAATTTCCTTTCCACAGAGACAACCTATTGGCGGTTATGTGAACTGCAGCATGACAACATTTTTCCTTGCAAAGCTATTACTGTATAGAGAGAGAAAATGTGGAATTCTGAGTAGCAGATGGAATCTGTACAGTCGTACCTTGGTTGTCGAATGCCTTGGTACTCGTACATTTCGGCTCCCGAACGATTGAAACCCGGAAGTGAGTGTTCCGGTTTTCGAACGTTTTTTTGGAAGCCTGTGCAATCGGAAGCCAATCAGAACCTGTGCCTTGGTTTCCAAACGTTTTGGAAGTCAAACGTACTTCCGGAATGCATTCTGTTCGAAAACCAAGGTACGACTGTATTGTATTTCTTGTATTAATTCCTTTTTGTTAGGATGTGTAAACCACTTGGAGATTTCTGTTGAAAGGCAAAGTGGTATGTGCATTAATTAAATACATAATTATTTAATGATTGTACAAAATCCAGTGGTTCAATTACAGTCCGCCATTCAGCAGACCAACAGCCTGCTTCATAGTGCTTGTTTGTGGTCCCACTTTATTCTGAGGGAGGCAACATTAGTCTGCTCTTGAATTAAAGATGGATTTCTTTTTCCTGATCTTTTCCCTAGTATCTAATTTAAGTTTAACCACGTTTCCACTCAGCTGCTGCTTCATACTTTTGAAAAGCTTAATATCCACTTACCAGATTTTGGAAGAGAAAACTTAGCGGTTTCTGGCTAATTGCTTCCATACTGCTAAGCCAAGTACATTCCTACTGTTAACAGAATAAACTTTCATTTCTGCAGAGCAATGAGAGAGGCAGCCCTGTTATCAATACTATAGTACTAGTCCAGATCAAGTCAGGGGATGGAAGTGGAAAGGCTTGTTGCAAAAAATCAAAACACAAAACCCTTTTTAAGATTAAGGCTAGTTACAGCCACTTTCCTTAGCTATTCCTTTGCTTAAGGGACAGCCAAATTGACTAGACTTCGTCACAATGACTTCACTGTGGATGAAGGAAAGAAAAATTACTTTAAAGAAAGACAGGCTTTAGAAAATGAAATGGTGGGACATTATTTTGTGAGCACTGGAAGCCTGCCACTATTTCCTGCCCCACTTTTAAAGAGTAATATACATGATAGATAGTGGCTACATGCACAACCTTTGCTTTAAAAGCCTTACTTTTTTAGTAAAGAAAATCTTTGCAAAACTGCTTCAAACATGGACTAACAGCAGAGTGCCATTTCCAAATGTACATTTCAACAATTCTGACTCTTTTTATTGTGCCAATAATGTAAAGGTGCAAAGACAAATCTTTTGCACGTTTACTCCTAATAAAGTCACGCTATGTTAAATGCACCTGACTGATAGTTAAGTGTGCATAGGTCTGTGACCTTGGTGGCCTGTATCTTAACTCACATTTTTTATGTTTGGTGAGTTTGGGATGTTATAACAGGATATAAGGAAGAAAGCAGTCTCTAAGTTATGCTGAACCTAAACTGATTTGCTGTAAAAAGGAAAAGGGACCCCTGACCATTAGGTCCAGTCATGGCTGACTCTGGGGTTGCGGCGCTCATCTCGCTTTATTGGCCGAGGGAGCCGGCATACAGCTTCCGGGTCATGTGGCCAGCATGACTAAGCCGCTTCTGGCGAACCAGAGCAGCACACAGAAACGCAGTTTACCTTCCCGCCGGAGCGGTACCTATTTATCTCCTTGCACTTTGACATGCTTTTGAACTGCTAGCTTGGCAGGAGCAGGGACCGAGCAACGGGAGCTCACCCCGTCATGGGGATTTGAACTGCCGACCTTCCGATCGGCAAGTCCTAGGCTCTGTGGTTTAACCCACAGCGCCACCTGTGTCTCTGATTTGCTGTAGTGTGCTTAAAAAAAAAAAAAACCGGCTGGAGGACTAAGGAGATCAAATACAATTATGATTATTAGTTGGTACACATCAGTGAGAAAACACTTGCTCCCAAACACAGCTGGAGGGTATGTGTTGTTAGATTCAAGTTTGTTGCTGCTGATTGTTCTTTAAAAGTCTGCGAAAGACTGAACGCACACTGCCCAAACTACTGTCTAACAAACAAACAGAAGGAAATATTTACAGATAAGAAAAACATTCGGTTTTTGCAAAGTAACCTTTTTCAAGCAGTGATAAAAAAAGTGATGAGGCAAGCAAGGTGGGTACAAAGCAATAAGCAAAGCTTCCTTACGCAGTCCCATTGATGGTGGCACTCTCATCTTGGTGATCTACACATACTGTATGCGGGAAAGACAGAGTGTGACCCAAGCTTCTCTGGCTAGACTACCTGCACCGCAGATCTCCTTTGATGCCCAAGGATATATGCTGCTTGGACCACATCTGGGCCCTGAAGTCACTTTCTTCATCTCCCCTCCTTTTCTCTCTCTCTTTTCTTTACAACTCTCAGAGAAGGGGATGCTGCAATAAGCCCTGGAAACAAGGTGTGCATCACTGGCAAAATAATACATTCATATTGAAATGATCGAAACTTCCTCAGATATGTAAAAAGAAAAAAAGGGGAGGGAGAGAAGGGAAAAAAACCATTTGGTTCAGCTGCTTGTGTTCAAACTGGTTTGGCCTTCCAGAATCTGAATATGGGTAAGAGCTGAAATGTTACTTAATTGTCCCACTTACTGCCTTTGAGTCACAGAAAACTAGGAAGAATTATGTGGGGATGTGCTTGCGTATTCAGCTTGAATTTATGACACAAGAGAAAATGCATGCACAGACCTCTGCAAAGACATGTCTATGTGAATAATCTGTATTTGGGTCATGTACAGTGCAAGATGTACCTTCTGAATTTTTGGCTTGAGTCAGACAAATCTTTACCTGCTGCTGTAAAGGAATACTAAGAAGCTGTTTGTGTATAAGAGCCTCATTCTGGGTGGGTTTGTTTTTATTTTTTGTTCTTTGGTCTTTGCATTTGGCATCTGGCTTTTGTATACAGTGGTACCTCGGGTTAAGAACTTAATTCGTTCTGGAAGTCCGTTCTTAACCTGAAACTGTTCTTAACCTGAGGTACCACTTTAGCTAATGGGGCCTCCCGCTGCTGCCGTGCAATTTCTGTTCTCATCCTGAAGCAAAGTTCTTAACCTGATGTACTATTTCTGGGTTAGCGGAGTCTGTAACCTGAAGCGTCTGTAACCCGAGGTACCACTGTACTGCTTTATTAAAGGATATCCTATGCAAGGCAGAATGGATTGGGTAAGGTTGAAAATAAAACCACCACATAAAAATCCATCCTAGGGCTCGGTCGCCCATTCCAGACACATCGTCTGAACTCTCACTGCAGGACTGTAATGGCACTCTGCCGCATGGGGGAACTGTCCAAAGGTGCAGTTAGATAATTTTACCCTCTGTACTTAGGAGTCTTACCTGGGGGACTCTTTAGATGGCAATATGTAGTACTTCAAATTGTGGTAAGCCAAACCCGCTGCATTCTGGAGGGGCCTCCTATTCAAGGCAGGGTGAATTGGCCACTTCTTTGGATTCCCAGGTAAGGATATTGGGGTCCGGCGGGTCCGGCAATACAGCAACATGTCCCCGTGTTGCCTCAGGTGGCAAAATGGGACAGAATGCCTCTGCTGCAACTCATTTTGCTGTGTGGGGCTCTGGACCTTAGTTCCAAAGTCCTACCCTGACAACACCACTGGAACTGTCCCCTTTGGAAAAATATGGTGCTTGACCTGATATGATCTGAAAGTGTCATCTGTGGTGGTTCATTCACACTTACACATCAGAGACGCGGGTGGCACTGTGGTCTAAACCACAGAGCCTCTTGGGCTTGCCGATCAGGTGGTCAGTGGTTCGATTCCCTGTGACGGAGTGAGCTCCCATTGCTCTGTCCCTGCTCTTGCCAACCTAGCAGTTCGAAAGCACGCCAGTGCGAGTAGATAAATAGGTACTACTGTGGCGGGAAGGTAAACGGTGTTTCCATGCGCTCTGGTTTCTGCCACGGTGTTCCATTGTGCCAGAAGTGGCTTAGTCATGCTGGCCACATGACCCGGAAAGCTGTCTGTGGACAAACGCCAGCTCCCTCGGCCTCAAAGCGAGATGAGCGCCACAACCCCATAGTAGCCTTTGACTGGACTTAACCGTCCAGGGGTCCTTTACCTTTTGCCTTTACTTACACATCATCACCAAGGAACATTTCTATTTGGGCTAGCCTTCAAAAATACAGGGACAGGAGAACTGCAACAAAATGGGAACAGCCTGACATCTCATCATGGCCTTTTGTCTTCTGTGTCAACTGAGCAAGTTGGCTATCTCAGGTAAGAGATTTGGGATACTCTTACAGGGCAGGGAACTGTTAGTAACTGAGCTTGCTCTGTGTTTGTATTTGAGGGACAGAAAGAGAAAGGGGGAGCTGTGTACAATTAAAGCACATGCAGGGATTCCACTGTTAGGAAATAGGTCTATGGATGCATCTCATGAAACATGCTTGTTAGGTGGACACATTTATTGGCACAAAATGTCGGAATTCTGCTTCCCTTTCTCCGCTTCTTCCTCTTTGTTGTTGTTGTTGAGTCGTTTAGTCGTGTCCGACTCTTCGTGACCCCATGGACCAGATCATGCCAGGCACTCCTGTCTTCCACTGCCTCCTGCAGTTTGTTCAAACTCATGCTGGAAGCTTCAAGAACACTGTCCAACCATCTCGTCCGCTGTCGTCCCCTTCTCCTTGTGCCCTCCATCTTTCCCAACATCAGGGTCTTTTCCAGGGAGTCTTCTCTTCTCATGAGGTGGCCAAAGTATTGGAGCCTCAGCTTCGGATCTGTCCTTCCAGTGAGCACTCAGGGCTGATTTCCTTAAGAATGGATCGGTTTGATCTTCTTGCAGTCCATGGGACTCTCAAGAGTCTCCTCCAGCACCATAATTCAAAAGCATCAATTCTTCGGCGATCAGCCTTCTTTATGGTCCAGCTCTCACTTCCATACATCACTACTGGGAAAACCATAGCTTTAACTATCCGGACCTTTGTAGGCAAGGTGATGTTTCTGCTTTTTAGCTTCCTCCTCTAGCCCACGTAATAAATGCTACCGTCGAATCTGTTTGAATCACAATCCTCTGCACAAGCAGTTCCATTGTGAGATTAAATGTTTCATTGAAGGTTGCTTTGTTGTTCTTTACATTAACTTTTACAAATCAGCCCTACTGCAGGATAAGTAAATTGTGAAGTCAGATGCTTCATAATCTATATTGAAGTTATCAACACTGCAATCTACTATATATGTCTTCTTGGAAGTTCTATTCAATTCAATGAGATTCGCTTCCAGATAAGTGTGTAAAGAATTGCAGCCAATGAAGACATGGAGAATGTTCCCTGTACATGTGTGGGTTCTTTCAGACCTTGGGAAAATAGGAAGCAGCCCAGACCCACTGGTCCAGTTAATTCGGTATTGTCTACACAGATGGGCACCAACTCTTGTCTGAAACTCTGGAATCTTACCCAGCCAGCTTTACCTGAAGATGCCAGAGACTTAACTTGGGACCTTGGTGCATGTAAAATACTTCCTCCAGGTTGTTCTTCCCTTCAGTAAGATTTACCATAGGTGTTCTGAGCTCCTTTAGTTATTGCAAGCATGGATCTAGCCATGCTGTTGAGATTAGGAGTGGCCTCACAGATGTGGAAATGATGGAGCTGTTCCTTAGTTGCACCACAGAGCATTTTATGGTGAATTTTCTAGAAAAGAATGTTGTTTGGCTTGCTTGCATGAGCCATTGGGGAGGACGCTGAGATGCCTGGTTTCTATGCTCTGACCCTCATCTAATTTTGATTTGACTCTCTTTTCCCCCACAAGAGATCACCCCTTATCCTGAAATTAGTCTAGGGTATTGGTATTTCTGGGTGTCCAAAGAAATGAGTACTGATACCATTCACTCTTGACAAAATTGCTATTTTTATACCAGAAAGGGGGGAGGGGATAAGTTGGCATAGGGCGCAATATTCCACCCTTCATTTTATTTTATTTTACAATAATTTCAAGCTGCAACCCTAAACCCGTTTTCCAGGACACAAATCCTATTCAATGTAATGAATTCCCTTTTGAGTAAACTTGTGTATGAGCTCATTCTTAACCTCTCAGAAACAGTTTTCAGCACAATCCAATGCATGTGTACTTTAACTGGACTTAACCATCCAGGGATCCTTTAACCCTTACCTTTTTTTAAAAAAACTTGGCTGTAAGTCCCATTGAGCTCAATGGATCTTACTCGCCTTGCAAGTGTGCTCAGAATTGCAGCCTTTCATTTTGTTTGTTTCTATCTCACCATTTAATAGTTCACCCCTAGACATATTGCCTTTAATAGGAAATAATGTTACCACACACAATTTTATTGCACAGTCGAGGAAGGAAAATGTATTTTCATGAAAGCATGGTGTTCCCCCTTTGGATCCCTTTCATAAGTGTGATTTGTAGATACTTCTCCCAGTGGTACCATTTTAAAAAGGCAGTTCCAGATTGCACATCTGTGCTTTAGCAATTTTGCACTTCAGCTCCTTGAATCCATATTAGTGCCTTCCCTTCCACAGATATACAAAACAAGTGGAGTCAAACGGGAGGCCAAAAGCCAGCCGACTACTAAAACTACATAAGGGAGATATTCATTTTTCCATTTCTTTAGATCACAGAAGTGCTTGGCTCAGCAGGATTGAATAGTCCCAATATAGATCCATGAATAACAGCACAATCCTATACTTGTCTTCTCAGAAGTAAGTTCACTTAAGTTCAATAGGGCTTGCTCCCAGATAACTGGGTATATGCTTGCACCCTAAGAGTCATCTAAATGTTAAAGCATGGCCAATAAAAGGATTTTAAGCTGATTAAGCACCAATATTTTAACCAGTTCATCAATTCACTTTAAACAGACATATTTCATATTTCCTTTTTTCATTCCATATTAAAGTACATTCCCACCAACAGGGCCTAAAGCTATAAGCGTCTACAATTAAGATTGACTTCCACTGATGAACCAACTAGCTTTTAATTAAATTGTTAAGATCAGTAGATTAACAAGCTACATCAATCAGACTTCAGTTAATCAGATCAATCAGTTTCCAACTGATGAATCAAGGTTCCATTGATCAATCTACCAATTTAATCAATTAAGGCCACAAGCCTTAAGGCCACTGAACTGAGCAGGACTTACTTTTGAGTAGACGTGTAAAAGGCTGCACTGCCAGGCTCCTGACCATTTCCTTGCCTCCATCATTTTTTTATGCTTTTCTAGAATGTCTCCCCTTCCATGACACAATAATAATTACTGGAATTTATAATGGAAATGAAAAGCACATAAAACACCTCCTGAATGCTGTACAACCATAATACTCCTATTTTGCAGATGGGGAACTGAGGCCAAGAGATCCTAGACAGAACCTTTTGCTGAGGTGATAAACATACATATACCCATACATATAATATTTTTATTAAAGATTTCTTAGTTTACAAAAATACGTGCATTGTCTTTTTTTTCAAGTTGCGCTGAAGTGATATTTGAAGTGGGGCCTGTACAGCTTACTCTCGGCTAGCATATCGCAAGACCTCTCACAACAAAATCTGAAAGGTAAATCATTTACAGACCGAGGGCCTTTCTTGAGAGCTCACCAGCATCGGGAGAGAGCTCCGTTGAGAGAGAACTGAGAACCTCAAGGCTAAACTTGGCCTTTTTTGCGACACCCACCCCCACCCTTACCTAATAGATCAGGAGTCTGTGGAATGCAATGACCAGAGATTTCCAAGTACGTAACTCTATGCATCCTGAAACATGTACCTATCTTCAAACATTTCCCCTCCTCCTGCAGATTCTCCTTCTCTCTCCTCCCCAGTATTGGAGTGTCTTGTGCTTGGCCATCAGTGACTAAGCACCCAGCAGGCAGGCATCCTTCGCACAGTTTCAGATTCCGTTATCTGGAAAAAAAACCCTTATTTCCTCCTCTTGCTGCTGAGGCCAGGCTGAACGTTAGCCGCTGGCCCGAAGTCACCCAGTGAGGATTTGAACCCTCGCTTCCCAATCCTTGTCCAACGCTCTCTTTTTTCCTAGTCTAGCTCTCCAATCACTGTGCTATACCAGCTCTCCAACATGTTGCAGATGCAGAAATTTTCACCTTACCCCCAGTCCACTTTGGTAATACTACTGCAGCTCCTAATATCAGAGGCTCATTCACCTGGGCCTCCCCCCCTCCCCCCGCTACAAAATGACTTCGTAGGCCATTGCCTGCCATAACAGTCTCCATGCAAAGGGATAAAGGGGCAGAAATTGGGACATCAGAAACTGGCTATTCTTCTTCAACAAAGGGAGACTCCAGTTAAAACTGCTGGACTAGATTATCAACAGGTTTGACTGTGCTCATCTAGGGCTTAACTGGAACAAAGGCTTTTTAGCCCTGCTAGGTTTTTTTTCTGTCCTTACAAGGCTTCTTTTTGTCCCATAGCAAAGGTGTTAAATTAGCATAACAAAAGATAAATTATCAGTTGCAAACTCTTTTGTGGGTTAAGCATCTGTAACTTGCATACATCTTAGCTTTAAGCAAAATTGTCTACTTCTTGCATTTCATAGATCCCGTGTTTACAACAACGTCCCTCCTCTTCATTATATGCATATATATAGATGAAAGCTTAATTAAGCCAGCCAGTTTTATGCTGCCGCAAGACTGAGTTTCTCTATTTCTTATAAAACTGCTTTTTCTTTTATTTCCCTTGTCTTTCTTCTTTTGCAGATTAACCTTGAAGGTATCCTTAAGCAAGCCCTGTTGAAAATCTTGTGTCCCCCCCCCCCCTCAATTGTTTCCTTCTACTTTAATTGAATGGCGTCCCCTCAAGGAGCTCCATAAACCCAGCTCCTTTTATCTCTAACTAGACATCACAGTGGGACAGGATTGTCAAGCCCTTGGCTGGTCACAAACCTGGGTTGATGCACCTACATGTTCTGCACACTTCTTAAAAGAGTGATAACACATGTGAATCTCCTTAGATACTTGAGAGGTGCTCCCAAAGTGTGAACTACTGTATTACATTCATTGCACACTGTCATATTAGAGACCGACAATCTCAGCCTGGCCTACCTTACAGGATTGTTTTGAGTGTAAAACAGGGGGCCTTCCCCGCACTTGGTTTTAATGTATCTATGTGTTGTTTGTTTGTAAGTTGTTTGGGTTGCCTTGGGCAAGGTAAAGCAGCTAACAAATTTATTTAAATCATAATGATACCTTGAACTCCTTGGAGGAAAAGTAGCATCCAAATGTATTATTAGAGGCAGTAGCAAGAAGTAGTGGTAACAATAATAATAATATGGTTTTTTATTACACTAATTTCTTTTGCCCTGCTGTCATCTCTGATTAAATGGAATTGGCAATTTTCTGAAGTGCAGAACTCTCTGAAACCTGGACAGAGAGACCATAAAGGTATATGGTCCTCCATGCGCCAGTAGTGGTTTAGTCCTGCTGACCACGTGACCCAGAAAGCTGTTTGTGGACAAACGCCAGCTCCCTCAGCCTGAAAGCGAGATGAACGCCACAACTCCATAGTTGCCTTTGACTGGACGTAACTGTCCAGGGGTCCTTTACCTTTTAATACAGTGGTTTTCAAAGGGCGTGGCAGGAGAGGGTGGCAAGAGTGGTGGGCTGAAACAAGGACAACCAATGAAACATTTAAACACTTTAGTGTAGTGTGATTACAAAAAAAAACTTGCAGAATATGGATAGACATCTTTTCAAAATGAAGCAAGAGCAGCAAGTGATACTGTGGGCAATCCTAGTTGTATTTATTATCAATATAATGTCTTTCTTATTGATAAGACCATTCGGTGTGGTGCCAGCAAATTTTTATTCTGAAAGTGTGGCCGGGAGAAAAAAGTCTGAGTGCCACTGCTCTAATAGCATCCTTCCTTATTAATCCTATCCCAAGGCGGAATGCCCTGCTTAATGCATGAGGCTGCAGAAACAGGGGAAACACAAGTCACCATACTGCTGCCCCCACTGAGCGGACACTTGGCCTTCCAGCAACCATTCAAAAATATGAGTTATTTCACACTGAAAGCAAACATCTCACCATTTAACCCTAGTTTAGGAACTTTCCATTAATGCATGTGATTTTTGCCCCATCGGGGTCGGGCTCCTGTTACCGGGGGTTACATACGGTGGCGAGAGAGCCCCGAGGGGCAACCCACTCCGGCTTAAGCCCTTTGTGGATCGCCCCCGCCGGCTCCCGCTCCGCGCCCGTTCCATAGCCGAGGGGGGCTTGCGTCGCCAAGAGCGCGCACTCCCCCCGTGGCGACGCTCCCTGCTTGTTTGCTGCCTGCGCTCAATTCCAGAATTTAGTGCTGCTATTTTCGAAAAAGAACAGCTCGGATTTGGCCTTTCATCGCCCCGGCCTCTTCAGGCCAGCTGTTCCCCTTTACGCGCAGGGGCCATTGCGCTCCGGAGTCTGGAAAGGGAATCGGTGGAAGGAGTGGAGCAGTTAGCAGCAGCGCTTGGGGAAAACAGAGGCGGTGCGGGGGGGGGACGAAAGCGGCTGGGGGGGGTAAGAAAGCGGGTGGGGGGAGGTAAGAAAGCGGGTGGGGTGCTTTGGGGCAGCGCCCCGGGAAACGTGCCCCCCCGCTCGACGGCTGGTTTCGCTCCCCTCCTGCCGTGCGCCCTGCAGGCCTGGCGAGCAGGGGCGGAGCGCGCTGCCCGGGCCCGTGGGCGTTCCCGCCCGGCAGAGCCGGCCCCTCGTCGGGGCGGAGGCGGTGAAATAGAGGCGGGAGGGCGGGCCCAGGGACGGGGCTGGCCCGGCGGCGCGACCTCAGCCAGGTAGAGTGAGCTTGGGAGCCTCATGCGCGCTGCTGTCGGGCGGGAGTGAGCGAGGCGAGGCTCCGTTCCGTGCGTCCTGCCGCTTTCGCGCCGAGGCGCGCCTTCCGCATGGCTACGCGGGTGCTGAGCATGAGCGCCCGCCTGGGGCCCGAGGAGCCCGTCTTCGCGCAGCTCAAGCCCGTGCTGGGCGGCCGGGAAGCCGCGCAGTTCCCGGGGCAGGGTCCCGAGGAGATCAAGCAGCAGCAACCGGGCGCAGCAGCCAGGATCCCCAGCGAGGAGATGGCGCAGGTAAGCGCAGGGCGCGCCTCTCGCGCTCCGTTGTTAAGCAGGAGTGGAGCCTCGGGCATCTTTTCCCACCGGCATTAAAATATATATCATTTTGCCTCTGAACACGGGCAGGGCGCACCTCGTGGCGACGCGTTGCTCGGATCGTGGGCTTTCTCGAGTCCCGGCTCGGAGCGCGCTGGGTGCGCCTCGGCGCTGGCTCGCTTTGGGTGTGTTTGGGGCAGGGAGCCAACTCGGGCTCTCCGAGGTGCGGGCTGCCGCTCGCCTGGCCTCGCCTTTGCCCCGTCCTAGGTGGACGCGATTCCTTTTGACGGCTTTCTTAGGGGTTCTTTGCGTTTAAGGGCGAAACCTCGGGCAGCGCGTGGTTCCCCAGAACCACCCGCGATTATTGAACGCGGGTTTCCTCGGTGTGGACGGCGGGGCTTTTCACGCCGCTGCGGTCGAAGGCGCGGCGTAAGACACGCATCTCGCTCTTACGTGTGTATAGGGGAGGAAGTTGCGAGGAGCCAGTTATTCCGGAGCCTTTTCTGCAGCGTCGGTGACGGGCCGCTGTTTCTCTGGGCGGTGCCGGGGAAAGTCAGGCGGCAACTTCGCCAAGCCTAGACGGCGGCGGCGGCGGCTTTGGCAGTTCTTTAGGAACTCGCGGACTTCACAGTTTCCCCATGCCATTCCTCCCTGGAGCAGATGTGTTGACCCATCTCCACCAAACAGAGCCAGCTGCCCTTCGAGGAGGACGCCCCGTCCCTTTTCCAGGCCAGGGCACCCGCTTCCTTCCCCAGGCACCCTGGGGATCCGGGTTGCCGCCCCGCCTGGCGAGCCAGTTGGTGCCAGGCTCCACGTTTCGCCCGGAGAGTGAGTGGGAGTTACGCAGCACCCACGCACCCACCCTCTGGCAGCAGAGAGCCCTGGGGCTGAGCCAGTGCCCAGGCAGCAAGTGGGTGAAGGGGGGGCGGAGGGGGGGGAGAGAGAAACTGGCCCGGGCAGTTGTGTTGAAAGCTACAGCTGCCACCTTAGCGCACTTGCTCAGCAGCCGAATTAGAGTCGCTGCCTGTCCCTCTCGCCCACGCACGGTCATTTTAGATGGGGCGAGAGGGAGAAAGGGCAGCGGGGGCGGGGGGGGGAGAAAAGAGAGAAGTTCTGGGACTTTTTCTCGTCCCAAAAAACCGGCTGGAAACGGATCCACATGCAAACAGCTGGACGAGCTAAAACGGGAAAGCACAAACCGCTGGCATTTTTTTTTTTTTGTAGGAACGCAACCGGTTTTAATTTGCAACTATTTCTAGCCCTGGGTTGTTCTTATTTGAGCGTTTTCTCCTACGTTTTTATCCTTTTGCAAGCTTTCTTTAAAAAAGAAAAAAAAGCCCAAATGTCAGTGGATATAATGAGTGGAAAAAGCCTCAAGTGGGTCTAAACAAAGCAATGTTTCTTCTTTCTCTCTCTCTCTCTCTTTCCCCCCTCCCAATCTCCAGCCCAAGTGTGCGCTGGAATATTGGTTTTAATTGATTTGCACAAGGATCTTATTTATTAGAATGTCGCAATTCCCGAAAGGTGGGTGGGAGGAGCGATGGAGGAAAGTACCTCGCAATGAAGGCAGCCTGGTTTCAGCGATACTCCCTCTCCACCGCCCCCCCCCCAAGAATAGTGTTTCTGTCATCAAAGCAAGCTCGGTTGGGGTTGTAAACAAGAGCTGGAAAAAGTCGCCTGGCATGTTGGTGCAGATCTTGATCGCAGACAAGAGGGCTGCTGTTTCTCCTTTCTGGTGAGGGCTTTTTGGTGGTGCCTGTGGCTTCAGAGAGGCTCTGAAAATAAACTTGTTTGCCCAGTGTTCCTCTGGTCAGCAGACCCTCACTTTGGAAGTGTTCTGGCATGAATGGACTCCTTACAGAGCAAGGGAGAATGCAGCATTTGCTCATTGGAGGGTACATGATAAATGTTTTTCTGGTGACTCTGCTTGTAATGTATCGGGCTGCGTCCACCCACGGATCCCCTCACACCGCTAAACTAGGCAAAAGATTCCCTTTCTCTTTCCCTTGCACGCTCCCTCCCTGCTGGTAATTAAAGATCTCCTCAAGGACAGGGATGTTTGCCGATGGATATGGTTTTATAGGCTGAGTCAGGTTGGGAAACCTTTGCTCTCCAGTCAGGCTGGGTGGCAAATGCATATGCAGGAAGGGGGTCTGTAACAAATGTGCGTCTTTAGGGCATTCGTTTTGCATTTGAATCTTGAGATCAGGTAGCTAGCTCAGGTTTTAAGGTCCCTTCCCCTGTGTGTCCTGTTTTGAAGCCAGGCAGCGTTCATTGAACAATAGGGACTTGGATTTAGGTTAAGTGCCTGCTTTTCACTGAGTTGGTATAACACAGTCCCTGGGCTGTAGTGTTTCAGACTACAGATGGGGGCTCATTTGCTCGAATAGCGCCACCCCCAATACAAACCCTTCCCTTGCACCTAGAAGCCTTGCAAGCTGGAGAATTTGGGTGCCAGCAAATTGGGGGAAGTGTTCTGATCTTGTGAGCTGCACCCCTGCAATATGAAGTGGTACAGTCACCCACCCACAACTTTCCTAGATTGTGGCTGTTACACGGAAATAGCTTTGTTCATTCTGGGATCAGATGCAAATCTTTCTATTGGTTCTTCTGGGATTGGTTTTCCAAAGCATGAGGTTGGAGGCTCCTAATTAACTTGTTCCAGCGCATTTACACACACTGCTGTTCTCATCCTGCAGGTGTGGCAGGGAATCAAAATGGAAAGTGAAGCTGCTCCTAACCACCTCATAAGGGCCCAGGGAAAAATGGTTTACATGGATGCAGTCAGGTCTATGTTTTTCACATCTGCTGCAGTCTCTTGATTCCCTCCATAAAATTTGCACCTTTGAATTTCTTCAAACTCTGAGTATCTTAAGAGGCTAATTTTTAATTAACCAAACTGAGTACAGGATTTGCGTGTAGGAAAGCACGTATTAAAACTGCACCACCCAACTTTTAATTGCAGCCCTGATAACAAGAGATAGTTGATAAAATCTAAACGCTTTTTAGTGGAATTGCCTTATTGTAGTCAGGAAGTCCTGAAGAGTGAGAACAGCATTTTATTAAATGTTGTAATTTGAACTTCTGGTGTCAAAGCTTTTACCTGTTTGCATTTTTTCCCCACCTAAAGGAACTCTCATATAAAATTCAAACTGCTATTTCTACTCTTCTTTTTAAGTAGTTACTGTGAAAAATACAACTGACACGATCCAGCCAAAGTTCCAATCCCCACTAATTTCAAAGAGAGAGAGTTAGGTTCATCCTTAAATTGTTTCTGTTTTTTTCAATAGGACATAAGAGCTTTATTTTGTCTGGATTGTGTGCTGGGATTCTGAATGGCAACATTTCACTTTTTAATGGATAAATGTTTTTTGCTGGTTTGTTTTGGGGAACGGCTCTGTTAGGTTTTCAGTACCAGAACTTGTACAGAATTGTAAAGTTGAAAGGGACCCTGAGGAACATTCTAGTCCGACCGCCTTCAATGCCGGAATATGCAACTGTCCCATACGGGGATCAATCCTGCAACCTCGGCCTTGTCAGCACCGCGCTCTAACCAGCTGAGCTATCCAGACTTAAAACCTGTAATATACGAAAGGAGAATAGATGAAAGTGCCATTGGTCAGGTTATCTCTTTTTAGGCGCATTCCCTTGTACAGTATAGTATAGCTAATTTTTTTATCTTCTTGTTGTTCTTCAGGCCCGCTGTGAAATGGAGAAATATCTGACCCCTCAGCTCCCTCCTGCCCCGGTTCTCCCCGAGCATAAAAAGTACCGCCGCGAGAGTGCCTCCGTGGTTGACCAGTTCTTCACCAACAGTGAAGGGGTGCCTTACAGCGTCAACATGAACATCTACCTTCCTGATATCACACAGCTGAGAACGGGCTTGTACAAATCGCAGAGGCCACCGGTCACCCACATCAAGACGGAGCCTGTGACAGCCTTCAGCCACCAGAGCGAAACTGTTGCTCCCGTCCCCAACCCCACCCAGGCGCTCCCCGAGTTCACAAGCATCTTCAGTCCCCACCAGACACCCGACGTGAACAACCTCTTCATCAAGCAGGAGCTTCCCACTCCAGATATCCACGTCTCTGTGCCCCAACAAGGTCAGCTGTATCAGCTCCTGAGCTCTCCCGATTTAGACATGCCCAACCCGACTACGCAAGCGGCGGTGATGGACTCCTTCAGTAATGTCTCCATGTCCTCTGCCATGGCGGGCCTTAACACCCTGTCCTCCGCTATGCCGCAGACGACCATGAAGCAGTTTCACGCCATGCCCCCTTGCACGTACACCATGCCAAACCAGTTTCTCCAGCAACAAGCCACTTACTTCCCGCCTTCGCCCCCAAGCTCGGAGCCTGGCAGCCCAGACCGGCAAGCAGAAATGCTGCAGAATTTGACCCCTCCTCCGTCTTATGCTGCTACGATTGCCTCCAAGATGGCAATCCACAATCCCAGTGTGCCTGCAAACATCCCCATGAATTCGCCAGCCATCCCAGCGCCCAGGTACAACAGGAGGAGTAACCCAGACTTGGAGAAGAGGCGTATTCATTACTGTGATTATCCTGGTAAGCTGGGAAGGGGGGTGGAAAAACCACCAGAAGGCTCTCCCTTGACTTCTTCACCGTGTGTTAAATATGAACCATTGTCGGCATGGATCAGAGCAAAAATTAAAAATCAAGCACCTTTCTAGAAACACTTGCCATTGTTCATTTTGCCCTGTATAGAAACAACAGATGAACAAACATGGTAGACTACCCAAAAAAGACCAAACTTTTTACAAAAGAGTGGGCCATGGTGGAGAAATAGGTTTACTTGACTTGGACTTATGCAAGTGGGGAACTGCATGTTTGCAGCCTTCCATGGTGGTGGGGAGGAGGACAAGGTCTAGGTTAGAACTTATCCCTGACATTTTTTCTATATGAGGGAGTTATTAGATATGGGGGAGACATTCACCCCAGCACCAGCACCTGAAGTGGTAACAACCCAGGAACAGTTCCGCCATGTTGGAAGTTCTACCAGCAACTGGGCCTTGGACGTAAACCTTGGGTCAGATTCTTGACTAATTTGAACTTGATACGGTGCAGTCTTAACCATGGCTTCTCAGAAGTAAGTCCTATTCAGTGGGGCTTAACTTCCAAGTACGTGGGCTTAGAACTGCAGTTCTAGCGCTGATATGGTAGCCCTCTAGACGTTGTTGCACCAAAACTTCCACAATCCCTTATAATTTTGGCCAGGCTGCCTGGGGCTGATGGAGGGCTGAAGTCAGGAACAGCTGGGCATACAGCTCACTGGTAGTTGGTGACTGCTGTCTGCCGCCAACTCCTTCCTTTTGCTTTCAGCAGGAAGTCCTGTGCATACACACATCTCCTTAAGGAACGTTTTCATTGAGATCATGTCCTGTTCCACTCCTAGTAGCCGGCATGACATGCCGTGGTGTGGTGGCACATGAGATGTGGCACTTAACATTGGCTCTGTTTTCTTTACAATGTAGTGGTCTGAGGGAGAGCTGGGCTATACCTGAGTTTTAGATACCTTCTGAGACTAGGGCAGGCCCTTAAATTGCATTGGTTTTTCTCGCTTGCTATAGAGAATCCACACACCTGCAGAATTGTCTTCTGACATGGTGACAACACTTGTGCTGAACTGGTGTGCAAGACACTATAGATCAGTGTCTCCCAAACTTGGGTCTCCAGCTTTTTTTTTTTGGACTACAACTCCTATCATCCCTAGCTAGCAGGACCAGTGGTCAGGGTTGATAGGAATTGTAGTCCAAAAACAGCTGGAAACACTGCTCTAGAGCTTGATGCTCTTGTACAGCCGGCCACGTAGCACACACTTGTGTAATTCCTTTCTAGTATAGTTCCTAATATAATAATACGCTATACGTTACTGCTAGGAGTCTTATTTACACATTGAAAGGTATAGTTTATCAACTCGCTGCATATAAGTGAAAGATAAGATGTTGAAAATGGCAGTGAGATTTTGGCGAAATAACAATGCTGTCTGATTAATGGACGTGTTTAGGAATATATAGATATTGGAGTTGACATTCTGGGTGTGTCTGATTGTGCTATTTGTGGGTTTACTGCTATAAACCAGCGTTGGGATCTGCCCTTTTGCTGTTAGCATATTCCACTAACAGCATATTTGCTATGTGACATATGGCAGGTTTGAGTAACTTTCTTAATATATAGTTAGATCAGCATGTTGGTGATGGCGTTGGATGTTAAATGTTTCTAGATGAGCCTTACGTCTCTCCTGTTTTCTGTCTTAGGTTGCACTAAAGTCTATACGAAGTCTTCCCACTTAAAAGCGCACCTGCGAACTCATACTGGTATGTGTTTACTGTGTTTTAAATGTCCTCTAAATATAAATTGCCCTTCTTTCTTTCTCTGCTTTGCTGAAAGGTTTCATTTGGTTTGCTTCAAGCTGAGAGAGTTATAAATCAGCCAAACAGAGTAGTTAATAAAATGAAAACGGACACTTGTTGAACTTCTTAAAATAAGAGGTTTAATTTGGGCAGTGAATAAATACCCTCTTTGAAGCTCTATCATTCCATCCTGCCCCCCCTCCAAACATTTTCCGACAGAATTATGATGCAATTTGGTTGGAGGGTTCTCCCCTACATTGTGTGTGCGTTTCAGTTTCATGGACATAAAACATTGTTTTTCAATGTCAGCTTAACTATATTAAGGCTGCAGTCCTGTAACACTTACCTGGAATTAAAAACCGGATCGTGTTATAAAACACTGAAATCTTCGTACTATTTCAGTTTGTAAAAACAAAACAAAAACCCAAACCACACAGTTGTTTTCTTCCAAGTGGTCCCCAAATGACTGTTGTAACCTACCTGAAAGTAATGGGACACTCATCCTCTTAAGACAAGTAGTTCTATTTAAATAAGAAGTGTTCTGTGTTTTTTGAAAAAGAGAGAATACATTGTGTGTTTATTAAACTGAACAAGTTGGTTCTGATGTATATTATTCAAGGCACAGTTAGCTCACTTCTGTGCTTAGCACAGAAGCGTTCATCATGTTGCTTACTAGATTATTATTATTATTATTTTGCTATCTTGTGTTTTCGGAGTTCTTCCAAGCTGTAGAATTTCTTGAGCAGATGACTGTTTAGCTTTCTTGGGTCCTGCTGGCTGAACTCATAACAATAACAAAATTCCTTATGCAAATATTTTTAAGTGGTGCATTTGGTGTAGGTTTGTAGCTGGGTCGGTTGTGGAGCCACAGGCCTTGGAATTCAAAAGGTAGCGGGTTCAACCCTAGAGAAGTCCTGGTAGGGCTAGGGGAAATTCCCATCTGAAACCCTGAGGAGCAGCTGTCATTCAGTGCAGACAGTAATGAAAGAGATGCACTAACAGCAGTGGCGTAGCGTGGGTTGTCAGCACCCGGGGCAAGGCAAGTAATTTGCGCCCCCTAACCCGTGGATTTGCGCCCCCTAACCCGTGGATTTGCCCTAACCCCAGATGTTGCGCCCGGTGCGGCCCGCCCCCCCTGCACCCCCCACGCTACGCCACTGACTAACAGTCTGGCATGATATAAAACAGTGTGAGAGTTCTGATGTTTTCCTGTGTAAAAGTAGACGCACAGCACTTAAAATGAAATGTTTTTTAAAGCAGCCTGAGTGTAGAATAAATGCTATAGTGTTTCCTGAGCATGCATTTGGAATATGCGGAGTAAACTAAAATTCTACATACAGATGCATCAAAGTACTTTGAGTTTTCAAAAGAACATTGCTGTTTGGGGTTTTTTTGTGTGTGAGGGGTAGCTAGCTCATGTGCATTGAGATTGTGGTTCAAATGGCCTCTTCATACTTCTAAAATTCAAAAGTATTTTTTTTAAAAAAAAAAACTAAAAAAAAAACTGAAGAGAGATCTGAGGCTCATTTCGCCTGCAGAACAAGGGCACGGATTCAGGGTTTGCTCATTGTCAAAAGACTGAATTGCCTCCGGGCAAAAGTGTTACTATGGAAATGTGGTTTTGATAAACGAAGCTGTTATCTGTTAAAAGAACAGTTGAAAAACAAAACGAAAAACAAAAATGGAAAAGCAATTGTAAGGCAAGAATTCCCAAGCTGCCGGAGAGTATACCCGCCCGAAGAGAGTGCCTGCTGTCTCTCAGAACCACCAACCTGTTATTGCCTCCTTGCAAGCCATATTTTGCTTGGAGTGGTCCATTTCTGCTGCGCTGAGTATCTATGACCGACTCAGTCGCTCCCAATAGCAAGGCAGAACAGAATTGCCCTCCCGTGGGAGAAACACTCCTTCTATATCTCTGCATGAGTTTGGTTCCTTCCACTTGCAGGGCACACCCAAATGAGTGACTTCTGCAGAAATGTGGGAGCAGCTTCCTCTTGAGTAGGTACCTCCCGCCCTTGGAAGTTTCCTCTTCCTAATCCAGACCACCTAGCTCCCAGTGAGGAGCAGCAGCTTCCAGGGTTTTCAGATGGGGGTCAGGGTGTGGGGGGAAATCCCTCACAGCCCCGCCAGGCGATTTCCAGGGACTGAACCGGGGACATTCACGTGCAAAGCATATGTTCTGCCACTGACCCTACAGACCTCTGCCGTAAAACGATGTTTGGGAGGTGCTGTTCTAAGGTTTGTACCCATTAGAGAAGATGATAAGTAGAAAGTTTACTTCTACAATAAAAAGTAGAAACCCCTGCCATTTGTGATTCTCCATTTAAACCAGTTGCACGTTGTGTATGCCACGAATTCATAAACTCTTAGGCAGAATAGCCACCAGGCCTTTGCTAATCCAAGATTTAGCATCAGTTCTCGAAGGCTAAATTTAGCAGCCAGTAGCTTTCAAGTTATTTTAGCTTGAAAATTGTGTAAGCCACCCTGAAACGTGTTGTTTGAAGGGCAGGATATAAATCTGTAAATAAATAAATGTGACATATGTCACTGCTGCAGCAGTATTTATGAAAAATAATTTATATCCCACTGTTCCTGCTGGAGGCAGTTGTGGAGCTGCGTGCATTAAAAGCAGCAAAACCTCGATGAACAACAGTAACAAAACTCAAGCAGCCAAAATTTCTAGGACGTCTTTAACTGCCCTCCTAAAAAAAAAAGAAGTCAGAATGACAGTAAAAGACTTAAAACTACAAATGTTAAAATATGCTGCTGTTTTTTTAAGTATCTATTTGTGCATTCAATAATGTAAAATATCCTGCTGCATAGATAGAAGGAGACTTGATATTTAAAGTGTTCTATAACTCACAACTACTTGGTAATTTAAAATCAGCACAGAAACAAGTGTGTTGTGCTCTAAAGATTAACACATTTATTATGGTTGGCATAAGTTTTTGTAGATTAGAGTCCTGTTCATCACAGGTCAATGACTCTAATAGAAAGAAGTCCACTCTGAATAAAATCTGGTCGTCTTAAGTACATTACATACTTATCCGAGTCAGTGTTGTACTTTGACATGGAGATAATATGTACTAACATTCTGGAGTTTATATATATATATATGATGTGCTGTTCAATGATCTGCAACACCCCTTTCGTGGTAAGATAGACACACTCAACTTGAAATGTATTGTTTTTTTGAAGGCTTTTAATGGAAGCATATAAAAGGTGACCGATCTATTTCCACAAGGCTGCCGATGTTTATGTCTGGTCGATGTAACCTGCTGAGTATTCTGAAAGGAGTTTCCCCAGAAGATTATGGGAGCCCTTTGACAAAAAAAAACCAAACCCCCAAAACAAAACCCATATTAAATTATGAAGCTTAATTTAGCTGTTTTCCTTAAATTCTTTGTACTCATTTGGCTTAAGAGCACCCCTCCCCCCAAAAAAAGCTATTTATAAAAACACTGTAGCATGAAAGCTTTAATAAATGTAGGTCATGAAATGCATGTTATTAAAGTTTTGTGTGATACTCTTTCCAATCCCCTTAGGGGTTTAACAGACCTGTTTATCTGGCTGAACTTGTTCTGTAGTATCTATGGAGGACCACTGCTTGTTTTTTCTCTCTCTCTTCCTAACAATCCATTTTAAACTGACTCTCATCCACCCCTCTCTGTGATCTGTCACTTTAAAATACAAAAAGCCTGCAGCAGCAATCTTGCTTTTTTAGAAGTCAAAACAGAGCGTATGCTTTCTTCCTTTGTATTTGGAAACCCTGTGCCTTTTCATAGTATTTATTTAGCAACCTGTCTCCACCTGAACGACTTTCAGGAGGTTTAATGGCATTCTTTTCAGAGCAAACTTAAAGGCAGCAGCGGTTGGTGAGAGAGGTGCTCAGCTCAGAGAGGAGCAAGCTTGTAGGATTTATAAACTGCAAGAAATAAAACAAATGGGCAAGGGACCAAAAAAATAAACAAATACACGGCTTATGTGGGAGTGGTAGGAACAGGCTCTGAGACGCAACTGTTGGGCAAATAAGGGTCTAGCGCTGCTAACCTTTCCATTTCTGTCGCCGTGCCTTTTAAACAGGCTTCGTCTGCAGAGATTCACGGGTGGGTTTTATCACCATGCTCACACACACGCAGGTGTTAAAGGCGCTAGAACAGGCCAGCCCTTTTATCCTGGTCAGTTGGCAATGCTCATAAAGATTTCAGCAGTGGTGTGATTTAAAATCTTCTTTTTTAAATGGTTTGCTGTAATTTATTTTCTCAGTCCTGAAGTAGTTAACTTGCTCAAAGGTTTGTTGGATCAACAGTTATGGAGAAGGTTTTAAAGTGAGGCAGGGTGCCTATAGTGTTAGTTTTGAATCAGCGATACCTGGGTCTGTGTCTCTTCTGAACGATGTCCTTCACTGGCCTACCTTGGCCCAGTCACCATTTCTTGGGCTTAAGGCTGTTGCCCTGTGTATACTGTTTCCCTCCCTCCCCATAAACACAACAGGACTCATTTCAAAGTAGCCAAAGTAACTGAAAAGGATAACTGCCTGTGGGATGCCCTAAGGAGGCCTGGTGAAAGCAAGCCCTACTCTTCTCATGCTGTAGAAATCTGGGGGTTTAAATTGCCAAAACTCAACCTGCCTTGATGCCTGAAAATGAGCGAGAGGCCAGGGGAGTTTGGAGAACACAGTCGTACTTTGGACGTCAAACGGAAGTCGACTTCCAAAACGTTCAGAAACCAAAGCACAGCTTCTGATTGGCTGCAGGAAGCTCCTGCAGCCAATCGGAAGCCGCAGAAGCCCCGTCGGACATTCGGCTTCCAAAATACTTCACAAACAGGAACTGTCACTTCTGGGTTTGCAGTGTTCGGGAGCCAAAACGTTCGAGAACTCAGCTGTTCGAAAACCAAGGTACAACTGTATGGGATCTAGAGCCTCATTCAACCACTGGCTTGCTGGACACACCTGAGCCCGGTCTCTCTAATGCTAATGCCGAGATGCTGCTGGTGATATCTAAATCTAAATCTGGTCCTCGCTTTCTAGAGCAGGAGTGGGGAACTGTGACCTTTTCCAACTGGAGTTGGAATAAAACGACCTTACGTGAGGCCATAGGTTCTCATCCCAGCTTCAGAGGGAAATTGGTGCTAAAGTACTTTCTCCAAAGCCACAGGGCAAGGCTTGCTTTCTCCATTGGCTGTGGGCAATAACTTAGTTTCATAACTGACGTTACGCAACCCTCATGCTCGTGGACAGAAATCCTTATTATAGGCTGCTGTGCCGTAAACCCTCAACTGGTGCTATTGGCAGAGTGACCGACCTGAACTCGCTTGCCAGAAGTCAATAAAAGGATTCAAATTGTGTTTTGGTTTTCAAAAATAAATAGTTAACTTTTCTGCCGTAGCATTTGCGCATGAGAGGTTTCATACAAATGCAACTTGCAGCGTTCTAAATAAGTCAAGGCGACCCCCCCTAAATAGCTCTCCAGTGTTTTTGCAAGCACTCGGGTTAATTTCTGTAAAGAAGGTGTATCGGTCAAGTTGCCTGGAGGTTTGTTTGTCTCTCTCTCCTTCTTGCTTGCTCTCCCAGGCCTGAACTTTGTCACCCACAAAGCTGACTGGAGTCCCCCAACCACATATTGTGGCCACCAAATATCCCTTCCCTGTTCTGGGAGATTCCAAATAGCCATAAAAAAACAAGAAATTTAGTAAACCTCTCTAGCAAGGATGCATGGCTTTTTCTTTTTCTTTTTTCTTTTGCTGGTGCCGCATGAATCGTGCACACCTGTGTCATCCTGAAACACCCCTGTCCTCCCTAACACAGATGTGAGAGACTTTACTACTAGCTGATACAAAGTCTGCATACGTACAGTGGTAAGCCTAAAACTTACAAGCCTACCTGAGGTTGAGCCGTAGTGCACTCAGTGGAGCTTAGCAGTAGACATGCATAGGATTGCACTGTGAACTCCTGTTTAACGGGGCGAGCAAGCCGCCATTTGCGTTCCTTAGCTCCCCTATCTGGTATGGAAGATGTTTTTGAGCAGCCTCTGGGTCTTTCTGTGTTGGGAGTTTCTGGGCAGACATGTTTGTTGATCACATGCTTGCCTTGCCATTAATAGTTCTGCACTTAATGCTAGAAACTATTTCATCTATCTATAGATATAGCTTGTATATGCTGCCGGGAAATGGAAGCCCCCTCAATGCTTCTGTAACAAGATGCGTACAATCCCCGTTACCAAAGTTTTTAAGGCTTGGCCATCTAAAACTTCTGCCCCAACTCTGGTTTTTGATTTCTCTAGCCAGGCACTCTTAAAAACCTTTAAAGGAAACTGTTGTCTGAGAACCGCTGTAGACGGGAGAGACTATTCAGACAGCCTCTAGAATCCAACCTGTTTTTTAAGTTTATTTTTATCACACCGTTCCTGCAACCAGCTCAAGGCCTTTCCTCCATTTTATTCCCGTAGGAAGAAGGATGAAATGAGAACAAGTGACTGGCCAGCCCAAGACTTAAGGCTGGTGGGCAACTAGAACGCTGATACACCCCAATCCAAGTCAGAATCACTTCATATGTGTTTCGGAAGCTTATACCGTTGCAAGTAGCTCTGTCGAACTAGGGAAAATATCACAGAGGTCTGTGTGTGTCATGGAGGAAGGCTTTGAATTCAGCTATGACGGGTGTCTAGCCTGCTGCCTATTGCCCTATTTTGTGGCCAGTCCCAACACCCTCCTTCCTCCCGAGATTGTTTCTCTGTCCTATAGTTTTCCGCGCTGCAAGAAATGAGGCAGTTGAAGGGCACAGTCATGGCACCTGCTTCTCTCATTGCTGGCTATTTTAACTGTATTTTACGATTTTTAGTGGTGCTCGCGTGACCCATCAGGGGAGGTTGTTGGCAATTCTGGGCTCTCTCCTTCAGCGGGATGGGATGCAAGGAAAATCAAACAAATTCAAGATTCCTGCTTTTGCCAGGAAGTAAGTTGAGAACAGGGGCAAAAGGTGTTGAATCTGTCAATCTTTTGTAAAAACCATCTTTAGTGTGAATGTGCTGAAGAGCCTAATTTCATGAGCTGGGACAAGGAACCTTAAAACATAAGTATGAATTGCCTCTGGCTGTAGGCATGCTTTTCACTTGTTGGCAGAAATGCAATTTCTGTATAGGAGAGAGCCATTGCCTTCATTTTAAGTAAGCAAAGGGACCCCTGACCATTAGGTCCAGTCGTGGCCGACTCTGGGGTTGCGGCGCTCATCTCGTTTTATTGGCCGAGGGAGCCAGTGTACAGCTTCCGGGTCATGTGGCCAGCATGACTAAGCCGCTTCTGGCGAAACCAGAGCAGTGCACGGAAACGCCGTTTACCTTCCCACCGGAGGGGTACCTATTTATCTACTTGCACTTTGACATGCTTTCGAACTGCTAGGTTGGCAGGAGCAGGGACCGAGCATCGGGAGCTCATCCCGTTGCGGGGATTCAAACTGCCGACCTTCTGATCAGCAAGTCCTAGACTCTGTGGTTTAACCCACAGCACCACCCGCATCCCTTTGCCTTCATTTTAGGTCCTAGTAATAACATACATGTGGACTTCTTGATCGAACAGCTCCTTCCTTGAGGAACGAATATGCATTCCTGAACGGAGTAAGGCTACCTGTGATAACTAATGAATAGTATGCAGTACTAAGAGGTCGAACACAAGATGTGTAATACGATGTTATATCCCTTCACTGCGGATAAGTGTTTGCAGTGCAGTCTTGCTGTTAAAGATCTCTGCTAACTCACTGGTTCTTACCTGGAAGCTGGACCCCTCCCCTCTCAATTGGCAATTGGTTTGTGTACTTTGGGTGCGGGTAAGGACTTCTCTAGCCTTCTGTCTGTTGTCTCATAAAAAAACAGGGTGAAAATGGAGCATAAGTTGAAATAACATCAGGGGAGCACAGGGTGCAACAGGCATGTACGCAAAGTAATTGGGCAACAATGGCAAATGCTTTGGCATCCATGTTTACGAGCTCTATAAACCCATTCCTTCCTTGGGAGAAAAATAGCAGAACACACATGAGATAGACAGCGTACTTTGTGTTTTTTTTTTAGTGTTTCCTGTGTGGTTGCAGGTTTTTGCTGTCCAAGATCAGGAACATCTGAGCCAAATTTGCCCTCCCCAAAACTTTTGTATGATTCCTAGTGGTTGATCAAATTTTTAATCAAAGCATGGTAAATAAAAAATCCCAGCTGCTGGTATGGGTTGGTGCAGCAGAGGTCAGCCTCTGTACCCCTAGAAGATAAAGTGGCTCTCATGAATTCAGATGCTGACAAACCCTACGTCTGCTTCAGCTCTTCATTTTATGTCCAGTTATTGCCTTAGAAACCAGTGTGGTTTGGGGAGGGGGTAGGAGGCTTAGCGAACTGCTCATGTGTCTCATTTTTATTTGCCATCATGGATTTAACAGTGCCAGCACCAACGAGGCTTTTTTTAGTTCTGACCACCAACAAAATTTTGTTTTTAATTAAATGCCTAATGTCTGCTGAAAGCATGTCACTTGTTCTCTCAGAGGGATTAAGCTTCAGTTCCAGGATATTTGATGCCTGATAAGGAAGACGGTTGCTAGCTGTAAACACGGTTAATTCTGAAAGCACCTCACGAAAACAAATGGGGACTGAGTCAGAGGAATCGCCATTATTTGCTCAGACGTTCCTTAATTGTGACAAATTCTGAAGCTTTCTCTTGGGATCCTGTTGTTACCAGCTCTGCATTCTGAAGCAGATGTTGTTGGACTCCAACTTCTCCCAGCCCAGTGGTTGTGGATGATGGGAGTTGTAGTCCAATAACCTGTAAAGCCAAGGGCCCACCCAGCCTCCTCATTTGTTCTAAAGCAAATGTTGTAGGCTGCTTGCTTGCCGATGTGCATCTCCGGGTGAGGAAAGATTTGAAATATTTAGGGCCATCAAATTATAAGTAGCAAAGAGCCTGAAATACTTTTATTAGGATCGGCCAAAATGTCAGCCGTTTGCAAGCTTCCAAGTTCTGCAGAATTCTTCATCAGGCTAGATTGCAAAGAAAATACACACAGGTCTCTTGTGAGAAAGCAGTCTTTTTATTAGTTGAAGTTGATAGAATAGCATTATTTGGTCAGTGGCAGTTATCTTAACGCCCTGCCCCAAAGTTAAGTCTCATCTACATATGATAGAAGATTCTTCCAGTTTTAAAAGGACCCTGTCCTAGACGGCTAAATACATTTAACATGATCTCTGATTGAAAGCACGTCTTGTGCTCAAACGGCTCTTGGTTTGCCTAGATCGGAGGGGGATTTTTCGACTTAACTTTTTATTGCTTCGAACCGAGTGAGTGGTGGTCTCTGAATCTTAACTATATAAACACTGCCATTGAAAAGGGGATGGTGTTCAGCCTAAAAGTGCCATCTTTGAAGCGTGAAGTGTGAAAATGGCAGAGCACAGCTGAGCAGCTGTGGAACCCAAACCAAAGACGAGGGAACCTTCTCCCTGTATACAGAACATATAAATACACATGCCAGATGGTGTGGATTTATTACAGATCCTCTTTTTAAAATTTGACAAGTCTCTTTTGTGTGTTTGTATGCCTGGTGGAAAGAGACTTGCCTCTACTATACTGTTAGGCTGGGAAGAATTTCTGCCAGTTGGGATTCTCCAATAATCCCAGGCTTTCTCCAGGCAACTTTCGATACAAAAGGGACTTCAGAGTGGGACAGGCTTCTCGTTGGCTGCTGAGGACAACATGCCTGTATGCGTTTTTGAGATAACAGAAATAACCTGTGGGTGGGAATAGGGAACTGGTAAAACATCTCACCCGCTTGGTCCTCATTCAGTTCCTCTTCTGTAAAATGGAGATAATAATCGACTCCAAAAGGATGGACATGCAAAACCCAAAGTGCAGGGGAGACTGCTTTCAAATATCTAATCGAATGATGAAGAAGCAGGTATTTTATTCATGGGTATGGTTTGTCAAGCAGTTGTGCCAACGTTTGGGTTGGCCAATGCATTTTAACAGCAGTTTCATCTGCAGACGGTAACAGGGAATCGCGCCACCTCCTGCTTTCTGCAAATTGAGCTGCATTGAATGGCACAGGAGCAGGCCTTGCTGACATTTTCTGGTCATTTGGCCACTGTAGGATTGAGAATGAAAGAACGTCAGAGTTCCAGTTGTACTGGGCCCACCTGCACCATAAGACCAAAGTGTTGTTTGCTAAAAGGCCTAACTGGGTTCTGGATGCTCATATCATTGGATAGAGACAGTGTCGTTTAATTTAAGTGTTAAGGCTTTATTTCTTTTTTGGGTGAAAATACTCTATGGTGTGCTCATTTTGAGACAGTTTAAATTTTGTCTGCCTGCTTATTGGGGCCTATAAAAACTAAGGGTCATCGTTCGTTAGAACAGATGGGGGTGTTTTTATTTAAAAAAATAAGCTTTGGTTGCTAAAACTATACCTTTCTTTGGTTATATGGTGCAGCAACCTGGAATCACTCTGATGAAGATGACTTTGATACAATCCAAAGTAACGTTCCCATGTGCACTACTTGTGAGTCCCACAATGTGTACCTGATACATTTCTTGGAACCAAAATAGCTCCCCCTCTCAAAAACATGTGTTCATATTTTCATGCTTCTGTATGGGAAGGGGGGGGACCTCCCAATATCGGAGCAACATTGAGGAAAACTCGTTCCCTGACGAGACCAGATTGAAGACAAGGCCCTCTATATCCTGTTTGCACCTGGGAATAGGTTTCTCTATACATTTTCAGAGTTTTCTAGAAGGTGAGATGCTCTGTGAGCTGCCCTGACTCTCAAAAGTTGGTAGTTTCAAGCTTTATATGCACCAGTAGCAAGAAAGTTATGGCTTGCTTTTTGACCCAAAACAATGTTAAATGATTTGGGTTACTGTTTAGAATTTTAAAAGGTTTGTGTGTGTTGTGAGTGAACTGTAAATTGGGTGAAACGGGTGCTTCTGATCCCATTCAGGGCTAACGTATTTCCCATAGGCTTCTGTTGTCTTAGTTGTCCAATAACTGCAGTAAATGTTTCTGTTTGCCTCTATGGGTGTGGACAACCTTGATAAGAAGTGTGTGCAAGACTCCTTTCCCTTGCCTTGTATGCATTGTACTGACAACCTAAGTGTTCGTCAGGTTACTGTAAAAGATTTATCACACTTGTCTCTTGACCTTCCTGTTAAGAATTCAGTTTGGCTTTTGTGGGGCTATCCCACTTTACAGTTGCAATAACCCTGTGAGGCGGATTGTGCCAAGAGATAATGGGATGCCCAAGGCCACTTAGTGCATTTTGTGGCTGAGAGGGAATTTGAATGAACACTCTTCCCGCTATACCACACTGCCTTTCTTTAAGTGGCAGAGTTCCTGTTGTGACACTTTTCGGTTTATGGCTTTCCATGGCTTCAGGAGTACACTTCAGCCAGGAGAAATTTCATTGGGAATGTCTTCCTCATGAGGATTACTACTGTAGCACAATAACAGGGTGAGTGGGATGGAAACAAGATCTGCAAACTCGTGAGAAGAAGCGTCTTCCTGCATCCATTTTGTTACCTTAGAGCAGGCACCCCCAAACTCAGCCCTCCAGATGTTTTGGGACTACAATTCCCATCATCCCTGACCACTGGTCCTGTTAGCTAGGGATGATGGGAGTTGTAGTCCCAAAACATCTGGAGGGCCAAGTTTGGGGATTTAGAGTAGCATCTTGTAGATAAACAGGAAGGCCTTTGCTACCTTTCTGGTAGTTCGGGGGTGGGATGGGGAATCCATGGCCCTCCAGATGTTATTGGGCTCCAGCTCCCATCAGCTTTGGCCAGCATGATGGGAGTCTAACAACATCTGGGGGAGGTTACAGATCCCCCCCATCCTTGCAGTAGTTGATAATACATTGCACACACACAGACACAGGTAGGAGCCATAACAATTTTTTTCAGTAAGACTTGGATCTTGACTTCTTCTTAGACATTTTCTAACATGGGTGGGGTGGACTTGTGGTCCTCTAGCTGTTGGGCGTGCTGGCTAGGACAGATGGTGCTTGTAGGTCAACATCTTCCGGAGGGCCACAGTTTCCCCATACAGTTATGTAACTGGATGGTGCCCCCATCACTGGTCAGGGGCTCTTCTTTGTGAAAGGAGAAAGGATGTCTTCTTGACATCTCTCCCAGCTGAATTCGAGATGGCTGGTAGGAAAGAAGGGAGAGTTTCTGCTGCCCTGGGTCAGAGGCCTTTAAGCCAAGAGGCAATATGGAACCTGTAGCTTTCAAGAAGTTGGGAGACCACTTCTGCTGGCCACAGCCATCATGGTCAGTGGCGAGGGATGATGCAAGAACACCTAGCAGGCCAGTGGTTTCCATCCTAGTATTCCTTAGAATACTCTGTGCGGTGGGGGCATTCCTTGGCGCACGAGTTGGAAAATCCCCTAGAATAATCCCTATCATTCTCAAGCATGACTGGGGCTTTTCAGGCAATTTCTTCTCTTCCCTCCTGTTGGATATATGAATAGAGAATGCTATTTTGGATTAACCTCATTTTGTGCCCACACTCTGCGCTAGACACAATGAACGTTGGTTATTTCAACGTTGGTTGGAAAAACTAGGCCACGTTCAATGGGCTCACGGTCTAGTTTAGAAGGAAAACGAAAAGCTAACAACTTGAACACGAGAAGGCAAAATAAGGGCAGGAGGTGGCTGAAACAAATGAGTCAGTGGTGTAGTCCTCTAAATGTCTGCTCAGGTGTATCCCACACGCCCAGGTATGTGGGTACAGGACAGCATCTTTATGGTATGCGTATGAAGACACAAAATAGAGGAATAGAGAGAGGTAGAACGAGTGACAGGCAGCTAGAAAAACACAGCAACGAAGGAAGAGAATAGAGAGAAGTCACGCAAGTGACTCAGTTATTCTAAGCCTCTTCCTCTCAGCAGAACACACACTTTATTCACAACTGCAGTGAGGTGTGTGTGGGGAGACAAGCTGGTCTTTATTAACAGAATAAGCTTCCCTTTTTTACCTGTTGCCCCTGCAACTTTTTTTGTTGGTCCTGTTTATACAACTCTGCTTTGTGTGTCTACAAGCGAAATGTTTTGTTTTAGGATTCTTGAATCTCCCTTTCTCAATCCGCTAGAAAACAAAACTCCACCCTGTGGAATCTATTTTAAAGCACGATCCTTTTTTAAAATTTAAAAAGAAAACACTGTACTCGCCGTGCCCTAGGAATAGGAGCGCTGAGTGCAGCAGTTGATTGGAGACTGAAGCAGAGTTGTTTCTCTTCTGTCCCACCCAAAATGAAAAATGCGAGTCCAGTTCAGCAGAGGTAGACAGACCATCGAGTGCCGACAGGTGTTTCGAAAGATTACACTCCACAATCTACCTTGATATGTAACAGGTGTGGTGTGAAATAGAGGGGACAATGCTTAAAATTCAAATAGTGCTTCTCTAAAGCACTTCAAATGCATCTGTCACCCACACAAAGTCAGAACTATCCCTATGCTATAGAAGCTGAAAGGCGCAGAGATTTGGTAAAGGCTAATCTATTCCCTCATGACAGAGATGAAATTGGAACTCGTAACTTTCTGTCTAGATTTGAACCCAGAACTTTTGGGCTTCCAGTTCAACCTGTCTCAAAGATTAGGTTGCCATGGGAGTTTCTAGTACTGCATTAAGATGGGACTTTAAATCTGGTCCACCTGTCTTAAAAACTTTTTTGAACAAGGTTATTTCCCCCCCTCTCCCCCTCTCTTTCAGCAGCAGTCTACAAGTTTTACAGCTGGATTTGCTTGGATTATTTCCCTGAGGGTGACCAGAAGAAAAAAGACAGGGAGGGCTCCTGTATCTTTAATTTATTGTATAAAATAGGGAACTTCAGAAGGTGTAAGCGGTACCTCCTGAAATTGCCTCTTCTATGCAATTCTTAATAGTACAGGAGCCCTCTCCTGTCCCCCCTCCTATGTACAACATTACTTTGTGAATCCATTTCTGAAATTGCCAGAGCTTTATTCATCCATTCTTTAGCTTTAGGAATAACGGGGCGTTTCTCGACACCTAGCTAGAACGATTTTAGAATAGAGTGAATAATTAAAGATCAGTAATCTAACTGAAAAGGGAAGGGAAAATTGTCAGCCCTACTTTTAAAAAGTACATCTTGGGATCTGAAATAAGGCGACTTGACCAGACACTTCCCAAATGTGCTTTCTGTGCTCTTTAAGCTGGGCACCTCAATCACCCTTCTTTAATTTCTCAGAATTCTGCCTCTTCCGCCTGCTCCCCACAAAACCGCTCTCTAAATCTAGTTTAGAAGCACACCTTATTTCAAAAGTCAGCCCTCATAATTGGGAGAAGAGAAGCTGAGCTGGAACCTTTTCCTGGCCTCTGCATTCCTTTACCCCAGAAGTACCTGATATTTTCCCCACTTCCACTATCTGTGTTCCAATTTCCCATCTTTCGTTTGTGCCAAAAAATGCAAAGACCAAAAACCACACAACAGAAATTTCCTAGAAATGCAATCTTGGGACCAGAAGAACGCAGAAACACCTGACATTTCACCCCAAAGCTGGAATTTCCCGTTGTAGAACTTGCTTCTCCTAATTTTGAATTCTAGCACCCATGACAACATCCATTGTTGATAAAACAACATCCTAGCAGAAATTGTGATATCATTTACAGGGCAAAAGCATGTAACGTATTTTTAGTCTATCTCAGCATGGTTCAGTAGCTGAAACTTAGCACGGGTAGTTCTATGGCACCAAGAAGATATTTTTGGTCTTTACGGTTGGATACTGCATGGAAATGGAAGATCTGGATGTGGGACACTGTAGTCTTCAGCATTCATCTTCAGGGTACATCAAAAGAAAGATGTGTGTTATTTGTAGCACCAGTAGTCCCTCAATAAGGAGAATGTAGATGGTTATTATTTTTCTGAGTTTCCTTTTCTTATCTTGTACGGTGCGGTCTTGTTCTAAAGTGATTCCAAACCAAATGTTGGTGTTCAACCAACAGTTTAACATAAATGTATTCCACATGCTTTCCAAACTGTGTTTTTTGTATTCTTTAAAAAATAAAAGTAAATAAATCTACTTGCAAGACGGGATGCGTATGAGCAATTTCAAGGGCTTAAAATACACTGGGTGATCAACTCGCGCCTAACAAAATATTTGAAATCTGTGAGATGATGCAAAAATCCAATTAAAGTTATGAAGAGAGCAAGAGAGGGGGGGGGAACCCTCCTGTTTGAAACATAACTTAAAAGGAAAGCAGTTCTGTTTTCCCAGAAGTGATGTGTATAATATTTCTGGCTTGGGAAGAAAGGGCTGGAGTGTTGCTGCTTCGCCAGAACTTGGTACCAGTTTCCTCCATGCTGTTTTAGTTGAGCAGTGTTGACATTTTAACAAATTCTGTGGAAGCTGCTCTGAAGTGGAGGAGTTCTGCTGGTACTTTAGAGACTTTTTTCTTTCTTTTTTAATCCTTTTTACAGTGAAATAGCTGTTTTAATACAGAGACCATGTTCCAGCACGGTTGTATTTGATGACTGATGGCATTCTTGGGTTTCACAGCCTCTCGATGTTCATTCTAAATTTTCTGGAGAAGAATCAACTATTTTTCTGAAACTTTGCAGCTTCTGTATTTTGTGCAGTCATTAGGCTTGCATTACTGCGTAACCCATAAAAATAGTGAATAAAGGGTTCAGTGTCTCTTTGCTTTTTAAGCAAACAAATCTTGTTAACCTCGGATTCCTCTGCCCCTTATAGCTCAGCACAGCAAAGAAATGGAATAAGTTTTAAAATAACTTGAAGCAGTTTTTGTGTGTGGAACTTGGGTCAAATTTTTCTCTTGGCTAAATGGCCGAGAAGTATGTGCAGATATGTGAGTGATGTTCTTCTGCTCTTTCTCAAAAGCTCTTAAACGTTTCATTTCACCTACCTAAATAGTCACCTGATCTTTCATAGTGTTTTCCATCCTCCTTTTAGGAAAACGCTGTTACTTACATGAGTCAAGTAATGCATACTGTACCTGACTCTTATCTGGCAATATGTATTGTATACGTGGCTTTAAACAGTATTACTGTTTGTTTTATATGTATAGCAGGCTTGTATGTAGATATTCTTTTATACATATAAACAAACAGTTGCTATGAGTCATCAGAATGCCCTGGGATCTTGTTTCTGTGGTCACCATATAAGTGGGACTTCAGAAAAAACTAAGGTCTACCTTTCACTGAGCTGAAAAACCCATGTCTGGGCTAGGGTGCCCTAGGACGGAATGTACACCCCCCAACTCCTCCTAAAAATGGAAAAAGAATCCACTTAGATGACAAACCAGGTTTCCAGAAGGCTAAAACCCTTCTCCATAACATGTTGTTTCCTCGTTAGAGGGAATTTCCTTGTATGAAGAAGCATTGAATTCTGCAAACCTGCCCCTGTTTTCTAAAGTGGAGCAGCTCAGTGAGAACTAGCCCTGGCTAGTTGAAAACAATACTCAGAGGTCCACAGTCCTTTCAAAGGTCTAGAATTTTGTAGTTCAGTGTTGTAGTCCCTCTTCTCCATCGCATGTTGGACGCCATTTTGCAGTTGACTCTGCTCACAAACATACTTTTGCTATTTTTCCCGCTTGGTGCAAAAGTAATTCTGCAATGGAGGTTTTAATTATTGGCACGGCATGCCAACAGTAGCTGCCTTTATAATTTATGTGGCTTTAGTGCAGTAATCCCCAAATCATGTTCTTCCTTTCTAAGAATTAAAGTGCCCGTGATGTCCTATGGACAGTTCACTGCTCTGGTCTTGCTTGCTTTCAGCCTTTGTGTGGTTTTTTTGGGGGGTGGGGGTGGATTCTGGCCTGCATGTGACTATCCAGAGCAGTAGTAGTAGTAGTAATTTATTAATGTCACAATCAGATACAGAGGCTGGACCTTTCTGAAGAAAAGTCCTTCTTATCCACTCAAAATCAGAGGCATATGTAACTCCCAAACCTGACAAGGTTTGCTTTTAACAATTCAGAGCGTGTCTCCCTTACTGGCAGCTTGAGAAAATGCTGTTCTAGCACCGAAAATGCTGAAGAACACCTTGTCCAAAAGCAGCTGCATAATTCTGGTGGCTTCTCTGAGGTATAATTTGCTTGCAGAATATTAATTGGCAATCTTGCTCAAGCCCTCAGATTTTTGTGCTGCGTCGTATAGAGAATTGCATTTCACATTGCAACATGTTGTCTTTGTTTTGAGGATGCAAATGTTTGAACTCGGTTTGGCTGCTTCTCTGGTGTTCCTACCGTACGAATGAGAGAAACTCCTCTTGTGCCTCTGAATGGTGGGAGCACCAACGAATCATCGAGTGTTTCATAGTCCTAGGACACCAGTGTGAGCAGCCGCCATATTGAAGAACAATAATTTAGTTGAGTCATCCAGGACAGAGAAAATCAGGGCGACAGCTTTTCTTTGTTTGATGCACATCCTGCTGTTTCCTTACCCCTAAAGAAATAAACTACCTTTTCTATAAGAATTGAGGTTTTATCCTGTAGTTTTTCATCCCCAACCAAGACAGCAATCCTGAACACTGTTAGATGGAAATAAGTCCCACTGACCAAAGTTGGATTAACGTGTGTACGTACATGTAACTGCATTTGCGCATATCCATTCCATCTTTCGCCGCCTCCTCCCACCCTTGCCTCCCTCTGTCTCCTGTATCTGGGGTGAGGAACGCAGGGTGTAGCCAGTGAGGGCAAAGAAGGAGTCTACCCTGAAAAAGTAGGGAACTTGGGGGAACGTCCTTTCTGTGGCTACATGCGGCTGAGTTCTCCCGAAACATTCCCCATACTTGGAAATCCACCCTCTCCGGTGTTAGCCTGGCCTCCTTCCTGCTGCCTTCGCATGCTAGTTTTCAGCGTGGAGGCAGTTATTTGGCTGGAGGAAAACGGCAGTCTTGTGATTCTCGCACTTTCACAGAGATTTATTGTTCCCTGTGCTGTTGTGAGAACCCGAGGGATCTGTCCTACACACAAGAAGCTGGTGTAAAGCGAGAGCTGGCCCAAGCCTGGCAGAGGGGAAATGAACCTTGGAAATAATGTTGGAGTTACACCATCCTTTTTGCCAGCTTAACTTGCGCCGGGTTACCAGATCACGTATTCAAGACTTAGGATCCAGCCTGTTCCTCTCCATTCCCAATGCCATCCACAAAACACCCCATTTTTCAGGCTTATGCTCACTTCAGACCCTCCCTGTTCAGCTCAGCCAGCTGGGTGCTGGCTGTGGCAGGATGGGTGGAATAAACTGGTATATCTCCCGCTGAGTTGAGGATGAGGGAGTTATGCCAGCGTAGCCCACCTGTGTCAGGAACCTCCTGCACAGCCAGAGATCTGCTGGATCCTAACCCGCTCACCTTGGCAGAACTTGCTGTGTTTCTCAAACTTCAAGTCTCCAGCGGTCGTTGGACTACAACTCCCATCCCTGACCACTGGTCCTGTTAGCCTAGGGATGATGGGAATTGTAGTCCAACAGCAGCTGGAGACTCAAAGTTTGAGAAACACTGTAGATCACACCCTAAGATGATAATTGCATAGTAGAAAAAGCCTTTCACAATCTCTGTTCACTTTTGTATAATGTACAACAGATGCTATAGAAATGATCCTGATGTTCGAATGACTAAGGTTTGGCCACATAAATAAAACTTCCCTGGAACAGATTCCTTCATACTTAGGAGGAAAAATCTTTTCCCCTGGCCTAACTTTCTATGAATACTCTTCTCATAATTTCAACAAAAATAGTTACAAATTTTATAGGTGTGCTTAAAAATACCCCACTTAGGGTACTAAATTAAATGGCCATATATTTAGCTATCTGCGACAACATGTTCCAAAGGGACTGTGTAAAGCTGTGCAATTAAATCTATATTGGGCACTTACATAAATCTGTGGTCAAAATTTTGGAGGTGTTAAGTATCATACGTGCCAGTTGAAGTCACTGGGAATTGCAGGTACTTGTCACCTCAGAATAGCCGGCTACTTGCGTTGCTGACAGTAGGCCATCAATCAGAAACATTTTGGAGCGGATTCTTCCTGTTAAAAGTATACAGTGGTACCTCGCAAGATGAAATTAATTCGTTCTGCGAGTTTTTTCGTCTTGCGAATTTTTTGTCTTGCGAAGCACGGATTCCCTGCGTATTAACAGTTTTAAGAAAAAGGAAACAAACTCGCAAGACGTTTTCGTCTTGCGAAGCAAGCCCATAGGGAAATTCGTCTTGCGAAGCAACTCAAAAAACGAAAAACTCTTTCGTCTTGTGAGTTTTTCGTCTTACGAGGCATTCGTCTTGCGAGGTACCACTGTACTTTGGCTGGATAAATCCCACTTTCTAATCTATTGCTGCAGGAAAAGTTTTGGGCGTCAAATCAGGCCCAGAACTGGTTTGCTTGAGAATCTGGCTTTTCACATACTGAGACAAGTCGCTAGATTGCAGGAGGGAAGAAAAAGCTTTGAAAAGTCCTACAGACAAAGGCCTTCCTTTGACTAATGAGTACATAGTTTTTGTGCCCTTTTCCTTGGTTCCTAGTTAAACAAATTCTGGTCTCCTTGTTCCACTTCATCGCATCCTTTCTTTCTACACAATACCAAGAGAGAAGTACACCTGCCAGAAAAGTGGATGTAAACGCAAAGCACACAATTCAGCTAGAATTTGCTGTGACTGAACCGGTGGAACAAGTTTTTAAACGTTGCAGCTAACTTAAGTCCCATTGCTTTCAATGGGGCTTATGAAACTAACTAGTTTCACTGGTTTCAAATGGATTTAGTGATAACATATTTTAGCTGGATTGTGGACTTTGTGTTTACGTCTACTTCTCTGGAAGGCGTACTTCTCTTTTGGTAATACTTGTCTTTTAATGTCTTTCGTTCTTTCTCTCCTCCCTCCGTCCTCTTCTGTCTTCCTTGAAATGTTCAGTAAACAAACTTTCTTCTGGGTTTATGCCTGCAATTCTCGTGTACATTTTGGGCTAAACTGTATGATGGACGTCTCTGGTGTCTGTATACATAACTGAAATAATGTACACCTGTCCCCTGATGCTGAGGTCGTAAGACTGTCATCTGGATATTTCTAAGAAGTGTTTTAGCACATTTTTTTACAATCTTGCTTGCCTTTGAAGCAGCCCTGCGAAAGAGTTAGCTTCAAGGCGTCTGGACCCCAGGTTCTCAGGGGTCATGTTGCTTTCACAGAGTCCGTAGTGAAGATGAGATTTGAAGCCTGTTGTCACTCATGGCTCTCTCATTTACACAGGAGACAATGAAATGATTAAAAATTGGTGGCTGTAGAGGCATTCCATGTGTACATTTGTATATGTCTTGATAGAGATGGTGAGAGCCAGTAAAGGAGGGCTGTTGCCATGATACCTTGCATCGCAGCCTCGTCGTAGGCATTTCATTGGGTGCTTGGTATAGACATAAACATCTGGAAAAACTTTCTTACAGTAAGAGCTGTTTGACAGTGGAACTGTCTGCGTCCGGAGGTTGTGGACTCTCCTTCCTTGATAGGTTTTTAATTAGAGGTTTAATAATAATAATAATAATGATGATGATGATGAATTAATTAATTTTATTATTTATACCCCGCCCAGCTGGGCGGCTTCCAGCAGAATATTAAAATACAATAACCTCTTAAACATTAAAAGCTTCCCTAAACAGGGCTGCCTTCAGATGTCTTCTAAAAGTCTGGTAGTTGTTTTTCTCTTTGACATCTGGTGGGAGGGCGTTCCACAGGGCGGTGCCACTACTGAGAAGGCCCTCTGCCTGGTTCCCTGTAACTTGTCTTCTCGCAGTGAGGGAACTGCCAGAAGGCCCTTGGTACTGGACCTCAGTATCCGGGCTGAACAATGGGGGTGGAGATGCTCCAGGTATACTGGACCAAGGCCGTTTCCTGCACAAGATGATCCATAGGGTCCCTTCCAACTCTGATTCTATGACCTTTAGTTTGATCCATCGGGGTGGTTCCTGTGTTGCCCTCTGCCTGACTAAATGTACTCATAATTGCACAGGGCTAGTTGTGAAAAGACACTTGAGGACTTCAAGAAATTTATGGGTGGGTTGGTAGTGTGGAAGCTGAGGTTTCCTTCTCGTGCTACTTGAAGAATGCCAGAAGTCCCTGAACATGGAGGAGGAGTCCTTGCTGCCTCTCTTTCTCACACTTTTGGGGTGTCTCAGTTTCAAGCTTGGAGGCTTCTGATATGACTCGAGCAATGTGAGAAGTGGGAGCACTGCAGCAGCTCCCATGCTGCAAAAGGAGCCTTGAGCATCAATCCACACACGGTGCAAAACAGAGTAGTGGACCGTCCCACATTTCACCGCAAGTGGGAGCGCCAGATTATTGACTGCTCTGCCTCGTAGATATATCCCAGCACCTGGAAACCTAACACATAAGGAAGCAGGTTGCCATAGCGCTCTCGCTGATGTGCTAGCTCGCTATATGCAGGGAGCATTTTATGTCCTTGTCAGTTGGATTGGAATTTGGCTAGTGGTATTGGACTGAGTGGTGACTAATTTTTTGTGTGCTTTTCTTTTTATTGTTTCCAGGAGAGAAGCCATACAAATGCACATGGGAAGGATGTGACTGGAGATTTGCGCGCTCCGACGAGTTGACCCGCCACTACAGAAAGCACACTGGGGCCAAACCTTTCCAGTGTGCTGTGTGCAGTCGCAGCTTTTCTCGGTCTGACCACTTGGCTCTGCACATGAAGAGACATCAGAACTAGGCTGGACTTTTCCATGAGGCTCTTGGTATCTATGCAACTTCCTAGTGACTCGGTTAAAGTATATATACACGTTCAGTTAGAATTAGCTTAAGTGTTTTGACTGCATATGAACTGCTCTCCATTTTTAAAAGAGGAAAAATTGTGAAAGAAACTGGAAGTGTATATTTTGTATATTTATGAGGAAACAGGGAAGACACTGTGTCACAATACTGATGGTTTCACCATGTTACGGCCACGTGACCTACTCTTCACGCATTTGACTTCAGCCCCTCACAGATGTCATCTCAGGGCTCCCTACCATGGTATATATTTTGCAGATAGGATTAATCGGTTTCATATATGCATAGGCAAAAACATTTTGTCAGAACAGGTTGTACAAGCGTGTGGTTTCTGTGCAGTCATGGGAGCCATTTCCCAGATTTTGGCTAAACACATGTGTCGAGAAGCCAGGGTTTTGCTGTTACCTGTTTTACCACATGGCGACTTATGTTCATACATCACAGTAAGCCGTGAACAAGCAATGTGGCCATGTCTGCTTCCCAGCTACTGCTGCTTCACTACTCCACTTGCGTGAGCAGAAGAAACAAACTGCAGACCATGGCTTAGCGTGTTTTCCAAACCCAGAACCGTGGTTTGTTCCCACAAACCATGGTCCCAGCTTCAGGTGGCACAGTAAGCAAGGTTTGTGTTGTTCCCACATGCGCCGGTTGAGGAGTGGTCAACAAACACACACGACGACTCTGCTCATTCATGATAAGCTGTGATTTATGGCTTACTGTGAAGTACAAATACAGCTAATGCAGTCTGGCAAGCTCCTCTTGTCTGTGGATGTAAACAAGTGTCTATGGATGTATCTGCACCACAGGTATTTAATGCCCATAACCTTTTTCCTGGGGACTCTTGGGGACTGTTTTGTGATGGGGAATCTGTGACAGATCAGACTATGCTCCCCAGGATTCCTTGGAGGAAAGCAATGACAGTTAATTGGTATGGAGCTGATTAAAGTATGTTGTATAGCAATGCCCCAGCTCACATCTGCAAAATATAACATGACGAGGTGTCCCTAAATGTAAGTATTATGTCTCAAAAGCTCTGGAATCTATGTTTTTGGGGCCTTGACCAAGACACTCTTGCTCTGGTAAGCAGTGTTTAGGAAAACTAATTTAATTTACAGCTAAGTGAATCTAAGAGGACAAGCCACCATTTATTTTCTGTCAGAATTTTACTGGATGTTTTATTACTTGTTATATTTTATAAAAAAGTTTTTTTTCTGTGGAGATGAAATATATATATATATATACAAATTCATAAATAGCCATAGAACAAAATGTTCTGTAAGTTGCATGTTTGCTATGACAAAGATTTTGTAAATATGCAGATCAGCTTATAATGTTTTCTTACAAAAGGATTTTCTAGAAATCAGCTGGGAAAAGTAGCAACCATCTTACTTCGGACAGTTTTAATATGGCACATTTAAAAATTGAACCATCTTTTTAAAATACCTCTCAAAAAAAGTTAGCCGCCTTCGTTTCACATAATGAGCTAGCCATCCAATCGCTTTTGTTATTGTTCACACAGATGTGATGCACTGAGAATTCAAAACAGATCACGCTTCCTCCCCTAAAATGTTTTACAAGTACAAAATATTTGCAAAATATGAACTGTTAAGCAACTGCCAGGAGCTTAAATAACAAGGGTGGATCTGATACATAATGTTAAACCTCTTACTATAAGCTAAACTTAATATTGCTTTGAAAAGAAGGATTTAGAATGTGGGTTTAGAATATCAAAACACTAAGCTGGTTCAACACCAGTACAATCTAATTCTGTGTGGATTTTTTTTTGCCCCCGATTCAACTGTACTGAGTGTGCATGTAGCCCTTTCAAACAAGCTGCATCGATCAGCTGTCTGGAGAATGGAAAGGGGTCTGTGGGAATCTGATGTTGGTGTGGTTTATAGCCTGTTTGATCTATATGTCCAGGCCCAGCTCAGGTTCTGGTATCAAATGCACACCACCTGTTTGTGTGTGGCATTCCCGGTGCAGCTAGTGATAATGTGTACTGAAACTTTCTGTGTATTTGTCTATGTAATATGGATCTGGGGGACGGCAGCGGCTGGGACACGACTTGTCGCTTTTGCAAAGGCAAAGGATGCTGCAGTTTCTCCTCCCCCAAAGTTTGCTAGTTAAAATGTAAACGATGCTGTAATCCCACCCCGAAAAACAAGCACCCCTTTCTTATTAAAGCATAAACACGTTTTGTAAAATTGGAGTTCTAACACTGAGAGGGAGTGTTCTCTGCTGCTGGAATCTAGCTCAATATACCATAGCTGAGGACAGGATGAGAGTGGAGCTGGCCGTGTTCCTGCTCGTACACAAACCTCATCCCATTTTAAATTGAGGGGAAGGAACTATCAGTCGGAATGCTGTTGCTCAAAGGGCAACACAACACGGATTTTTTGCTCTAGGTGACGAGCCCCCACTGCTGAAATTCCCTTTTCTGCCTTGCATCTCACCACACCAATGGCTCCACCATCTTACCTAGATCAGAAGACAATGAAGGCAAGACAAGTTGAACCACAAAAGAGGGTGAATTTTGAATGTCGGAACCGAACAGGAAAAAGAAAGTCTGGTGTGTTAACTTTCAGCAGTGTTCTGTCTTCAAGAGTAATGGTTCTGTCCATTCTCATGGGTTTCAGAAAATGATCTGTGACTAGTTCCGCTTAAAAAATAATAATCAAGTGGTGCCCTTTCAAACTTAATTTTAATTCAGCATAAAATTTCACAGGTTAATCTGTTTCAGAGGCAGTAATGGAAATAGTACTAGCAAGCAGCACAAGACAGTTAGATACACAAGAGTAAACTGTGCACCGTGACAAGCGGTTTGCCCATGGAACAATTCTGTGCATGTTTGCTTGCAAATAAGTCCCACTCTGTTTATTTGCTTCTTACACCTTAGCTTTGAAGACTGCTGCCTCAGGCATTATAATGGGTTGAATCCTGACAAAAGCTGAGCACTTCCAGGTCTAATTGGCTTCAGTGGGACAAAGTAATGTGTGCTCTTAACAGTGCTTATGTATAGTTACTTGGAAGTAGGTTCTATTACATTCTGTGGGGCTTATTCCCAAGTGAATGTAGAGTTGCAGCTGAGGTCTCTTCCTGGAATCTGAGACCTAAAATCTTTACTAGATTGTAGCTGAGATTACTATTCAGGTCCTCATTTATATAGACAAATCCTGTATGAATTCTTGCTGTGCCACCTCTTGCTCAGGAGAAAGGGTAGGATATAAACCAGGCATAGGCAAACTCAGCCCTCCAGATGTTTTGGGACTACAACTCCCACCATCCCTAGCTAACAGGACCCAGTGGTCAGGGATGATGGGAATGGTAGTCTCAAAACATCTGGAGGGCCGAGTTTGCCTATGCCTGATATAAACTGAGTAAATCATAATGCACACCAGAACTTACTGTTATTAGTATGGCCACTCTAGTCTCTTTAGGAAGGGCAAATCTCTCTCTCATGGACTTTCCATCTTCCCTAACCCCACCTGTCAACAGGTTGGCTTACTCAGTGCATAGTCCTGTTTGACCAACATATATCCCTGGTGGACATCTTAGGCAACACTTTTGAAAGAAGCAGTACTTGGGAGTGCTTTCTTAAAACAGGAGAATGTGTTAAATTATTTCCCTTGGAGACACGCTGTTGGAACATTTCTTTTTCTTGTTCAGTTCCATCAGTTCTCCACTTGACACCAGATTGAGGTTCACTGCTAAGTTGTGCAGATGTAGCACAGCCACCTTGGGTGTTGGAGAGTATGCTTGGCAGAATCTGAGCCACTTGTGTTTTGGCAGGAACGTTGAAGACCTTCGTGAAGACTGAGTTAAAGAGTAAAAATAAGTCTAAAAGAAGAGAGATGTGAACTTCAGCAATCAGGGAATCTTTGCCACATTGACTTCTCTGCTGAAGAAGCCCTTCTCTTCCATTGCAGAGCCTGGGGCATGGTTTAGGGATCATAGCCAATTTACATGGAGTGTTGTCCTGGCCTCTTGGTTGCTCAAGTGAATTCTGAATGCCCTGAAGCACAGCCAATACTCTTTGTGTTTCCCCAGGGAAGATTAGTAATGATCAGATGAGCTGCCTTCTAAGGGAGCTTGTTGACCACGACAGATCTTCACCCTGATTGAGCCCCTGATACACTTCCAGGTTTCCCCAGAAAACCACAAATTATTCTGAGCCTTATCCTTCATTGCCAACCAGGTCCTTAATGCTGGACTCCGAGCAACAGAGGAGGAGATTAAGTTGTAGGATACGGTCAGATTGCACCATAAGTAATTCAGTTACATGGGGAAGTGATTTGCGAGGCAAGCTTTCCTTTGCAGCAGAGTTCTGAGCCTTTGCCCCTTCCTAACAGCTAATTAACAAGCTGCTTTAGAAACTCCGGTTTGTTTTTAATAAGTTTTTAGCCTATTTCCTTGTTCTTTCCCATTGTGCATGTCTTGGAGCCTAAGATCTGAGGGTAGAGGGTTCTGAAGTTGTGCACAGTGCTGCCTTTGGCACGAGGTGAGACACCCCAGTGTGGGCTCAGAAGCCCTTGCATGTGCTTTTGGGGTTTCTCTGCATCACAGCCGCTGAGCTGCAATGTCATGCTGTCAACCAAAGGGTAGAAACTAAAGTTAACTAATCAACATGCCAAAAAAAGGGGGGGGGGAGAAAGGCCTCGAAGCAGAACTTTGTTGAGACTATTGTTTGCGTCTTTTATTTATTTTTGTGGTATATGGTAGAGATTTTTTTTTTTAGAAAATTTTCCACAAACTTGATAAATTAAAGTTGTTTATAGCTTTTTCTAAAAAAAAAAAGCATTGCTCTTAATTGTAAATAGATGATGGGAAAAGATGTACATATTTTTTTTGTAAGGCTTCAGATGTTTAATCCTGGAAAAGAAAAACACAAGCATATTGTTTTGCTGCTCTTCTCCTGCTACTCTGCCCCACTCCCTGTCCTTATTTTTGTATGGCGATATATCCTATGCAAATGATCAAGCAAACAGCTGTATCGTTACTGAAAGAGAATGAGATGCTATATATATATATATATATATATATATATATATATATATGACCCTTTTTTTTTTGAAAATAAAAAGTGCCTAAAAGCATTTGTTTGTGTGTGTAACTGGGTTCAAGAACAGATCTCCTGATTTTTAAAAACCTGTCTTAATTTTAATTTTCAAATTGCTGGGGTACACATAAGAAATAACAGAAAATTATTGTGAGCCCACCTCTCTGCATGTTTTATTATTCCGGACTTTCTGGATTTTCTTTAGGCTTATAGCTCCATCAACCTCAGTAATGCAGACACCAGATATTGGGGACCTTTGGCTCTCCAATTGGCTGCTGAATTACAGTTCCATCAACTTCAGCAAACATGATCAATGGCCAGGGAAGATGGGAGTTAGAGTTTTGTGTTCTCAGAAAGATGGCTACTTCCTGCATCTCTCTCTGAGTTTCTGCTCCAGGCCCAGTCAAGAGCCATCTCTGAAATTAGCAGCTTCTGAACAGAGGGAGTTTAGCTTGGCTGGACTGCCCCCGAGGTAGAGTTCCACAATTCTGTTGAAATACGTCCAGAATTACATTCCCATGGATTTAATATTTCAAGTAAATGCACATCTCAACTTTAACCCAGGAATTTTCAGATCACGTGGGAGAAGGTATTTCCAGAAAGTATCCTGGCTGCATGTTTTATAGTGCTGCTAAGATATGCCTGCTCAGTTTGTTAATAATACTGGAGATTTTGGGTCTGGAGCACCACCTGCAGATTGGCAAACTGCCTCAATGATAAGCAACAGGTGCAAGAGTGAGGGATGTTAACTGAATGCAGTCATCCCCCTGACGTCTTAAACTCCGCCTCTCCATTTGCTCACTTGACTATCCAAGCGTTTTGTTCCACAAACACATACAGTACAATGACTGTGGGTCAGTCTTCTGTTCGTTCCATATAGGAATGCTATGCTAAAGGTGGATCAAATCGTACATTTCAGGCATGGATTCCACACAGCTGAGTTTTCCTCAACCCGCAGAGGGTACACCATGTCCGGGCAGGTTCCCATACACCGAGGCAGCATGGAGTCACGGGATTCCGGCTCTTTCATATTTAACAGGCCTTCCGACAGTTGTTTTAATGCGATCCTCAGAGAGATGAAGGATTTTTCCATTTTCAGGAATGCTGTAAAGGGCTCTGGCTTGTTTTTAATACATTCTCTTGAAAAGCTCTAGTGGGACATTTCCAGATAGGTTTTATCATCTAAAGAGTGGGCGGCTCCCAAATCTCGGCTGCTTTAACGCATCAGGAAAACAACTATCTGATTCTCCTAAATGTTAGTGGAAATGGAACAGTTCTTAGAGCAACACAAACTTCATCTCTTGACCAGAGAGAGAGAGAGACTGGCCAAGATTCGTACTTGATTTTTGGCTTTTGTCATGAATCCTGCACACATGGAAGCTATAAGAGACTGCCTATGAACTCCCCACCTTATGTTTCCAGCAGAAGGCACTGAGGGTCTGGAAACCAAGCCTTATGAGGAACGGTTGAGGGAGTTGGGTGTGTTCAGCCTGGAAAAGGAGACTGAGGAGATACGATTCAAATATCTAAAGGGCTGTCACATGGAAGATGGAGCAAGCTTGTTTGCTCCTGCTCCAGGGTGGCAAGACCCAAACCAGGGGTCAGCAAATTTTTTTTAGCCGTGGGCCCATCCACTATCCCTCAGAACTTGTGGCGGGCTGGAGAAGTGGCACTGGGGGAGGTGGAGCTGGAAGACGAGGTGAGGGGGGCAAGTAGCCCTCCCCAGCTCCAGCCACTGTGCTTACCTTCCCTGGGACTGCCACCACCACCACCGCTGCTGCTGCTTGTGGGTAGGCAGAGTGAGCTCGTCCGCTCTCTGGCCCACAGGAGCACCAGGGCGGCGGAGGGAAGATGAGCGACATGAAAGGACTGGCTCCAGAGAGGGGCTGCTTAAAATGGCGCTTGGCTCAGCCCAGCCCCCTTCCTCCTCTAGGCAGGGCGGGGAGAAGCCAGAAGGAGGGAGGAAGGAGGCACCACGGCGGTGTGTGAGAGGGAGGGGGGATGGAATGGCGCAGGGGGGGGGGGAAACGGCGCAGTACGAACGAACAGAATCCCCACGCCGATTCACGGACAGTCCATGGGCCGGATCCTGAAGGCAATTGGGCCTCATCTGGCCCGCGGGCCTTAGTTTGCCGACCCCTGATCCAAACCAATGGGTTCAAGTTACAAGAAAGGAGATTCCAACTAAACAGGAAGAACTTTCTGACGGTAATAGTTGTTTGACTGTGAAATGGGCTCCCTCAGAAGGTGGTGAACTCTTCTTCCTTGGAGGTTTTTAAACAAGAGGTTGGCCGTCTGTCATGGATGCTTTAGTCAAGATTTCTGCATTGCAGGGCACTGGACTAGATGACCCTCAGGTCTGTGATTTTAGGTGTACACACACAAAACATGGATGCAGGGGTGGAGTAATAATTAACAACAATTTTATTGTTTATATGCTGTCCACCTGACTGGCTTGCCCCAAGTCACTCTGTGTGGCTCCGAACAGAATACTAAAAACGCAATAAAACATCAAACACGAAAAACTTCTCTATATATCCCTGTTACTGGAAACAAAAGCAGGAATGGGCCATTTTCACCAGTTTGTTGGAAATGACAATATTTAGGTGAGGTGACGTGAAATAAAGTACTTCTTCACACAATGCATAGCCTACTAACTTACGGAATCAGCTGCTATAGGGCGTTGCAATGGCCACTGGCATTAAGCAACGCTTAGACTCTATATGTATCAAATGCTACTAGCCATGGCTCAGAAGCAGCAAGGCTCCAGTGGCCGAGGGCCAAACAGCAGAGAAGGGTTGCTGCCTTGATATCTGCCTGTGGACTTTCCTGGTGGCAGCCTACTGACCACTTCTGGAAATGGCATGTTGGGGTACATAGACCCTGGCCTTAAATTCCCAGTTGTTCTGCAGGAGTCAAGGTAAAGGGACCCCTGACCATTAGGTTCAGTCGTGGCCGACTCTAGGGTTGCAGCGCTCATCTCGCTTTATTGGCTGAGGGAGCCAGCGTACAGCTTCCAGGTCATGTGGCCAGCATGACTAAGCCGCTTCTGGCGAACCAGAGCAGCGCACGGAAACGCCGTTTACCTTCCCGCCAGAGCAGTACCTATTTATCTACTTGCACTCTGACATGCTTTCAAACTGCTAGGTTGGCAGGAGCAGGGACCAAGGAACGGGAGCTCACCCTGTTGTGGGGATTCGAACATCCGACCTTCTGATCGGCAAGTCCTAGGCTCTGTGGTTTAACCCACAGGAGTAGGGTGACCCAATAAGCAGTACCATGGCTGCATGAGGATTCTGCGGGCTCCAGGATAATTAGGGAAACTTGCAAGGAGAAGCACTATTGCGCCCCCCACACCAGAAAGTAGGGTTTGAGTGAAAGGTGCAGGTGTGTCGTCCTGGATTTTTCCAGTTGCAGCTCTTTCCCCATGACCCACAAGAGTAAACAGAGTGAAAGTGTTCATTCACTTATAAAGAGCAGAGAAAAGGCAGTAGGAAGTCTTGCTTCTGACCCCAGACCATGTTGGCCAAGGTTTTAGGGGTGGGCTCAAGTGCATTCTGTTCCAGCAGGTTTCCCAGCTGCAGAGCCTGTTTGTATGAACCTGGGAAAGCAGAAACCACCACAATTGCTCCCACCTCACAGAAACAGCAAGCTGAAAGGTCTGTGGGGCTGGGGAAAAAAAATCATCTAGGACTACAAGGTAATTCAAATCAGCTCTGCATGTATGTTTGAAGGATTCAGTGATAGTAAAAGTACGTGGGCTGCTGCTGTTTTTGTGGGTGGCCTTCGCTTTCTCCAACATTTGGTCAAAAGTTCTTACTCCTCATAGTGCAATCCTGAGCACTCTTTCCTTCAGTGGGACTTGGTAAATGCATGAAAGATTGTAGTTTAAGTGCGCCCAGAATAACAGATAAGGCAGCAAATCCTCTGCAGGATAAATAAATCCACTTCAGCCAAAGTTAAAACATGGGCATCCCATTGAATTCAGGAGATCCGGAAGAAGAAGAAGAAGAAGAAGAAGAAGAGTTTGGATTTGATATCCCACTTTATCACTACCCTACGGAGTCTCAAAGCGGCTAACATTCTCCTTTCCCTTACTCCCCCACAACAAACACTCTGTGAGGTGAGTGAGGCTGAGAGACTTCAGAGAAGTGTGACTGGCCCAAGGTCACCCAGCAGCTGCATGTGGAGGAGCGGAGACGCGAACCCGGTTCCCCAGATTACGAGTCTACCGCTCTTAACCACTACACCACACTGGCTCTCAATGGGGGATCTCCCAAACCCTCAGCCAATATCAAAGCCGTGGCTGCAAAGGAGCAAACAGGTGAACCAAACCTATGCTTAGCTGTCTCCCCTTGAAGTCAATGGATTGTAAAAGTGCTTCCCTTTGGCTGTATTTTGCTGCAGGCACTGAGACAAACTAGACATCATATGCATGTTTGCACTTAGGATGCATTTTTAAAAAATATGCAAATAGCAGCTTCTGGAGGGAGGGAGGGAGGGAGGGAGGGTTATTTATTGGGGATTGTAAAAGTCTGAAAGGAGAACATTAGTCCGTTCCTCCTCAAATTTTGTCCATCAAGGGAGGAGAAGGTTAAGCTCCTCCCACCCACCTGCTTCAACCCCTATAATTATCAACCCCCCACCCTTGCATGCTATTTACATTTTTAAAGAGTGTACATTACATGAAATGACACATTTAGTTCAGTCTCTTCAGAATATTAAACTGAACATAAGTAAAAGTCTTTCCCCATATGGTTATCATTTTCCACACTCCGGTGGGTATATCAATGCTTCGCCCCTGCCCCCCCCCAGCCTTTCTGTTATGAAGATGGAACTGAGATCCACTCGTCCTTGCAAAAAGTTCACACATGCTAAAATGCCCTGAGGGGGGGAGAAGATTTACTTCATCTTTGAAATATTAACAGCAGCAATCAAGTGAAATGTGAGCATTTTGAAGGGTACATACCATGCCTCCGGACGTTTCAGCTAATTTCTGCGATATAAAAGGGCTTTTCAGTAACCTCAAAGAAGCAAATCCTCATAAAGACGAGAGAAACCTGATTATCAAATGGTGTCAGCTTGTACCATCTGCAAATACATTAGTCACAGTGATTCCAAATGTTATTTCGTTTAAGCTGAAAGGGGCTATGCACGCCCTTATGGTTTAAGGCAATGCCTGACAACTGTGTAGCCCCCGAACCTGTTCCATATATGCTTTGAAACTGGGCTTTAATGTCTTTTACACCAAGAGCTCTCATGAATTCCCCTCTCTATGGTGAGATTTTGTGAGCATGTTCAGTACCCTTAGAGCCACAATTCTCCAAATGTGTGCCACAATGAAGCACATAAACTGGGATTCATTTGTCGAAAATGTAGAAATGTCTGGAAGTATGGCAGTCCACGTTGGAAGTGTCGCTTTCCTGAAAAAATAGGAGATTTTTGGAGCTCGACAACTTTTGCGTTGGGATTTTCACTTTTTGAAATATGGCAACCTTACCGTAAGCCACTGAAGGATCCTGCAAGCCCAAAATACGCACCCTCAGAGAAAGCTGCCTGCCCCTCTCTGCATGATTCACTGTTCTGCCCTTGCTTCAGTCCAGTCACACCATCTGAGGGGCAGATAATTCTGTCATGTGTCTGTGTCTCACCCTTGAGAGGAGCCTCCCTTTTGTGTCTTGGCGTGACTCACTCTTCCCATCTTGACTTGCACAGGAGAACAAGGGGCGAGCTCCGCCATGTACAGATAATTCTCCACTCTTGCTCATTCTAAAGGTAAAACCCCCACTTTAATTCAAAAATAAACAGTGTGTCAGCTAGCAGACATTTCGGAAGCACTGGCCTACCAGATATAAAAAGGCAAAGGACACAGTCCAGACCGAAGCGAGCTGTGATTAAATACAAACCAATTCCCCCCACCCCCCATGGCATTTAAACTGACTTTTACTCAGAGAATTGTTGGCATCTGTCTGTCTCAAGAGACACCTCCAGGCATGGGAGTGGGGGGGGGGGTCAAACCACTGGAGAATCACAGCACCTGCAGTGGCTGCAGAGACCGCTAATAGCAGGCATGGCCAAACTCGGCCCTCCGGATGTTTGGGGACTACAACTCCCATCATCCCAAGCTAATAGGACCAGTGGTCAGGGATGATGGGAACTGTAGTCCCAAAAATCTGGAGGGCCGAGTTTGGCCATGCCTAGCTAATAGTAATAGTAATAGTAATAGTAATAGTAATAATAACAGCTCGTAACTGCTGCATTGTTTTTGCTGCGTTAGCGATCCCGAAATGACCTCTCTGGGGCACTAGCTTGGGCAGTGTGTAGAATCATAGAGTTGGCAGGAACCACAAGGAACCACCTGCAATGTTTTGCCCTAGGTAGAACTCAAACACATGACCCTGAGATGAACAGTCTCATGCTCTACCGACTGAGCTATCCTGAATTCTGTTAGACGTATTGAAATTTAATCGCCATGACTAGCTTAGGTCTGTTAATTTTGAGGGGTCTACTTACTCTGAGTAAGGTTTACTTGACGGCAACCCGTAAGAATTTAGTTAGTCCCATTCTGTTTCTTTCAGAGCCCTTTGGCCATGATTAACTCCGGCTTCATTGCAGCTGATTAGTTCTGTTCAGTACTGTCCTCCCTAAAGGCTTTTTAATCATGGCTGTCGGAGTGCACATTGCTCACAGGTCATATTCTGACACCGACGATGTGATGTTCAGCTATGGTTAAGGCTAGCAAGGACAAGTAGGGAAGGTTTTGCACAGGAGACGAGAAAAGAGGCAGGGAGCACGCACTCCCAATCTCTTGCTTCCAATTTCTTAGCCATGATTAAGAGATGAGATGTTTCACATGCACACTGGACAGTGTGGGTAACAGAAAGTCTGGAATCATGACGGGTGTGTGTGTGTGTGCATTTCTCATGCACGTCCGCAGCCTTCCTTAGTTGCACTGCTTAGTTGTCAAACGTTTTGGCTCCCGAACACCACAAATCCGGAAGTGACTGTTCCGGTTTGCAAACTATTTTTGGAAGCCAAATGTCCGACGGGGCTTCCTTGGCTTCTGATTGGCTGCAGGAGCATCCTGCACCCGATTAAAAGCCGTGCTTTGCTTTCTGAACATTTGGGAAGTTGACGGACTTCCGGAATAGATTCTGTTCAACTTCCAAGGTACGACTGTAATAATAATAATAATAATAATAATAATAATAATAATAATAATAATAATAATTTATTGTTTCTACCCCACCCATCTGGCTGGGCTTCCCCAGCCACTCTGGGTGGTTCCAAACAGAACATTAAAAACATGATAAAGCATCAAACATTAAAAACGTCCCTAAACAGAGCTGCCTTCAGATGTCTTCTAAAAGTCATTATGGTGCTCAGTGAAAAACATAAACCAACACTTGGCAGATATAAACCTCTCTTTGCCTCTTTCAGTTAATTAACAATGTGGGTCAGTCAGGGCTCCACCTCAGAAGGTGAAGACACTACCCAAGGAATGTGTGAGGAAGACAAGGTCTTGAACTGGTGGTACTTTATCCAGCCTGTGCGGGAACCTGGAGGGAGACTGCTCACATCAGACAAGGAAGCCACGGTGCACCTATAGGTCAGGTGAGCTGATAATCCTTGACCCCCACCTCATAATGACTTCCTCTTTGAGACTTCCTCCCTGGCCTGAGCTGTGAAAGGACCTCATTGCCTCTGCCTTTCTTCTTGCCGCATCCTTAAATGCACAGGAGCTCACCCAACAGAATGTCAACTTGCTCTAAAGAAACTTACCTGTGTTTGCAAGCAACCCCTATCTCTCTTGTTCTCTGACCTTGCTCCAGTTATGAATATGTTCAGAGCAGGGCAAGTAGGGATCCCATAAAGTAAATGGGTTGTAGATGACAGCCATAAAGAGTAGTGATTCCTAGAACAGATAGATCCCTGTCCAAGTTGCCATGGCACCCCTGAACTAATTAAAAAATAACTTGGTAAAAGGCAGATAATTCTACCCCAAGCATTTCAGAGGGGTGTTGAAGGTTGGATTCCTGCCAGGAAAAAGAAAGGAAGGCGAAAGCAACCCTTTTAACTGCCAGGACCGTGGCTGGCTGGGTAAGTAGATGCTGACACTTACGATGGCTGGAAGAGCAGGGCGAAATATGGGAGGCGTGTGTTAAATTGTGTAGACTCCGTGTAGAACATAGAAGGAATTTCCTTTTTAAAAGGGGCAAGGAAAGGAGCAGCCTCTTTGAAGCCCAGCGTTTTATGAGATCTCCGTCCTTGGGAGCTGAACAGTAAAGATGACTCGCACCGCTTCGGGCTTTGCAAAATTACTACCAACGAAAAGGCTGAGTAGCTTTATCGAGATGCTGGAGTGGCCATTAAAACTTCAAAGGCAGTGTGTGACTTGAGCTTTACCTGTCACCGTGAAGAATATTTATTATAGGAAGATTTGGGTCCTTAGAAAAAGTTAACAGGGCAATATTAATGTGAAGTCTTGGGTATTATGAGATGGCCTCCCACCCCCAGCCCAGCAGCGTGAGAGATCAGTTGTTTTCATTACATATTGCCCTTGAAAAGCCGTCCAGAGGAAAAGCAGGTGAGAGAGCAAAAAACAAAAGAAACCACCCTTGGAATGGACTAAGAGTGTCTTCTTCTGCAGCTACGTGCAGCATATAATCAAATCCTCAGTTCCTTCTGCAACTGCCAGGATCCCACTGCTCTCAAAGGGAAACCACTGGTGTTTTCTCTGCTCCCTTTTAGTAAAATACTGTCACAGACCCTCCACGTGTCCCTCTTTTCCAGGGACCACCCTGGATTTACAGAAGCCGTCCCAGTTTCTGATTTGATCCTGGAATGTCCCACTCTTCCTTAGGACACCCCTATTTTCATCGTAGACATGTTGGTGGGCATAGAGTTATGTGACCCCCTGGTCAAGGAGATAAGTAACCTGTATAGGGATGTGTGTTTTTTAAAGGATTAATGTTTTATTACATTTTTTTATGTTTTGGAGGCTATCCAGAGGGGCTGGGGCAACCCAGTCAGATGGGCAGGATATAAATAAAATTATTATTATTATTATTATTATTATTATTATTGAATAGGATGTCTCTATTTTCATCAGAAAAATGTTGGAGAGTTTGGTGTCACACTGGGGCATTATGGGAAATTTAAATGGCGTCTGGTGGTGCCAGCGTCTCTACCTCTCCTGACAGGTAAGCCCACCAACTTATCTCAGAGGTCCACTTTGCTGAGAGATTTCTCAGGCCTGAAATTATTCCTGCCAAATTTCCCAAAGCTTCTGAGGCTTTCCCCTGGAATTATGGGACTGGTACCCCCTTTAGAGGACGCAGGTGGCGCTGTGGGTTAAACCACAGAGCCTAGGACTTGCCGATCAGAAGGTTGGCAGTTCAAATCCCCGCGATGGGGTGAGCTTCTGTTGTTCGCTCCCAGCTCCTGCCAACCTAGCATTTCGAAAGCGCATCAAAGTGCAAGTAGATAAATAGGTACCGCTCCGGCGGGAAGGTAAATAGCATTTCCGTGCGCTGCTGTGGTTCGCCAGAAGCGGCTTAGTCATGCTGGCCACATAACCCAAAAGCTGTACACCAGCTCCCTCGGCCAATAAAGCAAGATGGGCGCCGCAACCCCAGAGTCGGTCACGACTGGACCTAATGGTCAGGGGTCCCTTTACCTTTTTACCCCCTTTAGCGGTGTGTAACAGCAAGAAGTACCTACCTAGACAGCAGCCCATCCTTATTGTGTCTGCACGAGTCACTGTTGTGGGTGTGGCTTCTATCTGATAAGCATGCCCACAGTGTAGACGCATGCAAAGTCTGTTCCTCCGAGGACAGGTAATGCTGTTATGTCTCTGCAAGGGAGTAATTACATGATTCCATCACACCTGCAGGAAAGGTACAGCAGAATTAGCTGCCCTCAGCGGAGGCTGACTGAGAGCAGGCAAGGCCAGAGCAATCAATCATGCAGAGATGCTGTGGGCACCTCCTCTATTAGGACTTGGGGCCCACAGGAACCTTTAATCATATAATTTACTTCTTGCAGCATATTAGCAGACCTCCCACAGCACGCCGTTTGGAAATCCCTCCTCTAATATGAGTGTAATGGCGGCTTCATTGGAAAGAAGATTAGGCAGTGCAAAGTTTTCTTTTGATGTATTCTTTGATATTTAGCCTAATTTGCACTAGAGGGGTTGCTGATTTGGGCTCTGTTTTATCTATGCTAAAGGAGAACACCTGAAAGGAACATTACTTTGGGCAATCTGCTGTCTGCCACCAACAAAATGCAAAGTGGGATTCAGATTACCATTTGCAACCACACAGAACAAATTAGTTTTTTTCTGGCCTGCGCCTGAACAGGAGGTTGCATGCCTCTCTGACGGAAGAAAAGCAGGGTGGAAATGTACTAAATAAAATGCATTTACTGTAATCCAACATTTGCAGCCCAATATTTACCTAATTTGTACCTGAGACTCCAAGACTTTGGCCACCTCATGAGAAGAGAAAACTCCCTGGAAAAGACCCTGGTGTTGGGAAAGATGGAGGGCACAAGGAGAAGGGGACGACAGAGGATGAGATGGTTGGATAGTGTTCTTGAAGCTACCAGCATGAGTTTGACCAAACTGCGGGAGGCAGTGGAAGACAGGAGTGCCTGGCGTGCTCTGGTCCATGGGGTCACGAAGAGTCGGGCACGACTAAACAACAACAACAACATTTACCTAATTTGTACAATTTAATTCGTATAATTCTTTTAACATCTAACTCTGTACTTTTAATTATTGCAAACTGCCCTGGAATCTATTCTCAGGAAGGGTGATGTGTAAATACAGTATGTTAAATAAAAACAAGTAATATAAATTACAATGGCAGGAGGAAAAAAACAACCGTATAGGATTGTAAGAACTCAGAAACTTTCACCAACCTGGTATTTTCCAGATGTTGTGGTCCTCCACAACATCAGGTCCAGCCAGCATGGTCCCTGGTTGATGAGATTTGTTGTTGCAGAAGACTTCTAGTCTCCAACAGTGGCCTACCAGGTACCGATGGGAAACCGACAAACTGACTTTGAGGGTTGGTTTTTGTTGTTGTCATTTTTACAACCAAATGGTATAAATGATGATTATCCTCTCTTGGCAATGACAAACCTAGACAGCATCTTAAAAAGCAGAGACATCACCTTGCCAACAAAGGTCCGTATAGTTAAAGCTATGGTTTTCCCAGTAGTGATGTATGGAAGTGAGAGCTGGACCATAAAGAAGGCTGATTGCCGAAGAATCGATGCTTTTGAATTATGGTGCTGGAGGAGATTCCTGAGAGTCCCATGGACTGCAAGAAGATCAAACCTATCCATTCTGAAGGAAATCAGCCCTGAGTGCTCACTGGAAGGACAGATCCTGAAGCTGAGACTCCAATATTTTGGCCACCTCATGAGAAGAGAAGACTCCCTGGAAAAGACCCTGATGTTGGGAAAGATGGAGGGCACAAGGAGAAGGGGACGACAGAGGACGAGACGGTTGGATAATGTTCTCTTTTTTTATAATATATTTATTAAGGTTTAGGAATTTATATAAAACAGAACAATAAAAAACAAAAACAATAAAAATACATACAATCCAAACAGAACACATACAAAACAAGTATAATTTCCATCCCTTATATTCATAAAACTTACTTTCCCGACCTCCTCATACCTCCCCTTTCTGTATTCCATTCTCTAATTAAGTCAATTCAGCAAATCCTTCCCCTAATTTCTATATAATTTTTAGCCTTTCTTTTCTTAATCACATAATCATTACAGCTTTTAACCCCTTAATTTCTGAATCAACATCGTTCTAGCCTTCAATAATTTTACAGTGTTTCTTAAGATAGTCCTTAAATTTCTTCCAATCTTCTTCCGCCGTCTCTTTTCCCTGGTCGGTTGGATAATGTTCTCAAAGCTACCAGCATGAGTTTGACCAAACTGTGGGAGGCAGTGGAAGACAGGAGTGCCTGGCATGCTCTGGTCCATGGGGTCATGAAGAGTCGGACACGACTAAATGACTAAACAACAACAACAACACTGCTTCTGCACACAGGCATTCCGCTTAAGTGTTCAGGCCAACAGCTACCCACAATTGCACACCATGCATTTGCTTAATCCTAAAAATTTAGTGGCCATCAGTTATATGGACTGAGCGATTGCCTATTTTGAACCCACCACTAGTCAAGTTCATGGGATAATAACCCCAAGTTCTGCTTGACTGCAAGGTGACATTTGAATCCAACTAGAGTAAGGGATGTGGCTTAGTGGCAAGCTATCTGCTTGTTTTTCAGCTTCAGGATCCATCATTTCCAGAGACCAGTGTCTGAAATCCTGGAAAGTCAGTAGAGAAACTACCAGTCAGTAGAGACAGCAGAGACACTATTCAGCTTCATGGACGAATGTTCTGGCTCAGTATAAGAGGACTTCCTATGTTCCTAATACTAATGGTCATGATGGATTCTCCCCCTCCACCCCATATATATACTACTTGTTTTATGGGCTTTGAGTCAGGGTGTCATGATGTCTTGAAGGCAGGGCTCTATACTTCAATCCTGTGCTTGTACTCTCATATCTGTCTTTAATACTATAACATTTTTGCAAGACTGGTGTAGCCTCATCTTTTTTTGATGACGGACTGTGCATCAGCTCACCCTTGGGGCAACAAGCTTAAGAACCTGAGCAACTGACCTTACCTTTGGAGGCACTTTCAGGGTTGGCCATTACGCCAGTCATTGATAAGCATGTAGATAAATGCTTCTGATTTTGATTACTGAATTCAAGCTAGTTCTTCTATGGCTCGGGGCTGAGATCAGAGGAAGAATCTGGTCATACAGGCTTCTGAGTGTTGGAGAGTCTCTCTCAGGAAGCAGCTACTGGAAAGCTCTTATGGAGAGCTCCATGCAGGATGAGGGAAAATACATGAAGAGCCTTCTGGATTCAGGCCAAAGGCTTATAAATCCAACATTGTGTTTGCCACAGTGGCCAACCAGATGTGTTTGGGGTGCTCACAAACAGGACACAGGTGAAACTGTTGTTCCCAGTGGCAAGTATTCAGAGGCACCAACCCCTTTGATTCTGAAGGTAGTTATAGCCATCATGTCTTTCTGCTGACATCCTCAAATAACCATTCCTTCCCAGAAACCATTTCAGCTGCTGGTTTCATGCCTTCACTGTCAAACGAGATCCAGCTGTGGCAGCAGATATTGTGCCTTTGGATTTTACAAGGTGATCTGCCAGTATTTCTGGAGCAAACAGCTCAGAAACAGAGAAGTTCACCTGTAACTGGGAATCTGCATGGCACACCCTCAAGAGTTCTGGAACAGCTAAAGTCAAATTGTGCCTTGTCTAACAAAAATGTGGCTAAAAATGGCCTACTTAGCAGAGGATTTGACAGACAGTAGATGTAACAGCAAGCTTTAAAAAGGTATCCAAGGAGGAACCAGGAAATTATAGGCCTTTTGGTCTAGTGTCTGTCTGGGTGGAAAGCATGACTAAATCTAGAATTATTAAGCATATAATAGAACAAGCTCTGCTGAAGAAAAATTAGCAGGGCTTCTGCAAAGGGAAAGCCTGACCCCCTCAGCCTTTTATAATTCTTCCATAGTGTCCACAAACATCTAGATGAGGTGATATGGTGCCCAATTCTATACTTGGGACTGCCAACAAGGATTTGACAAATTCCATGGCTAAGCAGATCACTAACAAGTAAAAAATTGGAAGCAGAGGATCTGAATGGAAAGTTTTCACAATGAAGAGAAGCAAGCGACAGGGTCCCTTGGAGATCTGAAATGGGATCAGTGCTTTTTAATCCATTCATAAATGATCAGGCTCCAGGGATAAGGGGTACCAGATGTCACAATGTTGTTCAGGATGGCAAAAACCTAAGCGTTATATGAATAATCTCAGAAAAAGATCTTCCTAGATGGGTGAATGGACAACAAAATGTCAAACTGCATTCAAGGCCAATACATGATGTAAAGGAGCAACAAATCCCAGTTTTGCATATAAATTAACAGAGCCTGAGCTGGCAGTGACGAACCTAGGAAGAAATCTTGGGGACGCGCTCAATGAAATCTTGAAGGCTGTGTGTGGTGGGCTGCAGTGAGAAATATTATAAAATCTACACATGCATGCAAGAACACTGATATAGTTACATTTGGAACATTGTGTTTCATTCCGATTGCTCAATCTTAAAAAAGAAAAAGTAAATAATCTCCAATAATCCTGAAGTCACTGAGGTTGCTCTCCAACACATTTGTTCAGTACCAGTATAGGGCGAAGAAAAGGATGACAGTGGTGGTTATAATAATATAAATATTTTCAGAATCTGTGCTTCCAAGGGTTAAGAAAAGTACACAGAGGCTGGGAGTGAAAATGGAGGTTTCGTGTGCTAACTCAGCCGATGGCTCTCTGGCTGCAGTTTGAGTTCAGGTCCATGTGATTGCTGCAAGTTTCTCTCAAACACTTGGAATGTATTAACAAGATAACTTGACTTTCAAAGAATGGGCAAGGGTTTGCTAAATAAGATACACTGAAAAAAAAGCAAAGCTGTTGAGCCACTTCTTAGCTATTACAGGAAAGAAAGCAGCGACGCGCTTGAAGTCAAAACTTAGTATTATTAGGGACCCTGCGCTTATCTCAGCCTGGTCTCAGCTCTTAGCAGATAAAGACTAACTAATCGTGATCAGAGCATTTCTGCCAGCCTAGCAACCCATTCAACAGCTTCTTATTATGCCTATAAATCACTAGACGATAAGGAGAGTTGCACTCATAAGGTCTGGCTGAAAAAGAATCAATAGACGTTACTATTATGAGCTCAATTTACAATGGAAATCAGTGAGGCCTGTATGGAAATAAATCAAACAGTAAGGATGAATAGGCTGTAATTTTTCTGATTAACAAATGTTTTGCTTGTCATGAGGTCTTAAGAGCTGCTCTTAGCTTTTTAAAGGTCCAAAACAGGTTTCAGAAAAGTATATATTTACACTGGGGAGCTGAACACACATGCGCACACACCTACCGCTATTAGCATTTGAAGGCATACATGCACACAAAATGGGATATTGTCTTGAAATGCCTTTTGTGCGGGGCCATTTAGAGCAGGCCTGCCCACAAAATAGCCAGGGGGGAAAAACAACCTGGAAGAAACCTCAAAAGGTTGCTATAGAAATGTATCCAAAACAACAAATTATACATCCCACTTCCCTGCTGAAATCGAAAATATAGAAGTAGCATTTTGCTGCTTGAAGCCAGTAAGATTCTACAAACAAACGCCATGGCTGCGGTCCAAAGCAAATTCAAATGGTGAGCTTTTCCTGGGCCGTACCACTTTGTGCTGTGGAAGGGGAATTGCATGTTTTAATGTTCTCCACGAAGAAAAAACCTTTCACACGGGAAACTAGCTTGTCAGGGAGAAGCAATCTATAACAACTCTGCAGTCTCCTAGCTGCAGCCCAAGATGGAACAGTCCAATAAAATATCTACCACTTGATTCTACTGAGTGTGTAGATTGATCCTTGCTTGGACAAAACAGCCATTGGAAATGGCTGCAAACTGATTCACCAGCAAGGAGAAAGGGGAGAGAAATGCAAATATTTGAAAATGAGCAAGGCTGCCTCTTTTATTCCTCAGAAATGCCATAACCAAGGACAGGTAACGCAGACCTGGCGGGCAAATCATTCTTTACAGATAAAATGAATGACTAATTCACAAGTGTATGCTAAGAAGTGTGCTATATCCTGAAATGATACAATTGCTGTAGATTTACTGGCAAATGTCAACATGTTAGCACATAACTGTTTGCACAGTTGCACTATCAGTGAAGTGCTTCCTCTATGTTTGACCCTTAGAGAAGAATTGCAAAGCCTAGTGGATTTCCTGCAATTTGGATCCTGGCTTGCTTGCTCTCCCCCAGTGCAAGGTTGTCATCATGTCTAAAAGCAGACCAACATAATATTGGTTAATTGTGCCATTTTCTTCCATTTCCAAATGGCTCTGCAAACTCTGCAAAAAGGAGAGCATATCCTTTATTACAGCAGCGATGTGTTCCGTAATAAAGTTCAAAATTGGTTGTTTGCTTTTATCTTGGTCATTAGAGAGCCAACGCTGACCTTCTGAAAACTGCGTGCTTTTTCCTTTCAAATATCATCCATCTATCTAAGCACAAAGCAATGGGACATTTTGTCGTTCCCAATTTTTCATCATCAACAACACCCATATGCAGATACCCATAATGTTAAAATGTCAATGTTGTGGGCCATTCAAAATAAGGAAACCTACATTTTCACTCAAATATATATGGCAAGGCTGGGCCAAGACAACCTGTCGTCCTACATGGCTGTGATCCCAGAGACTCAACCCAGGGTCCCAAAATGTTACAGAGAACACTATGGTGGAAAACACTAGGGCATGAATTTCAGTTCACACACAGCCAAATGCACTTAAAGAACTATAGGCACACCTTAGCATTCTGTGGGGTATAGCAAGGGATTTTGGGATGCTCCTCCAATCACATGTTGCCTCATTGCTGCCCTCAAATAAATTGCTTGTGTGGTCATGCTGGCAACACAAATGTTGGCATTTTCACAGCCTGTGTGTTCAACCAGTAAATGGTATGAGTACAGATGCCAATTCTGTCGCTGTTATGCTGTTATGCTATCAACCTTTCAAGTGCTGAGACAGCTCAGAGGCATCCTTTGGTCAATTTCCTCTGTCTTGGGCTATGGCTGGCCATTTCTCTCTGCCACGATCCTGGCAAAAGTCAACTCTCTCAAGCTGGCATTGGTTCTAAATAGAGGGTTCCCTTGAAATGCAAATAACAGCTTCAAAGGTGTGGTTTTTTTATTGGGACCATGACAGGGAGTAAAGGGGATTAGCTCCCTGCCCCATTCCCCAGTCCAGAGGTTGCACAGGCTTCCCTGTGACTGCTATTTACATTACAAAAACCTGGAGGTTGATTGCATTCATGCAATTAACTGTAATGTGTACTTTGGTCCTTTGTCTTTATGTGCCGCCGAAACATCCAGTTACAAGAACTGAAGAAATTAAGTTTCTGTTTAGGTTTCTTTGCAAGATCTGTCTGCGAGATATAATGGCTCCTTTGGGAACTTGAAACTTGCGCTCAGCATTGTAATGGTGACTTCAGAATAAAAAGCTGTGACAGATCTAATCCTCCAATGTTTGGATGAACAGACAGGTCCAGCAAGCTCTCTACACCATTGGGGTAGTGTTGCTCAGCTGTTGCTGTTTTGCCGTGCATTTTGCGTAGATTAAAAAGCTCACACATATCTGTCAACGGGCCAAGCTGAGGACAAGTTTGCAACGCTCACAGTATGCATTAAGTAATGGGTGACACTGGTAGAATGAAACTTCATCTGATTTGTCCCCCCTTTTCTGAAGGCGAAGAGGGGAAAACAGGTCACACTATGTTGGAGGTGCAGGGACACACGGACTGGAGCTACTCCTCCACCCCTGACTTTACAGCATTCAGGGGCAAGATCTGAAAGGAATTTGCAAATACAGTGGTACCTCGGGTTAAGAACTTAATTCGTTCTGGAGGTCTGTTCTTAACCTGAAACTGTTCTTAACCTGAAGCACCACTTTAGCTAATGGGGCCACCTGCTGCCACCATGCGATTTCTGTTCTCATCCTGAAGCAAAGTTCTTAACCCGAGGTACTATTTCTGGGTTAGCGGAGTCTGTAACCTGAAGCGTCTGTAATCCGAGGTACCACTGTATGTTTTCTTGAACACACTTAATAGCTTCCTTAAGATCAGGAACCCCAATTGCACAGGGACCCCCTGGATTCAGACCATACTGCTGAAGTTCGGAGGGTAGAGAGGGTGGTTCGAGTTTTGCAATGCCTGAAAAGGACCAAGGATTGCTCAGAGATATGTGTACTATCAGTGACACATGCAACTTCACAAGTGCATCCTGTATTCACTGCCCCACTGTGGGTACAAGCTTTCCCACTGAGTATACAGAGTGGGTGGAACAAACCATAAAGTAGGTCATTAAAGGAGAGGAGCAAACAGATTTGGCAAAGGGACTGAATATTGGCTGGAATGAGATTATGGCGTCAAATTGCACCATTGTTGAACAGTAACATAAAATTTTACTTAAAACACCAAGGCTCCTAATTACAATGTCTCTTGTTCATTAATCTAGAAAATGTCTGCACAACACGGACATATTTTAGTCCTGTACATGCATTATTCACTTGTAAGGGATAAGTGTGCATCGAGGAGCGGACCTGAGCTTCTCTTTCCCCCCACAAAAGTGTCTTGCTTCTGGATGCGTGAAAACAAAGCCTATGCCCTGCTTGTAAGTAGGGGCTTTGGGTGATCGAGACACCCACACAATCGGGGGCCCAGCAGGAATTTCCTCATTGGGGTCTATTCTCACTAAGTGTGCATAGCACACAGTTGTGGGGAAACAGAGGGCACACTTAAAGGGGTTTAACACACGCTGGCTCTCCTCTCCTCTTTCCACACATGCACCGATGTCTTACAGGTGCCCCCATGAACTCCGTGGAGGACAGGTGACATATTCATGTGATCATAACATGTGACGAGAGCTTTTGTTTTTAAGCCACATTTATAAAACAGGATGAGTGAGGCATACCCTCTGAATTGTGAAATTTCACAGGCCATTCCCTACTGCATCTGCTAAATAATGAGGCTGAATGCTGTTCGCTGGGAAATTAAACTGTATCTGTTTCTTTAGCACATATAGCAAAGCAGACATTTAAAAACCACCTAGTGCTGCTAAAGCAAATACCACATGCTTTAAAATTATCTCGAGCAAAATGGCGGCATGGAGGCAAAGAGAGTTCACCTCCAAGTCAGAGGCTCATGTTTGAAATTGCATATAGTTTCTTTTTAAAAAGTTTTTGCTTACTTAGTAATGATTAATACTGAACTTTAGGAAAGGTCTGGACTGAAAGAGCAAGCTCACCTGTTCAAATCCAGCTTTGTATTCCCCTTGTGGTAATGTATTCAGTGCCTGTCAAGCATCAGAGTATATATCAAGATATGCACATTTTACATTTTGCCACAGGAAGTCTATTTTCTTTCTGTGCACTGTTACTCTTACAAAGGTCTCTAATGTTCTTCTGAGGGCTTTTTTTTGCTTTGTTTGTTCATTTTTAATCATAAGAGGATATCAAACAAGCATGCTGGTATTTCTACATAGCTTTTCATATGTTCAGAAGCTTAACATTATGTTTTTGTGTGTGTATGTGTTGGAGTAGGGTTCAATTTTTCAGGGATGACTGTTACCTTGCCCCCCAAACAAAGAAAAATAACTTCTATCAATTCCCAAGTGACCCTATCACATTTTCATCAAGATGTGGTAAAGAAAGGGAGGAAGGGAGATTCACTCACAGTTTAATTGCTAAGGCAAAAAAATGATGAGTCTCCATACATTTTCCACTTAAATGAAATTGTTTTGTTACTTCATGCACACTCTAGAATAGGAAGGAGGCAAATTAACTTCAAGTCTCATAATTTGGAATCCCCTCAAAACCTGTGCCAAAGTTTTGCAGCACGCTAACCCTGAATTTTGCAGTGCCCCACAATTTGAGCAATTGAGACATCAAACATGGGGTTCATACTTAGCATTAACTATAAACCCCAAAATTTGGAATCCTCTCCAAACTTGTGCCAAATTGTTGCTGTTGTTTTGTAGCACTTTGCTACCCTTCATTTTGCAGTGCCTCGCAAACTGATACCGGTAATCGCAAGCAAAGGACCAGGACTGAACGCTGGCGGTTTCAGACAATTGCCAGGAAAGTGTGCATTCACCTCACCAACAGGCAACTGCAGTGTAATTTCAGACACTGATTAGAGTACAAACAAGAAAAGAGTGCCTGCTTGGCAATGCTCTTCCTAATGCTTGCCTAGACCTTTGTTTCCTCTGTTTACCAACACAGTCCCAGAGTCAACAGAAACATGACCCGTCATTAACGTGTCTCCGACTGGCTGCCATTAAGAGAGAGCTAATGGACATGGAGGATAACCAGTGGAAATACTGAATTCTTCTCCAAGATATTTACACAAAGTGAAAGTTTCTGAATATTTAGATATCAAACTGGAGGCATTTAGGGGAGTGAAGAAAGAAATTCCACTGCAATGATTGCAGGTAGCTGTTGCAGTGTATGGCAGCTTGCATCTTTCGTGCAGCTATATTGTGAGACCAAGTAAATAAAAATAAAAATGCAGGAACAAAGAGCCTGGAAGCAAAAGCGCTAACTTCATTCACTGGCATTCTGTTCAGAGGCATTTCGACAGATCTGTAACATGATCTCCTGAATGCCGTGAGGGTACATTTAGTAGCGCAGATCCATTACCTATTGATAACTTACATGCCTTTCAAAAAGCAGCTGGTTTGGCCCACAAGCAAAATTTAGACATCCACATAGGATGATGTCTTTCTTTGGCTAACCAAAATGTCACCAAATTGTGTGTAAGCTTTTGAGTTCTCCAGAAATCATCAGGTTAGATGGTAAACAAAGAAAAAATATTTTAAAAGGTGTGTGTGCGCCCACACAGTTTTGTAGTATTTGGGTTGACCAAAGAAAGACATTGCCCTTATTTGCTTTTATCTGTGCTCTCTTAGGGATTGACTGGGAATGGGAGCGATCATGGTTGCTTGAAAGATGCAAGGCTGTAGGGAAGACTGATTTTGGTTCAACTAGGGATGCTACGTAAATGTAATTTTATTCTTTAAATTGCTACTTAGGTATTTAGTGAGAGCACTGGGTCCATCTAACTCAGTCTACCCTGACTGACAGTAGCTCTCTAAGGCTTCAGACAATTGATATTCCCAGTCCTTCATAATGTTGGAGGTGCAACAGTAGGCAACATTCAGTTTGGAACTTAAGGGTTAGTTCTGTTATTGGTAAGTTAGCTAACTGAGAGGGTGCTGGAGGAAGAGATGTTGCCTAGCAACCAGGCAGGGTAGCATGATCTCTAGTGAGGTAACATGTGCCTTGATTGGCTGGGCAGTTCTGAGGGAGTTTTTCTTTTTGTATGCTTGGTTGAATGCCTCCATACTAGGGATGGAATAATCTGTCTGTTTTGGTTCTCTCTGTTTCTCATTTTTCCAATATTTAAATTAAATCCAGTTCTTTACATTTATGCAGAAATTTGTAGTGTGTTTTGGCATTATTATTCACCATTTTAGTGCAATTTTCTCCTAATAAAAACTTTTTTATGCACAGTTTTGACTAATGCACATCTTTTTGCAACCAATATGTATGTTATTTTCACACACACACACACACACACACACACACACACACATATATAATGCACACTTTCCCCCTATATGTGCATTTTTATTGGTTGGAAAAATTAATCATAAAATTAGGATGAGTATGAATTTCAAAGGGTGCTTTCGTTCTCATATTGTATTGGAAAGTGTGAATTTGATAAATTCACCTCTAAATGTGAACTGAACTGCATTTTTCTCTGAATGGTACTTCCTGCTTTGAACAAGACCTTAGGTAAGAAAGGCAAAACCTCTCTCATCTTTTCTCCTCAAATAATAACCTGTTTTCAGTTTCCTTATTAAAGTGTTATCACTTTTGTCCCTGAATCCCATCTGCGTTATTTGAGTGACTTTGCTAAAACATAATTCATCTAAACCATGGCTGTGACTGTCACTGGTCAGGTGACTGCCTATTACATGACTACAGTAGAATATTGTCAAATATTTCACAAACCATATATGGCAGTCGGCCTGTCCCTTTAATTGTATCATAGGATCATTCTGAAGCAATGATAGGTGTATCATTGTTCCCCAGCACTAAAGCAGATGGTCATGTATCTAAATAAGCCTTAATTTAGCAATGCACACTACTGCCTTGTAACACCCTTCAGAGGATTTTGCCCCTCTCTACTAAAACACGAGACCTATTTTCTTCTGTTGGCTACATGCTGAAATCTCATGCTGGCATCTCTGAAGCAACCGCCACCAACGCAACACAAACAAAAGCCCAGATGCACAGAAGGAACCGTCCAACAAGCAGATATCAGTTTGGTACTGTGGTACCTCGGTTCTTGAACGTAATCTGTTCTGGAAGCCCGTTCAGCTTCTGAAACATTCGAAAACCGAGGCACAGCTTTCCATTGGTTGCAAGAGCTTCTTGCACTCAGCAGAAGCCGCGTCACATGTTCGGGTTCCAAAAAACGTTAGAAAATGGAAGCGTTTACGTTCGAGAACCAAAATGTACAACAACGAAGGTGTTTAGGAACCGAGGTACCATGGTGCTACTATCAAATCTACTGCTGTGAGAAGGAGAGTTTTTTGCAAGACCTGATGAAGAGCTCTGGAAAGCTTCTGGACTTACGAGTCATTGAGTTGACAGCCAATACACTAGAGGAGAGGGTCTTACTCAGGGCCCAGTTGAGACGGCTATAAATTGAGACCCACCAGTTGCCAAATGGTGGTTCAGGGGCTGAGTGAGTCTCAAAATAGTGGCAGATTGAGATAGTATAAGGCATAATCAGTTAGCAATGGCTGTCATCACTTTCTATTGATATCCAATGCATCTTTGGAAATTGCTAAAAAAAAATGCCACAGCACTTTCCTTGTGGCAAGCGCCGTAGCTCAGCTTTCCTGAAGCTAAGTACAGACTTTTATTTGCTGTGGAGATATTGTGACTCAGCCTCATCATTCTAGGCCGAATTTGATGATGCAATTGTTCTAAATGCAGAAGGCTTTTCGTTCTACATTTTTTCCTTTTTCTCCCCAAATGCCTCTCAAAGTATTTTTACTCACCCCCTGTAATTTCTTCTCCCATTATCCACACTCAACATGCACTTTATTGCTATTATTATTATTATTATTATTATTGTTGTTGTTGTTGTTGTTGTTGTTGTTGTTGTTGTTGTTGTTTCTGCCCCGCCAAATGCCTGGGTTTCCCGTGCCACCCTGGGCAGCTTCCAACAAAATATTAAAAATACATTAAAACATCAGTCTACGCAACTGCCATCTCCCCTCCCCAGCACCCCCAGAATTCACTTCTTCCTTCTGCAACAGCTTTCTGCCCCTACCCCTTCTTTTCCATGCTCAGTTTAATGATTTAATTCTTAATGTAATACATATTAACCTTTTATCTTACCAATCCTCCAAACGCCTCCTCTAGCCCTTACCCCTCAGAGAAGAGGTCCTTCCCTTCATCCTCCTGCCGCCGCCACCACCTGCCCCAAAGTTCTCTCTCTCTCCTGGCCACCTTTACTCTGGATGTCAGGAGTTGCTGGTGCTGGTCTTAGCTGGACCAAAAAGCTATGGCATGAGTAGCGGGTTGGTCAGACAAATGAGGAGGAGGCACTGGGCAGACTGTGACACTGAGGCCCACCTAAAAGTAGCGGGATGCCCATTGTTTGAGGACACTTGGCATGATTCTCCCTCTTCTTTGCTACTGTTCCAGTAATGCATTGAACATGTGACTGCTTGGGGACTCATGCTATGACCAGTCCAATGCCACCCCTAATGTAAACAAGAAAATCCATGCTAATCTTAAATTTTAACCAGTAACTGCTGTTCAACACATGCGACAAAACCACATGGTGCTGCTTTCCCTGGATTATGCCACTGCTGATGGGGAAATCTCATATTTGGCTACTTCCCCACAAAGGGGTGGGGGCAGGCAGGGAGAAACCTTCCTGAATTGCAGGAGACCAGGACAGGAGAAAGGCTTCTAACCCTAACCGCTTCCCTGTGGTGCAAAATGTATGGGAATCATCATTCTTTGGGCAGGGGGGGAATAGAAATATGATATCCCCCTCCTTTCACCTTTAGTCTGCTGTGGTATACCCCAGGAAAAGCTGTATTAGGTGATTCTTCTGCATGCGTGTCCTGATCCCCTGGCCTACCTGTTCAAAAGCCGAGGGCCGATTAGCATCTGCAAAGTCTGAGATCCAAAGTCGAAGGCCGGGAAATGAAGTCCAGGGTCAATCCAAGTCCGAAGTCAGGATGCAGTCCAGCATCATGCCCAAAGTAGAAACCCATGAAGGTCCAAGGAGAATCCCAGACGAGGTCCCTCAACGTGGGCAGTTGAGCAGACACAGCACCTCAGCTCTGCTGCCTTCGGATACTGTGCCTGCTCGATGAGGCATGTGACCCTCACCTGCTCTTAGCTTGCCCCAGCTGAGGAACCACATGCCTCCTTCCTCACCTGGCCAGCTAGTGAACTGGGCTACCTCTACTTCTTGTTCCCCATATCTCAGGACCTGCTGTGTTTGTGGGGATGAGCCCCCTCTGACAAGAGTCAGACCAGCCCCTTGGCTTTCTGTGCACTGTCCCCTCATCATCCTCTGTCACCTCGTGAGTACTATCTACACCAACCTCTCCTTTCCCGCCCCCCCCCCGCTTGAATTTACACAGATCTAAAAAAACTCTGGGGAAATGACTTTAAGGAAAAAGAAAAAGGAGTAATAGTAAATTATACAGTGGTACCTCGAGTTACAAACTCTTCAGGTTACAAACTCCGCTAACCTGGAAGAGTTACCTCGAGTTGAGAACTTTGCTCCAGGATGAGAACAGAAATTGTGTCCTGGCGGTGCAGCAGCAGCAAGAGGCCCCATTAGCGAAAGCACGCCTCTAGTTAAGAGCGGTTTCAGAACTAGTTAAGAACATACCTCCGGAACAAATTAAGTTCGTAACTAGAAATACCACTGTATATGTAATTTGCCATTAGCTCATCAGTGCCATCTAGTCTCACATTTGTATAATGCACCTAAAACACACTTAAAACGTTATATTTGCATTTGTATAGCTGAGTCCCAATAGTGGATCCAATGGTCAAGAAGGCAGTTTCTGCACATCCTGTTAAGGGAAGTGAGAGGCAGATGGGACTTGTCAACCTGGGAATGTGGCCCATCTAGGAGAAGGAAAACTCTGATCCTAAAACTCTGCTGTATTGCAGGAGTATCTTCGGGAAAAGAAAATGCTAAGGAGTAAACCCTACACAAATCCAGAGTGGAGTCCCTGTGGCGTTTACCTCCTAGGATGGGTCATAAGGAAAGGGTTAAAATAGGTGTGATGTGATTGGCCAGTGAGAATGCAAGGGGGGAATAAAAGTTAGAGTGGGAGGTTTTGAAAGTCAGTTGAGGTTTGGGAGTTGAAGAAGGAAGAGGGAGGTTTAGGTGTGGGTTGGTAGAGTTGTATTGTGAGAGAGTGAGAGGAATTGTTAGGTGCAGTCAGATAGATAGTTGGAATAATCATTTTGGAGTTGTTAGGAACTAAGAATAAGAAACTGCCAAGTAAAATTAACTGTAACCATAAGCTTGTTCCTGCATTTTAAAATAAACTTGATTATTTGTTTATGTTAACAGCTAACTGGACTCCGTGTGTACCCGTGAGATACGGGGTGGTGGCAGTGGAAACAGCAATCGCAGTGGCGGCACAGGGTCAATAGACCATCAAACATCCGGGAGCCCTGTGTGTGATCGCCACAGTCCCTAAGCTGGTTGGATGGCGTCTTGTACACCTCCTTCTGGTAACTCCTTCAGCCAAGCAGGTGCCAAACGTCTTGCTCTGCTTTCCTTTGGACCACATCAGTGATGCTGAGAGAGAGGTCTTGTTCCCTGGGCAGCCCAGGACCTTCGTACACACCACCTTAGCTTCCACACAGGGGAGGTCACTTTGGGGCTGCTAACGCAGCGGTTTGACTTCACCCCCAGAGGTGCACTCCATTGTCTCTCAACAACAACTAGATCCAGAAATTTAGAGGAGTCTGGCACCCATGAACTCAAAATATTATATTCTCCTGGCTGTTTGTGTGTCTGTGTTTTAAGCCTCAGGCCTCTCGCCTATTATTTCAGAGGCTCCCAAAGACACAACAAGAAGGCCTCCCTTTTGCTGTAAATGTGCGTGCAAGCAACTTCCAGCAACAGACTGTAAGCGATGAGCACCATTAAGTGAATTTCAAAGCAGGTGCTGCAGAGCAAAGTGGACAAAACAAAACACGCTCAGGGCCGAGGGATGATTGAGGGCGGGATGCTAATAAGGAGCATATCCACAAACTTTGTTCCTATTAAATAGGCCTCAAATATAAACACTCTTCAGCCGGCGTTGACGGGTCTAAGCCTAAATTTAGGTTGGGTGACTCATTATATATTTTCAATGGCACCATGCCCATCGTGAGTCTATGAATGGCTATGGGATGGATGGAAGTCCGGGAGCGCTTACCACAGTGTTGCCACATATGTGAGATATGAATCAAGGACCCTGTAAAAAGTGCAAGACTTGTTGCCTGCTCGTTTGAGAAATAAACTCGGCGCAGAACTGAATTTGATGCCAGATGTTTTGGAGATGGCCGTAAAGTAGCTGTTCCTAATATTGCATCTCTTGAGGGTCTTCTCTTCCGACTGTGTGCTATAGCAGCCTTGCAATAGCTGCCTTGCCTTCTGAGGCAGGATGCATAAAGTAAACCGATGAAACAGTTCACCTTTCTATATTTTTATAATATACACTGAGCCTAAGAGGATATTTGCTGGATTATGCCACAGGTACTTCCAGTGGATCTCCAGTTTCCAGCACTGGCTACGATACTTCTAGGAAGCTCATAAGCAGGGAATGGAGGCAAACAGCTCTCCTCTGATGTTTAATATGGCTCCCTGCACCCCCACAAGCAACAAGGGCTTAGAGACATATTGCATCTGTACCTGAAATTGAGCTACAATAACCAATAGGTGATGGTAGACTCGCCCTCCACAAATTTGTCTAATTCTCTTTTAAATTCAGCCCCTATTGCCAAATCAGGTGAGCACAAACTCCCCATGGAATTTGAATCCATGTTTCTGTATCGACACCAGAGCAGTAGGCTCCTAATTTTTCGCACCTTTAATCCCATCGTGCTTCATGAAAGCCTCTTAAATATATTTGTATATATTTCGGCTTCCCCTACTCCTTTCTGTAATTTCCTCTAATTGTTCTCCATAGCCCTATTTTTTCTCTCTCTTTCCACACACATATGTCTGAAGAATTTCATTTATAAGGAAGTAGACTGAGAAAGAAGAAAATAAGAAAGAAAATGAGTGAGAAAAAAGTATAGGAAAAGTGTTATAATACAATATGTATACAATAAATATAATCAGTTACATTTCCATCCATTACTATATAGATGTGTATAATCTTATTATCCTAATACAAATATATTTATCAATACATTATGTATAAACTCATTCCAAATGTCATTATATTTTTCCAAAGAAAGTGTGCGTCTATAAGCAGTCCATTCATATGCTCCTAATATTGTCGTGTTATCAGGTTATTGATTAAGGGGAATCAAATCTCTATTCTTCCAGTTCATTAGTAGGGCTCACAGAATCCATTTTCATTGTCCTGTTGTCAATTTCCATACAATAGGTATATAGTTCAAAATAATACTTCCCTCTGAAAATCTTAAATTTTTCTGTAGCGTCTTATTCATATAGTCCAGCAACTTCCCCCCAAATTTAGTAGCACTGTAGAAGCACGTTTTGCAAAGAAGCATCATCCATATTACATCTCCAACAAAAAGCGACATTAGGTAGCCCTTTCTTATAAAAACCTAAGGTAATCCAATAGATTCTGAACAATGTTTTTGGTTGTTTTTTTATGGTCAGATGCAATCCACTTAAGTGGGATCCATGATGCAGTTTTAGATCCCTGCTCGCTACTTGAAAACAATTGCACTGGAACAGAGGTTAGGAATCTGTGGCCCACTAAGCTGCTGTTGGGCTGCAGTCCCCACCAACAGGGCCAGTGAAGATAGGAGCTGAAATCCATCTGGAAGGCCATTGCAAGCCAAGAGACCAGAGAGAGATCGGCACCAGGTAGAAAAGGACAGCTGGAGTGTGTGCCATCTCTTTCATAGCTCTGCTGGTGAGATTTCAGAGGCATCAAGTTGACTGCTGGGTAGAAGCAGCATACCAGACCAGTCAGATGCCAGCCTGATTGAGGAAATTCTAGATTCATGAGTTAATGAAGTCCACTGCTTTGAGTTTGGCTTTGATGGCTATCACCCTACGTTTTCAATACACCGGAAATTTAAGGCAAAGCGGCTGGATGGACAAAGATCTAGGTGTCGCATAAATTATGGACCGTTCAGACCTCCCCGGTGCTGTAATTAGTTCTGATGTGTGCCTCTAAGGTACCCTTGGTATTTCAGAGATTGCTAGCAATTAAATATCAAAATAGACACAGCATTGTAACCTCTCTGAGCTAGATATTGCACAACTAAAAATAAATGCCTACGCCCATTTAAAATGAACACACACACAAAACTAGACAAACTGGCTGTTAAGCTACCTGTGTATTCATGAGAGATTGTGCCTTTATCACGATTGGCATGCAGATCAAAGTTTTTCCAAGAATCATAAATAAAACAAGACATACTGTGGTATCTGTGGAAATAAGCTACGCAGGCAACAATTTCAAAAGATAGAAGGGCTCGATTGGATTTCTTTTTTTCTGGGGGAAAAGTTGTTTAAAACAAAGAAACGAAAAATAAATCAGAATGCAAATTCACGAGCAGTGATGAGCGAACTGACTCTAAAGCTTTGGTTGATTTGAGGCATCTGCAACAGGTCTATTGATGTGAGTTTATGTTGCACAGCTTAGCTTAATGCAAGTGGATTCCAATGACTTTTGACTGAATAACTGTGCTATGTGAATAAGAAATTGTTAGCACTGAGGATGTGAAAAAAGGTGCATTGTGTGTTTGTGTGTGTGTGTGTGTGTGTGTGTGAGAGAGAGAGAGAGAGAGAGAGAGAGAGAATGAATCTACATCCTTGGGCAGTTCACAAAACTTTCCAAAATGAGGACCTGCTCCAGTATCACCTTAGTCCACCTGTCCAGGATATACTTAGAAGGTATACGTAAGCATTTTATTCTAAAGGAATTATATCTGATTTTCTGCCATGGAAATGTGCACAGCAAGAGCTCCTCTCACTGACCGTTGGCATCCATTTTTGGCCGAGAACTTCATGGAAACGGCAGACGAGATGTTAAAACTATTCTTGGGCTGTGCTGCTTGGCCTAAGGAGCGCATAGGGCAGGGTGTGGTAGTGTGGCTGAGGGTAAAAAAAACTTCCTGCACATATGAAATGAAGCGTGTCAGCCAGAAGAGTTCCAGCCTAGCTTTCTTCCTGATATTATAGTTTTGTATGTTCACGGAGGGTTGTTGTTGTTTTTTAATCAGTTTGGAGGAGCATTTGGTCATGTGCTTGTCCCCTGCTCCTTCCCAGAAAGCTGAAATAGGAACAGTTTTACCAGTTCTCCTGTCGTTTATGTATATAAAGTATTGCTATTTGCCATATGCATGGGAAATATTAATATTTATTCCCCACCTTTTTGCAATGATTGAATATATGTGTTAGATACTGTAATAAGCAGATTTCCAGGTACTGGGGATATAGAAGTAGTTGACTGGAATGCTAAAATTCTCCTCAACTTCCCTTCATTCCTTGTCTCCCTGTATGCTTGAAACTGACTTCTGAATTTTCAGTGGGATTTATTTATACATGCTTGATTCTTGCCCTTGTTGGCTTATGTATTTGTATATTTCAGTGCTGTAAGTCACTCTGAAGACATTTAAAGCACATGACCTACCCCAAAGAATCTTGGAAACTGCAGTTAACTTCCCACAGAGCTACAATTCCCAGCACCCTTGACAAATTGCAGTTCCCAGGATTCTCTTGGGTAAGTCACATGCTTTAAATGTATGATGTGCATACAGCCTGAGACTCACCTGTGGCAAAATCAGTAAGTAATATAAAGTAGATTCATATGTGCAGAATAATAACCCTTGATGTGCTGTCAAGAACAAAGGCAACAAAAAGAAACAAGGGAAGGGAAGGAAGAAGGTCGCAGGGAGACTTGGGAGAAAATGTGGAGACTTAGAAGTGTTTGCAACAGACTCCAGTTAGCCTTCAAAGTTAAGAACATCAGGTCTTTCTAATGATCATTTACATAGCTTGTTTAATTTATAGCGCAGTTTACAGACATTGTGTTTTTGCTGACATAGCAACATAGTCAGGTGCATCCTTTTCACATTCCACAAGATAAAATATTGTTGTTGGCATCCGTTGGTCTCCAGAGAAAATGGAGTGTGCCTCTGGGGGTGAAGTCAATCGCTGCGTTGCGTGTTGAGGTACCCAAGCCACCCCCTAAATAAATCACAATTCACACAGAATTTTTGTTTAAGGTTTTTGGCATAATTTTGGCCACAACTTTATTAAAATACATAAATGTGAGTGGTTGCTTAGGCATTGGTTCCAACTATCTGTCCCCATCCAGGGACAGAACTGACTTCCAGATTCCAGCGAAAGCCAGTAAGGGAAAACAATATTGGGGAGAAAATGGAGCTGGGCACCAGACCCTCACCTCTCCCTGCATGCTCCCAAGCCCCACGCCAGGAATTCGGACGAAAGCATGGCGAGCCCCTGGATTCCTTTAACAGAATTCCCTTGCAGCAGCAGCATTGGAGGGGCAGGCACAGCCAACCACATCCCCTCCACCAAACAAAAATTAACCAATGCCTAACCGCAACCTTACAGGTTGTGACAATTTGCTACGCAGTAGGCAAAAACCAAATGTCACCAGCCAATCAGCCAAATGGACAAAATTCCTACCAGGACCCTGCCCCCAAAGCAGACGACCCCATGACAGGCATAGCAAGGTCAAACACAACAGCCCTAAATTAGAGAGGGTGGGCGGGCGATCCAGTGCACGCAGCGAAAGAGACTGAAAAAAGCTGCGTGCCAAGAATAGATAACCTTCAGGCCATCCCTCTAAATGGTAACATCAAAATCTCCCCAACAACCCAAATTGGCCCTGTCACAGTCATGGCCATCCAAATGGTCCCGCCCAGTGACCAAGAGGGGGTGTCCTGTTAGACCCCACCACAACATGTACTCTCCATGAAGGAGAACACGCTTTAGCAGCAGCTCAGGGGCCTCCCTGGAGTGCAAGCCTGAAGGTCTTGGGCTGCCCAGACGCCGAGTCCGCCTCTCAGCCTTGTTGATGTGGCCCACAGGAAAGCAGAGCAATGCATTTGACACCAGCTTGACTGCCGGAGTTGCCGTAAGGAATTTGTGGGGTGTTAGGAGCGGAGTGGCAGACACGTTGTGCTCTTTCTAGGGTAGTTTGCCCACCTTTGACCCTCGTCTGCACTCGGCTCTCACCTGTGGCCCCTAGAAGCTGTCAGCGTGCAACAGCAGCCACACCCGGGAACGGCTTTGACTGGCTGGCTAAACCAGGCAAGGGTGGCCAATGGGTCACAAACCCTCCATGAGTTATGGACTTCTCCTGCAGGTTAAGACAGGCTCGGGCAGACTGAGCAGGTGAGGCCAGCAGTTGGTCCATCGGTCAAGAACACGTTTTCTGTACGTGCTGTAGAAGGAAGTGAGGAGCGGATTGGGCTTATCAACCCTGGAAAGGTAGCCCATCTAGGAGAAGGAAAACTCTGATCCTAAACCTCCGCTGCATTGTGGGATATCTTCAGGAAAGGAAAAGGCTAAGGAGTAAATCCTGCACAAATCCGGAGGGGAGGGGAGACTTGTCCTGTACACCTCCTTCCAGCAACTCCTGCAGATAAAATATATCTGCAAACAAATATATTACACAGAAAAATATTAATAATTATATTATATATTAGTGCAGGTGTCAGCAATTTTATTTAGCAGGGGCCGATCCACTGTCCCTTAGACCTTGTGGGGGGCCGGACTATATTTTGGAATAAAGAAGAAGAACCAATTCCTGTGCCCCACAAATAACCTAGAGATGCATTTTAAATAAAAGCACACATTCTACTCATGTAAAAACACACTGATTCTCAGACCATCCACGGGCCGGATTTAGAAGGCGATTGGGCCGGATCCGGTCCTCTGGCCTTAGTTTGCCTACCTTTGTATTACTGTATATTTTCTCTTATGGAATATTAAAGATTTGTTTTCATGTTTGTAAACTCAAACTTAACTGTTGTCTTTTCAAAGTCGTAGTTCGTTAATGAGACTGGTACTTTTTCTGTTAGGTTATGTTCACAGACAAAGAAATAGTAGTAAATGAGGACTGTCCCAGGGCCCCACAATTAGACCAGAGCATTTTGGGCCTTGGACATGACTCTACGAGTTCAAATACCAGCTTGCCATCTATAGATGTTCTTGTTGCTCCTGTTTCTTAGACATGTTCTAGTATTTGAGTACTCAGGACAAAAAAAAAAAAAAAGTTTGGGTGTGCCTACCTGTGCAACCGAGTGTTTTTCTCCCCTTTTGAGAATAAATAGGTGGAAATTTCCCTCTAATTTGATCTTTTCATCCCTCCAGTGTGTGGGTGGTTTGAAGCTATGCCAAGTTGTACCAAAAGTGCTATACATGAAAAAGAGTTTCAACGTGGCAAGACATGTCTGAGGTTGCTGAATTGGCCTGGGAAAGCTGGTTGTGGCTGTTAGGAGTAGTGTAACTGGTAGAACTATCTTGGAAAACCTAAGGTTACATTGATTCTGTATGCATGCCATTGGCTTGAATTCTTTCCCAGTTCTCAGCAATCCCCCCCCCCCCTTTAAGATCATTATGCAAAGATGTTTACACCTAACTTGGCAATCTTCTAGCCTGGCCATTTTTATTCTTTTAACACAAGAAGGTTGTTTTCCACAGCAGGTTTTGAAACAGCAGAAAACCGATTCTTAAACTTTGTCAGAGAATGTGACATTAAGGGAGTTGTGAATTCAGACGCTCAAGTTTATCTCCTTACATTCTCTCAAATACAAGTTCTCTCGATTCCCAGGAGAATATATATTTAATCAGTTTGTATATATACAGTTTAGGTGCTTTGTGACTGATCTGAAACCTAAAGTGGGTTGCACCAGCAACACTAACGCAACGGAGAGAGAGAGAAAGAGAAAGAGAACGAAAGAGAGGAGAAAGTGATTTCCAGGAGAGAGAGAAAAAAACTGGATCCCATGCAAAGGCAGTTATTGTGCTTGCCTTGATCTGCTATTAAATTATATGGTCAGGATAAATTGTGAAGTTAGGATTATGCCCTGCATGCGATCCCCACCTGACCACTATTTAAATGTTACATTGGCCTTCATCCAATGATTGCTTGCCAAAAAACATAACAGAACCCCAGCAACTGAGCACAACCTACTTGTTGGGTTGGGTTAGGTGCTGTCTGTGCTAATTTGAAGAACGTTGGCTAGCTGACACGGAAGTGAATATCACGTCTTGGGGTGTTTCCAATCATCCTCAAAGCGAAAAGGATCTCTGCCTCCAGCCCAAATGTAAGTATGTTGGGAAACTATGAACAAGCTACTCAACCCTGTTTCCTGAACGTGGTTTTCAACCATGTTATTTTTGAAAAGTCTTCTTGTAATGCGCCTTCCATATGCCTTGCTCTTTGGAGAAAATGAAAGGAATGGACTATTTCAGAGTAAGAACTGCAGAATTAGTTTAGACACAGTTTTTAAAACGATCATATTTTTGTTTGACATGAGATTTATTTTGCATTTTACTACTATGTCTTGTACTATGACTCCTATGTGTACATCCTCAGACGTTAGTCCCAGTCTATCTAGTGGGCCTGCTTCCTGTGTTTTGAACTTCAGACTGATTTTAGGAATAAGAGAGCAATCACCCTGATCCCACTTTCTTTATGAGAAATCACAGAATGGCATGCAACTGTTTTCAGGATTGTACACTTTCTAATTTATAACCATCCTGGGATGAAAAGTTTTCTTCCACTTCTGTCCTAGGATGGTAGACTCCTGAGAATCTCAGCTCTGATTCTCAACCAAGCTTTTCAGCTCTAATTATCCTCGAAGCACGGCTTTCTAACACTGACGTGTTTTAGTTTGGAAAACGATGACAACATGTGGTTGTTCCTCCCATTGAAATGAAGCTGGTTGTACAAAGGTAAGACTCAGATCCATTTCCCCACCTACTTTTCCCCATGCCCATACCGTACCCTCAACATCCTGCTGATCAAAATCAAAACACTCGTTTTTGGGTCTTGCCCTCTCACTGGTTTTTTGGTCCTGTGCTCTGGCACGAGCTTTCTGACTTGCACCAGAGTGCGAGACCAAAAAAAGGAACATCTGATCAGAAACCAGGATGGCTTCTGTAATTCTGGGATGTCCCACTCGAATCGGGACAGTTGAGTGGCATGCCATACTTACCAATGTTATGTGTTCCACACACACCCCTCCATGAAAACTGGCCACAGGGAAGCATTGGACCTGAGAAAAGTTCCTCTCCTCTTGAGTCTGTCCGACTGATGAAGGAAAGGGATATCTAAATTCTAAAAACTGAAATCAAACGTCCGAAAAAGACAACACTCCATTCACAAAGTGGGCACTGACTAATACCCATCTCTTCTTGCAGATGTGGGCACAAGAACCAGCTCCCACATGTAGTCTTGCACATGACCACACCATCACTTTTCTGGGTGAGCGAAAAACATCAGCCACTTTAGAACCAGTTCTCAGTGGTCCCAACTCTGCAGAATGAGCAGGAGAGGTACAGAATGCAACAGGGCTGACCTATTACATTTTGAAGTGAAATAATACACACCACCCCATGAGTAAGTGAAGTAATACATGCAGCCAGCTAAAGGGGGTGAAGCACAAGACCATTAAGTCTGAGGAGGCCCCCCCAAATCCCATTACATCTGGAGCCTAAAAAGGTAGCCAGAGTAAACTGGTTCAGGATTTCTGCAGATAAAGCTCTTGGTTTTGTTTTGTTTTGTTTTTTTTAAATACATTGGCAGAGAATGAAAATCCTCTCACTTTACTCAAGATCATCTTCCATTACAGATCCCAGAAAATCCAATGGAGGGGTGGCTGTGTGGTGATGGGGGAGCAATGTTAGCAGGCTAAAGAGAATGAACCCTGGAACTTGTTTGTATATGATAAGGACATATTAGGATCCAGCTTTTGCTTGATTATCAAAAGGGGTGGAACTCCTATCAGCAATCGGCTATCAGATATCATTCTCTTTTATCACTTTACTTATCATCCCAGGCAATTATTCAACAATGGTAGACAAAGTCGGTCCTGATAAGCTAGGCAACATGTTTGCCATCCTCGAAACCAGCTCTGTGAACTGACTTTCTCTTACCATAATGTGCTTTTGGAATCACGAATGAGTCACAGTGGTCACAATCCAGTGTACTATGCGAGCTATTATTGCATTCTTTGCTTCATTTTCATCGCTGAGTCTTCCACCTATGCAAATATTGTTTTTCCGGTAAATCAAATGATGAATGCCAATTCATATGTAGCTATGAGTTTCTGTGTTCTTCAAACTAGGGTTGTAGCCACAGGGGCAGTGGGACACAGGTCTCCTCTGGGCTCTCTAGGGAAATTTCTTGAATATGCATGCCAGGGAGTATTTTGCTTCATGGTATACTGCCTCCCAATGTTTTCACCAATGTGGGTGGGTGGGGGATTGTCAAGAGCTTGCTATTTATTTTTCATTTTATTGGAACAAAATGGAAATCCAGAGTGGCTAATGAATAGAATACTGGATTTGGAGCAGGCAGGTCCCATTTTCATTACTCATGAATCTCGCTGCGTGTCCTTGGGCCAGTCACTGGTAGGGCTTATCCACACTTAACTTTTGCCCTGCTCTTTCCAGCCACAGGTCCATGCTCCGTGTCTGAGCACTCCTTTTTTTGCCCCAGAGCTTTCCCTGTGAAAACCCGCTCAGTCGCCAGACCACGAGACTCTTAATTTCAGGGCCGTGGGTTTTAGCTTCACATTGGGCAAAAGATTTCTGCATTGCAGGGGGTAGGACTACATGATCGTCGTGGTCCCTTCCAACTCTATGATTCTGTTATCTATTGTCTTTAAAGCTGAATGGGAGCAGAGGAAGAGTGTTTGGACAGGGAGCTTTGAAGCACGAAGGAAAGGTCAGTGTGGATACTCAGCCTAAGGGACTTCACAGGGTTGTCATGAGGGTATTATGGATGAGGCCACACGTACCCGGCTCTGCGATCGCTGTGGGAAAAGTGGAATACATATGCAATATTCATTTAATTAAAATATCGGTGTGTCACCTTTTCACCTCCAAGGCACCTGATGAAAGAGAAAATAGAGTCATGGTAAGCATACGTTTAAAAAGCGCAGGGATGTCAGATGAAGGAAAAGGTGTATAAGATGACCCTCAATTTATCACCAAAAAATTCAGAAACAAAGGTCGCCTTATACATGGAAAAAATAAGGTATATTAAATATATCCTCTTTCCCAGTCTTTTGATGTCACTGCTGCAGATCCAGATCTATTCTTTAAAGGTTCTGCATCTGGATGCCCATGAAGGTGTGCTACCAACATGACCAGGCCAAGGTGGTAGCACTTGGATGTTTTCATCCTGAGGGTGTGCGCATCTCCTTTCCCAGGCAGGCTTGGCAGTGTCAAGCTCCCAGCTCTCCATACTTGGTGGCCATGGTAACTGATGAAGGTGAGAGCAAGGGATGATATAAAATGTCCTCTTTATGAAGCTTTATGAAGCTATTAATAATAATAATTATTATTTATTATTTATGCCCCACCCATCTGGCTGGGTTTCCCCAGCCACTCTGGGCGGCTTCCAACCGAATATTAAAAACAATACAGCATCAAACATTAAAAACTCCCTAAACAGGGCCACCTTCAGTTGTCTTTTAAAAGTAAAATAGTTGTTTATTACCTTGACATCTGCTGGGAGGGCGTTCCACAGGCCAGGTGCCACTACCAAGAAGGCCCTCTGCCTGGTTCCCTGTAACCTGTCTTCTCGCAGGGAGGGAACCGCCAGAAGGCCCTCGGCGCTGGATCTCAGTGTCCGGGCTGAATGATGGGGGTGGAGACGCTCCTTCAGGTATACAGGACCGAGGCCGTTTAGGGCTTTCAAGGTCAGCACCAACACTTTGAATTGTGCTCGGAAACGTACTGGGAGCCAATGTAGGTCTTTCAGGACTGGTGTTATATGGTCTCAGCGGCCCCTCCCAGTCCCCAGTCTAGCTGCCGCATTCATATCTACTAATAAGTCATTCTCCAAGTATGGATCCTTGTGTAGCCAAAACAGCACCACTCATTTACAGGAGGGAGGCGCTGAAGGACTCAATGGAACCCCAAGATGTTAGTACCACCACCACCCAACCTTTCAGTAAAATAAGCAGTTCCATGAGGACTAGGGTTGTTGACTGATTTTTAGAGTGGGGAGATGGAAACCCAGGAATTGTGAAGCAGGAATGCTAAGGTGTATCCTGAAAAACAGCATGGCTGGCTGGAACCCTGAATAGGAGCACTCAACACAGCAGCATTTTACTAGCATGTGTTAGACCTGTGCATAATTCTAATAAATGGTAAAAAGAAATATGGCTAAGACTAAAACAAGAAACGCCAGCATATTAGACTACCTGCTTTTAATGTTTTCTTACCTATATTGATTTATGACTTGCCTTTCTAGGCCTCTGCCCATTACCACCACAACATTTGGAGACAAAAATTCTTTGACTTTATTTTTACTACTACCTGCCTTCTATCCTGAAAGCAAAGGACTTGGAGCTATGGCTGAGAGTGGCTCTTTCCCCACCCAAGTGGGCTTTGCTCTCGTCTTGCAAAGTGAGTGGTGATGAGTCATTATGACCACAATTAAATAAGAATTTCCTGCGTCACAGCCAGTGCAAGCTTCCTTTGTTCTCTCCAGTGTGCACTTTGCTCTTTATAAGAATTCAAATATAACCCGGTAATGAGGTTGTTCTTTTTCAGTAAGCTAAGCTTCTCGCAGTCCTTTCTAGCTTACCGAACCAAATGATGATTGCATCACTGAGTTTAAATGTTCTGCTAAGGGCCAGTTCATACAAGCTTTGGAGCTACCGAGTCCCGATAGTCCCTACATGGAATTATAATGGTTCCTATCATCTTAGACAGGGGTTGCCAACCATTTTGGACTAGTGGGAACATATCAGATTTTGAGCCTGTGCCAGTTACAAAATGGCTGCCAGTAGGTTTGTGTCACAACGCAACATGGCTGCTGTATGGGGTGGGGGAATGGCATAACTCAAAATTAGGCCATTTGCTGTCATCGTTGCTTCCTCGCATCCACTGGGCAACCTTGCGCTTACCATGAAAGGTCAGCTATGCCCTGCTGTTATTCCCCATGCCAACCCTTAAGAATTTAAAGGAGGTCAGTGTTGCCCCCACCGGTTCCTAAAATTGACTGGCAATAACTCCTTCCAGACTGTAGATCCTTGTCCATGATGGAGTCTTCTACTGTCAGTGGACATTGATGAATATACGCAGGAAAAGTAGAAATGTTGTCCTTCCTTTCATCATTAGTTATCATGCTGGTTTATATGCTTTTTAATCACTGACTCTTTGGGACTGTTGTTTACATGGGTTTTTGTATTTCATACCCTCTCTCTGTGTGTATGTATATATTTATATGTTTTTTGAGACTGAACTAGGAAGACAAAATCAATCAAGGACCAGCAAAGAAGCAAAGATTGTCCTTTGTTGCAGACATAGAGCAAAATTTATCTTGCACCCTCAATGCAGGGTTTTTGGGGGTTGCAATTTCTTTTATAATAAGCTTTACTTTTACCTTTCCTGCCTATAGAGGTATAGTCCCATTCAGTATTGTGTTTGGAAATTGGGACTACTCCAGAATTCTAGGTATCTGGAAAAGTACAAAACAACAGTGTTTACTTGCGAAAAGATACCAATCAGTGACATAAGCCTGAGAACTGGAAATATTTCTCATAAGAGAGACCAGTGCAAGTCAGTTCTTGCAGGACTTCCCCATCTAAACTCCTGCAATTGAGCTGCTTTCAGAGAGAAAAATTGTGTCATCTGGACAAATCTCAGTGGTTGCTATTTAATCCATCACCATTACTAATTGACCTCATGCTAATACATGAGGAATCCTTTTGTGCTCATTGCATACTATGAGGAAACATCACATAGAAAGAAGATTCTGTTTAAGGCATACAGTTACCGTATTTCCTACAGAACATGACAAACAAGGCAGGTGCTGAGGCAGGTGATAAGTGAGAGGGAATAGTTTATATATGCGTGCTGAGAATACTCCGTGTAGTCAATAATTTCAGCTATACCTCCAGGATGTTAAATAAGGAAACATTGTGCCAAAGGTGGAGAAATTAGTAATCAGTGCTAGGGTGGAGCAAGCAAGGGCCCAGGTTACAGGAACATTAACGTATAAGGAAAGAATGAAGGCCCTAGGAGCCAAAAGAAGTTACCAAATCAGGGCAGGTGATTGAGGCAAGGCAAGGAATTTTTTTTATGCAGGAATGGTATTGCCTAAAGGTGCGAAGTGGACCATCTCAGGCAGCAGATTTTGAGTATGCTTAAAAACAGCACATTCCCAGTTATTTATTGTTGTTGTTGTTGTTTAGTCGTTTAGTCGTGTCCGACTCTTCGTGACCCCATGGACCAGAGCACGCCAGGCACTCCTGTCTTCCACTGCCTCCCGCAGCTTGGTCAAACTCATGCTGGTAGCTTCGAGAACACTGTCCCACCATCTCGTCCTCTGTCGTCCCCTTCTCCTTGTGCCCTCCATCTTTCCCAACATCAGGCTCTTTTCCAGGGAGTATTCTCTTCTCATGAGGTGGCCAAAGTATTGGAGCCTCAGCTTCAGGATCTGTCCTTCCAGTGAGCACTCAGGGCTGATTTTCTTAAGAATGGATAGGTTTGATCTTCTTGCACTCCATGGGACTCTCAATAGTCTCCTCCAGCACTATAATTCAAAAGCATCGATTCTTCGGCAATCAGCCTTCTTTATGGTCCAGCTCTCACTTCCATACATCACTACTGGGAAAACCATAGCTTTAACTATATGGACCTTTGTTGGCAAGGTGATGTCTCTGCTTTTTAAGATGCTGTCTAGGTTTGTCATTGCAGTTATTTATTATTCAGTAACAACTGGGGCCTGTAAAATGTTGCATTTGTGCAGTGTTCCAGCCAGTCAACAATGGCTGCTTCTAAGATATTCCATCCCATTCCCCAATTCCTGCTGTTTTTCTGGTTCACCTCCCCTCAATACCTGCTCAGTGTATGTTCAGTCCTTATGTTCAGTCCTCATGGGGCTGTTTTGGGTTTGGTGTTCTTGGGTTTTTAAAATCAACTTAGTCTCTTCCTCCCCTCCCTTGCTGCAAATATTTTTTGTTCTTCTGTAAACCTCGGGGTTCTCTTGTGCATGCTGGTATCTTCCTCTTCTTCCTCTAGGCTCCACTGGGGCTCCAGTCATGTCAACACTCACATGCTGAGTTTGCTATTAGAGGGCGTGATCATATTTATTCCTTAATTGTAAATTAGGGACACCAGCATGCCCTTGACTAGCTCTACGTTTGTGGCAGATTAAAGCCCTCGATATTCGAGGACAGAACCACCAGCAGGTATTTATTATGGAAAATATTATTACTATTATTAAGATGGCCATAATGCAAACCCTGAGACTTGTGGAGAAATGTTAAACACTAAGAGTTGATTTATATCTCTTATAGCAATGTTTATTCACACCAGTCTAAATTATCCTTTGCATTTTAAAGCAAGGACTTTATGCACACCTAGGACTTAGATGTGCATAACTGTTTTGCTTGTCACTTTCTGTGCAAAACTAAGCTCTAACAGCTTCTTTGGAATGATCATATGTGGTTTGCAACACAGGGAACCTGGGGCGGCGCATGGGAAATCTTCACTAAAACATTCCACTAATAATTTGCAGATATTTGGTCAATTGCTTTGGGAGCATGATAAAGCAAGTTCACATGCTGAAATGTAAACATGGCATTTCCGAGGTTTAGAAACAGCTCATAATCATTTTCTTGGACAATGAAATGTAGAAGTTGGTGTCCAGACTTTCCTCCTGAAATTAGACTTCCTGACCACTTCTCAGCATTTGAACCCAAGTAGGCCAACAGCAGAAGACAATATTTTTAAAAGATTTTTGTGAAATACTGAATTGATTTCCCAACCAAATTTTATCTTATTTCTCATTTTTATTTTTATCCTTAAGTACATGTGCTGCATCGTGAATAACTTTGAGAACATAAGTAACTTAGTCAACACTGAGGATCACAACTTTGGAAAACCAGTTTACTGTCCTGTTTAATAATAATCTGCTTGGTGAGAAACTGAAAAGAGAGATTTTTGATTTTCTTGTTTTTTCTTTTTTTTTGTTTTTCTTCTCTATGTTTTTTCTATGTTTTTTGTGTTGAATTTATTGTTTAAGATTTTGTAAACTTTTTTTCTGTTTTGTTAAAATCCAATAAAATATCATTATATATAAAAAATAATAATCTGCTTGGTTTCTTTAAAAGGAATTTTCTGTCCTTGTTCTCGTTTACCTACACCACTGCCTTTTAGTTCATTGGACAGTGGAAATTCATACGTGTTTGCTTACATGCATTTTCAGTACATTAATGCATGACTTACCATCATAAAGTCATCTGCAAAATCATTTGTGAGGTGATAGACAGTAGGATCAAATGACAGTATGGGCAAGTGAGGTTCATGAATTTTTCCATCAGGGAAGAGGGAATATCACAAACAAACAAACAAACAAACAAACAAACAAACAAACGTGACTAGCAACAGAGAACAGGACCAAAGAACAGTGGCAAGGCCTGGCTAGGCAGGAGTCATTATGCAACTAACACCCCCTCACTGCAAGGATCTATGCTTGTCAATGGAATGTCCACCCTTCTTCTCCCCACATGCAGTCCCTAAATCTGTCAGAGTGGTTCCCCCAACCCTATGGAGCAATCTGGAAGAAGAGATGGGGGAAAGTTCCCCTGTGCGCTGATGGGACGTGTCATTTGGAAGCTACCCCTGCTCTGTGAAACCTGTATTCCAGATCTACACCTCGGTTTGTGCTACACCTGCTGCCTATCTGTGTGTTGACCTTGTATTCAGACAATGTCTTTCCAACCATACTGAAGCACCCCATTTTCCCCCTGGCTCCCTACACTGCCAGCTCAGCTCTTAATTAATTTCAGTGCTGCTGCAACACAGCTTCACAACTGCCCCTTCCCCTTCCCCAATCCAAAATATCAGGTTAACAAACCCTAATTACACTTCGAGGTTGTCACATGCTACCTCCCCGCTCCCTTCATCAAGATAGGGATAACAACACTGGACTTCTTTGCAGGGTCGGTGTAACCCACACTCTCCCAGCCACAGTCTTGCCTGCTACCATATGGATACAATAATAATTGCTCTGTTAATGCCAGTGCAATCTTTAAAACTTGGAATAAATTTGCATTTTGGGGTAAAACAAGCCCGGCTTAGAAAGATTGTGTGCTCCTGTAACTTTGCTGCTACTTTTTTGTTGTTTTTGAGTTGATACAATACTCCCCCATCACATTAAAATCCTGGATTTTAGGTCATGCAGTCAATTCCACGCCAGGGAATGACCAGCAGAAAAGGCTGATAATCTAAGAAGAGTCGAGATCATGTGTGTTTCACTCTTGCTTTTGCTGTGTCTCATTGGCTAGATCTTCTTTCCTAAATGTCACTGGTTTGACTTCATTGATTGGCTAAAGGTGGAAGAAGGTGAGTTGCTTTCAAAACAAATGTGAATTACCGTATTTTTCGCTCTATAAGACGCACCTTCCCCCCTCCTAAAAAGTAAGGGGAGATGTGTGTGCATTTTATGGAGCGAATGCAGGCTGCACAGCTATCCCAGAAGCCAGAACAGCAAGAGGGATCACTGTGCAGCGATCCTTCTTGCTGTTCTGGCTTCTGGGAATCAGAATATTTTTTTCCTTGTTTTCCTCCTCCAAAAACTAGGTGCGGCTTATGGTCTGGTGCGTCTTATAGAGCGAAAAATACAGTAAGTGCTTACAGATTTGGCCCCATATCCAAGCTTCTACAAATGCTAGAAACTTGTTCTTTCTTTCTTTCTTTCTTTCTTTCTTTCTTTCTTTCTTTCTTTCTTTCTTTCAAGAGAAATCAGGGTATCTGGGAGTTATCGTTCATCCAGGTGGCTCAACTGCCCGTGATGAAGCTGAGGACTGTAAGGGCAGGGAAGGAGGAGAAAGAAAATGGCGTAGCAAAACTACATTTCAACAACGTGAATGTGTCTGCAACAAGTGCCAAAAAACTACCAAAAACAGAAGACACTTTTGACACTCACAAAAACAAACTTAAAACAAGGCAAGTAGTTTCAGCTCACTCTAATTTATATCCCCTTCATTCCATAACAAAATCCTCCCTTATGGTTTTAGGATTATCTTCACAAAGAAAATGCACAAGGTTTGGTCTACAATCGAGCTTGTTTATGAGTCATCCTCTTGACATGTGGTGGAATTTTCATGCTAATAAGCATATTTTAAGATTGGATCCTTAGGATCAGATCCTTATGAATGTCTTCATTCAGCACAGCACGTATTACAACAAACAAATGCAAGCCACAAATCTTTGGGAATATCTTTAGCTGAATTTTTTTGGGGGAAACTATCTGTTGATACTTTATTTTATCACCCAGTGAGCCGTGTGCATTTGGCAGCAAAGGCTGCTTTTGCTTTAGGGAAAAAAATTACATTAATATTGACTTGATTGCCTGATAAAAGCAATGCTACAAAAGAATATTGCAAAACCTCAGAGGTTTGGCATGTTTTTCTATGTGGGTGGAAGAGTGTGCTGTAGCCAAGTAAGAATGAATCATGAGCCTCTAACATAAAGGAAAAAAAATACTAGAAGATATAGTTTTTTAAAGGATGACAGCTAAAACAACAAAGTTTGTAGGTCTATGCATGTACATGCAACATAAAGAGGTTGATATAATAATGGTGCAAGATGAGACATCTTTGGCAACAATGTGCTTTTTCTTTCCTGGTTTCAGCTTTTTAAAAAACTCAGTACGTGATATGAGAGTGGTTTGCTTTTTAGATACCAGACTATCTCCTGTGAGCTAAAGTGCACTCAAATGGACACTAGTGAATGGTCCAGGAGAACCTGTTGCGATGTCAAAGCTACATGAGTACAGGCCTGACCAGTGCGTGAATAAGAAACCGCATGTAAGCTGCTCTGAACTTTCAAAGGAAAAGAGAGCTGAAGAGGAGAAGGCTTAAGGGAGAGGCTGCTCATGGCTTTATTGGGTGGGGAAAGCAGATGTATACATCTGCGCAGTTGTCCCCTGACATGTTTTGAGGCTGCGCTGATGATCTTTCATCCTTTGGAATTGCTAGTAAGGCATAGGGGCAGCTGGTCCCAGTAGCAAGAGACGGCTTCGGGGTCTTATATCAAATCTCACAAACCCCTGTTTGTTACCCTTCCAGTTGGCTGCCTCCCGTCGATGGGGAGCTCCTATTCTGAGAGGCATAACCTTCACAAAGAGAGGCAACTCCCCACTGCAGTCCTTGGCTCTCAAAGTCTCGGAGGCTCCACATGGACTAAAGATGGCATGGCGCTTGGCAGGGAACCCAACTTCCTGTTGCATGTTTGGCTTACGTGTAAGAGTAAAGATTGTCTGAATAAGGGGGGGGGGGCTTATCTTACAAAGGTGTTTGCTTTGTTTCCAGAGTTAACTCTACTATCCAATGCCACTTTAGTGGATCCCTCCCTCCTTTGGCCCAGAGCTAAGCTTTTGGGCCAGCACAAGCCAAAAGCAAAAGCCCCTCAAGATTTTGCAGAGGCAAACATCACTGTCTGGTCAGGGGTGGTGGTGTCTTAGCTGAATTTAAGATAAGGTGGCCAATGGTGGTAGAAATGGTTGTTGTTGTTGTTGTTTTGAAAGAGTGCAATCTTCCACTACCAACTGGCCCAGTGCATTTCAATTCTCTCCCTGATGCTTTGGCAATCCTGGCAATTGCATACCCTGGACTCATGAAGTAGTATTCAGTTCAAGAGATACATCTAAGGAATATTTGAAAAACTCACAGGGCGTTCTAGCAGGGTGGATGAATCTGTCCATATTGGTTTCTTGGTTTCTCCAACTTTAATTCCAGTTTGCCTCACCTCTGCATAAGTTTGTGAATTTCTTTTTAAAAAGTTCTAATGAAAATCCACCAGTGTTTTCCTGTCAGTGTTTCTCCATATTTTTGTATGAATTTTGCCTAACAGATATATTTTTGCAACCAACTATCTTCAACACAATTCCTTTTTTTATGTTAATTTCACTAATATATGCATTCTTATGTACACCTTCCTCTAATAAACTTTGTGTACTTGTGTTATGGTTTGAAAATTGCATCACAGAACTCAGAGAAGTACACATTTTGCAGAACAGCTGTATTTCATTTTGGGAAGTGTGAATTAGGCAGGTTGCAAATTTCTCTCCCATCTCTAGATTTTGGAGCATGCTGCTTAGACACTTGGAAGACAGTCCTGCTTACCTGTCCTGAGTCGCAGCCAGGCTTCATGTTTTCAAAAATTGGGAGCAACCATTTTCAAAACCAGCTATGGATTTTGGAGTTTGTTCTTTCTCGGTGGAACTTTTCTTGCACGTTAAAGAACCTGGAAAGTTAGAAACCACTTTGTAAACTTGAACATTTAGCTCTTGAACTAAATATGGAAAAGTTAAGTGAGCAACGAGGAAAGGGATTTTCTTTTAAGAGTTAAAAGGGAGCATGAGTATCAGAATAAATGAGCCGGAGCTGCCATTTAGTAAGTCTAGGGTAGCGATCAGAACATTTCTCACCGCCAGAGAAGTGAAATTCTAGAACATTCCCCCTAGAGCCACTGGAGTAAAGGAACTCACTCACTTTGAAACAGAGTGAGTTAACACTTATGAAGTATACTGCATGGAGACGTTTCATCTTATGCCTGACTGACTAATAGATTGGCGAAGGGAAGGCGGGGGAAATCCTCCTCCTTTGAGGTAACTCAAGTGGGATATTGGATAGTAGTAATTAAAAATGCTAATACTATATTTTTCCTGAAATGAAGAGGAGGGCAACATCTCTTGCTTCCATGTTCAGAATCAAAGTGATTCCCCATGGTTTTTTGTTTGTGTGTGTGGATGGCAAGAAATTTCTCCTCAGAACAGATTGGCTAGTGAGTGTTGTGCTCATCCCCTCCCTTTCTTATGGAGTACAATCTGGCTGGGTTGCTTGAGCTTCCACAGCATGTTTTGTGTTAAGCAATGACTAGTCTTACAAACACCTCTAGCATAGCACTCTTCAATCCCACCTGCTCTTGATTTGTGGCCTGTTGTATAACCTGGCCCGAGCCTGCAATATGACCTAATCTTCTAGGGATGCAATATGACCTAATCTTCTAGGGATTCTTGGGGAATCTTCAGGTCAGGAATTCCAGTTCTTCAGTCCTGTAATTATATGGACTATCAATGCACCCAGAGGCAGACAGAGGTTTCCTATCAAGTGCATTCTCAGTGTTGAGCCACGGACAATCTCATCTATCTGGAAAGTGTATTGTTAAGAGCTTGTGGGTACCAGACTCCCCTGTGTTGTGAGTTTGTGGGGGCCAGACCTTTTAACCCCTGGATTCAGCAAGTGTTAAAATATAAGCCAGGTTAGCTTCCTCGTAAGGAAATCGCCTGGGTAAGGAGCCATTAAGAGAATAAAAGAGAGGGAGATGAGCCATTAACAAAGCAAAGACTCTAGGCTAGATCTCAGATAAAAGACAAAGACAGAGTACTATTGGTCCCTAGGGCATTAAAAGTCAAGGTAAGATCTCAGGGCAATATTGTAGCATATCATAGGACATCATGCCATCCTTACTCTGAATATGCTCTGTGGACCTCAGAATAATGTCAGAGAAGAAAAATGCAAAACCAAGAGAGGAGGAAGAAGATTGAATGGACTTGCTTTGAGCCCTTAACAGCTAATAATAATAATAATTAATAATAATTTTATTTGTACCCTGTCCTCCCCGGCCAGAGCGGCTAACATCATATAAATAATACAATATGAATAAAAACAAGCAATAAATTGATTAAAATGCATCCCAAAATTAATTCAAATAAATTAAAATTAAAATTAGAACTGAACAAATGACAACCCTCAGAATAAAATTGAAAGCGGTTAATACTCTCCAGGACCAACTGTTTCCACTGATATTGTAAAGACCTGTGAGCGGGCTGGCTCATTGGAATCCTGAATCAGAATCAGAACTTATAGCCCGGGTGAAAATGTACTGCAACATTTTGTGACACTAGTAATTGACAACGATTTTGCTGCAAACTAATTCCGGTCTGCAAGTTCTCCTGCTACAGTATCTGCAGAAACTTTAAAGCAACCCTTTTTGCTCAATTCTTCAGCAGTTGATCTTGGGACACAAATAAAGCAAACATTTAGCGCAGCAGTATTGAATTTGGGAGTAGGCATATTGCCCATAGATCATTAACCCACTTGACCACCTTGTATTCCGTCAGGAGACCATCTTGTTCAAAGGATCATCAAGTACATATTTGGAAATCCAGCTAAGGAACAAGGAATCTAGCTATCTTCCCTCCCTTCTCTACTCCCTCCAACCTTTTGGGAGCTGCAAACTGGTTGCTAACTCCTCTGTCAACAAATAACAGCATTTGCATTCTTCATAGGTATGGTGATAGTATTGGACCTACTTGCGTTATATCTTATGAGGTAAATGTTTCCTCAGAAAAAGACTTTTTGATTCCTTGACATGGGGGAGGACACATGAGCGGAAGACAGTGGTGGAGTGTACATGTCTGTTATGGTCATGATTAGATAAGATAACAGAAGAGTAAATCTTTCTGCATGCTTCACGTTTCTATCTAAAATGTGATGAATTGAAAACAGTGATTATTATTATTATTTTAAAAAAGCATTGTGAAGACAGCTTTAATTTCTGTAGCTTTTACTGCCACTCCCAGATGAATGGCACACGGCACATCTATAGCACATGAATATACATGTTCTTCGTTTAAACAGGTGAGGTCTTTGCATGGAAGGTCACCTCAGGATGGCTGCACCATCAAGTGACGATTTGAATGTGCAAATGACACTAGACACACATCACACAAACAGCTTTCATATTGTCTCAAAGTCAGTGGATTTAGTTTGTCTGGTCGACACATCAAGCGGAATGAGGGAGCAGAATCCTGAGAGGATAAAAATGGATAAAAGTGGACACAGGTGAGGGGAGTAGATGGGTGCCATTTTTGAACAAAGCATCTCGTTTTAAAGATATGTTTATTAAGTTTTCAAAAGCAACAACATACCAACAAAACAAACAATAAAGAAACAAGCAGCAATGTTTGTGTGGAGCACATTATTGTTGTTGGAATAAAATAAACAGAAGGAGGGAGGCACACTTTTGCAGACATTGTAATGAAATAGATTCCGCAAAGGGAGATTTCAGAAGTAATAAGGTAGCCTCATCACAAAGAAGCATGTGTTATTGGGGGGCTAGGCAGCACACTATTTGGGGCATATAAATGGTGCCCATAAAACACCAAAACAAAACAAAACAACAACTTATTTATACCCCGCCCATCAGGCTGGGTTTCCCCAGCCACTCTGGGCAGCTCCTACAAAATATAAAAAATACAATAAAACATCAAACATTAAAAACTTCCCCAAACAGGGCTGCCTTCAGATGTCTTCTAAAAGTCAGAGAGTTGTTTATTTCCTTGACATCTGATGGGAGGGCGTTCCACAGGGTGCCTGGTTCCCTGTAACCTCACATCTCGCAGTGAGGGAACTGCCAGAAGGCCCTCGGAGCTGGATCTCAGTGTCTGGGCAGAACGATGGGGGTGGAGATGCTCCTTCAGGTATACTGGGACAAAGTGGTTTTAAAGGGCTTTAAAGGTCAGCACCAACACTTTGAATTGTGCTTGGAAACATACTGGGAGCCAATGTAGGCCTTTCAGGACTGGTGTTATGTGGTCCCGGCGGCCGCTCCCAGTCACCAGTCTAGCTGCCACATTCTGGATTAGTTGCAGTTCCCGGGTCACCTTCAAAGGTAGCCCCACGTAGAGCGCATTGCAGTGGTCCAAGTGAGAGATAACTAGTTGTTTCATAACAACTCTTGGAATGCTCCTTAGAATCCAGACAAGGCAGTGCCCCTTAATCGCTCAAATCATCCATCTCTAGAGGGTCCTGGTGCAGACTAATATTTATTGCAAGCTTTCTGCTCTGTTTATACCCTCACTAGCTTAATCTTCATGGCTGGAGTCTTATAAGAGTCACATCCACCCCCACATCCTGCATTTCCTCATATTAAAACAGAGCGTAGACAATGAGGTACCTTTTGCATCGGGATAAATTTTCATAACTGAAAAATGAGGATTTCATGGATGGCATGACTCAACCGCCCACTGCAAGTGTGAGTTGGCTATGGTCTTTGTTAAGGGACGCGCGATAGCCAATTGTATGCGGGTGTGTGAATGAACTGTGTTATGGATGAAAAAGAACAGGGGGGAAAGCATCCATTTCCTTTTGTGGGCCTTCTTGCATAATACAGGCACAGTCCTGTATTATGTGAACACAGTTCTGGCTATGACCACGTTAGCCTCCTCAGATTTGATGTGTACAATTGTTCTCTATTTAATCCCTATGGGTAGCTACAAGTACTGCAACATTTAATTGATTTATCAATTAGATTAAAAAACTCATTTGTCTAAAATGGTGTCACCAATTAACTAGGCGGCAGATCTCTCTATTTCTCTATATACAACTGCAGATGAAAAGCTCTATTTTAAGAGAGGCATTCTTCATTTGATCTAATATACAGGGTTGGTCCTACCATTAGACACACACAGAGAGACAGCTGCTTCAGGTGGCAGAAACTGTTGAGCAGAGAGGTGCTGGAGGCTAGAGCATTGTGCACCACACTGCCATAGGTACAAGAGGCAGCCAATTTTGAAGTATGATTCAATTGCCGGTCTAGTTAGCTGCTCTACAAAGAATTGGGATGAGGGTGGTGGGGTGATATACAGTGGAACCTGGGGTTAAGTACTTAATTCGTTCCGGAGGTCCGTTCTTAACCTGAAACTGTTCTTAACCTGAAGCACCACTTTAGCTAATGGGGGCCTCCTGCTGCCGCCGCGCTGCCGGAGCACAATTTCTGTTCTCATCCTGAAGCAAAGTTCTTAACCCGAGGTACTATTTCTGGGTTAGCGGAGTCTGTAACTTGAAGTGTATGTAGCCTGAAGCGTATGTAACCCGAGGTACCACTGTATTGTCTTTTACCTCAGGCAGGGAAATAGCTTGTTCCAAGATACTAGTGCTAAGATGATGCCTCTCATAACACACGTGTATTGTACCTTGGCACAGTTAGTTCTGTGCTGTTTTTGTTGTGATTGTATTTTTTAAAAAATATCACATATATATATAGAGAGAAAGATTTAATTCTATTAATGTTTAATTGTTTTTTAAATGATTGCTTTTCTCTCTCTATGCTTTCAGCTGTTTTTATTTTATCTGTAAATCATCTGGAGCCCCTGTCAGGGAATATTTTAATAATACATCCAAACTCTGCTCATTCATTCTCCTAATTCTTCTATGTGAGTTCTCTTATACCACTCAACCTTTCACCCTCCAGATGTTGCTACAACTTCCATCATCCCTGATCGCTGACCGGGAAAGGAGTCCAAAAACATCTGGAGAGCTATAGGTTCGCCATCCTTGGTCAACCTGGTCAGTCCCTTCCGAGCTGTTTTGATGCCATGGCCACCAAAGGGATTAACCAGGTTAAGCTGAATGTTCTTTAGCAAACACCTTTGACATGAAAAAGGAACCGAGTGGGTGTGTTTGCCCAAACCCCTCAAGTCTCCCTTTCTCAATCCTCTCACATTACTTTTCAGCCAGGTATTATTAGTCTCATTTCCACTCTTCCTCCAGTTTACAGTGACGCCATGTAGCCAATCAGATGATGTCACCAAGAGCAAGCACTGAGGGCAGAGAGGAACCTTGCTCTCATCCTGAATTAGCTTCAGAGACATCATCATGCAGCCAGTTCTGACTGAATAAATGATGATATCACTACTATTAGGAAGAAGGAGTGAAGCTGGAGGCAATTGTGCTCAACACTCAAGTCTAGTAGAACTTCATCTTAGCATTGGACATTAGCATTACATTCTACCATATCCTTCTGAAGAGGTGAGCTGTTGCCGTAACAGCCTTGCCAGCCTGTACAATAAATGCTAACTTTCACAAAATGTCTGTACCCTAATATATACTCAGATACGATTCTCCATGTTCCATACTAAGTATATGAACAGTGTCTTTGATGCAGCTCACTTTTTCTGTTAAAAAGTAATAAACAGGCAGGGTATTGCTATGGAAAAAATCCCTCTCTCTGAGTGTATATAATTGAAGGTGTGCTATTAAACCAAAGACATTTCCTGAAAGTTCAAAGGAGTGAATTGCAGCATCTTAATGCGCAGCTCTTTTTTTACTGCCTTATAAATTGGGGTGTTTCTTTTAGCCATTAACTTTTGTCATGCTAACTCAAGACTGCAGCAATATGGCTGCGAAGGAAAGAAACGGAGAGATTTGATTCTCTGCCCTCACATAACACCTGAGAAAGTTCATTTCAAGCCCAGTTCATTCCTTCACTCACTGGGGTGGAGAAGGAACCCCCTGCCCGCCCCCGCCCTGATGGGCCATGGGTTTTGCAGCTTTAGTCCCTGAGCCACTTCCGTTTAAAAGGGACAGATAGTGAGTGGTGCAAATTATCCCTGACCATGACCCAGAGGAGCTGCTGTCAGTCAGAGTAGACATTAGACAGGTAAAGGTAAAGGGGCCCCTGACCATTAGGTCCACTCGTGGCCGACTCTGGGGTTGCGGCGCTCATCTCGCTTTACTGGCCGAGGGAGCCGGCGTACAGTTTCCGGGTCATGTGGCCAGCATGACTAAGCCGCTTCTGGTGAAACAGAGCAGCACACGGAAACGCTGTTTACTTTCCCGCCGGAGCGGTACCTATTTATCTACTTGCACTTTGATGTGCTTTCGAACTGCTAGGTTGGCAGGAGCAGGGACCGAGCAACGGGAGCTCACCCCGTCGTGGGGATTCAAACTGCTGACCTTCTGATTGGCAAGTCCTAGGCTCTGTGGTTTAACCCACAGCGCCACCCGCGTCCCTAGACAACACTGAGCTAAATGGATAAACAGTCTGCAGTAGCCTAAGACAGCTGCCTCTGTTCCTAACATCTAATGCAGAGACAGACCTTGGTAATCTTTGCATATATGGCGCCCTGAGCAAGTCAAAAATTTGGCACCCCCAAATGGGTTTTCTCAATTGTCCCTTTGGCTCAGTGCTCTGTGTGGGGGAACTGCCCATACCACTCTTAATCCAGCACTCATCGAAGGCTGTGCCCACTTTAAAGCACATTCTTCCCCTCAAAGAATTCTGGGTGCTGGGAATTGTAGCTTTGTGAGGGGTACCCAAAAGGTACAGTACCCAGAATTCTTAGAGGGGAAGAATGTGCTCCGAATGTGCATTCAAGGTACAGTGCATACATGGGCTACATAGTTTTTCTATACAATTTTTGTCGAGTGTTTTAGAAGCTCTAAATCACTATGCAACTTTTCAAGATCAACAGCAAACAAGAAACAAACTTCGAAATAATACAAAACAAAGCCGGCACTTATATTAAGAACATAAAGTCTTATTTCCAAAATCCGTGTAGGCAACACTTGTCCCATATGTTTATACTCTAAAACGCATCATTACGGGAGGCAAATAGTCATAGTTGAAAAAGCTGGTGAGGAAAACAGAGGAAAACTCTTCAGTAACACCATGCAAATGTGTATTTAGATGGTGGCTGCAAAGAGTTGTGCTACTCTTCAGCCAATTGTCAGAAGAGATAGTGGATCACAAAAAAAAAAAACCATTGTCCGGAGATAATCTGATTGGGTGGGTTTTTCCACAGCAAGAACATCCTGTTCCCTGCAGTACCAGATGTTCCAGCATAGTCTTAAGCATAGTCTCCTTTCAAGGAAAAGTGGTTCCCTCAGGCTGAACAGAAGGAGAGATGGGAGCTGGATTACTGTGTCTGCTCTGTTGAGAGACCACCTCCATTTGGCTCCTCCTCGTCTCTGAATTCTTTCCTTCCCAGCTGGCCTTATCAGGAGCTGTTATCTAACTTTCATTTACTTACTACATTTATGTTCCATCTTCCCTCCAAGCACACGTGGTTCTCCCCACCTCCATTTTATCTTCACAACAACCCTGTGAGGTTGGTGGGTCTGAGAAATAGTGAATGGCCCAAGGTCATCCATTGAGCTTTGTGGCTGAATGGGAATTTGAAGCTGGAGGTGGAGCTGTGTTGTACTCAGAATAAATCTATTGAAACTAATGGGCCTAACATAGTCATGGTTATTAGTTTCAACAAGTCTACTCTGGGTAACAGACAACTATCTCCCTGTGTTTCCACTGTGCTGCTCTGATACTAACCAATCTCTAAGAATTTGTGACTGAAGTTGTTTGTTTTCCTCTTCCCTCCTCCACCATTTTGTGTTATGCCTTTCAGGAGATCTGTCCAGACTGTCCTGTTTTTATTGATCTGACATAAGATGCTCTGGGGGTCTTTCAGGCTGAGGAACAGGGTAAAATGGCGTTATATAAAATGTTATTTCCATCGTTGCAACTACCCGTTCAGATAAAATTATTTGTTTAAGGAATAAGGCTTCATAACATTTAGAAGATTAAAATTGCAAAACTTTAGGGATGTCTGCAGCCACAGTAGTTCCTACAAGGAATAGCCATGAATGGACATGAACTTCTGATAGTTGAGAACTGCTTTGACGTGAGTTTCTTTATATAAATTTTATGAAACGAATGAACAAAATACGAAACAGAATGGGTAGGATTCACCTTTACTTAAGTTAAGCCTTGTGCAAATTTGCAGCCTCCCATTAATGTGGATGGGACATGCAGGTGTCTTTGGGAATCACAGAAGCAGGACTTGAAAGCAATAGCTTGTTGGGCTCAATGTTTGCCAGCAAACATTTTCAGCACAAACATTGTGCTTTCAAGTGGACTGAAATATGGCCGACTCTGGGGTTGCGGCACTCATCTCGCTTTATTGGCTGAGGGAGCCGGCGTACAGCTTCCGGGTCATGTGGCCAGCATGACTAAGCCGCTTCTGGAGAACCAGATCAGCGCACGGAAACGCCGTTTACCTTCCCGCCAGAGCGGTACCTATTTATCTACTTGCACTTTGACGTGCTTTCAAACTGCTAGGTTGGCAGGAGCAGGGGCCAAGCAACAGGAGCTCACCCCATTGCGGGGATTCGAACTGCCGACCTTCCGATCGGCAAGTCCTAGGCTCTGTGGTTTAACCCACAGCGCCACCCGTGTCCCTAAGGCTTAACTTACATATGCTTAAAAAGATGTGCATAGATGTTTGCAGGAAGAGGCTGAGATCTCACCAGCAGGGCACTTTGCCGTGCATCCAGCCGCTGAATTTGTAAAGTTATTGTTGTCTCTTTAAAAAATAATAATAAAGGACAGAAGGATCTGCAGATCTGGGGCCTTCCACTGCAAAAGATCTATGGCTTGGGGTCCCTGGATCACTGTGTATAAATGGTGGATTTTATTGGCTTGATTGGTCACAAGTTGTGTAGGTCTTCAAAATATCTCTACCCCAGATCTTTCCACTTGATTGCTGTGAATGCAATTTTTTTTTTAAGCCCCACATAGTTCTATATTTTATCTGCCTTCAAAATGGTCAAGTTTTGGTCGAGCAAACTGGTAATTTAGATTAGATTCATTTCTGGACTGAGGCCATTTTTGCAGACTGAGAGCAAACATTTCCAAAGAGCTAAAAATTAATGCATTGCATGGTTTATTTCTTCGGAGAATGTGCCAACCTACCATTTACTTTAAAAGATTCTGTTTATGAAGATTTTTGGAAACACACTTTGATGGCCCTGTGATTAAACAACTGCTGCAAGCAATGCATACTTAATTAAACTTCAGTTTATAATTGTGTACTTTGCAGCTGGAATTGAAAAACCTGCAAGCTGCTTAGAAGCCTGAACGTTTTGTGTCATAACACAGACATAATTACCAAGGTATATGAAGAAGGTGAAATATAGAAGAAGGTGGATTTTTTTTAAAAAAACAAACAAACCTGGTTTTATTTATTTTAATTATACAAACCTAGTTAACATACTCTGATGAGACAAAAACCTTTCTTCACCTTGGCATGTGCCGCTGGAATAGAAGAAAAGTGCATGCCGTTGCATGTAGATAAAATATAAAACATCATAATCTGTTCTTCTTCAATGTGAGCCAAAGTTAATAGGACTAAATACAAGTACACTCATTAGCCCTGTACAGTAACTGACTTTAGAGGAGCCCATAATTAAATGGTAGATTTCAGGTGTCAGGGTTAGCAAAGTGGGGAGCAGTAAGATTGGCAAGTGTGACTTTTTAGTTTGTGCTCACTGCAGTGCCAGCTGTATGTTGGATATTAGGTAATTGTTTATTACATCCACATTTTGGGCACATGCCAACCAAAGTTAAGTCCCTTTGATTTCATTGGTCATGGTTTAGACAAGTGTTTCATTCTCCCACATTGAATTCAGAGTTACTTAAAAGTGCATTGCACTTGCTAGATTGTTCCAGGTGTTAATTTATTTAGTGCTATTTTTACAGTTGCCATCACTCATCACTTTGTGTGGGAATGGTCTTGGGCAGACCTAAAATTTCCTGACTGAATATAAGAACAATAGCTTATGCATAAATACCCCTCATCTCGTCCCCTTTCATAATTAATCATGGTTTAGTGCTGTGTTGGCATTGAGGCTAATGCTAACCATGGTTGCTCCTAATTATGGTTTGCAAACCAGCTTCAAGCACTGGGGTCAGACCCTGGCCTTCTTCATGTGCAGTATTAAAAGTAGCATAATACCTTGTACTATTGCACATGCTCAACAGTGTCCAATTTTCTGGGAAGAAGTAAATCAGAGAGCTACGTTTGAACCAGTGCCTATGGTTTGTTTCTCTCCAAATAAACTGCTGTCGGAAGCCAGGGTTTGTTCTTAGCTTACTGCTTCTGGTTTGTTTGCAGGAAACCAACTGTGGTCATTGGTCCACATTGTTTCTTCCTGGCATGGCAAAAGCAAAAGCAGGACAGGAGCAAATGGGAACTATTGAGTTTACTTTAAACTATGTCTTAATGCTGTGTGCAAAGCAGGCTGCTGTTTTCAAGCTAACCATGGCTTGAGGTCACAATCAGCACAGAGCATAGCTGTCAACTTACAGATTTGAAAATAAGGGACCAGAAGCCTCGGAAATAAGGGATCAGCAGCCAAAATAAGGGATTTTAGTCAACCAGCTGAAATACGAAGTTAAAAGGGACCAGATAATTTTGGAGAGCAGCCCCAGTTTTTAGCCCTTCGTTTCCAGAGGTTGCTGCTCAAGACACCAGCTGATGAAAAACTGCAATTAAATAACTACAAGCAGCAACCACTTTTCACGCAAAGTCCAAGCTACGAAGATGCTGCTGCAGTTCTGTATCTTTTCTCTCGTGCTCCATCTGCAGCTCTCAGTTCCATCAGGGAGGAAGGGGGGGGGGAATAGTGCCCAAAGTAAACCCGCAGATCAGACCATCTATGCTAGTCTACCACTACAAATCTATGGGAGAAGCGCTTGCGGTCCTTCCTCCGCTTTCCCCCTCTATGGTTAGCCCTTGGAACACCTGCCCGCTCCTCTGCCTCCTCTTCCTCTCTCTGAACTGCTTTCTCTATGGTTGCCTTCGCTCTCCTCTCAAGGCTCCTCAGCAATTCATAGGCCGTGCCAGGCTGCCCATCTCATCCGAGTCATTCGGCGGTGCAGTCGCAGTACGGTCTAGTGGGAGCGGGGGCGGGGGCGGGCAGAGGGGAGGCCCCAGGCAGAGAAGCTCAGTTCGGCGGCCGCGAGGAGGATGGCGGCAGAAGGGCCCGAGGCTCCCGCCGGTCCCGGTGGGGAGGGCCTCCCGGGGGCCGAGGCTGGTGAGAGGAGGCTGGAGGGGGGCGGGCCGGGCAGCCAAGCAACACAGTTGGAGCCTCCCTCCTCCCTGGCCGGCAGGGAGGGAGAGGAGCTGCTTCCTTTGAAACCTGGGAATTTTAAGGGACATCATCAATAAGGGACAGCAGTAGGACACAGCGCTGGGATAAGGGACTGTCCCTCCAAATAAGGGACGGTTGACAGCTATGGCACAGAGTTAAGGCTACTTTGCAGAGGGAGGGAGGATGTGCAGGTTTAAGAGGCAGAGGGCCATACGAATAAAATGATGACGATGAGGGAATGAATGCAAATCGGCTGGGCACTCTTACGCTTGTAATCATGGGACAAGAATGGGAAATGTTTGCTCTCAACTGGGCCAGTGTTGGAGTATTTTACCAGTGCAGTGAAAGAATCTCAGTGAACTCCAGTTAAGGAAAAGATAACTAAGTGGCAGATCTTACAGAACAATCTGCTCTTTTGACCTGAAGATGCTGAAGCTGAGCGGCTTACTCTCTTACCCCTTGGTTCCCATATTAAACCTCCTGCCTGCTACCATTTATCGTATGATCTGCGTAGAGACAGCTGTAAATAGCAAGCAAAATATAAATAAAGATGCACTGAACCTGGCATGCATTTTGCACGTCAAGTTCGACAGTGCAAATAATAAAACTTGAGCTTAATTGTAAGCATAATAATGGGGTGCTTACTTAAATGTTCACTGTTGAGACCCAGATTCTCTTTTGTAGTCTGCTGCATTAGAATTTCATGCCTTTAATTTAAGGGGGGGGGGGATTAATGGCAGAATGAAATTTAGTGCCTTCCTTCCAGCAACAAAATGTACATTTCAGCACTAAAGTGCATGTCCTTACACGTGAGAGAAGGTGCTGAAATTTATCCTTCACAATGTAAAAGGTTGTTTTCTGCATTCATGTGCTCATGTAGTGAATGAAGACACAGCTCTGTGGTCCAAGACCCTCTGCTGCTGATCCCTCTCACCCCCAGCACCTGCTAGCTGAGGTGGATGGTTGTCTCACACAGTATGGGTAAGGATGGTCTTGAGAAAGACTCAAAAAAAGGGAAGGCAGAGCATTAACAGTGAAAGGAGGACAGCTAGTTGCAAAGGAAGACAAGTCTTTCTCACCATTGGTTCTGGTTCAAAATGGTAGTCTGCCTGGAGCCCCCTGAGAAGGCTTCTGAAACTTTTTAGATTAGGCAACACTGTATCTAAGATAAAATACTGTTTTCTCTGAATTATGTGGAGAAACAGTTGTGAGCAGAACCATTGTGGGAACAGAGATAAATGTGATCAGGTTCCTGCAATCTAAAGGGCATGATGTATAGGGTTGTCAGCTGAACTTGACTCTAGTTTCCAAATCTCTAGCCAAGTGGAAAAATAATGTGCAGAGCAGCCGAAGAGAACTATTTGAAAATTCTCCAAACTCAAAGCGTAGGGGAGAGAAGGTTGCTGAGTTAACGAGAAGATGGAAATATTTGTGAACAGAGCTATTCAATTTACCAGTCAAATGTTACTAGTTTTTCACTTGTATGAGTTTCTGAATCATCTGAGACCTACAAATAGCTCAGCCAGTTCATTGCTTTTGTAACTATTCATCGTTTCCCATTTTGGAATTAATCCTCCGTGATTTTCAGTTCTGTTGTGTTTGTGAAACAACTACTAGTAATGGAGCTTCTGGGTTGCACCTATGACATGCTCAGAGCAGACCCATTGAAATCAATGGACTACCTCCACTGTCAAAGGCAGTCTGCTGGGAATCACAAGTGGGGAGGGTGCTGATGAGCTCAGGTCCTGCTTGCTAACTTCCCATAGGCACCTGGTTGGACACTGTCAGATCAGACGCTGGACTAGATGAGCCATTGGTCTGATCTAGTGGGGCTCTTTTCATGTTCTTATGTGCTTCTAACTTAAAGGGAAGGCAGTTTTAGGGTAGTGCAACAGGGGCAGGGGGCACCACAACAATGCCATAGAATGGATTGCAAGAGGTGTTGGGTATTTTAGTGTTGTACAGGGTGCCAATGAAATTTGAGAGCTCAAAGTCTGCCACTGTCGAAAATAAAAATGGGAGCAGCCTTTGGGCAAGGGAGAAAGTGTGGGGGGAATGCAGCTTTGGGAACTGAAAGATACCACAGAGCTCTGTCCAGTCATGCAGCAGCAGAAGCTGACCTCCCAATCTATCGTCTGACTCAAATGGTCAAGAGCTGTTGCTCGAGAGCAAGAATGAGGCAAAGAGCAGATCTCCCCCAGGTATTTAAAGCACATTCAACACATATTTGAAGCAGTTGGCTTCCCCCAAAGAATCTTGCTTGTTAAGGATGCTAGGAACTGTTGCTCTGTGGTGGGAGAAGCTATAATTCTTTGGGCGCGTGAAAGGGGAAGCCACCATGACCCAACTGTGCCCACCAGGCAAGATCTGATGGGGCAGGGAAGGTGGAGTGACAGCAATTTATCCTGAGTCGTCTATCCTTCTATACAGGATGGCATCCATCGCCTCTTGACCCAATATCAATTACAAGATCTTCAGGTGATCATGAAGATGGATAAGAGACACTTAAGAGATTGTCTCTTCAGGTCCGATGCAGAAAGGGATTTAACCACGATTGCCTCTACCAAAAGTTCACCATGGTTCCCACTTATCAAAACGAAGCACATCTGAGCTAGTTATCTGACAAAGCTCCCACCTGCCATACTAAGAATCGCTTTTACAGAATTACGATTCCAATTGAGGCCCTCGGCGGTGGTGGATGGTTGGTACAGCAAAGTACGGTACAAGTAGAGACTTTGTCTGTGTGGGCAACCTTGTGTAGAGGACCTGAACCACTATTTATTGCAATGCCTGCACATTGACCGCACATAAGACCGATTTAGATTTCTCTGCCACCACTGCATCAGCACAGAGGACTTACTTTGAGTAGTACATTCTAGACCCCAAGATCAAACCTTGACAATGTACTGAGATAATACACTTAATAATAAATGCATCTCTTTGAGAAGATTGTAACCTTGATATGTTAAAGGAACTGGCTGTGAGACAACAGCTCAAAATTATTTGGGCTCCCAGCTATAGATATCCATTCTTCAATGGGCCTGGCTCTCATCTCAGCAGAGATTTCCAATCTGGTGCCCTCCAGCTATTTTAGACTACAGCTCCTACAAGATCCAGGGGCCAGGAATGATGGGAACTGTGGTCCTTCTGGAGGTTGGGGAAGACTGTCTAGGTTAGCCAGTTCCTGCTCAGCTCTCAGGAGTCCTAGCACTCAACAGTTCCTCTGCTCTTCCTGGATCACTTTCCCCTTTCTTGCGGCCAGACACCATGTTGAGAACGAATTAGAAGGTGATGACTAGTTCTCTGAAATGGTGGGATTTTCACTCCCTAAGCGCCATGCCTTCTTGCTCAACCCATACGGAGCACTTCTGAGGTGCGGACTGTCAGTTTGGTTTCCTCATTCCAACCTGGGAGGGCCAGTAGCAGCAGCAGCAGCAGCAGCAACCCTGTCATATTTGCCTTTGATCTTCACACTCCCGCTCAAGAGCTTTGTATGGCATCAAAGTTTGCAGGAAGGATGAGGTGACTTCAAAGGAAATGACAGCCTGTCGCATTAAATGAATAACAATTGGCAGGCAGGATTTGAGAAGCAACGAAGGGGCTGAGGCGGCCATGGGAAAATTAACGAGCAGAAAAGGAGGGAGGGGAAAACCCCTGCAGAATGATTTTGTCAAACATTTATGAAACGTTTTGGATTAGGTAGTATTACCTGCTGAGAGTCAGCAGCCAGCCACCACCCCCCATAATACCCCTGATTCACTGGGGTCTTCATAACTGGACCCATAGGGCATAAATATGTAAAACTAGCTCCCTTCTATGCCCTAAATTCTTTTAAAAGAAGTATGTTTTAATATTTCATTGTGTGTCTTTTAATTTCACTAAAGGGGCACGAGGGGGGTCAGTCAGGTCCCACTTAAAGAAGGGAAACGAAACCTCAGATATCTGAAGTAATGGGATCCCAATGATGTCAGCATGTTGAAAACTCTTAACCAAATGCCACAATAGCGACTTAATCTTGATCCCGGGTTAAGATAAGGAGGTGTTAACCAGACAGTATTGTGTTTTGTTCATGCCTCCAGGAGAGTTTGAATTCAAAGCAAAAAAGGAGATGTGTATGTTATCAAAGCCCTGAGAACCAATACCTCTTTCTGAGAATTTCTGAAGGGGAACTATAGTGAGTGACTGCATATGACTGTGTTTTTTTGTTTGCATAGATTAAAAAACCAAACCAAAACAAAGTGGATTTTCACAGAGCTGCTCTTCCAGTCCCAGGGTTAGGCCTTTCGGTGGGATCAGCCTCTTAGTAGGATTAAAAAAAATACCAAAAAACTCTTGTTATTTTTGTGACCAGTCAGATCTTTCCAAGAGGGATCTCCTGGGTAGGTGGGTGGGAATCGTTTTGTTTCAGTAGTGATGTGTACAGGATTGGGGGTGGCGAATGCAGTACTCTTAGCAACAGAAGTGAAGGGCACCCATTACCAGGGCACTTTGCTTTGCCCATAGCACTTAGTATGTGCCAATGACATCAGGGACCTCTGCCATGGCTGGGTGCTGCTGATCGCTCTCTGGGCATGGTGCCCATGTAGTCCTGTCACACCCTTATCTCTGCTAAGTGATGCTTCCTGGTTTTTGCCTCTTTTTGCCAATCAGCTGCTGTGCATGAAGAAAAATGTGTTGAACCTCCCCTTTCCCACAAACCATCACTGTTTAGCTCCATGTTGACTCCATGTTGCCTCTGACTTTGTACATCATGAGTGATTCTTCCCTGGACTCCAACCCACCTCCCCAGGCTCCCTGTCCTGCTGCCAGATTCTTCTTTGGCAACCACTTGTAGCCAAGTAAGATTGTCTTCCATGAGCATTGTCTTAATGGTGTGTCTGTATGTGACTGTGGAGGCCAATTCTGGATTCACACGTCCTTCCACAGTGGGGACATAGGTTTCTGTGTGGGAGCTGATCACGGTGAGGATTTGCCAAACATGCCTTTTTCTTGGCTCGTTTCTCCCTTTTGTCCTGAATTTGTGCTTCTTCAAAGTCAATAACACCTTTGGTAAAAGCTATTCTCCAGTTGGAGCGCTCGCAGGCCAGTGTTTCCCAGTTTTCTGTGCTTATATTGTATTTTTAAAGATTTGCCTTGAGAGCATCTTGAAACCTCTTTTGTTGTCCACCAATATTTCGCTTTCCATTCTTTAGTTGGGAATACAGTATTTGCTTTGGAAGACAATAATCAGGCATCTGAAATACATGACCAGTCCAACAAAGTTGATGTTGAAGAATCATTGCTTCAACACTGGTGATCTGGTGCTGCCAGATTATATCCCAGTGCTGTATAGCATTGATCATGTTCCAATTCTCATGTACCCCTCACTGCCACTACCTGACAATGACATCCAGATCACATGGCTGGCAACGTCTGTGCAGACGCATATGGCTTTGCAGGTATAGCAAACCATGGCACAAGCATTTCGGAACGCAGCTTTGTGATCATCATAAAAACAGGAACCCAAGAAAATGTATTATAAAAATTCAGAGTGACTTTATTTTTTGAGTCTGCTGAGGACCTGTGAGACCAAAGGAAGTATTTCAATTATATTTATTATTCAAGATGGACCAACATCTGTTTCCAATTTGCACTGATTATTGACACATCTGGCTGCTTGGCCTCGGGAACTACAAGTTGCTGTTTGTGGCATTATTTTCTGAATCAACGTTTCAGACCACCCGGAAAATAATACAGATGAAAAGGTGGTGATATTTGTAACAAGATTACCTTTTGGCATTGGCTAACAATTGCACTAATGGGGATTCTGTCATCTTGTGTTTTATAAATTACAGTGATATATTTCTTTGACACCTGCAGGGAGAATGGGGGTCTGCGGCCAAAAGGTTTATTATTTGACAAAGATGAATTGGAGTGGCCTGATAAAGACTTCAAGTAGATACTAGAAATCTAAGCGGTAGTTAAATATTTGGCTTAACAAGTCAAAGTCCCTTGGTTGAAACAGAATCCAAGATGGATTGACTGCTGATTAAGCTGCTTAAAGGAGCTCTTTGCTATATGATTTGATATAGCATATATATTACCCACGAGTAAAAGATCTTTGATAAAAGGGAGCATTGCTAGGGTTATGCTGAGCTGACGTCCTTGTTGTTGGGGAACACTTTTAGCAGTGTGAAAAAGCCTCTTCTTTTGACGATTTTTTGGGCAATGCCTGTAAAAACCTTTGCTTATTTGTCTACATTTGCCTCTAGGGTTGTTGCCAGTGCTGATCTTCTGCTAGAGCAAAAGACGTCCACTTGCCCAATGGGACTTTCCCCTCCACTCCTCTCTCTTGCAGTTCCCCGCACATGCTCAAAGTCTTCTCCAAGGGGTTGGGGGTCCACTGGAGCAAGCCTTGTTGTGCAAGTGGAACGCTGCTTGCACAGCACTGGATACAACCACCTCATCTCTTGGTTTGCTTTGTTTGTCCTCAGTGACATCATACTCAGTGCTATTTTTCTAGGAAAAATAGAACTCACCATGAACACCTCCCTTGTTCTCTTAGAATGGCAATGGTACCCATCTGAGAGGCGCCGGAACTGAGTTCCAGCAAGTTCCAGCTGAAAAAAAGCCCTGATCGTAATGTACCATATGTGATCAGGTGGATAAAATGCCATTCTGCTCACGACATGATCCCTGATTTGACTGAGTTCACCCACATTACTAATCTAGGGAGCGTTGGACTCAGATACAATCTACTTTCTTGCCTTTATTAATCGGTGTAGATACCAAAGTTTGGAGCCAACGCTTACATGAGCAGACGTCATTGTGACAGGGGAGGAAATGTCACAGCAGTTTGGAGACATTCTGGTAACAAGCGACCAGAAGTCTTATGAGGGAATCGGGCATGATTAGCCTGGTAAAGAGGAGACTGAGAGGAGATACAGCCATCTTCAACTACTGAAAGGGCTGTCACATGGAAGATGGAGCGAGCTTTTTTTCTCCTGCTGTGGAGGCTAGGATCTCAACCAAAGTTACAAGAAAGGAGATTCCAACTAAACATCAGGCGATTCTTACTAAATATCAAGAGATTACAATTAAGAGAAAGAGCTGTTTGACAGTAGAACGGACTCCCTCGGGAGGTGGCAGACTTCCTTGGAGGTTTCTAAGCAGAGGTTGAATGTCCATCTTTTGGGTATGATCTGGTTGAGATTTCTGCATTGCAGGGGGTTGGACTAGATGACCCTTGGGGTCCCTTCCAACTCCACAATTCTTTGATTCTGTGATCTGGCTCATACTCCGACAGCAGCATAACGTGGCAACACCTGCATGTTCAAGGGTGCCAATTGTATGACCAGTTCTAAAACATATCAGCTAAAGCTTCTGCCTGCCCCATCAAGGAACTTAAAAATGTATAGGGTAATGGCCTAGAGACCTAGAGGAACCATGTATAGAGGGAGTTCCATAGAATTGGCACTGCTACTGAGAGGTCTACTAAATGCCTACTGTATTTCATTTTGCAATGACTCCTGGAGGAGGTCTCTGACACTGAATGGAGTCCATAAAGGAACACATACAAAAGTCACCTTCAAGATACTGTACCTGGGTTTCAAACCATTTCATAGAATCATAGAATTGTAGCATTGAAAGGGACCATGAGGATCATCTAGTGTGGTGTAGTGGTTAAGAGCGGTAGACTCGTAATCTGGTGAACCGGGTTCGATTCCCCACTCCTCCACATGCGGCTGCTGGGTGACCTTGGGCTAGTCACACTTCTCTGAAGTCTCTCAGCCCCACTCACCTCACAGGGTGTTTGTTGTGGGGGAGGAAGGGAAAAGAGAATGTTAGCCGCTTTGAGACTCCTTAGGGTAGTGATAAAGCGGGATATCAAATCCAAACTCTTCTTCTTCTTCTTCAACCCCCTGCAATGCAGGAATATGCAACTGTCCCCTACGGGGTTCGAACTTGCAACCTTGGCATCATGCTGCAGCCAACTGAGCTAACCAAGCTAACTATGTAGAATAGTTTGGCCAAGCAAGATGGCAGGAGAGTGGTGGGGGTGAGATTGGAACTATTGTCTAAGAATCACTAAGGCCATAATCACTGCTTTTTCAGTGAAATATGCTCATCTTTTTTTTTTTTTGCAGAGGAGGAAAGTTGGCTCTCTAAAATTATCCCAGAGCAAAGTCTTTGAAAATAAGTCATTTTGATTTTGTGGGTTTATCGGTTACAACGGCAGATTGCTTTTTGAAAAAGCAAACAGACCGTGAATGGGTTGCAGACGTTTCCAAGAAACATACTATGTTATTCATATTGTGTAATCCTGTTTCTCACCTGGAGTCCTTGAAAAGCTAGCTGTGCCTTTAAATAAAAACATGCCAACATGGTCTGGCTGTGTCTGATTGTTTCAGTTCTGGCTGAGGTTGGTTTTGGATCATGCAAATGGGCAAACTTAGGCATATAATGAACAGCAAGCAATCTGGTTTTAGCATATGGAATGCAGACTACACTTGATTATTACACAGCTGTGCTACATTGAAAGGAAATGATCCTATTTGAAGACTGTGGAATAAACTTTCAGGCACTCAACGACATCTTAAAGACATTTGCATTGGAAATACAGATATATTGGTTCAGGTCCCACAGTATTAAAATATCAGAACGGATTAGTTGAGAATATAGAAATAAGGAGCAATGTTCTCACAAGCAAACCATGGTTGAGAAACAGTTCAAATGTGTTTTCTCATCAGCTGCTGTGGAAGGCAATAAAATAGAAATGAAAGAACAGCAACAATAGCAGACAAAAGAGCAAAGTTCAGTATTATGATTCTAAATATATATATATGGAGCTGTCATACTTAGGTTATTATGCCACTGAGCTCTGTGTTCTGACCTGCCAAAGCTCTCCAAGATCTTAGGCAATGGTCTTTCTCAGCCCTGGTATATAAAATTTATTAAACCTGAAGGTCAGAGTTGAATCAGACACCGTCTCCTTGCAAAGCATGCTCTCCCTACCGCTGAGGAACGGCCACATCCCAGGATCTTTTGGAAGAGTTGAGAACTCTAGAACTGAGAAAGGAATTGCCACCCAGTTCTTTGTCTACCAGACACACCAGATTTTCTAAACTGTTAGCAAGATCTTTTTTCTCCAATGAGTCCAATCGACACGGAGCCCTCTTCCATAGTTGAATTGTGGTCATACTGCCATTTTTCACAAACTTAGGACTCAGCCAGATTAGTGTTTTTTTTTTAAAAAAAAGTGTTTTAAATGTGTGATAACACTGTGACACCAGATAGTTCTGTAGAGTTGGGACTTTCGGCAATGTGATTTGCCATTATGAGGTTTACAATGTGTTTTCCTGAAATGTTTTTTTTTTATGTGTGTAGATCCGGCCTCAGTTGCCACTAAGGAGTCAGGCATGATAGCAGTATGTTTCTTTTTCTTTTTTTTAAAAAAAGGGGGGGTTCCACGCTAGGCAGTACAGCACAATTTATTCCTGGGAAAAGCAATTGAATAGGGGGAGGAGCTTGAAGTCACATGTTGTGTTTTGTTGTGCCTTATTACGCCATTATATTCGTCAGCTTAATATGTATTAAAGGTAAAGGTACCCCTGCCTGTACGGGCCAGTCTTGACAGACTCTAGGGTTGTGCGCTTATCTCACTCTAGAGGCCGGGAGCCAGCGCTGTCCGCAGACACTTCCGGGTCATGTGGCCAGCGTGACGAAGCTGCTCCGGCGAACCGGCACCAGAGCAGCACACGGAACGCCGTTTACCTTCCCGCTAGAAAGCGGTACCTATTTATCTACTTGCACCCGGGGGTGCTTTCGAACTGCTAGGTTGGCAGGCGCTGGGACCGAGCAACGGGAGCGCACCCCGCCGCGGGGATTCGAACTGCCGACCATGCGATCGGCAAGTCCTAGGCACTGAGGTTTTACCCACAGCGCCACCCGCGTCCCTTAATATGTATTAGAAGTGGCCAATTTATAAAAGCTTTCTCTTTTGCTACGATTACCTGCCTCTTTCCCTAATACCTTGATTCATAGTTGGGTTGTTTTTGTTTGTTTGTTTAAAGGAGAAGGAAGGAAGGGTGCATATTCGCAGCCCTTTAAAGTGAAACTGACAGAATAAAAAAAGGAGTAAAACTGACAGGATGAGAAGGTTGGTCCAATAGATTTCACAACTCCATGGACTTGTATGGTACCAGCAAAAGCAGCTGCAATTAGGAATTAGGGAAAACTTTTCAGACAAACTGTCCCCGTGTGGTAAGCTCTGCCCCCACAACTGAAGTTGTGTGCAATGGATTATTCCTGTGGGGAAATGGAAGCATTTTTTTTCCGTAGTAAAGATTTCCAGAGGGTTTGTGGCATCAAAAACCAGAAAGAGGTTTCAGGGACCTCAAAAGCTAACAAACTAGTAAACTAATATCAAGTCCATAAAAGCTTATGTCATAATTATTTGGAAGTCTATGATATCAAAAGACACACAGTTGTTTCTGCTTAGTGCTACTCTGGTGCGTGATCTCTAACCTATAACCGGTAGGTTTACTGATGGTAGATTCCGGTATATCCACCATGGTAGCACTAAGGGGAAAGTAGCTTCTATTGCTTTATAGCAGGTGTGGGGGAATTTGGGCCCTGCCGATGTTGCTGACCTACAACTCCCATCATCCCTAGCCATTGGACATGGGGCTAATGAGAAGAATCTTTAGGCTGTTTACCAAGAGTAATGCATGTGGAGCATAAGGCTCTTGTTCTTAGGGTTGTGGGTTCCCGTCCCACATTGGGGAAAAGATTGCAGAGGTTGGTCCCTTCCAACTCTACAGTTCTGTGGACATTGGTACCCGATTGCTCAGGCTTTTGTGGAATGTTAATGGGGTGTAGGAAGAAGCCATCAATCTAGTTTTAGAGGCAATTCTATTTTAATTGTGACAGTGTAATCAGGTCCTCTTGTATATCTGAAACTGATGGTATCATTTTATGCTATGTTTCTGTCAGCCAGTTTGAGATTGGTGATTATGGTGGTGGGGAGCTAGAAAATTTGAAAATAAAGAGACAAAGTCACATAAGCAGAAGCCTAGTTTTCCAGATGCACAAGTTTCGCATAGTGTTTGTGTGTGAGGTCTCAGGTTCATATCCCAAACAAGAAGTACTGGGGCAAAGAAGGCATAAAACTCTGTGGAGTGGCCAAAGCTCAATCCAGGGGGATAAAAAGATCTTAGGTGGAGATTTTGGATGACTTTTGTTTCAGACCTTGGAGAACCATTGCTGATTGCCTTGGGGCAGAGATGGACCAATGATCTGAGATAGTACACATAGTTCCTTATATTCTTGTGATGCAGGTTGTATATGGTGCAAAACAACATCAACATACTAGGCTAGTCCCCTAATGCCTCCTTGTTTATGGCCTTTACAGAAGAACTAGACATGACCCATGCCTTCGAAGATGAGTTGTGCCCAACAACTGCAAGGCCCTTTGGTATGTGTGTGTGATTTGAAGCAGAGAAGCCATAAGTATCTGGAATTACATCCGTGCTGAGCCTGCTGTTCCTGCAGCACCACCGTAACTCTTCATCTCATTTTTTGATGCCATAAGTGAGCCCAACTTGAAGAAAAACAGCCTGGGGGAGGGGTTGGGGAGAGGGGAGAGTAGGAAGATGTCTGAAGGCCTAAGGCTGCCGCCACACAGTCTAGTCCCACCTCCAGTCAGTCGTGCTTGAAAGCCACCAAGGCACTTGGAGACGGTTGGCTGGGACCCAAGATAGCATTCTCCATACGCAGTGTGGTTACCCTGATGCAAAAAGTTAATACAGAACTAATAATCATCAGACAAACGAGGCAAAGTAAACATGCCATGTTCCATGTGAAACGTCAACACCAACAAAATGACATTAATGTTATGCAATGGTACAATTTGGGGAATTCCTTTGTTTTCCAGGTTGCATGTAGTTCATGGCGCTCTCAGCTGACCATAATAGGACATTTGCTTTTTAAAGGCATGATGAATTATAGGAAGTGTGGGGCATGGCGAACTGATGTTTTCAGTGACTTCTGTAGCTCAGGAAGCAACTGTAGGGACTGCGTTGTGAAAACAAACGTGGTCCTTTCATGTGCAAGTAATGCATCAAATGTACCTATGCACAAATATTGCAAACATTTTTTTCCTTTTCATGGGACTCACCCCACACCATACATTTAAAGCTCATGGCCACTCCCAAAGAATCCTGGGAACTGTAGTTTGGTATGAGTGCTGCGAACTGTAGCTCTGTGAGAGGGCAAACTACAGTTCCCAGGATTATTATTGCCAGGGGCAATAATTTATCTTCTGTATACCACATTTTGTTTGTTTTATTGCTATGGCTGGTGGCTGATGCAAATAAAGATTCATTCATTCTGTGCCAGGGGCTTCAAGTATGCGGTGGCCATTCTTGTTTTTCCATACCCTGGTAAGATAAATGACAAGAAATGCAGATCTCTTTTGTCTGAGCATTGAGATATAAAATGGCTTTGCATGAGGATATTGAATTTTCTCTTTTCCTTATCTCTTTTTGTGCCATTTACATTTGGGTTGATGTAAGAAGATCATGAAGGGACGCGGGTGGCGCTGTGGGTTAAACCACAGAGCCTAGGACTTGCCGATCAGGTGGTCAGCAGTTCGAATCCCTGCGACGGAGTGCGCTCCCGTTGCTCATTCCCTGTTCCTGCCAACCTAGCAGTTTGAAAGCATGTCAAAGTACAAGTAGATAAATAGGTACCGCTCCGGTGGGAAGGTAAACGGCGTTTCTGTGCGCTGCTCTGGTTCGCCAGAAGCGGCTTAGTCATGCTGGCCACACGACCTGGAAGCTGTATGCCAGCTCCCTCGGCCAGTAAAGCGAAATGAGCACCGCAACCCCAGAGTAGGCCACGACTGGACCTAATGGTCAGGGGTCCCTTTACCTTTATGAAGATCATGGTTCAGCAGGTGAAAAAAGAATGGGGTTCATACACCTTTAATAATTGTACAGAAAAGGGCATTTCCGTCCATGTTCCTTGTGTCACAACCTCCCTCTCCTCCAAGGAGGTGCCAGAACCTGAGCTTCTTTTGCATCTGACCACCCTTGGGAAGAGCAGTGGCAGGGCTGAACCAGGACATTGTGCTGCCTGAGGTGGGTCCAGTGATGATGCTTGGCTATTTTGTGCTCTGGCCAAGGCTTGCTGCTACTTGCATGCCCTCACCCACAATTGCTAACTTCAGTTTTCAAAAACAGATGCCTCGTAGGGAAAAAAAATGACAAGTCCGACTCTTGAAACGGCTAAATTTATTTTAAGTTGCAAGAATGAGTAATACAACAGTCCTTGATTATCTTTCTCAACTGCAAGGAAAATGTTTTAGCACACATCATTTTGAGTGTGAATTGTGATGTTAAAATTTAAGTCTCAATTTCAGGCATGTCAAAATCTCACTTGGTGTGCCTTTTCCTTTGCAAATTTCCCTTTTAAAATTCTTTCAGGAACATGCCTGGGCATGCAAGTTTAATCGATATAGTCACCAATCGATACAGTCTCTTTCACAAGTTGATTAAAAAAACCCTTCAAAATATAAAATAAAATAAAAATAAAATATTATGATAAATTTATAAGATACAATGAAAACTACTATGTATAAAACTGTGTCCCTCAGAGGTCAGCATTGTGCTCCTCTGAGGTCTGTTTTCAAAGCTGGCCAAGTTATTTTAGCACCCGAGGCAGACAATCCCGCAAGTGCTTCACCCTGGAGTAGACAACATCAATAGTGAAGAATTAAAAAGCATTGACGTAACAAGTTGCTGTCCTTTCATTACACCTCTAAATCAGGCAACTTAGGTAGCCACCTCACACTTCCGTCCAGGGGTCCTTTACCTTACCTTTACCTAATGACAAGGATGGCTCTGATTGGTGGGATACAGTTCACATGGCCCTCTAAGAAGTGGTGCATACGTTAAAGGAAGGGACCACAGAATTTATGGAAAAGCTCCCTTGAGATTGACCCATCCGCTTCTCCTTCCCTCCTGGGGAAGGGAATGGATCTGTATGAACAGAGCCAGTCTTGCTAAGTGTCCAACTGAAACGCATAACCCAATGCTCCCTTCTCCACTAGGATTGCAGGGATGAGCAAGGGAGGCTATTGAGCAGGGTTGCCAACTTTCCAAGCAAGTGGAACGGTTGACCTTGGCAGCCCACGGTGCCAACCCCCCTGCCGTGAGAGGCTTCGCCTGCAAATCAAGGCACCGTTATGGGAACAAGAACTGATCCCCTCTCCTCAGTTGATAACCCTGCTCTTTAGCTCTGAGCCGCATGTTTTCCAGGAGTCCTCTCCGATCTCAAGTTGTGTGCCCATGTCAGCTGCTGGCGCATGGCATCTTGTGAACCTTTTGATGGTTCCTGTATGGGCAAAAGAGAGCGGCAAAGGCTCTGTCAAAACCGTTGCCACTTAAATCCATTCTTGGCGCACGTTGGACGGCTATGAAAGCTAAAGACTGAAGCTGGCAATGGTGGCACAACCCATCCATCATCAGGACCGGGGGGCGAGAGAATGATGGAGCTCCTCAGACACGAAAGAATCTTATAAAGTCTCACTATCTGATTGCAACATGTATAACCTTGCTCTCTCGTTCTCCCTCTCTCTTTTGAAACTTGTTGCGCTGCACTCGCAAATCTATGATTCGTGACAGGAATGCAGTTTGGATCGCTTGCAATGTAAGCAGCTGCAGATACTTCAAATACTTTGGCACATGTGATCTAGCAGCTCACTATAACTTTGCCCCTAAAAATAAAGTAACAAGTGAACAGTGACAGGAATTAACAGTATAGAGCATTAATAGAATGTACAATCCCTTACCTCAGACTTCTTTTAATAAAACGCCATCTATAATTACAACCCAAACAAAAAATAACGCCCTACAATTCTATTTTTGAACACGCTTGCAGCAAGATTCCTTTTAAAGATTTTTTTTTAAATGTTTGGACCCCAGAGAAAATATTTGTGGGTGTACAATGTCACTAGGAATGAGACTTATATTGTTACATCATCTGAGTATCCCCTCATTGATTTACACGTATGGTATGTCTGGAAATTAAACTTAAATTACTATTTCATTAGCATTCAAGCTAGCAGAGGCTGCCAGACATCATGTAAATCTATAACTCCCAAACTGTGTGCCACAAGAATACTATTAAGGTGTCTTGAAAAATAAATGAACTGGTTATCTAAAGGCTTCTAAAAGCTTACTCTTATATGAGACTGGCTGTTGTATTGCTACATGAGTCCTTGCTCTGTAATAAATCAACAGTACAGTCCTTTTCAAGTTAACTCAGTTGAGTTTAGTGAGTCTTACCTGCAGGTAACAGTGCATAGGATTGCAGCCTTATTAATTTATTTAAGGGAATTTTATACCACCCTTCAACAACAGTTTCCAGGAACATATAATATCAATATCATTAAAAAGAATAATATCATATCATTTAAAATATAATAATAAAAACAGTGACATAACAGAAATTGAAAAGCAGGATTTGAAACAATTTAAAATGGAATACATGAACTGATGTCAATGATTTGGAAGACTATTGTGTGATGTTATATATCTTTAACTTACAGTGAAATTCTATATATGTCTACTCAGAAGAAAGACCTGTTGAGTTCCATGAGACTTACTCCCAGGTAGGTGGGTAGAGGACTGCAGCCTGAATGTCTGAAGCCATAAGTGCGTATGTGAAATTTCTTCTGTTGAACTGAATGGTCCTTGAATATGTTGAAACTTGGGTGGATCAGGCACTAAATTCAACGTTGCCTTCTTGTATGTTTCTCCCTAGTTTCATTTAAAATGTATAAAACATTGTGTCTGTGTGCTTTTAAAAAGAATTACCTGTTTTACATAATCTCCTGCTCCACATTCTTTCTGCCTTATTGCTAGGAAAATTGTCAAGTTTTAAGAGGCAGCACTTTAGGGTTTGATGGGAGTGTTGTCTTTTTCAGAGGAAAGTTTGATTGAAGACCTATTTTTGGCCACAAGGAAAGAAAGAAAAAAAGATTACTTAACCTTACTTGAATGAGAGGAGATTAAAGGTTAAAAGCTTTAGAGACCTGAAAATGCATTAGCACTAGAACAGTAAATATAGTGTTTGTGTGGAGGGGCAAGATGAACAAATTAGCAAAGCAAACGTTAAAGAGAAGCAAATGCACTTTAAAATGTGTTGGAATCTCTACAAATATTTCCACTTGCAATGCACATTTAAGTGTCATGCTAAATATTTTTCAATATCTGCATTACCAAGTTGGCATGGGGTGTGGACGTATCGTAGAGATCATTTCCACCTTGAACTACACACATGAAAACTACTTGGTGTTAGATGCAGTTTTCCATCCACTTAAAAATATATATTATGGGCTGAACGCACTCAAGTTCAAAAAGTCTCATTGTGGGGGACAAGATGAACTCAGTGGAATGGAAATAAGAAAAGGGAACCTTTCTTCATAACAAAGAACATTTGATCATAATATTTGTTCTCTGGTTCTGTCTTTCAAGTTATCATGGGTGTGGACCATGAATGGAATGATGCTCTTCTAACTTAGCTTGTAAAAATATTTTGTTCAAAATTGTTGTTGCTGGAAACCTGTCTGTTTTCGAAAAAACAAAATCTTCCATTTCATTTATATTCTAGGGAATGGGTGAAACAAAACCCCGCCAAGCAACTTAAATGTTAAGTCATTTTCTCTTCCTGTTTCCTGTTTTCCAAGTTCTGATCTTTTTTCTTTTTGGTACTTCCATTTTGAGAAGTGAGTGGTTTTAAGGCTGTGGGGAGATGATTATTTCTGAAGAACAAGGGGGGCAGCACCCTATTCTTTCATGCTTTCAGTTCAGCACCAAAGATTTGAAAGCTATAGAAGGGCAAGGTAAGCCTTGCTCCCTTACAGGTCATGGCTAGAATCCCTTTGTCTCGGGAGAAGACAATTTTACTGGAGAAGTAACATTGACTAGACCAAATCCCAAGATGCTTCTGATCAAGTCAATTTCACTTCTAAAGGACAGTTGAAACAATTAAATTGCCTTTATTTTAAAAGGCAAATGGTAAGGAAATATTGGAATTTATATGTAAGAAGAAACCTGACCATTTTTTCTTTAAAAAACCTCGTAAACAGCAATTCTGTTACTAATTATTTTAAGAGAAAACCAATGATGTCTGTTCAATTGAATAAGAGAAAGGAAGTGAACCCCAACACATATTTGGGGTGTGTATGTGATGACAGCAAATGGAAATTATTTCTGTATGTGATGGGAAATTCAGAACTATTGATGAAAGTTATCTCTTCACATTCCTTATCCCTTTGTGTTATGCTTTATTTCTGCTTTCTTATCTTAAAGATTTAGTGCACAGAAAACATTAGGAAGTAATTGCTAATCTGATCTTAACAAGTACAACTGAAATAGCTAGCCAGTATATATTGTCCAGTGGGCCTTGTTAGAAGACTTTGAAGAATTTGAAACAAAAATCTGGTGAATTACTTACCAGGAAGATAAGGAAGAGTCTTTTTTTAAAAAAACATGAGAAATTATTTTGATAATCAGAATGTTTGTTGATTATTGGAAGAGGCAACTTAGCCAATCTCCCACTATTGAAATTCTGGCTGGGATTCAGAGATATAATTGAGACCTGTCAATTAAACATGGCTTGCGCATGGCTAATTGGAATGTTTGACCTTTCCCCTTTGAACTGCAAACCCCCTATGCCAGGTCACAAGTTGCTTTTGAAAGTAATAAACAATTTCGCCACGAACCCCTGGAAGCTGTGGTTTGAGAAACAGCAGCCCAAAGCCGCACCATGCATATGGTACTAGGACGGCCTCGGTCCAGTATATATGAAGGAGCGTCTCCACCCCCATCGTTCTACCCGGACGCTGAGGTCCTTCTGGCAGTTCCCTCACTGCGAGAAGCAAAGCTACAGGGAACCAGGCAGAGGGCCTTCTCGGTGGTGGCGCCTGCCCTGTGGAACCCCTCCCACCAGATGTCAAAGAGAACAACAACTACCAGACTTTTAGAAGACATCTGAAGGCAGCCCTGTTTAGGGAAGCTTTTAATGTTTGATGCATTATGGTATTTTAATATTTCGTTGGAAGCCGCCCAGAGTGGCCGGGGAAGCCCAGCCAGATGGGCGGGGTATAAATAATAAGTTGTTGTTGTTGTTACTGGTCGGGTAGTTCCTGGGAACCCAGGCTCTGACATTTAGAGGTCTGGCAATGCTCTAAGCACTTTGGGGAAATATTCCATCTTATTTCTAAATGCGGTGCCATGTGGATCATATTGCTATTTTACTGAATCTGTTCTTTTATTTGAAGCAAACAAAGTAGACAAGCATAGATTCCCCTTTTTAGAGAGCTGCGTGTAACAACATATTGAAACCTGCCCATTGAAACCTAAACTTTAAAGTATTTTCAAACAGTTTCAGACACTGGATGGGGTATGCTTAGGTTACTTAACACGGGTGCAAGCCTAGAACTGCTCCTGACGACAGTTACTCCAAAATGTCGGTAGGCAGGCCTATTATTTGTAGCAGGTGGACTGCACTCCTGGGAGCTGCCCTAAGGCTTCCCTTGAGGCTCTTCTTGAGGTACCAATGAGAAACCTATTAAAACCAGTTTGACTGGACCTAATGCCAGAATATGTGAGTATACTGTAGGCAATGATATCTCTAGAGTTCTGGCTCTGATTCTTTTAGGTAGACAGTCAATGCTGCAATCTGATACACACTCATTTAGGAGCATGCTCCACTAAACAAAACGAGATTTCACTGTAAGATTTATTTATTTTTTTAATTCTGCAAAGCTTTCAATTTATTTTAATGTATTGTAGTTGTTTTGATCCTTGTAGATCCTTGTAGACTTGTTTTAGCACTCTCTGGCTTTATACTATTGTGTGTCTGAAGTTTTAATGTTGCAAATTGTCTTCGGCTGAGGACCAAAAAAGCAGCAAGCGAATAAATGATTGACTCCAAAATACCTCATCTGCAAACTTTCCACCTAGAAATTTGACGCTGTCCATTCTCCCACAGCAAAATCAATAGCATCATCTTCTTCATTTTCCATTGGTTTTCTTGATCAAACTGGATGAGTCCGGCTTAGCTTCATAGTGTGACCTTCTAGATACAGCACAATACTAAAACTTATGGTGCAAATCCATACATGCTTACTCAGAAGTAAGTCCCATTGATGTTAGTGGGGCTTACTCTCAGGGAAGTGCATATAACATTGCAGCCTTAGCACCTCTTTCCACATGCACAGTGTATACAATATTATTGGGTGAGAGGTATTAAGAATATAATGTGGGGATGTTGCTCCCTTACACCCATTTATTTATTCCTCCTTTATTTTCCTTCGGCTCCATTATTTTTCTGTGCCAGCCAGTGCCAACCTGCCACCCTCCAGTGGCGTAGCGTGGGGGGTGCAGGGGGGGCCGGCCGCACCGGGCGCAACATCTGGGGGTTAGGGTTAGGGGGCGCAAATCCACGGGTTAGGGGTGCAAATTACTTGCCTTGCCCCGGGTTCTGACAACCCATGTTACGCCACTGCCACCCTCCAGCTGTTTTGTGCTGGCCGGGGCTAATGGGAGTCGTAGTTGCAAACAGCTGGAGGATATCAGGTTGGCTAGGATTGTTTCAGCATGTGCAAATCCATTTTCCCCCTTTAAATGATCTTCAAGGTTATATAAATTCACGTGCTTGAGTCATCAGATTACAAGATGTGTTCTTACACCTTACCATGTACATCTATTGTTCTTATCATATTCATCTAATCAGAATCCTTACAATAAATTATTGGCAATTATCTCATCTTCTTTCTTTTCAGTCCAGAAGGAACTCTTGTGTTAAGTTAGCAAACTCTCAGATTATTCATTCTTATAATTCATTTCATTGTTCCTTAGAGAGGGCCTTTACAATAATAAGTTGAGAATGATCTACAGGGTGTGCAGATTCAGTGCTCGTTACGGAGGGCAAAATAGCCAAGGGGTTGTAGGAAAGTCCCATTATACGCTCAGATTCCTGGAAGAAACACTTTTCCATTCCATCACATGGGGGTGTCATGTGGAAAACTCTCATGTCTGTCAATATCTTCCTGTGCTGAGAACCAATTGGCTATGCCTTCCTACATTCACCGTGAAAAATCTATCCGATACAACTTCCCAAAGCCCTGTTTCCTGGGACACAAGGAGGACGTGCTGTGCCTTTTAAAATGAGATAAATAAGGTGATCCTATAGCAAGATCCACAGGGACGAGAAGCTTAGGATCCAGTGGATCTCTGGCTCAGCCAACTGATTGCCAGCTCAAACTGGCTCAGCTAGTTAAGTCCCCACCCCAGTTTAACCAAAAATATGCTGATATAACTTGCTCAATCCTTGCTCAGCTGGGATTTAGCCAGCTAAGACCAGGACAGTGCAAGTCCCCTAAAAGGGACATTATGGGGGGGGGACCAGAGAAGGGGGGTGGGGTGGGACTTAGACTTGATCCTAAGCCCATTCAGCTTAGTCATGTGACCTGGCAAGCCCTGCATAAAACCCTATTTTAACTGCTTGTTTTCCATCTGCAAACAGCAGCGCCACTGCTGAACATGGTTTGAATGCAATGTAACATTTACACTGGCTTAATTTACACTGTCTTGTTTTATGCCAGCTACTTGTGCAAAAGAACCGGTCCCTAATTTACTCGATAGGGAAGCCGCTTGCAGTTCCATCTGCAATACGGAAATAATAAAAATGACCTACCTTACAGGGTTGTTTTGAAGATGACGCTCTGAATATTCTAAAGAGTAGTAGTAGCAGCAGCAGCAACAACAGAGGTAATAGGTGATGATTATGATGATGACTTTTTTGTGATTTTCTGTTATTTGGCAGCAACAGAGATACTGTGAGAGCAGACAGTGAAGTCTCCTATTCTTCCACTGCATCCATTCTGAGGTCTCTTCACTTGCACTGAGTAGTTCATGGCCATAATAAATTCACAATAAATGTGGAATTAAATCAGGCCATTGGTCAAGCACATCAGATAAAAGGCCAGGTATATATTGGGATAATGTCATTTCCTGATGATGCCAACCAACCAACACATCTGTGGACAACCTGAAGCTTATGGAGCAAATTTGCAGAGGCATAAATCCCACTGTATTCAGTGCAACTTCCTCCTAGGTAAGTAGGTAGAGGATTCCCTTCATTTGTTCTGACAAGGAAGAGGAGGGGAGCCTTCTTGCACATCTCTTGCACCTTCACCCTGCAAGGCATCCCTCTGGGTGGTGCAGAAGAGGAGATTAACAGCCCCTTCAACTTGGATGTCCGAGATAGTAGGGACAGCATAGGCCATAGCTGTCAACCGTCCCTTATTTGGCGGGAAAGTCCCTTATCCCAGTGCCGTGTCCCGCTGCTGTCCCTTATTGATGATGTCCCTTAAATTTCCCGGGTTTCAAAGGAAGCAGCTCCTCTCCCTCCCTCCCTGCCAGTCAGGGAGGAGGGAGGCTTCAACTGTGTTGCTTGGCTGCGTTGCTCACTCAATAAGGAGTCTAACAACAGCTGGTGGAGCTTGCATGCCTTGTGCCGATCAAATCGGCCGCGTTGCCTGGGGACTCACCTTTGCTCAGCACTTCCCAGCGGAGAGGTGACGGTGGTTTTCCTTGCTGCATCCCCTTTGCCGGGTTGCTGCGCTGTGGGAACCACCGCTTGAGGCTTCGTTTCGCTGCTGGCTGGGCTTTCTGCCTTTGGCTCGGAGGGGCTCAGAAGTTGAACATACCTGTGCTTGGAAAATCCCTTATTTTGGCTGCTGGTCCCTTATTTTCAAATCTGTAAGTTGACAGCTATGGCATAGACTCCTCTCCAAATGATGGCTGGGAAGGAGGAAATCTACCTAGGCCAATATCGTGTGGAGAATGCCATGAAGGTCTCCAGGTTGCTTTTGGTGCTCCTGGAGCTGAAAGATAAGGGCCAGCAGCAGTGTGGGAAAGGGAGAGATTAGAGTAGATCTTCGTATGTGCACAAGAAACAGGGGGATACTACAACAAATGGCAGTTCTGTTTCAACGTCTCCCCTTTTCTAATGGATAGTCAACCTGACCTCTGTCCTGCTCCACCTCACTGACTGCCGCTGGTGGGGAAATTTATAATGTCACGATACAAGAGGCAGTTAAGTTATGAAGGGAGAAGGAGGAAACCTTGATTCAGGCCTGCAGTTATGGCCTGTGTTAATTGTAACCAATGGGAGAACCAATGACCTTTTTCAGATTTTGCTGAAATCCTACCATCACAGACCATTGCCCATGTTGGTTAGGGCTGATGGGAGATGTTACCAAACATCTGGAGGGCGACATGTTCCTCAGTCTTGTCTACCATTATGCCTTTTGCAGTCAGCGTCTTTCAGGTGCGCATAGTAGCAAGGAAATGATTGCAAAGGGATTGGGAAAAGAGCTTTCGACGGTGTCTTCAGGTTTCCACTTGCCTTTAACGCATTTCAGAACTGCAGCATGTGTTTGTGGGGGGGGGGGGAACAAAGGCAGTGGGATTATCCTTGTCAGAGTAGAGCCTATGTCTTAATGACATTATTCAGCTGTTCTCCATTTTCAAAACTTTGGCCGTTCTGATCTCTAAATACATCATAAGGTACACACAAGGATAATCAATGGCTTCCTGTTTCAGCAAAGACAACTTTATTAAAATGGAACTCTTCCCTAATTTGTAATACACATTACAATTAGACAACACAAACGGCAATATCTGAACTTACTTTGAACTGTTTTTTCAGCGCCTTTTCCTTTCTCCTTTTTTTTTTTTTTGCTGGAGCTCTCGGCTGAGGAATTTGGGAGGGGGAGCAGAGGTGGGTGGGGGGAGCAGCTATTTGTTTAAATTTGATTCGGAACAAAGTCCTAACACTTGGACATCACTTGCAAAGTTGCTGTCCAGCGTTTCATTTCAAAGCTTGGTGGGTGTTGGTAAAACATTTTCTCAAGGAAATCGACTCTCTTAGCAAATAGTGGCGTCCATTCTGTACGATGTTGGAAGCGACTGGAAGTATGCAGTTTAGAATTAAGGTAGAGGTTAAGCTTGCTCGATTAAATGGCCAATAAACCAAGGGATATGTATATCTTAGCCCCATGAAAAAGAGTTTCTTACACATTGTGGAGAACCTTCCATTTACCACTGCTCCACAGGTAGCCAAGCATGCAGGAGGATCAAGTGAGCCCTTGAATGACAAGATCCCTGGGGAAGATTCGCAGTAGGGTGAACCCAGAAATAGTGCTAGGCCAGGATGGATCTGTGCAGAGAAATTCATTCAAAAGCTGTGATGCAGAGGCAAGCGGGCAGGAGGACAGGCAAACACAAGAGGTTGTTGGTGAACTAAGAGGGTAGCAAAAAGACAGGGAGATAGAGGTTAGCTTCTATAACGGGGGAAAACTGTGTTTGCTGAATGTTACTCTGCAGCTGTTTCCAAGTCTCTGAAGCGAGTGTTATGTACAGAGTGAATAGGATCCAGAATGCAGCAGTCTGATTGGTCCTAGAACAATAGGATCCAAAATGCAGCCGTCTGATTGGTCCTAGAACAATAGGAATCAGAATGCGGCAGTCTGATTGGTCCTAGAACAATGCAGCAGTATGATTGGTCTGCAGGAGCCACCCAATCTGGCTTCAGGTGGAAGTGAATCCACAACCTGATTGGCCTACAGCAGAATTCCGGAATTAGCCAATCACGTGCAGCCCATTGTGTAAATAATGTATATAAAGCAGATACTTTGAGGGGACATTCATTCCCTCCTCACCACTATGAGCTGAATAAAGAGCATGAAATCCACTCTCTACTCTGAATATATTTCACAGAGGTTGCTCAGCTGTTGTTAGACTGCAATTTCCATCAGCCCCATCTGGCTTGGATACTAGGGATTATGGGAGTTGTAGTCCAGCAACAGCTAGCGAGCCCAAATGTGAGCTACCACTGCTTTAGAGGGTCAAAAAGCTCTGCTCTTTTTGAATTATGCCCACCTTGCTCAGAAGAAAACAACCGAGGAGCGACTTGGTCACAGTTTGCAGATACTTGCAACTAAAGCAGGTATTTACGACTTTGGAAAAGTAGGTGGCTAATTTGGATAAGGAGCCAAACCCTTGTTCCAATGCAGCCAGAGCGTGCAGAAGCAGGCTTTTGAATAAATATCTGTGATTGGATGGAAAATTGTACATGCCAATGAATGTTGTGCCTTCCATTCCCCAGCTCAGTCCAGTTGGGGGCTGTATGCCTGTAGCTCTTACTAAACGCTGAAATCCTGTCAATCAGCTGTTTGGAATTGGGGGCTATATCCAGCCCCCCGCTGAACAGCTGCTAGTCAGGATTCCCTTTTTTTAAATAGGGCTGTGCTCCTCCCGTAGCCCTGGTTGGTGCACACGAGCTCTCTTGGATTGGGGCCAGTATACTTCAAGTGCTTTGAGTGAGAGGAAACAGAAGCTGACCTTTGACTTGAATGAAAATAAACACATGCACATCACAGATAAAGGGAAGCAGGATGCTAACACTCGAATGAATGTATATGGAAGGTTACTGTAATTATAAAATAGGTTTGTATTATAGCATAATGAAGCATTATAGGGACTGCAGCCTGTATAATGGCTAGATTAATTTGATAGCAGATGAGAGTTCAGGCTGGGTTTTACTGTTAAGCTGAGAGCTAAAAGTATGGGTAGGCAAACTAAGGCCTGGGGGCCGGATCCGGCCCAATCACCTTCTAAATCCAGCCTGCGGACGGTCCTGGAATCAGTGTGTTTTTACATGAGTAGAATGTGTCCTTTTATTTAAAATGCATCTCTGGGTTGTTTGTGGGGCATAGGAATTCGTTCATTTTTTCCCTTCAAAATATAGTCCGGCCCCCCACAAGGTCTGAGGGACAGTAGACTGGCCCCCTGCTGAAAAAGTTTGCTGACCCCTGGTTAAGAGCATAGAATCTTGTCTTTTAAGGCTTTATTTTGGAAACTGTTTTGGTGTATTGCTACAATAAGAGATGAAAAAGAAATATTAAATATTACCTTTCCTTCTAGGAAGTCAGGTTATCTTTTGGGAAAAGCACCTGGTTTAGGTAATATGTAGCAGTGGCAAAGGTATAGGCTGTAATTCTGTGTATCTAGGATTTACCTGGGAATAAACCCCACTGAAGAAAATGGTGCTGGAGTCTTCTGAGTAGCCAGGTGTAAGGGTGTACTGTTAAGTGCCTAGATATCCCCCATGTTGAAATCTGCAATTGGATTGCGGCCAACTCTTTTGCATTTAATTTATTAATGTATTGACCAATTTAATGGAAAATTCTTAACTGAGTAGCATTTTCTGCTCTGCTGTCAACCTTAATTTCCCCCATAATTTTATGGTCAATAATGAATAATAATGCTCTATGGAGTATTTTTTTAAAAATATATATAAAAAGAAATGGGGAAGCTGATTAGATGTTTATGCCAGTTCCTTTTCATTCCAAGGATATGTTCCACGAAATGGAAATCTGTCTGTTGGATTTTAAAAGCATACACTTTAGTACTTCAAATAATTACGAATGTCAGCTTTTAAAATGTAGCATAAGCATTGACTGAAATATGCTCACTTTGCATTGGTCAATTGGTTCAGGGATAGGCAATGTGGTGACTTCTACTGCAACAGACATCATTTGGTTAGGGGTGTTGGGATTTGGGCTGCAACAACATCTGAATAACACCATGTCAGCTACCACTGCATTGATCAGTCCACTAGATTAATTGATTTAAAACATTTTGATTACCTAAAACAAAAGTGTCCCTGATTAATTAGGGAGGAGCCTTTTTTTAACTACTGAAAAAACTGCCTTTGCGTTGGCACCTTAATGGAAAATACATTTCCTCCTATGTGAAAGAGTGGGCAGTTCCTCATCTAAGACGATGCTTGCATGCAAAACAAAGAGAGACGATGATCAATGCAGGTATGAAGATTGTTCACCTTGTTGAAAGTCAAGTGTGACTACTGCAACTTGAGGAATGACCCTTTTTCATTTGGTTGATTTTTAATTGCGCAGTCTCTGGTCGTTTGTAATGATGGTGCTTCATTGTAGGAAAAGCAAAATGTCCCATCAGTTGTTGCATTAGGGATGTGGCTATAGACAACATTGAGTAAGGAAACAAAATCTGCAGCAACCACAGATTGGCACAGCTTTCAATTAAAGTTTCCTTTGCTGTTCATTCTGCTGTCCTTTATAGTCATCATTTATACACTTTACAGCATCAAATATTGTAATCTGGTATCGGCTGATAACTAGCAACTCGTTCTGAAGCCTTAGTTAAAAGAGTCCGGCTGTTCAGCTGTCCCTCAAACCCCCTCAGACCTCAGGGGAAGGAATGACTCCAGAGACTTCTTTGTCAAAGAAAAGAGGTTTATTCAGTAGCTCTGCATGCAGGGGCAACCAGCAGATAAGTTCTGCAAAGATGGCTGCGTCACATAGTATCAAAACAGTGATATTTATACCTTTCACTTCCCCCCCCAACTACGTACCCCTCCCCAGTCCCCCTCCCCAGCCCTGTGCAACGCGTGATCAGCTCATGTGCTATACATTCATTGGTACCTGTGTGCACGTGATTATTACGTATGTGGTGCTGCTAGATACTTGGTACCTGTTACTCTGCCTGGTACCTTATCTTGTTTTTCCTCTTACCCTCTGAACATTCCTTTCCTTATTTAGTCATGTTTTCAGTTGGTTAGCTAATGCAGCCCCCCCTTAGCTATATGCGGCTGCCTGTTCTGTTCTATATGTGGTTGCCTATTCTGTTCTATATGTGGCCCGTTCAAGAATTTAAAATCTGTTCCTCACACTCCCTCCTCTTTTTGTGGATCGCTATTGAGCGCATCCACCGATAGCTCATGGTAGCCACGCATGACAGCTACAACCTTCGGGCCTAGCAATTGAGATGTTACACGGCGTATCATGTTTTGCAAGCATTGTATTAAGCAAGGTATACAGAAGCAAAGCAGCAGCAAAATTAGTAACGAAATTAAAAGAGGGCCAGCCACCAGGACCACAAGGTGTCGAAGCCAACTGCCGTCCGGCAGCCAGGAGTACAACCAACTCCATAGATCTGCTCCAGTGTCCATTTTCATGTGGTGAGTCAAATTTTGCAAGTGGGATACCTGCTGTTCTATCGCCTTGGAATTATCAGTCAAATTGAAACAGCACATCCCCTCCATCTGCTCACAGCCATAATGATGGAGCATAAGTAAATAATCGATGGCTGCACGGTTCTGTAGGAGCCCATGTCTTAATTCACTTTGCTCCTTAGTCAACAGGTGAAGGGCCTGTGACGTAGAATTGAGAGCTTTTGCAGCAGAGCAAGCTAACCCATTTATATTTCTGCTATTTCGGGTTGCCAATCCAGGGACTCCTACAAGGGAAACTGCTAAAGAAACATATTCAGCTTTGCTGGGAAGAGCAACAGAATCATCACAGTCATTGGTTAATTCCACAGAGCGCCTAGTCCTTGGTGTATGGTTAAAGAAGTGGTGCTTCTCTGGTAAAATCATTGAGAGACGGCTCAGACAACATGGTGTTCCATGGCTTATGTTTGCAGGAATGTAATTAAATGTGTACCCGGGGCAGGACCAAAACCACCCTCCTGGCAATTCAGTGTACTTGTACAAGTAGGAAATATTCACATACTTAGAGCAGTTAAAGTTGTCTCGGCCGAGCCTTATGCAGTTAGATTTTGTACAATTTACCATCCTGGCACAGGTAGTATTAAAAGAAGCCACGTAAGGGGTCAACAGATCAATAGCCAAAGGCGGACGGCGTTGATACTGCCTACCCCAATTGAGGTATCCGGGATATCCGAGACCCTGGAGGGAGTCATTTTGGGGCAGGGATGAATAGAACCATGTATCATTATTAATGTCACCAGGATCATGGCATACAGGGATCAAACAAGACCCCAAAAGCTCGCCTATGGCAACCTGCTGTGTTAGGCAAAAAGATGACACGTTAAGGGTTTGTGCAAAGGATTCCCATACATTAGTTGGAGGGGATGCTGGGGTAGGTTTCCCACACCCTAGGCCAACTAAGGCCAAGAGTGCTAGAAGAAAGGGGAGGGAAGTGGGCTTCTTCCGTCCCCAGAAGCGATGGCGCTCATGCCAGCAAAAATAGAATAGCATCCAAAGAATGAGGGTAACTACTAAGGCACCCACCCACCAGGGCCAACTATCCCAGAAACTGAACATCATTTAAAATTAGGGGAGTAGTCCCAAACTATAGCAGTATTTGTCTCGGGTACGTTGGGAGCGCTGCCAGCGGGCGCTCCTCCTATCCACTGCTTCAGCCGTGCGAAGAGATACCAGCCTCCGGAGTGGTATCAGCAGAGCGGTTGTCAGGTGCCTTCCTGGAGATGGTCAGCCTCAAGGGATCGTCAGGATTCGGTGTAGCTGTCCAGTTTGACACGACCTTCTTAACACGAGTGTGGTGGACCCATGGAGTGATGCCAGCGACTTTAACAGCAGTGGGTGTGGATATCAATACAGTATGTGGGCCTCTCCAGCACGGTTGCAGGGGTGTCTGGGCCCAGTCCTTGATCCACACTTCGTCACCTGGCTCGAATTGATGCAGAGACTCGATTAAAACACAAGGCGTGCGAGCCTGGGTCCACCTGTTGAGAGAGAGGAAAACTCGGGAGAGTGATTGCACATAATTGTCTAACTGGACATCTCTGCTCGCGTATGGTGTTATCATCCTAACGTAAGGGACCGGTCTCCCGAACATTACCTCAAAAGGGGACAAATGGGTGCGCTTCAGGGGTAGACTCCGTACCCGGAGTAGGGCCAATGGCAACATAGACACCCAATTTGAACCCGTCTCCTGAGTGAGCTTTGCTAATTGGTTTTTCAATGTCCTATTCATTCTTTCAACCTTCCCAGAACTCTGGGGCCTATAAGCTGTGTGTAATTTCCAACCAATGTGTAAGGCTTTTGCCAGTTCTTGTAATACTGAATGTACAAATGCTGGTCCATTGTCTGAGCCAATTGTTCTAGGTAGCCCGTAACGGGGTATGATTTCTTTCAGGAGGCATCGAGTCACTTCGGTAGACCGCTCAGTCTTAGTTGGCCATGCCTCCACCCACCCTGTGTAGGTGCACACTGCCACTAGCAAGTAGCGGTAAAATCCGCAACGGGGTAGCTCAGTAAAGTCTACTACAAGGTCCTCCATAGGGGCACTCCCTGCGTGTTGGGTGCCTGGGGGCACCAAAGGCCCAGTCCTAGGGTTGTTTGCCTGACACAAAGTGCATCCTCTTGACACTTGTGCCGCTAGTTGATATAAGTTAGCCAGATAAAAGCATTTTCCCAGCTGCTGGGCGATGGCATCTGGTCCTGTGTGTGTGGACTCGTGATATCGCTGAATGATCTGGCGAGATAGAGAGGCTGGAATCCATATTCGATCATCAGGTGTAAGGTACCATCCTTCTTCAGAAAGCCTGAATTCCTCGGCTGATGCAGTAGCTTCCTCACGTGCAGAATACCTTGGTTTTGATGAGTTGTCCAGAATCTTCTCTGGCACTAGAGCGCCAATAAAAGGTGCTGGAAATGGGGTCCGGGCTGCTTCCTTTGCTATCCGGTCAGCCAAACGGTTTCCTCTAGCTGCTTCACCCGGTCCAGTCTTGTGCCCATAACAATGTACTACTGCCACTGCTTCTGGCTCCCAAACGGCATCCAAAAGGTCCAAGAGTGCCTGGGGATGGGCTACCTGGTTTCCCTTGGAAGTGAGTAGACCTCGCTCTTTCCATAGTGCTCCATGGGCATGCAGAGTCAGGAAGGCGTATTTGGAGTCCGTATATATATTAATCTGCTGTCCTTTTGCCAGGCACAAAGCTCTAGTGAGTGCCGTGATCTCTGCAAGCTGCGCTGAAGTACCGGGCGGAAGGGGCTTCGCCTCAATAACCTGGTCTTCCAAGGCTACCACTGCATACCCTGCTTTCCGCTGGCCATTTTCCACAAAGCTACTTCCATCCACAAACCAGGTGGGCCAATGTGGGTTAGCCTCATCCTTCAAGTCAGGTCTGCTGGAATACACTTCGTCCATGACTTCTACACAATCGTGGGTCGGCTCCTCATCTTCTCCAACCGGTAATAAGGTCGCTGGGTTGAGGGCTGCTGTAACCTGAAACTTCAAGCGTGGGTGCAGTAGCAACACCTGGCACTTCCTCATCTTCGCTTGAGACAGAAAATAAGTGCCTTTCATATCAAGCAGGGCCGGAACCGCATGTGGCGTCACACAAGTAGTCTCTTGTCCAAAGGTAAACTTGTCTGCTTTTTCCAGCAGGGTAGCCACAGCCACTACTGCCCTCATGCAAGGGGGCAAGCCCTGTTCCGTCGGGGTCAATTGTTCTGATAAATAAGCAACAGGCTGCTGCCAACTTCCCAGTCTTTGGCACAACACTCCCTTGGCCACCCCCCGATCCTCATCTGTATACAAGGTAAACGGCTTTTCTGGGTTGGGGATGCCAAGTGCTGGGGCTTGTTGTAATGCAGCTTTAAGATCCTGGAAGGCTTGCTGTTGCTCAGGTCCCCATACAAATAGATCTTTCTCTGTTCCTCTCGTGGATTCATGCAGGGGGCGCGCTATACCACTATAATTGGGAATCCATATTCTACAAAACCCTGCAGATCCCAGGAATCCGCGAAGTTCCCGGCGGTTCTTAGGTTCAGGTATTTGGATTATGGCCTGCTTCCTTTCATCCCTTAGCTTACGCTGCTGGTGAGATATGTCAAACCCCAAATACCTGACCGTAGGCTGACAAATTTGGGCCTTTTTCTTTGAGACACGGTATCCAGCTTCTGCCAAGTGATTTAACAGCTCTATAGTTGCCCTGAGACACGTGTCCTTATCAGGAGAAATCAGTAAAAGGTCATCTACATACTGTAGAAGAGCCCTAGTGGGGTCAGTAGGGAAGCTTGCCAAATCAGATGCCAAAGCTACCCCAAAAAGGGTAGGTGAGTTCTTAAAACCTTGGGGAAGTCTGGTCCAGGTATATTGTACTTTAGTGCCAGTTCCCGGGTCAGTCCACTGAAAGGCAAACAAGGGTTGGCTCTCTTCCGCTAGGCGGCAGCAAAAGAACGCATCCTTCAAGTCCAGTACAGTAAAATACTGTGCAGTGGGTGGTATAAGGCTGAGCAAAGTATATGGGTTTGGCACATTCGGGTGGAGGGTCTCCACGGCCTGGTTTACCATTCTAAGGTCTTGAACCGGTCTAAACCCTCCCCCTTCCTTTTTTACTGGCAGTAGGGGCGTATTCCACTGGGATTGGCAAGGTTTTAAAATTCCATGTTTCAACAATCGTTCCAAATGAACCCACACTCCTTCTGCTGCCGCTCGTGGGATGGGGTACTGGTTTACTGCCACAGGGTTGGCAAAGGGCTTGGTCTTTACGATAATGGGTGGGATGTTTTTGGCCATGCCTGGTGGGTTGTCCTCAGCCCATACACGGGGGTCTGCTTCCCGTAAAATCACCTCAGGGATCTGCCCCTCCTCTTTTTGTACCACCATCAGCCTCCAATGCTCCCTTAGGGGTACTTCTAAAGACAATTCACCCTTTACACCCGTGTTCATAGTTACTTCCCCACTTGGGGCAAAGGTGATCTGTGCTTGTAATTTAGCTAACATGTCCCGGCCCAATAATGGAATGGGGCATTCAGGGATATAAAGGAACTTGTGCAGGACTGTATGTCCTCCCAGCTTGCAGCAGACAGGTTGCAGGAATGGTGCCTTTTGTGGTTCGCCCGTGGCCCCTACAATGGTGATTGCTTGTTGGGTTGGTTTGGATATAGCTGTAGGTAAAACCGAATGGGCAGCTCCTGTGTCCACCAAGAAAGAAAAAGTCCGGTTCCCTGTTTTCATTTTGACCGTGGGCTCATGGGAACCTAAGTCAGTTGGGCCCGGTCTGTCCTAATACTGGTCCTCTTGGAGACTCATGGCTCCAGCAGGTCCTCCTGGAGTGGGGGGGTACCAGGGCGGTCCCTGTCCACGACCTCTTCCCCTTCCCGGCACCCAAGATTCAGCTGCTGGATTCATTAGGTTTCCTCTTCCTTGGCCCCTCCCTTTGGAATTTACTTGGGGGCATTCTCTCTTCCAATGCCCATCCTGCTTGCAAATAGCGCACTGGTTTCTGCCGAGTCGGGCGCGCCCTCCTCCCCGGGCGCCTCCCCCTGTGGCCCCTGCCTGAAGTGCCATCAATTTCTTAGCTTGGTATTTTTCCTTTTGCTTCTGGGCCTCCTCATCTCTCTGGTTATAGGTAGTCTGCGCTATTTCCAACATCCATTCTAGGGTGTTCCCCATGAACCCCTCGTGTTTTTGAACTTTTTTTCTAATATCGTGTGCCGCCTGGGCCACAAAGGCTGTTTTTATGATGGGAGCATTTGCTCCTTCATCTGGGTCTAGGGGGGTGTATTGCCTGTACGCCTCCTTTAGTCGTTCCAAAAAGGCTCCCGGGGGTTCCTCAGGTTTCTGAACCACCTCCCTGACCTTCATTAAGTTAATGGGTTTTCGGGAGGCCCTCCTCATCCCAATCAGAACATACTGACGGTAAGTATTCAGGGTGTTTTGACCATTTGTTTCCTGGTAGTCCCAATTAGGGGTTTGAAGGGGATAGGCAAGATCTTCATTTACATTTTGGGCCCGCAAATGTGCCCTGGCTTCTGTATGAACTCTTCGGACCTCCTCTGTAGTCAGCAAAGAGTTTAAGAGGTACTGCACATCATCATAAGTGGGGTTATACGTTTGAAAAATCCCCTCAAACAACTTTATAATTTTTGCTGGGTTTTCCTCAAAAGAGGGATTCTGGTTGCGCCAATTACACACATCAGAACTAGTAAAAGGGACATGCTGGACGGTATATGTCCGAGGTGGTATCGCCCCATCTTGCCCCGGGGGTCCTGGTGGGTCATAAACTCGGCGCAAAGGGGCTATTGTGCTTGCTTTTTCCTTTTGTTTCTGTGTTGCCTCATGCAGCTTCGCTCTATCCCATGCTTCTAACCAACACCTTTGCAATTTCTTTGTCTGTTTTGGCGTATACATTGCCGCGTCCAGCAAATGTGGGGATACATCCACCTCGCTTTTCCACGGCTCAACATCTCTCTTTACCTTCAGTTCATCTTGCTCTGACCACCTCTTCCCTGCCTTATTCCGTTTTTTAAGTCTTTCCCTAAAATGAACCTCGTCTTCCTCACTATCCTTCTCATCATCTGAGGTGTCTTGCTTTGCAGGGGTCCCTCCTGCCCCTCCTCCCGCCCCTGCCTCCTCTGGTAGTTGCGGATCCGGCAGCGGCGCACCTGGTGGTGGTGGCGCCGTTGGCGGGGCATACGGGGGAGGGGGCTTCAAGATCCCTCCTTCTTCCTCTTCTGGCTCTGGGAGGACTGGGGGTACAGGCTTTTCTTTTACTGCACAGACCCGAGCCTCTTGGGCACCACGCCCCAAGGACGTTCGGCAATTCTGTAGCCAAGGTGGATTATTCTCTGTGTTCCTTTTCCAAGTGGAAATATATGGGATTTGGTCTGGGTGGATGCTCACTATATTTCGCCACAAAGGATTTATTAACTGCAAATCGAAGGTTCCCTCCGAGGGCCACCTAGTCCCTTGGGCGGGCCAATCCACTTCGCACAAAGTTCGTAGGCGTTCTTTTCTTAGCTTAAAACCCCAATCATCGTCCTTCGTGGCCGCTTTCCAGTTATCCAGAAAGCATTGCAGGGGGGTGCATTTACTGCCTCCTGACCCCATCTCCTAATAGGATACTCCGCTCCTGCACAGGGTTTTTACAAGCACTCACAATTTCGCTACAGGCTGTGGCTTGGTCGAGCTCGCGCTGCCAAGAACCTCACAGCCCTACACACGCTTAGCCAAGGGGACGCTAAGCCCCGGCCACTCACACATTCATCCTTTCACTGGAGTATCCTTCACTCCTAATACCCCACCACCCAAAACCTTTCCCCCTTGTACCACCCTTTTACCTTTTACTGGCGGCACTTTACTGCCACGGCCAGTCGAGGCTGATCAGGCCTCACGCCCTGCCTTTTCCTTCCCCAGGGCTTACCTGTTCCGCTGCGGACTGTCACCCCTCCGGCCGGCCTCTCTCTCTTTTCTCCCTCGACCAGGTGTCTCCACGCAGGGACGGTGCAGCGATCTCCCCCTACAAACTGGCAGGGTGCGCGCTGGAGGTTGCAGACGCCGTTCCTGGCTGTTCACCGGTCGAGTCTGGCCCCTGGTCTTATGCGAGGGGCGGGGACATATCCCGGACAGGAGCCCCCAAATGAAGCCTTAGTTAAAAGAGTCCGGCTGTTCAGCTGTCCCTCAAACCCCCTCAGACCTCAGGGGAAGGAATGACTCCAGAGACTTCTTTGTCAAAGAAAAGAGGTTTATTCAGTAGCTCTGCATGCAGGGGCAACCAGCAGATAAGTTCTGCAAAGATGGCTGCGTCACATAGTATCAAAACAGTGATATTTATACCTTTCACTTCCCCCCCCAACTACGTACCCCTCCCCAGTCCCCCTCCCCAGCCCTGTGCAACGCGTGATCAGCTCATGTGCTATACATTCATTGGTACCTGTGTGCACGTGATTATTACGTATGTGGTGCTGCTAGATACTTGGTACCTGTTACTCTGCCTGGTACCTTATCTTGTTTTTCCTCTTACCCTCTGAACATTCCTTTCCTTATTTAGTCATGTTTTCAGTTGGTTAGCTAATGCAGCCCCCCCTTAGCTATATGCGGCTGCCTGTTCTGTTCTATATGTGGTTGCCTATTCTGTTCTATATGTGGCCCGTTCAAGAATTTAAAATCTGTTCCTCACAGTTCTGATATTTCCCTTCTATTTGCCTGTAGAGATGTGCTTTCATTTCTAATCTCTCCCCTTATTATCACAAAACAGAAAAGCTTTATTTTAAAACACATGGTACGTGAGTGGAATGTTTTTTATGATTACATGCACCATTTTCTTGAAAAGCAAATTCTTATTGTTTGGATCAGGGGAAAAAAGTTAATAAAACAAAATGAAAGAACGTATTCCAGGGGGAAGCATTTCCCTTCAAAAGCTGTGTATCTTGGAAAACTGTAGTCATAATCAAATCTTCTGCCTTGTTTATGCAAAAAATATTTAACATGAGGAATCCTGTAGGGATTGTTTGATTTTCATAGCTCTCTTGGAGACAGAATGCAAAGCGGAGAGCTAACATAAACAACTACTGTAATTTGTGCAGGCATCTTTAAAACATTAATTTTCTAAAAAGAATTGTTTTTATGCTTTGTACTTTAGAACTATGCAGCTGTTATAAACCTTCTAACCTGATCGTGAAATGTTCCTTCCTTGTTTAATATCGCAGATCAGGGGAAAAAAACATGGGTCGATTTGGGGTTCCCTGTGGAAACCAATAATTTCTATCTTATTGCTGAAAACTTAATGGTGCCATTTTGCATAGCAGGAGTAGCCAATGTTGTTTTGCAAACATCCTATAAGACAAGGGCATGGGGAAACTGTGATTCTGTGGCTGTTGCTAGAGCCCAGCCATTGGCCTGTTGACTGGGGCTGATGGAAGTTGGAATCCAACTACAGTGGTACCTCAGGTTACATACGCTTCAGGTTACAGACTCCGCTAACCCAGAAATAGTGCTTCAGGTTAAGAACTTTGCTTCAGGATGAGAACAGAAATCGTGCTCCGGCAGCGCGGCGGCAGCGGGAGGCCCCATTAGCTAAAGTGGTGCTTCAGGTTAAGAACAATTTCAGGTTAAGTACGGACCTCCGGAACAAATTAAGTACTTAACCCGAAGTACCACTGTACAAGCAGGAGGGAAGCACACATCCAACTCTTACATGGTACAGTGGTACCTCAGGTTGCAGACGCTTCAGGTTACAGATGCTTCAGGTTACAGACTCCGCAAACCCTGAAATAGTACCTCGGGTTAAGAACTTTGCTTCAGGATGAGAACAGAAATCGAGTGGTGGCGGCATAGCGGAGGCAGGAGGCCCCATTAGCTAAAGTGGTACCTCGGATTAAGAACAGTTTATTGTTAAGAACGGGCCTCCAGAACGAATTAAGTTCTTAACCTGAGGTACCACTGTATGTGGGGCCTGTGAACTAGGTAAAATAAAGACTAGAGGAGTAAGCAGAGTGAAGCTATTTCAGGCACAGGACAGTAACATGTCAGAAAGTGCAAAGGTGGCAACTCAGCAAGAATGAGGAACATGTGGCCCACCAGAAGTTACTGGGCTCCAGCTGCCATCCAGCCAGCATGACCAGTGGTCAGGCACGATGGGCTCCTCATCTTGGTAATAGGGGAAGGAGACAAATAGGTTAGAACAGTGTTTCCCCCCAGAAAAATAGGTGCAGGAACTCACCATGAAGTTGTTACAGTTAGTGCCGCACTTTTTAACAGCCAAAAGGGGTGCCGCCACTGCGTACCTTGAGTACCCCTGAAAAAAGCACTGGGTAAGAAGCTGATGAGATGAATAAGAGCGCTAGTCAAAGGGATATACACGAGTCCTTCAAGCTCAGCGTTGACTGACAGCGATTCTCCAGCGTTTCAGACAGGAGCTTTCTCCAGTCTTGCTTGAGACACCAGAGATTGAATTTGAGTCTTTCTGTGTGCCAAGAATGTGTACTACCATTTAACTGAGTCCCTTCTCCTTGAGGTTCTGCAGAAACTCAAATACTTTCTGCAATCTTCTCTTGTTAGCTTCTGTTGTGAGGCAGTGTTCTCTCAGGCAGACAATGTTGGCTCATCATTCATGCCAACGACTTGCCACAATTTCTCTTATAGAGCATATTTTGCCTCTGCTGAATGTCTTCATTTCTGCTTAGCGTCTCTTGCCCATCAGACTCCTGCATCCTTTCCCTGCATGGCTCCCATTTGCTTCAAGGAAACTCGCACGACAACATCTCCCTTTACTTCTATAAAAATGGTATACAGTGAGTAGTGACTACCACATTTTTCAACGGGTAATGTTCCAAATCTGTGTCTTCTCAAACGCTCACGTATGAAGCTAAGGTTATAAATCAAGCATTTTTAATTGCACTTGCGCCATTGCCAAAGAAAGTGGCATCCATTATTCCCAGCGGGATTAGAAACGCTACTTAAAACCTTACATTAATCATCACTTCGAAAATATGCCCTGCTCTCAAATCAGCACTATCTGTTTAAGTAGGCTTTGATTCTGTTTCTTAGACTTTATCCAAAGACAAATGAGAAGATCAAGTCCATGCAAAATGCAACCCTGAGAGCAAGGAGATTTGGTGATTAATCCACCTTCTTGGAGGATGTTCCCCGAGGAGCTTTCCATGCTCCTTGTCTAATGCCACAGCGCATGATCAGAAATGCAGGAATAGATAGCGCTGGCCCTGGTAGGCTTTTGCAGAGCCTTCCTCCATCCAGGCTACACCATCCAAGCCGAGCCAGTGATCTCCCATGTTGGATGCGCAGGATGGCAACTGGGTCACCTGGTGCCATGTGGCTTGTAAATCTCGGATAGTTTGGAGTTCTGCCAATGTTTAACTCAAGGTGCCTTCCACCAGGTTTTATACGTGTTATTTTGGGCTCAGATCCAATATGTTGATTGCCTGTAGCATAAAAACCATGGAGGATCATTGCTCATGGTTGTGATGTCTAAGATCTCTGATACAGTCCCTGGTGTCTCCAGGTATCAGACTGGGAAAGGTCTGCTCAAGGCCTTGGGGGACCACAGGAATACAAGGAGCTCTCTTATTTGAGTCAGATCACTGGACTGTCTAGTTCAGTCCTGGCCGCTACCTTAATTGGCTGCAGCTGACCAAAGTTTCCAACAGAGGGCATTCCCAATCCCAGCCCTGCTTGTAGATATCAGGGATTGGGCGCAAGCAAAGTATTATGCCTACTTAAAAAAAAAGTTTGATTTTGTTGGTATCTTAATATTGACTATTTTATATAGTTTTATGTAAACCGCTTAGAAGCTGTTGTTGATTAAGCAGCATAGAAGTATTGTTAAATGGGTAAAAAAAAACAATTAAAATAAAGCATGTGCCACGCCCATAATGCTGGTATTCTGATCTGTGGTGCAACCAGATTTGGAATGGCTGTGCATTTTGGGTCTCCTCACGTCGAAAAGGATATTGTAGAGCCGGAAAAGGTTCAGAAAAGGGGCAACCCAAGTGACCAGCCTCCAATGAAGGGGCTGTTTAGTTTAGAAACAAAAGAGAGTGAGGGGAAACACAATAGATAAGTTTGAAGGAGGTGGACCAAGAGTTTTTCTCCCTCTCTCGTAATTGTAAGAACTTGGGACCACATAATGAAGCTGAAGAATGGAGGATGGGGAGATTCAGCACTGACCAAAGGAAGTAAACTGTGGAATTTGCTACCATAAGACGTAGTAATGGATGGCTTGTTGTTGTTGTTGTTGTTTAGTCATGTCCAACTCTTTGTGACCCCATGGACCAGAGCACGGCAGGCACTCCTGTCTTCCACTGCCTCATGCAGTTTGGTCAAACTCATGCTGGTAGCTTCGAGAACACCATCCAACCATCTCGTCCTCTGTCGTCCCCTTCTCCTTGTGCCCTCCATCTTTCCCAACATCAGGGTCTATTCCAGGGAGTCTTCTCTTCTCATGAGGTGGCCAAATTCTTGGAGCCTCAGCTTCAGGATCTGTCCTTCTAGTGAGCACACAGGGTTGATTTCCTTAAGAATGGATAGGTTTGATCTTCTTGCAGTCCATGGGACTCTCAAGAGTCTCCTCCAGCACCATAATTCAAAAGCATCAATTCTTTGGCAATCAGCCATCTTTATGGTCCAGCTTTCACTTCCATACATCACTACTGGCAAAACCATAGCTTTAACTATACGGACAAATTCCTGGAGAATAAGGCTACCAGCCATGATGGCAATGTTCTACCTCCACTGTTGGAGGCCTCTGGAAGTATTCCCACTTGCCCTGGAATCACAAGTGGGGAGAGTGCTATTATATTTGGGTCTTGTTTGTGGGCTTCCCATAGGCATCTGGTTGGCTACCGTGAGAGAACAGGACGCTGTACTTGATGGTGTGATCCTGCAGGGCTCATCTTAAATTATTATGTTTTTCCACTGATCAACTAGCTTTATCAGCCAAAGTAAATAGCACCAGGGGGACCATGGGATCAATGATATAGGATAGGACACACGTACTGCATTTACTTTATTTAACATCCTCATGTGTTTAACGAGGTAATTTAACAGGTCTTCAAAGTTCCTTGAGAGCATCAACAGGGCAGTAACTTTTAATTAAGCATTGTTCCTGGTGAACAATGAAAATGTATGTGTTGCGTTCTGTAGATATGCATCCAATCTAAACACCCAAACCCTTTATAATAATAGTATTTATAGGGTGTCTACTACCCTAACAAAAAGAGCCTTTCATAAATGCTGATTCATTAGAACGCGCACACACGTCCTCCCTCCAGGTATGAATTATCCCCAAATTACAGGTTTAGAAACTGAGGCCATGAGAGCCTAAAGGGTTTGCCCAAAGCCACAGCCAAGAATAGAAGCCAGGAAGAAGATGCAGCTTTAGTTGAAGTGGGTGGACGTGGCAGTGAGGGCTGCAGCTATTACCACTAAGCTTACTGGTGACTTCCAGTTTCCTGGTCTCCCACAGTTTCATTATTCCTAGCCACATCTGTAAAAAGGTAAAGGTAAAGGAACCCCTGACCATTAGGTCCAGTCGTGACCGACTCTGGGGCTGCGGCGCTCATCTCGCTTTATTGGCCGAGGGAGCCGGCGTACAGCTTCTGGGTCATGTGGCCAGCATGACTAAGCCACTTCTGGCGAACCAGAGCAGCACCTTCCCGCCGGAGCGGGACCTATTTCTCTACTTGCACTTTGACGTGCCTTCGAACTGCTAGGTTGACAGGAGCAGGGACCGAGCAACAGGAGCTCACCCCGTCACGGGGATTCGAACCACCGACCTTCTGATCGGCAAGTCCTAGGCTCTGTGGTTTAACCCACAGCGCCACCCGCGTCCCTAGCCACATCTGTACTTGAACATAATTTGGCCGTGTGTGTTTGTGTATTCAGAGAAGTAGAATATCAGCCTGAGTCAGGTTTCCCACAATGCATCACCCTCCTCTTGAACAACACTGATTCTCTGGTATATTTAACTGGAATCACTTAGACTGGCTGTCACTTAAGCCCCCCAAATTCACAAAGGCTTGGCCCTCTAGATGAGTCTTCCCCCACTTTCCAGATGTTATTGGCTACAGCTCCCATCATTCATGCTTCTTAGCTTTCGTAGCTAGTTTTCTTGCTGATTATTGTAGCCACCTCAACCCTTTTGAGAAAGGCAAGGTCTATTTATAACTAACTAACTAACTAAATAAATAAATAAGTAAATATGTAAATAAGTAAATGAATGAAAACTACCAGGTGAATTACCTTTTGTTCATTGGTAGCTGAACAAAATAATGGATGGATGGATTCTCATTTTAAAAGTATGTGTTGCATTCAACTCCAATAGAAACCAATGGACTGAAGTTTGTCCATAGAGTTCAATGGGTCTCTCCTGCGCATGAGCATATTATTGCTGTTTTGTGAGCGACTGTAAACCACCCTGGATATTTCTACAGTAGAAGGGTGATATAGAAAAGTTATAAATGAATGAATGAAGAAATAAATATAGATGGTTCCTCTTGCCTCAGTATCCATGCCCATGTTTAGGAAAGCTTTTTTTCATGGCGGGAATATGCAAAGAAATCAGAACTGAGCTGTTTCGAAACAGATACTGCGGAAGGCATCCAATCAGTTTCTTAAATTTGCTTTTGTTGTAGGATTACCATGAAATGGGTAGCAACCAAAACACAAACACAATGAAAGAATAAACATTGTGTGATACAGAAGCATAACTATTGTGTGCCCCATGTCGCAATGTATTATCCATCTGATATGCGCAGCAAATTTGCTTAGGCTTGTTGAGTCATTTGGCTTGTTTTCCTCTGCATTTTAAGAGAAGAAAGTAGATTCTATTGTATCTGTATTTTTAGCTTTTTATTCTTTTGAGCTACCATGAGAGTCTGCCCCTAGGCTAGCTGGCAGGATATAAAAATGGGTTAGTGAATACACACGCACACACACACACAATTGCACTCAGTTCTAAACAAACTTCTGAATGTTTTGAACAACTCTAGTGAATCTGCGCAGAAATAATAATAATAATAATAATAATAATAATAATAATAATAATGCATTTCTGCATTAGACTGAGGAAATATTTTCAGAACTAGTTTTTGAGTTGCAACAGATCAGTACCTATATCAAAGAAAACCCCAACATAAACCATTCCCTCCGCAAGGTGCAATTAGCTTTAGGGGGATAAATCCCAGCGGCTGTAGAGGGAAGGGTTAAACCCTTTGGTGCTGTGGAGGGAGAATGCAAGGGAGCAACTTCCAGGACTTTTTCAAAGCATGTGTTACCTGCCATAAGCCCGAGCGCCAGGGAAAGGTGATAGGAAAGCTGTGGCAAGGGAATGAGGTGATCATGAGGATCCCAAGTTTTTTGTGTGTGGCAGATTATCATATGGAAGGAATCGGGAGGAAAATAACCTGGCAGAGGCTGGGTTCTTGCTTTCTTTTCTTTGATGGGGTTCCTACTCCTTGCTAGCACTTTAAATGCTAACACTTTGCAATCACGGTTGCCATTTCTAATGAGAAGCTTTCGTTTTAACCAGCATTTTAGCTGACAGGGAATCTTGTGTTGAAGTTCCATGGAGAAGTCTGTTAGGTTTGCCAGGTTTTTATCTGGAGGTTTTGTGCTGCGTGACGCAATAATGGGTGATGTGCCAAGGGAATTAGTGGGGATGGGGTTGGGGACAGTTTACCTATTTCTGCTTTCCTTGCCTTAAGCCTGGTTTATGTGAACCTGTTTAGTGTTGTAGGAATTTTCCTTAGTTTGTTTGGGAGGAAGGGGTATGCTGTGGTGCAGGTATTTTCAATTGTGTCCCTCTCCAGGTGTACCCATTGTTTTGTCTTGTCTTCCAATATATATGGGATTATGTGGCGTACTTGGTTGGCGATGTAATATGTTTCTATGTTGGGGATTGAAGTTCCATGTGTTTAAACCTGTGCGCTCAGAATGAAGCCACACAGAATTCAGTGGAGCTTGAGGTTATTCCCAGGACACTGTGCATAGGACTGAAGTCATGTTGATGCTTTTAAATTGTATGTCATGTTATGTACTGCCACTCTTTGGTGTGTGTGTGATTGTAGATGGGGACAGCTGCCTGCATTTTTTAACCTTCCTTGCAGGCATGGTTATGGAGGCTGCCATGAGGAGCTCCCGTAATCCAAAATTCACCATTACACCATTGATATAGTGAAACAAAGACTTTGACCCTTTGAGAAACCTGAATGTTCAGATCAGAGTCCGAATCTCGGGGAACCTTATCACTGCTCCCTTTAAAATCTTCTGAGAATTTGTTTTCCCTGCAACACAACATACAAAACCAGTGTGATTAAGCCAAGGTAGTTTTTCTGAGATCTTTTTGTTGGAGAGCTAAGTCACATCGGTTGCAGCCAAATAGCAGATTAGAAACGGGATTCTAGCTGTCACCCTGCATCTGAATTTGACAGATATACAGGTCACTAAATATTCTTCCCTATTGTCCTTATAGCAAGAAAGACCACAAGCTGGAAAAATATTTTTTGGATCCACTGCCACCTGAGTTTAGAAGGGATTTTTAAAATTGTGGTGAGATTCTAGACTATAATTATGGAAGAAACTATGAACCATTATGTGTGAATTGCTGTGGGCTCTGTTAAAAAAGTTACAGTTTGGCCACAGCCAGAGAAAGCAGAGTACCTCATTAACAGAAAATACGAGTTCGTTATACACACCTTGTAGGTTTTGCACATATAACAATTAATGGTGATGTCACTTTTGTCTGCAGGATGTGATCTTCTAAGATCACCACCACCATTATAAAAAATATATGTACGTACAAATATATATAAATATTCTCAGCTGGCATGTGGCAAAAATGATCTCTGGCCCAAGAAAAGTTATATCATAATAAACTACCACCTGCTGATTCGACATTCATTGATATGGCTACACACCACCCCATCTCCATGAGTGGTGTGAGCGCCTGCACATTACCTGGGTCTGTGTTTCCTTTGGAAATAAGGCACAGTGGATATTGTGGTGCCTTTATGATATGTGGTTTATTTACGCAACCTGTGTCTAGAGGGAGAAAGTTCAGAGCATTCATGTTCCAAGAGGGTCTCTTGCTTCTCCCATGGGTGCAGCAGGCTTGGGAACAGAGAAATCGGCCATGCTCTCTGTCTCTTTGCCAACCCACAAGCTGCTCTTCGGCTCCCTCCTTCTTCCTTGTCCGCTAACCCAATGAAACTTTATCCCTCCAGCCTAACATCATCCAAACTGAAATCCTAAACCCTTTTTGCTTCTGCCTGCTAACACACAGCTGGAAGAAGGGTCTCACCCTGTCTTCACCCTCTCAATAGCTTTATTTCACTGGTCTTTGTCCCTCTAATCAACCACACACAATTAGGTGTCACCAGGCTGGCTTGGCTGGTTAACATAAGCTTAACTGTGCCTGGAATAATTTAACTCCCCAAACCTTGATTCATTCTAACTTTCATTGGACCCAGGAATTTAGGGTGTCTTGCACCCCACAAACTCACAACAATATCTTTTAGAGGCTAGGCTGAAGAGGACCTGCAAAAGGACCAATGGTTGGACTCAGTATAACACAGCATCCTGTGCCTGTACTTTATTTACCAAAACCTAATATTTTTCAACTAGGTCTGGTGTAAACCGTGATTTTTGAAAAAGCGACTTTGTATAAATGTTTTTTTTGTTATTTTGGGTAAGCCTGTTGGGCATTTATTTAACTAGAAAGGCCATATATTTTTAATTAATTGATTGCATTTGTTAGGGAACAATCCCTTTCAGGTGTCAAGATCAGGTGTCAAGTTATCCAACCCTCTGAAGCCCCCAAATTGTGGATTTCCCTCCCCAGAGAGGTGCATCTGGCTTCTTCAATATATAGTTTTCAGCGAATGCTGAAGACACACTTCTCTACCAGGCCTTTGACACACTGGGAGATGTGTGTTTTCAGGGCCTGTCCTATTCCTATGGCTGTAATTTGTTTAATCTGTTTTTAATACTGAGTTTTAAATTATTGCAACCCACCCTGGGACCTGCTGGCGAAGGATGCATTGCCATTATTCTTATTCTTTAGAGAAAGGCCCACAACAAAGGATGTCTGCCACATAAAATGATTCGAGCTTTCCTGGGAAAAGAGAGGAGGCAAGGATTTTTCACGATCCCGGGCCGTTGTTTCTGCCTCCCTTCTATTAAATACTGACAGTCAATGTGCCAGTTGCATTTGCATTTGCGGCAAACGTTTCACCATATGTTTCCCAGCACTCCTGGTTATGCAATTGCACCGTTCAATTTCATTTATTGTAAAGCAGATTAGTCTTTGCAACATAACCCGAGAGACGTAATCGTATAACATGATTAAACACTACCCCCATCTCTGAGCGGTGTGAGATTCAAGGGAGTTTCAGGCACACTTTGCCCATGGTCGGTGTTTCCTTTTACAAAATGAGGCACAGCAGAGACTGTGGTGTCTTTATGATATATGGTTTATTTACACATCTATACAACCTGAACTTATGATGTGGGGTGCACAGCATTCATACCCCAAGTAGCTCCAGCTTCTTCCATAGCCACAGCAGCCTTGAATTTAAGCAGACCCCCAACACTTCTCTCAAATGTTGTTCTCTGATTCACTTTCCAGACTGTTTCTTACTAGCTCCGATGCATAACTCCTACTGTTCATGTGGTTTGGATGCCTGATTACCGTCTTCCAAAGCAACTGCTCTATTCCCAACTTAAGAATGGAAAGCGAAATACTGGTTGACAATAAAAGAGGTTTAAAGACAAGATGGGGGTGGAGATGCTCCTTCAGGTATACTGGGCCAAGGCCATTTAGGGCTTTGAAGGTCACCACCAACACTTTGAATTGTGCTCAGAAACGTACTGGGAGCCAGTGAAGATCCTTTAGGACCAGTGTAATATGGTCCCGGTGGCCACTCCAAGGCACCAGTCTTGCTGCCGCATTCTGGATTAATTGTAGTTTCTGTATCATGGGATCATGGGAGTTGTAGTCCAGAAACATCTGGAAGGGAACAGGTTCTCTACTCTCTTATAAACCAAAACCTTCCCTTGTGTGTACCTGTTATTTATTGTTTTATCTCTTCATTTCACTTACTGACTTACTATGCAAACTGTCTCAAGGTGACTGATGATGAAAGAAATTGCACAGGTCCAACACAAAGAATGACATACGCAATGTAAAAATAAATAAATCCTAATAATCTATTGCAAGTGATCGTACAAATGATTTTCAAGATCTCAAGAGGTCCTGTGCTGTACAGGTTAAAAGCAGCACTTTCGGTTGGACTCAAAGATGTATCGCAGGCCACTGCAGATGGGCCAGAATTAGTGCAATACATCCTGACCCATCTGGTACCCATGGTCAGTCTCACCACTGAGTTCTGCACCAGCAGCTGTTTCAAAGGCAGCCTCGTTTCATTCATCTAAAGCTGAGGTTACCCAAAGTGGCTACCCAAGCCACATCAATATAGGGATTGAGCTGGACCATCAACTGAAGCTGGTAGAAGGCATTCCTCTCCATGGAGTCAAAATGCCTCCAGTGACATCAATGGATCTAAGAGCGTGAACCTGATCCTTCAGGGGAAGTGCCATTCCACCCAGAACTGGTTCAGCACCACTTTACCCAGGCATCCCAGATAAGCGTGTATAGGATTGTAGCCTAAGTTCCACCAAGTTCAGTGGGATTTACATCTGAGTGCCCTGTGTGGTGTAGTGGTTAAGAGCGGTGGACTCGTAATCTGGGGAACCGGGTTCGCGTCTCCGCTCCTCCACATGCAGCTGCTGGGTGACCTTGAGCTAGTCAGACTTCTCTGAAGTCTCTCAGCCCCCCTCACCTCACAGAGTGTTTATTGTGGGGGAGGAAGGGAAAGGAGATGGTTAGCCCCTTTGAGACTCCTTTGGGTAGTGATAAAGCGGGATATCAAATCCAAACTCTTCTTCTTCTTCATTTCCCAAACACCATACATTATAAATGTGTTAGGCACCCACCGTGGAGTCCCCATTATGTTGTAAGATGCAGTTAGGCAGCCCTGTGTGTTGCAACCCCATTGCATTCTGCGGCTAAGCGCTTGTTTCAAAGGCATGAGAGCAAGTGCATCATTATGTCCCTTGCCTCGCTTTGCCTCAGCTGACCTTACATTCATCTCATTCTTTCCTTTCTGGCCACATGGAATCTCAGTAAAGAGTGCAAGTGACTGCTGGCCTATTAACACCAAAAGGTGCAGAGATAGAAAAATACTTGGTATCATTTCACAAGGGAGAAGTAACTAGGATGAAATATTTCTAGATTCGGAAGTGAGCCTGGTTACTGGAGAAATCGGCCTGGGGATGGGAGGGCATTTGCGGTGGAGAACAGGTGGGCAGCAACTATGGTGGGGAACTGACCTCCCCCACTGGCCACTCGACAGGCAAACAGGACCATCCACTTGCCAGTCACCTGATATCATTATGACATCAGCTGACAACTTTAAGTTGATCAGTCAATTGCCGCTGACAGCGAGCCCTGCTTTCTCCATTTGCAGGTGTGGTTTGATAAATCCAAACCATGTTTAAAGTGTAAAGGGACCCTTGACCGTTAGGTCCAGTCGTGGATGACTCTAGGGTTGCGGCACTCATCTCGCTTTATTGGCCAAGAGAGCTGGCGTACAGCTTCCGTGTCATGTGGCCAGCAGTCATGTGCTCTGGCGAACCAGAGCAGCGCACGGAAACACTGTTTACCTTCCCTCCAGAGCGGTACCTATTTATCTACTTGCATTTTGACGTGCTTTTGAACTGCTAGGTGGGCAGGAGCAGGGACCGAACATTGGGAGCTCACCCTGTCGCGGGGATTTGAACCGCTGACCTTCTGATCAGCAAGCCCAAGGCTCAGTGGTTTAGACCACAGTGCCACCTGCATCCTAACCATGCTTACAAAGGGACAACTCTGAAAGGCTGCATTGTTGGTGAGCCACATTTGCCAAGCAACAATTGGGAGTTCCTTTGTAGCTGCATCTTTACCTTCCTGTGGCGCAGATGCCCATGTTTGGGGAAAACAGCCTTGTGGGCCACATTTGGACCCCCATTAGCCTAATTATGCCAGACGTGGAGTTTCCACAAGGCTGGTATTTAAGACTGCAGCCTTATTCATTCATAAGAGATAGCCATGTTAAGCTATTTGCATATGAATTAGAAACTTGCTTTTTTGGTACATATATAGGCAAAGACACACTTATTGCAAGGAAAACCTGAAAATAGGACTTTTATGTTGATATCCTTCAAAATAAGCATGACCCGTACCCCAGTAATGGCTAAGGTACTTTCAGGCCAGCCAGAAAGTGAGTCTTTGGTGCACACGTAGCTCATACTAGATGTCCGAAAAGGGTTTTTTGTTTACATCTGAAGTTCAAAGCATGGGGCTTGAAGTTTACTTCATAATTGAGGCCAGCATTATAGCACAGAGCAAGCCAAGCCACATATTGGACAGGACATGGGCCTGTGGGAGGTCTGTTGTCTCTTCATACATTTGAGTCGAACTTGGACATGGGGAAGGTGCACTCCCAGAAGCAGCAGTAGGCAAACTGCATGTATTAATAGCATCAAAATGCACCAGCAATTTTCCAATAAAAATAATCCAGAGATTAAAGATTCCACCGTGTCTGCCTTCTGAAAGAGGAAAAGGCCTGTCAAAAGGAGAAAAGGATCCCACAATTGTGGTGCAACATCTAGCAGGAAATAACAACCCTGGTCTGTGTGCTCTAGCTGTGGATTCAATGTCACCCATCAAGGCAGAGGGTGTTAGCAAGGTCCCTTAAATAATGCAAATGGAATCCAGAGAGAAAAGTAATTACTTTACTAAGTAAGCTGAACAAAAACATTGGAGGTGGATGGAACAAAGGGACTTTGTCTTTCTTAGTTCAGGCCTTGTACATAGCAGGGAGACATTCAACCAAACATACAGAGGACAACTGCCTCGGAACTGCAAAGCCAATTGAGCTATGTGTTACCTCAGTCAAGATCATGACACTGCTTGGTTGCTAAGCAACCCTCTTGGCTAGTTGACTTTAACACTGAGGGGGAAACACCTGGGGTAAGTGTAAGTTAGTGTGGCAGAAAGTTACACCAGATCCAAATCCCATCCTCTGCCTAAACCTAGCAGAAGTTAAGCAAGCCATTACAATGGTGTTCAACACTGGGTTGCTGGGTCATGTGACCAAGTTGAACTGGCTGAGGATGTAATAAGTCTCTCCACTCTGGTCCCACCAAGACCACAACCCTGGAACACCCCTTTTGGGGCAATTATGCTGGCATTAGCTCAGCTGGAATATGCAAGTTACTCTGGTGTACATTTTCGTCTGAACCAGGTCTGGGGACTGATATATCGTTAGCTGAGCCCAGCTGAGCTGGGAATGAGTCGCTTGAGTCAGAGACCCACTGCATCCTAAACTGCTTGTCCCAGTGCCATAGGATCTTGCCATAGGATCACCCCCTTACAAAACTGACCCTTAAGCTGCAAATGGAACGATCCCTGCTGCTGCACAGGACGATGGTGGCAACAGTGGGGAGTTCATAACAGACAAGGTGCTTTCCAAGTATGTTGGACTTTGGCCTTACAGCACCATAAAACCCTTGAACTGAATTGCTCCCTTCAGTTAAGGCAGCCAGTGTTACCGACAGAAGACAGGCTGTGTGTATATTCAGCAGCTAACCCCCTCAAGCAGTTTTTGTCTTGTTTTGTTTTGGTGCAAAGAAGGTATCTCTTTCCTGAGACTTCCGCCCAGCTTGGGTTGTGAAACGCCACCAGTCTACCTTTCCTAGACAAGGCAGCATTCCTCCGAAGTCACAAGACTTTGAGGCGATGCGAAAGGTTACTGACCACCTCAAGCGACAAACTCGGATGGGAGAACGGAGGCTGCCCAAGTCAGGTTTGCTTACCTTCCTTGACCTCTGGGCCCTGCCGGCAGCAGCACTCAACACGGGATCTGCATTTGAGAAATGCTCATGGAACATCACCGTGACAAATGTAGTTCTAGTGTGCCTCCAAATGTTTTTGTTGTGGTGTATCCCAGGCAAGTACTTTCTGCCCAGGGGGGTGATTTTGAAAGCAGTGACGTTCAGCAGTTGGTATTTGGAGCAAATTGTGCAGGCGAAATGGAACCTGTTTGCTGTCCAGCTTTGGATTAAAATAATATAAAGTAATAACAAAGTAGGTTTAAAAAAAAAAACAACCAACCCCTGCTTTCCTCCAAAGGTCTCAAAGTGCGTTATAACGATAAGCACAGACAGTATACAAAATTTAAAGCAAAAATTATGTAGCTCAGCATCCCAGTCCCTCAAGGACTGTCTCTTCCCGCATGAACCAATCTGGACTCCTCATTCGTCATCTGAGGTCCTTCTCCATGTACCCTCTCTGACAGAGGTGTAGTGGGTGGTAACACGAGAAAGGGCCTTTTCAGTGGTGGCCCCCTGCTTATGGAATGTTTTCCCCTGGGAGAAACATTGGCTACTCTTTGGTGCCAGGCAGATATGTTTCCAGCCAGGCTTTTGGCCTTCACCTTGGAGAGTTTTCGATATTGCAGTCTCCTTTAGTGGATGGGATATGTTTGACTGATTTTTTTTAATGAATATGAAAGTTTTTAGCTTTCCTTTTAGGTTTATGTTGGTTATACTGTTTGGTTTGTACGTTGCTTTGAGTTTAAGTTTCATTAAAAATTGGCTCACAAATGCAGCAAATGCATACATTAAAAAACTAAATCTCAAAGTTTCAAACCTCCGAAATTTAAACGATAACACCAGAAGATCAATAGTAGTGGTATTAGTAGTATGTATAGCATTATACACACAGTAAGGCATTATGAGGTAAACTACTCAGACAATCAGGCAATGAGTTACAAACTAAATTTCTACAGCGGAGGAGACAACAGGGGAAGATTGCTGCTAGAGTTTCATCCAAAATAATAAAAATAAATCCTGTTTCCAATGATAACCAATTGATAGACCTGTCCCTTTCTAATCCACTTATCCACTTTTAAAGTCATCTGAATAAGAAGCCATCGCAGTATCTTGTGGCAGTGAATTCCACAAGTTAATTATATGCTGATTGCGGAACTACATTCTGTTGTCTGTCATAACTCTACCGCCAGTGAATTTCCTCGCCTGATTTCTTAAGTACTATGACAGAGAAAAATAAACAAATTGCTTCCCCAACGTATCTCCCTTAGTTGACGTCCTGATGTTAAAATTAAATAGTTCCAAATGTTTTAGCATTTCTTCACAGGCGAGGTGCTCCAAACTCTTGATCATTTTGATTGCTACCTGCCGAACCTGTACGTTTGCAAACAGAGTGTCTTAAGTCACTGCTGTCTCCTACTCCTAAGGAGACTGACTATGAAGCCGCCCTGGAATTTTCCATTGCACAGAGAAGTGGGTACTTCTGGGCAGCTCACCTGCTCCTTATAAAACATATGAACAGAATATAAAGACACTTTATTAATTATCAGAAGAACAACTAGAAGTTTAGGGACCTTTTCTCATTTTCAGAATTAGTGTAACTTGTCACTTCCAAAGATCTTCCCTTTAATTTCTCCATAATTTCCCTTAGCGATGCTCAGCTCATATGATTTCTGAGCTGTATCAATTTAACATCGTGTTGTTTCTTAAATTAGTCCTGTTCCATTTCTTCATCAATCTATGGATCATATATCAGTTTTCTCAGGTACACATGTCTAAACATACTTTACCCCAAAATACACGATTTTACCCTAATAAGGTTGTTTTTCTACAATTCCTTTCATAATTTGAACTCAGCACTCCATTGCAAAATTCGGAGAAGTACGAAGTCCACATGATACCATAATTACACTGCAATCCGCACATTCGTTGCGGAAGCCCAGCTTAGTTCTATTTCCTGAAAGAATTCCCCTCCATCCCTAATTTCTTCTTATTATTTGGTCTTCCCACACTAGGGAAGAGGCTCTCTTTCTTATTAATTTGTCAACCCTGTGGTTGTGTATGAGTCAACACTCTTACTGCCTGTTCTATCGGACTGGTGATTTATTAGAACTTCAATGCCTTTCTCAAAGTCATTTAGTTTTTCTCAACCCAACATGCATTTTCTCATGTTTAGTTGTGATTTCTCTCTGTCTCACTCCGTGCAATAATATACCAAAGAGGCAGAAAAAGAGAGGCCTCTAGAATATTCTAGGAAAACAGGTTTGTCAAATAGCAAGTGAGGGTTGTCAGAAGAAAGTAACACACAAGAAGGGTTGTTTGAAAGGCATGTTTAAGAACACAGGTTAGTTATGACGATTCAAATTAACCCACCTCAATATTAGCTTGACCTGCGGCTTTATAACAGTTGTCCAAAGTTGTCCGAACATTTCTATCAGCCCACGAGAAAGCTGAACTGATAACCATCTCATTTGTATAGAAGGTTTGGATGATGACCTTAAACAGAATAAATTGCGGTTGAATTTACATCTGAGAATCCAGCGCTAGAGTTTTCTGTGCATTCCTGGATTTAATTTAATCCTCCACAAATGTATAGAAATGTTGCACAGGATAAACACACACTCATATACACAAACCTGTTTTGATAAGCGTAAAATGCAAGACATGCAGATACCAAAGCAGTCGACAGCTGCTCACATCTGCCTCCTCTGAGTAAGCATAAGGTTGGAAGTACTGACCTGTGTCAACACACACACACACACACACACACAGTCTTTGGGATAATTCACACAAACACTTGGCACCTGCAACGCTTTCTAGGTGACCTGCATGTGTAAGTGAGCCATGATACATCTCACACACCTCGATCTAGAACTTCCCTTTCACTGACTCTCACTTCAGGCACAGTGTTTTCCAATGAGGTTACGTCAGACAGAGTCGGCCATCATGGGACGGGCAGATCAGACAATGGGAAATAAAGCAATGTACTTACATGTTCCTGCTGCTGTACATACAGTAATTGGCACAAGATAATATCACGCGGGTGGCGCTGTGGGTTAAACCACAGAGCCTAGTGCTTGCCGATCAGAAGCTCGGCGGTTCAAATCCCCATGACGGGGTGAGCTCCTGTTGCTTGGTCCCTGCTCCTGCCAACCCAGCAGTTCGAAAGCACATCAAAGTGCTAGTAGATAAATAGGTACCGCTCTGGTGGGAAGGTAAACGGCGTTTCTGTGCGCTGCTCTGGTTTGCCAGAAGCGGCTTAGTCTTGCTGGACATATGACCCAGAAGCTGCACACTGGCTCCCTCAGCCAATAAAGCAAGATGAGCGCCGCAACCCTAGAGTCGTCTGCGACTGGTCCTAACGGTCAGGGGTCCTTTTACCTTTAATATCACCAAGGCAGCTATCTGTAAACAAACACTAAAAGTACATAAAAATGGCAAAAGTAGTTTCTTTCCCCAAATAGGTTTTATCTCAAACAATAGCAAGCGCAGTAAATAAAGAGTATATCAGTGGTTCAGTGCTCATTTCTTCTCTTTCCAAAACAGATTTTATCTTGAACAATTGCAAACACAGTAATAAAGAAGGTTTGAGAACCACTGATTTAAAGCATCACCCTCAAAGAATCATGGGAACTATAACTGACACTCTCTGTCCAGTGCTCCTAGTGATGCTTTGTGGTATCAGAAGAGCAGGCAGAATTTGCACAGAAAAGTGTAACCCAAAATCTATTTACCTTTTATGCTTGTGAAGAAATATATCTTCACTGCTGCAGAATCTCCACAGGTTTCCTGTATTGCAGGGGGTCTCATCCAGCTCTATAATTCTGCGATTAAGTGATAATGGGAACAATAACCCGAAGCCCTCCACCTGCTTTGTGTCTTTCTAGCCCCAAACTGGAAAGAGCAGGAAAAATGAGCCTCTAGATCAGAAAAAAGTGACAAGAAAACAAACTTATGTATGCCTCTCCCTTGTGCATTGTGGATTCTGGAGGAGCTATTTACTGAGACCTTTCATAAGACGTTCTGATGAGGGCAGCAGCCATGCCAGCTTGGTGCCCGCTGGCATCAAATGTTCCCTGAAACATCACGTACTCCAAGTACACTGCTTGTCCAAGCACAATTCAAAGCATTGGTGCTGATCTTTAAAGCCCTAAACAGTTTTGGCCCTGTATGAAGCATCTCCACCCCCATCATTTAGGCCAAACACAGAGGTCCTCCTCCGAGGGCCTTCTAGCGGTTCCCTCACTGTGAGAAGCGAGGTTACAGGGAACCAGGCAGAGGGCCTTCTCGGTAGTGGCACCCGCCCTGTGAAACTCCCTTCCATCAGATGTCAAGGAAATAAACAACTATCTGACTTTCAGAAGACATCTGAAGGCAGCCCTGTTTAGGGACGTTTTTACTGTTTGATGTTTTATCGTGTTTTTAATGTTCTGTTGGGAGTCGCCCAGGGTGGATGGGTGGGGTATAAATAATAAATTATTATTATTATTATTATTATTATTATTATTATTATTATTATTATTTATTACAGTGGTACCTCGGGTTAAGTACTTAATTCGTTCCAGAGGTCTGTACTTAACCTGAAACTGTTCTTAACCTGAAGCACCACTTTAGCTAATGGGGCCTCTGACTGCCGCCGTGCCGCAGCAGCGCGATTTCCGTTCTCATCCTGAAGCAAAGTTCTTAACCCAAGGTACTATTTCTGGGTTAGCGGAGTCTGTAACCTGAAGCGTATGTAACCTGAAGCATATGTAACCCGAGGTACCACTGTATTATTATTATTATTATTATTATTATTATTATTATTATTATTATTATCATCATCATGGATTTGTTTTTCCAGAGTTATTCCGATTCTTCACCAGTCTGTTTCTGTTTCAAGATTCTTACTATCACCATTCTCAAATTGTCTGCTATTTCTTACCGTTTCATATATGATCAACAGCTTCAGATTGTATAGATTAAAGGTAAAGGGACCCCTGACTGTTAGGTCCAGCCGTGGCTGACACTGTGGTTGTGGCACTCATCTTCCTTTATTGTCCGAGGGAGCTGGCGTACAGCTTCCGGGTCACATGGCCAGCATGACTAAGCTGCTTCTGGCAAACCAGAGCAGCGCACGGAAATGCCGTTTACCTTCCCGCCAGAGCGTTAACCTATTTATCTACTTGCACTTTGACGTGCTTTCAAATTGCTACGTTGGCAGGAGCGGGGACCGAGCAACGGGAGCTCACCCTGTTGCGGGTAATCGAACCGCCAACCTTCTGATCGGCAAGCCCTAGGCTCTGTGATTTAGACCACAGTGCCACCCACGTCCCTATTGTATAGATTGGTTTATGGCAAAACTCAAGACAAGGCAAAGGTGTTGTACTTGAAAAATTCACAAGCCTCTGCAATCCAGGTTGTGTATGCTCTGTGCTATGGAAACCAATTTCCTCCCCATCAGCCTCAACAAGTTTCACCAATCCTGCCATAGATGCCACCCCAGGTGTGCTGGATTGTTGGCACAAACCCACTTAGGGATGATAAACTGTGGCATGCCAGTCTCTTAATTCCCAATCCTTTGCACACATGCTGGATTAGGGAGCCGTAAAACTGGGTTTAATGGAAATAAAGAGATGGTTGTGGGTGGAAGACCTTCCGAGTTGTACGTTGTTAAATGTACAGATCAGTCGTACGTTGCTAAATGCAAAGGCACACCATGCCAATTTCCCCTCTGCAATTAAAGTTACTATTCTAAGTTTGAACCTGATACTTATATTTAAAATGCACTGTTATTAGGGAAAGGGGGGAGGGAGAGGACCCACTTCTTATGTTTCAGAGAGACAGTTGTTACCTGAAAAGCGCTTGAGGTCTTATACTCTTGCAGGATATTTGGCACAACCCATTATTGTGCGCAGACAAATTCTTTGGTGAGAATAATACAAGCAACCTTTAATGACACCTTGTGCAATAACAACTTATGATATAGTACTTGGATGGAGCAACAATTGCATTGTAAGCCAAAGGCTGGGGTGGGGGGGGTAGGTGTTCTCGTGCGTGAGAAGCTTGTAGATACCCTCAGGTCACTCCATATAACTCTAAGGCAGCAGGTAGATTCTTGCTTAGCTAATCATGGCATCAAGACCTGCAGCAACTGGAGGTGGTTGACAATGTACTTGAGTTTCAGATGAACTGCTTTGTGAATGATATCAGTTTAATTCACTCTTCCAGAGTGCATGGCAGGCTCAAGTCGTCTTTGTTTTGCTAAGTAGGGATTGCAGCTGGGAAAGGGTGCGAAACACAGCCATTTTTGAGACAAATGGTCACCACCCCACAGTTACTTACTTACTCATTTATTTATAAAAGTGTTTTGTATTGTGCCATCTCACAAAACAGCAGGGAGGTGCACCACAACGCTAATTAAAACTTTAAAAGCAGTTGTTGGCATCCGTCTGTCTTAAGAGACAATGGAGTGCACCTCCGGGGGTGGAATCAAACCGCTGGAGAATCACTGGGCCCGCTGTGGCTGTGGAGACCAGTAACTCGTAACTGCTGCCTCCTGTGTTGTTTTTGTTAAGTTGTGGGTGAACCTATCAGACGACACAGCGATTCCTCAAACAGCTCTAGTTTATTCACAGGCCAGAACAGAACTGGGCAGAAGGGTTCAGCCAACCTGCTTATATAGCGTTCAACTACAAAGCAACAGTAACCACTTTCTGTAACTATCCAATCACTGAACGTCACTTTCAATTCCTTATTTGCATATGCGGACCTGAGTGAAGACTATCTACAGTATCCCCCTGCTGTCTCAGGGTGAGAACTTCAGTACATAACAGTTTTTGCTGTTATAGCAGCACCGAAGTGACCTCCCTGGGGTGCAAGCCTGGGCAGTGCCTATGGGGGTCCGGGGTTGTCCAGACAACAGCCCCCCCCAAGCTTTGCCGATGTGGTTCCAAGGAAAGCAGAGCAATATGCTGGCACCAGCTTGGCTGCAGGAATTGTGGGTATAAGGTATACAGGATGTCATCTGTCTTAGGGACGTCACTCCAGATTTGTGTAGCGTTAGCCCTTTCTTCTCCTGAAGATGTCCTGGTACAAAACAAATAATTTAAAAAAACACTATAAAATCATCATTAAAACGATTTGCCGAATTATTGGCCAAATCCATTTCTTATTTTTTTTGCTGTTCTGATTTTGCATGCATGTTAAAAAATATGCTTGCATTCTTACTTGAGAAAGGCTGACATTTGAACAGGCTCCGGCAGAAGGGAAGAAAGACAGAAGGGCCACTCCATCAGTTGTGCTGAGAAACCAGCTCCATTTGACTCCCCCTTTTTCTGAACTGTTTTGATCCCTGCTGGTTGTTAGGAGAACTTTGTGGCTGGTGTCTGAGTTAGGTCCCCCCCCCCCTTCCCTGTCCTCTCCTCATTCCCTTTTGCTCTTGTGTCATATCATGTCATTGATTCATTTACCTTATTAAATTTACAAATCACCTTTCCTCATGAAGGTGCCCAGGACAACAAAATACATCAAATAAATAACAGATGTGCTTTGCCTGCACTAATGTTGGAAGCGCTTGTCAGAGTCATGTTTTTCATGTTTCGAACCTGAAATTCAGTTTTCCACATATCTGCAGCAATTTGCAATTTATTTATTTTTTAAATTCTTTGTAATTCTTCAGTGTTTGAGTGTGCATTATTCCCAACAAACCAATTTTTGAAAGTGGATTTGATGAATGCACACATTTTTTTGCAAACCATTTCTCCTAATGTATGCCTGCTATTTTGTATTTGTATGCTCTTGCCCCCATTGCATTCATTTTTATGTGCATATTTTACCTAATGTCTGCATTTTTGTAAACACTGGTTGGTAGGAAAACTGCATGGCAAAATTTGGATACGTGTGGATTTTGAAGGCCGGCTTGTGTTTCAGTTCTCATACTGCTTTGGAAGAGCAAATGTCCCTAGTGCAGGATAGTGATAAGAAATTACTCTCTGTAACCAAAACTCCTGGTACAATTTCTTAAAATTTGACGTCAGCTCAGTATCATTTTGTAGCGCAATTAGTTGTTCCTTCACTGCCCAACTTCCTCAGTATCTGAAAATGGATTCTTCACCCATTCTGGAATTAGCATCAAAAGATGACCATCAGCTATATCTTTATGTAGCATATCCAGATGGTTGCAAAAAAACTTGAAGATCATTATCTTGCATCTCACCATTTTCATCTAGCTACGACGGGCTTAGAAACCAGTATAGCTCACAGCAGCTTATATTGCACTTGAATAGAGTCAACTTTTCAGTAAACATAGAGACAACAGATTTGGCCTTAATAAGATTGATCTCATTTCCTTGCAACTGCTAACTGAAGTGTGCAAGTAGTTCTGATAAATAAGCAATGGCATGTTTGAGTTCATCACTGAGCAAAGCATTAATGTTTCTTTAAAAAAACAACCCTCCACAACAGTATTAAAAAGGCTGCAAAAGTGTCTCACAGTTGTCTTTCCGATTGCTGATAAACTTCAGTGTGAAGCAGCAGTTATTCACAGTCTTCATCAGTTCCCAGAGTAGTTGATCATTGAGAGCAGGGGCTTTAATTTTATTTACCGCAGTAATGACAATGTGCAGACGACCGCCGCCAGATGTTGGCGGTGTATGATACTGCGAAATGGCAAAGACATTTGGCATTGCTTTTTTTCAAGAAAGCAGCACACCCGTGGTAGCGACCAGTCGTTGACAGTGCGCTCTCAGTTGCTCAAGGGAGTTGGTTAGTTTTCAATAAATCAATAAAGGTAAATGTAAAGGGACCCCTGACCATTAGGTCCAGTCGTGGCCGACTCTGGGGTTGCGGCGCTCATCTCGCTTTATTGGCCAAGGGAGGCGGCGTACAGCTTCCGGGTCATGTGGCCAGCAAAATGGCAAACCAGAGCAGCGCACGGAAACGCCGTTTACCTTCCCACCGGAGCGGTACCTATTTATCTACTTGCACTTTGATGTGCTTTCAAACTGCTAGGTTGGCAGGAGCAGGGACCGAGCAACGGGAGCTCACCGCGTCGCGGGGATTTGAACCGCCTACCTTCTGATCGGCAAGTCGTAGGCTCTGTGGTTTAACCTACAGCGCCACCCGCGTCCCTTTTCAATAAATCAATAGCTACTACCAATAACTGGCTATCTTATGACAACTCAGAATCATAAATACAAAGAAGTACGACTAAAGGAAATAGCTTTGAAAGTGACAAGAGCAGCACATCTTTAACTATGAAGCAAGGAAGGTTGTTTCGCTCTAGGCTCTCGCCTGGTCAATCATAAATAAGCGAACGATGCGCTCGGAGGGGTCCACATCCAGCCCCCCCGCCACCCCCTTGCCTCTTAGTGCCCCCCTAGGTAACCCTACGGCCCCCCAGGGGGCAGTAGCACCCACTTTGGTAACCACTGCACTATAGTAACTGTTATGGTGTTGCAAGAGTTCCTTCTCCACCCCCCCAAAAAAATATATAAGGCAGCTTCATATGTTCAGTGACCATGTGGCTACAGTAGCTTAGGGGAACTATAACCACAAATGGAGCTAGAAATCAGGAACTTTGTGGTTTCATGTCTTGCCTCTGCCATGAACTCAAAAATACGCCACTGTCTCTCAACTTGCTTACCCACCTGCAAGAATGGGGAATAAAGATACAAGCCTACCTTATAGCACTGTTGTTAAGGTTTGCAGCAGCATAGTGTATGTCATGTCCTTGGAGCACATACGGGTGCTGTTGTTAGCTGTTATTGTTCTTGCTATTATTATGACGATTGATCACTTTAAAATATTTTAATAAAGATTTTCTTTGTTTACAAAAGTATGTCCATTGTCTCTTTCATCAGGTTGTGTTACATTTGTCAGATCAGTTACATTTGTCCTGAGACATTGGTGTTACGTGTGGTGTTAGGTTGGGAAGAAAAGGGGGGAGAGGGCAGTAGGGTGGTAAAGCTTATATTCTATTTAGTGTATGTGTGGGGTTTTGTGTCAGCATCAGTTGGGTAGGTTCTCTTTCTACAGTCATACCTCGGGTTACAGACAATTCAGGTTGCATTTTTTTGGGTTACGGATGCGCCGAAATCCGGAAGTACCAGAACGGGTTACTTCCGGGGTTTGGCGCATGCACAGAAGTGCTAAATTGCGCCTTGCACATGCACAGAAGTGCCGAATCGCAACCTACGTGTGCGCAGACGCGCTGCTGTGGGTTGCAAACATGCCTCCCGCACGGATCACGTTCGCAACCCGAGCACCCACTGTATTTGCTTGTTATATTTTCTTGGTAGTAAGAGAGGTTGGGGTGGCCTGATGGTTTGTTGTCTTTGGTTGGCTGCAGTGAGGTTTGTTTGTGTGTAGGGGGGGCGAGTTGGGTCAAGTTAGCTATATTGATTTATATGCTGTTGCTGGATTCTTGTTGTTGGGCTGTGTATGTGATAAAGGGGAGCAATATCGGGGTGAAGCCATCTTCTTCGATTTGTCCCCGTGTCAGTTTCAGTTTATTGGTTAGTTTTTCTAATAAGGCTGTTTCCCATACTATTTTTACCATTGGTCCATGCTTTCTCCTGACAGGTCTCTCCTGTGTCTGGCTATGATGTTTCTGGCTGCTGAGAGTAGGCGGGTTATGAGCCCTGTATAGTGTGAGTGGTCATTGTTATCTTGGAAGATGTTCAGTAGGCCCAGTTCTGGGGTGACGTCTAATTATTATGCACTTGGTGACGAGCAAAGTAGCGATGTAGTAAAGTCAATCTGCTGATATAATTACCCACTATCATTCGACCCCAATCTTTGAATATCTGGCGCAAGCTTTAGAAACCATCGAAACACAGCTTGGAGGCAAAGGAGCATTTTGGCTCAGATCTTAATATATGATGCTGGACCGTGGTACCATTTTACAACATCAGTGTCTTGTGACAATCCTGTGAAAATAGGAATGCTCAGTCTGTTGGGGGGGGGGACCATACTATGCTTACTTTTTCAATAAGCGAGGCAGTTTTAATTTAAAGTGTCGAGTGCAGCAAATGACTGGAGGCATTTTCACACAGGGGTTTGTGGTAGCGTTACTCTGCTTTCCCAAAACAGGAAGGCAAATGGTTCACTTTTAATTCCTGATCCAACACTTTCTGGTGTTCTGAAGCACGTGAGCACAACCTATTGAAGTTAGCAGCAACTGGACTGACCGGCCGGCTTCTACGGTTAGAATCTCTAGCACAGGGGTGTCCAAACTTTTTTCAAAGAGGGCCAGATTTGATGAAGTGAAAATGCATGAGGGCCGACCGAAGTTGTTTGTTAACCTTTTCTAAGGATTGAAGTTGGTGACCTTTTTAAAGGATTTCCCCCCAAAGTTGTTGAACCCCAGGAAGGAACTGCCTGTGGGGGCCAGATTAAACCCAACCAGCAAGCTGGATTAGGCCCCCATGCCTGACTTTGGACACCCCTGGTCTAGCATGTACGTTGATCAGCTTTGCAATTATATCCACAAAATCTACTAGTCCACAATTTTAACTAGACCAGCTGTTCATGCATACCATTTGTGGCACACAAACACTCCAGTCTGGGTTTAGAATCAGCCTTCGTCTACCTGTGGGAGAGACAGGATTAGTGCACCCTTGTTGCTCATGCTGAGTCTTTCAGGATCCTGGTATCCTTTGGGATGGTCTCTGTCAGTTAGGGGTTGGAGGCACTGAGCTATGGTGGCATTGCTCCTACCTCTCTGGCAGGACTCAAAGGAGCACAGACGATAGGAAGCTGCCATATACCGAGTCAGATGGGTGGTTAATCAAACTTCATATTGTCTACACTGGCTGGCAGCTGCTGTTCAGGGCTTCAAATCAGGTTCTCTCCCAGGCCTACCTGGAGAAGCCAGGGATTGAGCCGAGAAACCTTCTGCATGCCAAGCAGGTGCTTTGCATCTGGGGGATTGTGTCTACATCTTGATAATTTAGCTGTGACATTTATTAAGGACTGGAAATTTGTTATGTTTTTTTTTTTTTTTTTGCATGAAAGATCCTATGCCCTTTTAAAATGTGTTTTTTTGTGGTTTTATATCTTGATTTTATTCTGTGAATCGCCCTGAGACCCCCGGGTATAGGGTGGTATGTAAATTCATTCAATCTATCTATCTATCTATCTATCTATCTATCTATCTATCATCTATCTATCTATCTATCTATCTATCATCTATCTATATCATCTATCTATCTATATCGAGAAAATGAACTTGTAATATCTGGATTTGAAGATTGAAAAAATACCGGTTTATGAAAAATAGAATGTCTGGATCTTAATGAGTGAAGACTATACTGGGCTACAGGACAGAGAGCCGGAAGTCCTTTTTATCTGTCTTGAATCTCTTTTCTCCCTCCTCTTTGGTTTTCTCTCTCCTTTCTGCCCTTGTTCTTTTTCATATTAAGTGGCTGTTTTACTTCAGTATACAGTGGAACCTTGCTTCTCCAACACTTAGTTGACAAACAAATCGGCTCCCGGATGCCAAAAACCCAGAAGTAGGTGTTCTGGTTTTTGAACGTTTTTTGGAAGCCGAACATCTGAAACGGCTTCTGCTTGAGTGCAGGAAGCTCCTGCAGCCAATCAGAAGCCGTGCCTTGGTTTTCGAATGTTTCGGGAGTCAAACGGACTACCAGAATGAATTAAGTTCGTGAACAATAGTACCACAGTAATAAAAAAAAAAACGTTGCAGTGGGTTTGCATTTCTGTATATTGTTGACTAAGTATCAATAATTAGATAGATAGATCAATAGATAGATAGATAGATAGATAGATAGATAGATAGATAGATAGATACGTAGATAGATGATGGATAGATAATTTAGTTGTGGGCTGCTACAAGGCACTCTTTCGCCCCGCAGTGCTGTTTGACATCTATATTCAGCTGTTGGGAGCAGGAGAGGCTGAGCACAAGGGAAACCAGTGCCTGGGGACAGGTGGAGGACTGGATGAGGGCCAATAGACTTGAAGCTGGATCCTGCCCAGGCAGAGACATTGTAGGGGAGTGGCTCTAGGCCTGAGAACTGGGGGGGGGGGTTGCTACCTGTTACCTTGCACTCCCTCTGAAGAACAGGTATACAAATGCACCATCTTTGCCCACTGAGACCCAGATGGCACCCACAGCAAAAAGTGCTGATTGTCAACTTGACTTGTGCATCCACAGCACCCTTTGCTAGACAAGGGTAGCTTTTCCACTGATAACCTCGTGTTTGGACTACTGCCATGTGCTCTGCATGGGCTTTCCTTCTGCATGGGCTTTCCTTCCTTCAAACCAGCTGGTTTGAAGGCCGCAGCTCATGCAGAATAACATCGCCCAAGTGGTGAGAAGTGACCGTAAGCAGGTACGCATGACGCCAGTATTTGCACTGGCTGTCTTTTAGGTACCTAGCCAGTTTTAAGGTTCTTTCACTTGCATATAAAACCCTAAGCAACTCTGGACCAAGTTAACGGACAAGCAGACTTCTCCATTGCCCAGTAAAGGGTTAATCTTACTGCGGCCTGACGATTATCAGCTTGTGGTGAGATGGAGGTGGGCTTTTTCACTGGAGGTGCCAGTGTTCAGCATTCCCTGCTAAAATATGAGAGGCCCCCATCTGTATTGGCATTCCGCCAGCTTTTGAAGACAAATCTGTTTGCCCAGGCATTCCTTTGATCTCCTGACCCGAGTCTCCCATTTTAATTTCTGTGTTCTTTTTAATGAGATTGTTTTATTGTGTCTTTTAATGATAGTGTGCGTTGAATTAGTCTTTTATCTTCACCTTGTTGGGCAGCAGGTTTCTGCTTTTGTAAACCACTTAGGAGCCATGCAGGCATTAAGCGGTATAAAAATTAATTACTAAAGGCCAAGAGCCTTCTCCATACAAACTTCACAAACCATTGTGTGCTTAGAGTCCTCTAGGCAACACTATTTGCCAGTTGAGTGACTATGTAAAAGACTCTCCCAGTTGAGAAAAGAGATAGTCACAAACACTAACACCCAGAGCCCATGTCGTTCCTGGATCTGTTGGAGTTACTTTTGATATATCATCATCACACCCTCTCTTCATTCAAGTGGAGAAACGTGGCAATGGAAATCTATAGGTCTGTATACCATACCCTCCAACATTTATCTGATGTAAATAGGGACATCCTATTCCATACTCAATAATAATAATAATAATAATAGCAATATTAATATTATTAATAATAGCAATATTAATAACAATAACAATAATAATAGCAATAATAATAATAATAATAATAATAATAATAATAATAATAATAATTTATTTATACTCTGCCCATCTGGCTGAGTTTCCCCAGCCACTCTGGGCGGCTACCAACCGAGTGTTAAAAGCAATACAGCATTAAATATTAAAAACTTCCCTAAACAGGGCTGCCTTCAGATGTCTTTTAAAAATAAGACAGCTGCTTATTTCCTTGACATCTGATGGGAGGACATCTGATGAAAATAGAGACATCCTGAAGAAAGGCATTATATGCTGGGATCAAAATCAGAAACCAGGACAGCTTCTGTAAATCTGGGACTGTCCTTGGAAAACAGGGGCACTTGGAGGGTCTGCTATACCCAAATTGATTAACTGGATAGGTAATACAGGCTGCGGCTGCCTGGCATGGCAGAATTTCAGCAGCTCACAAGGGAACACAATGCCCACTCCAGCCCCTTGGGACAGCCCTGGTTTAGGGCATTCTGCTTTCTTACTTGCTTACATCAAGGGGAAAAGAGGGAGACCCTGGTGTCTCACTTATTCCTCCTTTGCCTCCCTGTGGCTTTTACAGAACTCAGTAGGGGGCGGACAACGTAGGGCAAAACTAGACTGAGTTTGTTCTGGCTGTCACTGACATCTGTCAGTGGCCTCTCTGCCTTCCACCCTACCAGTCTCAATGGATACCAGCCACCACTGTGTTTGTGGGAGCACTTACTGTTATGTACTGAAGTTCTCACCCTGCGCCAGGAGGGGGATACTGTAGATAGTTATGCAAATAAGGGATCAAAAGTGACAACTTAACACTTACCCCTCTCCATTTCCCTGCTTGCAACTCCTTTGCCTTTGCCCCACCCAACTAGAGGAAAATTCTTTTTCCTACTCTCCATTGACTTGCACGGAAAGGAGGGACGAAGTTGTGGAAACTGGGGGAAGAAGCAGAGAGCTGCCACCACAGATGCCTGCTGATTTGCGATGGTGCCGGTGTTGGTGATTTGACTGGGACATTGAAATTGTTAAGTTGTGGGTGAACATATCAGACAACACAGCGATTCTTCAAACAGCTCTTGTTTATTCACAGGCCAGGACAGAACTGAACTGAAGGGCTCAGTCAGCCTGATTATACAGTGGTGCCCCGCAAGACGAATGCCTCACAAGACGGAAAACCCGCTAGACAAAAGCGTTTTCCGTTTTGGAGGTGCTTCGCAAAACGAATTTCCTATGGGCTTGCTTCGCAAGACGAAAATGTCTTGCGAGTTCCTGCGGGGTTTTTTTCCTCCCCCCCCCTTTTCCCCAAGCCGCTAAGCCGCTTAACAGCTGATCCGCTAAGCCGCTAAGTCGCTTAACAGCTGATCCGCTAAGCCCGCTAAGCCGCTAATAGCACTATTCCGCTAAGCCGCTAATGGGCTTGCTTCGCAAGACGAAAAAACCGCAAGACGAAGAGACTCGCGGAACGGATTCTTTTCGTCTTGCGAGGCACCACTGTATAGAGCTCCAGTACAATGCAACTGTAACAATTTTCTAAAACTATCCAGTCACTGAACATCACTTTCGATCTCTTATTTGCATAACTGTCTACAGTATCCCCTGCTGGCCCAGGGTGAGAACTTCAGTACATAACAGAAATGGCTTGAGTGTAAACGGTCATCTGAAGCCGCAAAGGTCAAAGGTGCTTTGGGGGTGACTCAAATGGCAGGCAGGTAAAAGGTGAAATGTATCATCCCCGTTGCTCCTCTCTTTTCAGTTGCACCTGATCCAAGAGGACCCACGGGGCGACAGTTACAAGCGTTTGCACGTAACATGTAGCTAAGCTCTGTGAGAATTTGCCTTTTGCTCGGGCGGCTGTCCAAATTACAGGTTTCGGTGCAGAATTTAATTGAGCACTTAAGAGGCGAAGGTGACACTTCTGGAAATAGCTTCAAATCCTCGGTCCTGAGCAGAAAAGCAATAATGAGGCAAAGGCGTAGACTTCCCCCCCTCCTCACCACAAGTGGCCAGAGGCAAATATGGGCGTTCACTTGCTTGTTTGATGGTGGAAGGCAGGGTGTGGCTCTGTCACAGGTACATTAGCCCTGCGCTTGTCTCTTTATGGTGCTTCGGTTGCAGAGAGACGAATGTGTCATCGTGACAGCACTTCCTGCGAATGTGTGACTGAGGCAAATCCTACGTATATTTATTCTTTCCAGATTTATTAATGAAAATGTTTCCATCCCACCTTGCATCAATTAACCCAAGGGCGAGGTATGTATTTCACAAAGCCTGAAACAGAGCTGCATAAAATCACAACTGTCAAGAAACTAACCAACAGCTAGGCAGATGCCACACCGGGGTATAATTAGCATGGCCCAAATGCCAGCATAAGCAGCCTGGTTTAAATTTGGCACCCCAAAAAAATCCACCATTGTGGAAACGGACCTCTCATGCATCCACATGAAATATATAGCTCCCCAAGGAGGGCTGTTGAGGAGAAACCCCATCCCGCCCTGGCAGATCTTAATGGGCAGGACATTAAGGTTTTGGGTCCCGGGCCATTTAATCCAGCATTAACTTGCATTTCCTGACTCTTACTTCCTTCCTCCCCTCTGTTGCCTGCCCTCCCAATGTGGTATCAGAGGTTCAGGGCTCCCTGGCAGTCTCTTGCTCAAGTTAGGCTAAGTAAAACCTGCTTACTCTTAACTCATACTGCAACAAAATGTTACAGGATGGAGTTCAGGATTCCAGCTATTCCATTCCATTCTTGCCTACTCCTGGTTTTACACAACCCCCCCCCCAAAAAAAATTAGTTAGTATTCTGATTAACCAGCTTTCCCCCCTTAAGATTTTTTGTTCTCCAAACCATTTACTTTCAGACCATCCTCTAGAGAATAAGGTGCATATCTCTCTCTCTCTCTCTCTCTCTCTCTCTCTCTCTCTCTCTATATATATATATATATATATATATAAAATCAACCTCAGAAACTGTAGATGGGTTGTTTCAGAATGGCTGCTGTTCTGAGAAGCACCTAAGTCTCCATGAACACATCCTTCACATTTGGTTGAGGGGGGAGCAGGGGAGCATATTATTTATACCTGGCTGTGTGTACCTGGATATAAAAACGAGAATCATCCTGATAGATGTTTCTTTCTCGTGGCGCAAGATAAGAGGCAATGGGAAGAAGTGAAAGAGCAAGTACAGGCTAGATGTACATGTTCATTCTGTACAGGTTATTCAAGACCGTAGAGAAATGATTAATTGTCTTGGTGAGAAAGGAATCATATTTTTCTTCCTGATTCTTACAGCCTCCTCAGGTATCTGCCCTTCTCATCTCAGCCATCACTTAGCTCTGCTATGCATTCTGGAAGATTCTTCCTCCCACAGAATATTTTAATGTTTGTGGAGTGTTTATTCTCTCTTCTCTCCCTCCCTCCCTCCCTGAGACAATTAATGTACTTTTACGTGCCAGAATTGCACTCCTCGCTCGTGAGATCTGACTGGCGAAGCCATGTGACCACTCTTGACAAAGGGAGGATCTCCGAAAAGCAGGCCGCCTCCCTCCCCTAGAGTAAATTCCTGTCTAAATAATCTTGTCTATACAGGTGTTGAGACGAGATGTTCTCAGATGAGAAAGGGGGAAATGACACACCGGCTCACGTGGGAGCTGTTGAGACATACCGCAAGTTCGCTCTATAAAGGTTAGCGAGAGGAACAGGTCCGCTGCGTTTGGCTCCACGGCCACTGGTGCTTATTCAATCAGCACACAACAGCAAGCGCACTTACTTAGGCTGTGAACACATGGCCCGCTTAAAATGCAGTTGGGTTGTTCTTTTTCTCAATTCGGATCAAAGCCGGTTTGGAGGAAAATGCATCAAAAGGCAGCATTTCACAACAAACGATGGGGTAGATATGGGCTGCGGTTACACACACCACTTCCCAAACTACACCAGATGTAGGGTAAATGTGTGTGTGTGTGTGTGTGTGTGTGTGTGTGTGTACACAGCTTTATTCCACTGTTGTGATTTGCAATGTTTTGCCTTGCTATAGAAATCTCAAACGTTTGCTTAGGAAAGTGCCAAATTCTTTCCTTTGGTATTCATGAACACAGCATGCCAAATCCCTTCTCTTTGACACAGCTAGCCTTGCCCGTTGGCATGTTGAATGTACACAGCGTCTTTAGATATGGCATAATATTTCTATGGCAGGTGCTCAAACACGGTGGCAATGGGCCTCCGATAAGTGCCTGGATGAGGAGGGAAGGCGAACTTTGTTCCCCTCCCCAACACACACAAACACACACCAGCTACGCTGAGTTGGCAGCTTGGTGATCCAGCCAGCTGAACTCGATTTTCCAGCATATTTCGACAAGAAGGCTTTGAATATATCGGTTGCACCAGGCCTGGACGGAGATCAAGCACCCCCTTGGAGCTCCACCCCATTTCCCTGCTAAATGGAAGGCAAATACCCAAACTTTCCTCATTGAAATAAGTAACATCTGATCAAACTCCCATCTTGAAGTCTTTGGGGAATCCAAACAAGAGCCAAAGGAGCAGGGCTTGGGGGGGAAAGGAGCCAAGCCAAATAATGACACCCGAAAGCAAAAACACGCTCAGCTGAAACTGAAATCTCAATTCAGTCTGGAGAGAGAGGGAGACAAAGGATTTTCTGTGATCCCAAAAAGTGAATATGAAGTACTTTATTTGGGAAGCTATTTATATGTTTTTGAATGGTTTGATTAAGTATGAATCCCAATTTAAAATGGCTTTCAACACACTAATCCTATGAGGGTTTAAAAGTATTTCAGCTGGAGGATATTTTAAAAAAAGCTTTTTCATACCCTGGCTACTCTTTTCTTCAACCTGATCTCCTAGACCAGAAGCAGAGGACTTTTAGTTCTTCTGAGGGCCACATTCCTCTGGGGGTTAATTTGTCAGGGGCCTCATGCCATTTGTGGGTGGGGTTGCAGTCAGTGGTGGATGTGGTCAGAGCCCAAAACTGACCCCTTTTCTTTCTCTTCCCCACTTTCCCTTCCTTATCACCAACATGAAAGTAGTGCCACACAATGCTCTATGGCAGGAAGTTGCCAAATTTCTGCTGTGAGAAGCTCCCCTCCCCTCCCCCAGAACCAGGAGAGGCATGAAAAGGGTGGAGGCGAGGTTGACTGCAGGGTGGCACAGTCTCTGATTTCTTGGGGAAAGTCCTGGAGAGTAGGAGATATAGATAGCTCTGGGGAGGCGGAGATTTGCCAAATCTGCACAGATTGTGTTCTTGCTATGAAGAGTTAGCTCCAACTTGAACGGTGTGATTTACTGCCGGCTTGTTCCTGACAAGATATTTGTGTGGCTTGCAGTAAATATGAAACAGAGCCACTAGCCCCTGTTCCTGTATGAAAAACCACTAAGGGCCTTATCACATATATTTACACCGATAGGTATCCATAAAATGTGGGACAAGCAGGTGTTTGAAACCCCATATGGATACTTCAGGTACATCTGCCAGAGGGTTTGGCTGTGGCCCCAAGGAGATTTAACTTATTGGTGTGATCCAGGGTTGGCATTGTGGATCAACCGGAGAAGGCAGAAGTCGCTTGTCTTGTGTGGTGAAGTAGCAATGCTAGCTTTCCAGTTACGGTTGCTTCGCAGGCGGGAAGGCAGCGGGGAGATGGGCACAGTTCTGGCACAACCTCTCCACCACTTTGTCCTTCCCCTATCTCCTTCCAGTAAGCAGCAGTGATCCTGCAGCCAGGAAACTAGTGTTTCATCTCCACTGCAGCAGGGAAACCACTTCATTCTCCTGCTTGTTTCTTGAAGCTGGAGATTGCCAAGGCCTGAACCTGAAATTTGCATGGAGAGCACATGCTCTCCCACCAAACGACAATATCTCCCCAGGCACTGTGGTTCTGGTCTTCTTCTCTCAAGGAGCTGTGTTGAGCTTGGTATGGCACAAATTGTGCTGGCCTGATAGACAGCACGTCAGCATTGATCATCTGAGATGCCATACGAGAGACTTGAAGACCGAAGCACTTCCTTGTATCAGTCCTCCAGTGATCCTGAGGGCAAAACATCCGGGTTGAACTAATTCATAGAAGTACTCAATTTTTGGTCGCAGAGACTTGGACAAAGTCATGTTGGCCTCATTTCACCCAGCCTCAGGCAGATCCTTAGATCAAGAATGTGCCAGAAGATTCTATCAGGAGAGCAGCTTTCTGCTCCAAGCAAGAGTCACTGCTGAAATCCTGATAACCTTCTTCTGAGGCTACGGAAACCCAGGTGGTTGAAAAAGCAAATTCTCAGAATTGGTAGTTCAGGAAGTTTTCTGATGGCGTCAGCTTTCTGTTCCAAGTGCCCACTGAATCACACCGTTCACAGGTGTAGGGGGGAAACCAAGTTCATTATGGTACTGAAAAGATATCTCCCCACCCAGGATTTGGTATTGTAATTTAGTCCAAACACTGCTTCAGACTCTTGGTGTGAGTTCTAATAAAGAAATTGTTATTGAACCAATTCAGAACATTGGCCCATCTAGTTCACTGCACTAACTGGCAGAGGGTCCCCAGGGTTTTTCAGACAAGTGTCTTCTCTAGCCCTACTCTTGAGACTCCAGAGATTTAACCTAAGGACCTTTTTCATCCAAAGCATGTGCTCTCAGTCCTGGCTATTCCTGAAGTTCAATTCCAGTGGATCGATCAGCTTAACTGGTTTGTGGACTGAGCAGAAAACCCTCCATATTGGAGGATCAAATGGATGTGTGAGAATTCACCCTAGAAACGGCCCTTTTTATCTAGCAGTTGAGCGCAACAATTCACAAACACTGGGCATTCTGTTCAGTTTAGGCAGAATCACACAGGATTTTCAAAGAGTCGGTCATGATGACCCTCTCATCCTGCATGCATCCATAGTATCTAATGTCAGAACATCTGCAAAGGGGTCAAGCTGTGAGTAGCCAAGAAGAAGACTGGAAGAAATTTAAAGACTATTTGCAGAAACACTGTAAAATTAATGAATGTTAAAATGATGTTGGATTGAAAATAAGTGGCATTAGCAACAAAGTTAATAAGAATATGCAAAAATGAATTGATAATGGATGAAAATATAGAGTTATAATATGTTAAGATATAGAGTTAAGATAAACGAAAGAGGGTAAGGATTTGCTGATTTGATTATTTAAATGGGAATACAAAAAGGGGAGGTGTGAGGAGGCCAAGGAAACAAGCAAATGAGTTTAAAGTTACAAAAAAACGGATTTGTTTTTAATTCTTTTTTATCTATTTGTTTTTTGTATTTCGTATTTTTATTCTTCTTTTTTATGTATGCTCTCGTTTTGGTATCTTTTTCTTTCTATATGACTTTTTTCTATTTTGTAAACCTATGTTTTTGTAAAACCTCAATAAATATCTTAAAAAAAAAAAAACACAAGCTGTGAGTAGCCAAAGAGAAAAGAAATAAAGGGTTCTACCTGTGAACCAGCTCCTGATTTTCATGCCTTTTGCAGACCCTCCAAGTGTCTCTATTTCCTAGGGACATCCCTGATTTAGAGAGGCTGTCCCTGTTTATGATTTGATCCCGGAATGTCCCGCTTTTCCTTTAGTTGTCTCTATTTTCAGTGGAGAAACGTTGGAGGGTATGGAGTTACCCAACTCCCGAGCCGTCTGAAGGCAATCCTGTATAGGGAAGTTTTCTTTTTAAAAAAGTGTTCAATGTTTTATTATGTTTTCATATGTGTTGGAAGCTGCCCAGAGTGGCTGGGGCAACCTAGTAAGATGTGTGGGGTATAACTAGTAAAATTATCATTATGGAATGGGACGTCCCTTTAGCATCAGAGAAATGTTGGAGGGTATGCTTTCGTAGCTGGGGATAACTCAAATAATGATATATGAAGTTGGTCCAAAGCTAACCAGGAGTTAGCTTTTTAAAGAGCTGGTCGTGACGACCCTCCTCATAATGTATCTAATGTCAGAACATCTGACATTAGCATTTATAAAACACCAATAAGGCCCAAAATTGAATCAGAACACACTGTGGGGAAGAAGGGAGAAACGGGCTGGATTTAGTCTTCTTGAGATGCAAAAGATGGTTTGTCTCGGGTTTGATTTTGCTAGGAAGGACTGGATTTTTGTTCGTCGCCAGGCTCACGTTTCTGAGAGAAGGAATTCCCCTGGCCAACAGCTATTCTCTCTCCACTCCACTCTCAGGAGATAAAGAAATTCCATTCCTTCTGGCTCTCCTTATGTTTACAGGCACGTTCTCTACGGAGTAGGAAACACCAGCATTCCTCTTCTCCCCCCATCGGCATAGCTCAGGACGGGTGACGCAACCTCTGAAGCAGAGTTTCACAGCCACAGCAGGTTCAAAAAAGTCAAGGGGGGTGAGATCCCCTTCTAGACTGTCACACACACACTCACTACAGAAGACAAAGAATAGGTGTGTGTGTGTATTGGTGCCAACAGGCTTCAGATAACCTCAAAGTTTGCAGAAGTCCTTTTTTAAAAAAGGAGAATCCCCCAAACCATTCAGTGGGGACTGAGCATGCCCAGTATGACACAGGGTTGATGGCTGATGGGGTGGAGCAATGAGGTGGAATGGGAAGGAGTATCATGGCTCAGTTGGTTAGAGCACAGTGCTGATAATGCCAAGGTTGCAGGTTCAATCCCCATATGGGACAGTTGCATATTCCTGCATTGCAAGGGGTTGGGCTAGATGATCCCTTCCAACCCCAAAATTCTATGATTCTGTTTGGGACCAAGGCACAGCATGCTGCAACATTTTGTTGCAGGCTCCACTAGTAGAAGCTAATGGTTATATAGACCACATGTCACAGCAGGGAATGCCACAAGTCGGCCTTGGTGCCTTCCAGATGTTTTGGACTTTAGCTTTCATCAGCCCAGATCAGTGGCTGGGCTGGCTAGAGAGCTCATAGTCCAAAACACGACCTGTGTTTGTGTGACCAGATTGTGAAAACTATCGTTAGTTAAGTGGTGTAATAGAAGTATGCTATTTCTGACCCAAATGCCCATCAGTCTTCCAAGGTGGTCCTCCAGGAATCTTTTCTGAGTAAGAAGTTGAGGCCTTAATCTTCATGTTCTTTGTTCGATGTCACTGACCTGAGTGACTTGAGGTTTCGGACAATAAATGAATGTCCCCCCCCCCCCGGATTGTGTTGCTGGGGAAAGCCTTTATTTCCAGTTTATTAAATACTGTTACATAAGCCTAGTCCTTGTATATTTGGAAATAACAAGTTACCCCACCAGAAAAGATGTTCAGTCCTGTGCTTGCAGGCACTGCACTCCACACGGTAAACTTCGCTTTGGAACAGGCCTGTCTAGTTTTTGCGTCATTTTTATATGATGCAAGAGGGTACCTAATAAATTCCAATTCCTTATTAGGCCCTTGTGAATGAAGCCTTTGGACCATCCGGGCAAGATTCCATTTGTCAAGACTCGATACTTAAGTTTTTAATGTCTGTTTTAAATACCATTTGTGCCTCCTTGAATGCAGCATATGACTGAACCTTTTGATATGTTCACTTTAGGATCATGGGTTTACCCAGTCTTGTATGTTGTTGCAAAGTATTAAAGTGTCTAACCAGCATCCTTCAAAGATGGGGCATTATTCGCCACCCTTTGTGAGTCACTTTGATGGGTGGGATTGCATAGGAGGGGAAGAGCTAGAGTGTCGCTCTGATGACAGGTATAACAAGAAATAAATATGGCAAATGGCATGTTGCTTCACCTGATAAAATGGGTTAGGGATATTAGCATGCTTTGACTATTGGCAACGTCTTTGTAAACCTAACACTATTAATCAGGAGCATAGCGGGGGCCAGGGGGGCTGCAGCCCTGGGTGCACAGTTTTGAGGGGGTGCAAATGAGGAACGCGGGTGGCGCTGTGGTCTAAACCACAGAGCCTAGGACTTGCCGATCAGAAGGTCGGCGGTTTCACCCTGCGATGGGGTGAGCTCCCGTTGCTCGGTCCCTGCTCCTGCCAACCTAGCAGTTCAAAAGCACCTCAAAGTGCAAGTAGATAAATAGGTACCGCTCCGGCGGGAAGGTAAACGGTGTTTCCATGCGCTGCTCTGGTTTGCCAGAAGCGCCTTAGTCATGCTGGCCACATGACCCGGAAGCTGTACGCCGGCTCCCTCGGCCAATAAAGCGAGATGAGTGCCACAACCCCAGAGTCGGTCACGACTGGACCTAATTGTCAGGGGTCCCTTTACCTTTACCTTTACCTTTACCTAAATGAGGTGCCCCCGTGCAGGTGTTGGCTTCTGTGGGGTTCCCCACCCCCCAGGTGCGTCCTGGCAGACCTGGTCCCTGACTCTCCTGACTCTCCTTGCTCCCTGCCTTCTGCTGGGGGTCTCTGGGTCCTGGAGTCTGGCCTGGCCTCGCTGCCGCATCCCTGACCCTAGTACCACTTCCCCGACCCCAGCACTTGCTCGCTCTTTGCTCGACATGCTCCCCAGACAGTGAGTGGGCAGGGACAGAGGAAGACAGGCAAGGGGTGACCCCAGCACAGCCTGGCCTGGCACTCCTCTCCGTGGGCCTCGGGGGGGATTCACCCACCAAAGGTCACGTCCATCCGCTGGGCTCCCCCCTGCATGGACAGTTACGTGGCACAGCGTGGTCTCGCTTGGCTCTGGTGGGTCGCTCCAGCAGCGTCAGTGGCTGGGTTGGTGCCACAGGCTCTGTTCACCCTCCGCATTCTGCCCCCTGTGCCTTAGTGGGTTTTTGTTGTTGTTTGGATTTGATATCCGGCTTTATCACTACCCTAAGGAGTCTCAAAGCGGCTCACAATCTCCTTTCCCTTCCTCCCCCACAACAAACACTCTGTGAGGTGAGTGAGGCTGAGAGACTTCAGAGAAGTGTGACTAGCCTAAGGTCACCCAGCAGCTGCATGTGGAGGAGCGGGAACGCGAACCCGGTTCACCAGATTACGAGTCTACCGCTGAATTGGAGCAAATGTCAGTTCAGATTGGCGTTTGCTTCGACAGACTTGAAAGAAAGCTGTGGAGCAGAGGAGGGAAAGCTCTGGAGCAATAATAATAATAGTAAAGGTGCTCAGACAGGGAGCTGAAAATTGCTGGCTGTGTCTGGAAAGATTGGAGGAAAGGTAGGTGTGGATAAGCGCTGAGAGTCAGGAAAGAAGTTGCTTCATAGGTCACCTGTTTGTCCATAGAGCTTGCCATTGTCTCTTCTAACTGCAGCTCAGAGTTCTTTCCCTTTAACTGCTGCTACCTCATTCTTTGAAGTGGGGATTCCGGAGAATGAACTTGGGTCTTCCCACATGGAAGCCTGCACTCTGCTACTGCTCTGGCTTCCTGTCCCTGAGCTCAGAGTCCTGTTTTCAACTCTCTCCACCTGCTCAACACCTCCCCACCCACGGCGCATGCTATATGTCTCACTACAGGATAGAGATTCAGGTAGGTAGCCGTGTTGGTCTGAAGCAGTAGAAATATATATAAAAATAAAAAAATTGTCCAGTAGCACCTTAGAGACCAACTAAGTTTGTTCTTGGTATGAGCTTTCGTGTGACAATTTAATTTTTTATATATATATTTCTACTACAGGATAAAAGGGACGCGGGTGGCGCTGTGGGTTAAACCACAGAGCCTAGGACTTGCCGATCAGAAGGTTGGCAGTTCAAATCCCCGCAACAGGGTGAACTTCCGTTGCTCGGTCCCTGCTTCTGCCAACCTAGCAGTTCAAAAGCATGAAGTGCAAGTAGATAAATAGGTACCACTCCGGCGGGAAGGTAAACGGCGTTTCCGTGCGCTGCTCTGGTTCGCCAGAAGCGGCTTAGTCATGCTGGCCACATGACCCAGAAGCTGTATGCCGGCTCCCTCGGCCAATAAAGCGAGATGAGCGCCGCAACCCCAGAGTCGGCCACGGCTGGACTTAATGGTCAGGGGTCCCTTTACCTTTACTACAGGATATGTGCAGCTCCTTGCACATGCCATACATTTAAAGCACATTCAAAGCACACACCTTGCCACAAAGACTCACGGGAGCTGTAGTTTACCCTGTTTCCAAGTACTCTTAACAAACTACAGATCCCAGGATTCTTTGGGGTCTCTGTATGTGTGCTTTCAATGTGTTTTAAAGAGGTATTGTGTGTTGGAGTTAGCCATGCTTCAAGCAGACGCACTGAAATAAATGGGACTGATGTGAAGCATCACTGTGCCTGGATCCAACCCTTTAGAAAAAGCATCTTCACTAAGGGCAAAATAGGGACAGTGATTTATTAGTGATCGGTTCCCGAAAGCAGGGGATGTCCTGTCAGTGCTTCTCTGAGGACATTTCCAATGCCCTTGTTGGTGTGAGTGATGCTTGGTTTCTTTCGCAGGTAAAGATACGGTGTGTGCTTCTTACCCTTACGCCACAATCAGTTACTGGACGGCACATTTTTAACAACTATTTGGCCTCAGGGATGTCTTTGGATGGAATGTCCCCATAGATCGAGCCTTCCATGAGCAAAGTGATGAATGGAAAGCTATAAAGAGGATTTGTCGGTCCATAAATATATTGTCTACCTTCAGGGCTATTGCATCAGTAACTGGAGAAGCAACTGTGTAAATTAGAAGAATGTTAAAAACGTGGTGCATTTCTGTGTAATCATGGAAAGAACACTTTATCGTAGAGCTGGTGACCTTTATCTCCTCACATTCCAGGCTCACACATATTTTCTCTCTCTCCAGCTTTTAAAGTCATTTTTTGGAAAGGAAGTCACCCCAAGTGCCTGGCTGGTTTGCCACTTCATTCAAGGTTCCTGGGACTCAAAAATGCATTCTGCTCCATTTTACAACATCTGGAATTTAACTGAGAAATCAATTATACCTGCTCACGTTTCAGCAGTGATTTCATCCTAAAGTTGATGAGGGACAAGAGAGAGACTTTCATACCTTTATGGTGGGAGTGTGGCAAGCTCACCAGGTTATTTTTATATGTTCTTTCAACCGTTGAACCCAAACCCTGCTCTTGTTCTTCTGTCACTAAACACTTATCTAGACCCTCTTCCTAGACATAAGGACCCAACTGCCATGCTGTTTACAGCTGCTTGTTTAGAGATCGCCTCCCATTGGAAAGACTCCAAAGGTCCATCTTTGATGGGATGGCAAGGGAAAGTTTCAGATCTGTTTGTTTCCACAGGTCTGATACGGCGCAGAAGGGTTGCTAGAGGCCAAACTAAATGCAATCATTTTGACAGGGCAGGGTCCCTGTATATCAGCTATGTAAATAGAAGTATCATTAACATTAGACCCCTGGCCACTCATGCATAATAATAATAATAATAATAATAATAATAATAATAATAATATTTATACCCCGCCCATCTGGCTGGGTTTCCCCAGTGACTCTGGGCGACTCCCAACAGAATATTAAAAGCACAATAAAACATCAAACATTAAAAGCTTCCCTAAACAAGGCTGTCTTCAGATGTCTTCTAAAAGTCAGATAGTTGTTTATTTCCTTGACATCTGATGGGAGGGAGTTCCACAAGGCAGGCGCCACTACTGAGAAGGCCCTCTGCCTGGTTCCCTGTAACCTCACTTCTCGCAGTGACGGAACCGCCAGAAGGCCCTTGGCGCTGGACCTCAGTGTCCGGGCTGGACAATGGGGGTGGAGATGCTCCTTCAGGTATACTGGGCCGAGGCATTTTATGCTTTAAAGGTCAGCACCAACACTTTGAATTGTGCTTGGAAACGTACTGGAAGCCAATGTAGGTCTTTCAGGACTGGTGTTATGTGGTCTTGGTGGCCGCTCCCAGTCACCAGTCTAGCTGACGCATTCTGGATTAGTTGTAGTTTCCGGGTCACCTTCAAAGGTAGCCCCTTGCAGTAGTCCAAGCGGCTGTGTCATGGATGGTTGAAGCCCTGGTGATGCTTTCAGTGATTCAGTTATTGAACAATGCCTTTGCTCAATTTTTCTCCACAGGCTTTGTTGGCCATTGATTTTCCTATCAAAAATTAACAAAATATTATAAAAAAATTCTTCCTGTTGCAGGAAGGACTTTGTTCTCGGGGTGGGGTGGGGGCTGAAAGTGTGACTGCTCTCTGCCATCAACATGCAACATGGGAAGAGGGTTTTGTGCAATTCCTTTCTGATACAGCAGGCTTAAGGACTAGATTGTAATTATTGCTGTCTTGCCTAATGAAGGGTTAACTCTGTTGATAGCAACTTTGGAGACACCCAGACACCCAGCAGTGGAAAATGTGAACTTCATGGTGGCTGGGAACACTTAGCAGGTCTCAACAGATTCACACAGCAGACATGGTTATTCTGAATCAGAAATCTCCGTTTATTTATTTAAATCTTAATAAATATCTTTTTTGTGAACTATGTCAAAACAAACTACCAGATATCTTTAGCGGGTTCTTTAAACAAATAACATTCAACCCACTTAAAGAACCCCCTCCAGGTATTACAAAAAGACATCTGTTTTCTTCAGCAACGTCAACTCCCATGGGAAATAAGTTCAAAGCAAGTAAAGGAACGGACAAAAAAAGGGATTCTTCTGCCAAGGAATGAACTGCAGCTAAATCCTACATATAGAGGTGAAAGTGGCCAGGACGGGGGTGTGGGGTGTAGAGAATACATTGATGTAGATATATTTTTTATTTATTTAACAAAACGTATATGCCGCTTGACTTTAACAAAAAAAGAAACTTCCAAGCGCTTTACAACAATTGTTAAAATTACCAATCACACAGTTAAAAAACAAGTACTGTATTGGCTCGAATATAAGCTGCACTTTCCCCCCAAATTCTGACAGTGGAAAGTTAAAGTGGAGCTCATATTCACGACCTTATGTATGCAGCCAGGAGCAGCGAGGAAGGAAGTGTCTTATATTGGGTTATTCACCCCCCCTTTTTTCCCACCTCCAATTTTAAAGGTGTGGCTTATATTCGGGTGCGGCTTATATTCAGGCCAACACGGTAAATAAAATATTTTGAAGATACTTAAAATCCACAGATACATATACAGTGGTACCTTGGCTTACAACCACAATCCGTTCCAAGGGTCCGTTTGTAGTTTGTAAACCAAAACAGGTTGTAACCTAAGGCGCTCTTTGCCAATGGGGCTCCAAAAAAATGTTTTTCCGTAATAAAAAAAAATGGGTTGTAATCCAAAAAAAGTTTGCAAACCGGGACACGCACTTCCGGGTTTGACGTGTTTGTAATCCAAGACGTATGCAAACCAAGCTACCACTGTATGTATATCCTCTCTTTAATACACACATGTTACCTGCATCAAAAGCTGCCTCCAGCCAATTCCATGGAGCCAGGAGGAGTGCAGGGAGTTCATAATTCAAATACATGCATAAATTCTTGTCCCCATTGACCACCTTGGCTGCAGCTGAAAACATGCATGGAAGACAAAGAACATATGAAACTGCCACTTACTGAGAGACACACCACAGACATGCTTATTTATTGGTTACATTCAGGGCTTTTTTTCACAGGAACTCAGTTCTGGCACCTCTCAGTTGGACGCCGTTGCCATTCTGAGAGAACGAGGGAGATGTTCATGGTGAGTTCTGGCACCTCTTTTTCTGGAAAAATAGCACTGGTTATATTTTTATCCCATCTCTTCACCAAGGTGCTCTGGGTAACTTTGAAGAGGGCTTCTGAACTTGCCTAAAGCAGCCCATTGGATCCCATCTGCAGTGCTCAAGAGTTCCTAATAATCACATGCGGAGGTTGTGAACATTCGAACAGTGGCAGTTTGGGAATGTCAGCTGCAGAATCAATAACTGGCATTTTCAGCTTAAAGCACCAGGAAGCAGCTGACGGGAAAGAGCTCTTCTGCCTGAGATCCTGGGATGCTGCTGGCAGACAGAGAAGACTTTACTTGGCTGAATGGACACATAGACTTGGTATAAGGTGCCATTGGTCATGTGGGCATCTGGAAGTTTTCTGCAGACGGGATCCATCGTACTTCTGTCTTTCAGCGGCTTCTCACTCCATGTCAGCATTCAAATATATCAGCACAGAAATCATCTCTTATACCATGGAAACTTGCCCTGGAAAGACTGTTTAACCCCTCGACCACCACTAGGACCAGGCGAAGTGAAACAACATCATTTAGACACAAACAAAACGTGATGGAAAATGTTTTATGAACAGTAGAGAGGTGGCTTGGCCAGCCCTACAGCAGCTTGACCCCCAAATACCCCCAGAAGCAGCTCCAAAGCCAGCAGTGCAGCTGTCAGAGGAGCCATCAATAGCCAGATGTAGCTGGGGGGGGGAATGTTCCATAGTTCAGTTGTGTAACTTCTAGTTCTGACCTTGGCTGGCTTTGTTTCTGTGAGATGTACAGGGGAAATAAGGCAGGGGGCCAAAATGTGGAATAACATCTTGCTACCCAAGATGTCTGTCTACATTGGGGGTGGGCTCTCATCTCAAAGGACTCATCTTGCGTCACAGAGCCAGCCATTTGTCTGCCTTGAAGATGCCCTCCAGAGTTCGTTCTTTCGCCTATAATTTTGGCATAGGTACCTAAAAGTAATGGGTACACATGTACAAAAATATCAAGTGAGTGATACACAGGGAACTGGGGGACTTCGGGTTGTTGTTCCATTTTGGACCTGCACAACTGCGACCCATCAAACCAAATGCAGCTAACCAGCCATGTATGGTGGCCTTTCAGCCTCATGACAAACTTCCTGGTTTTTTCTTTCTTTCTTTGTTTCCTTCCTGCTTCTACTATATTCCTACCTGTCGGTCCTCGGACATTCCTTTGTTTAGCAGAGTCAGCATGTAAAAAGGGGTGCCAACTGGATCGTGAATCCCCAATGGGATTTTGCTTTCGCTGATTCAGTTTGAATGATGATCAAGCCACATTGCGATTTGATTTAGAAACTCTTATCAGTTTCAAAACTGTGGTGTAGGCATAGCAAGGGGTGGAGTGCTTAAGAAACACAATCCAAGATGTTCTTTGGATACGTTTTAGTAGTTGTTGTTTTTCTGGAGGTGTTTTTGGTATCTGATACAGACAAGCAGATTCCTGCATCTGTTACTTCCGCAAACAATGAAGCGTGTGCATGTGTGCCAAGGAGTGCTCCTAAACCTCTGGCGCAACTCATCTTGCACCCATTGTCAATCTTGGCTCTTCCTTATCAGCTTTGCATGTCATGAAGCAATATCTGACAAAAAAATGACTCCGCGGGTTTGGGATAATCAAAAGTCCCACTGATTTCATTAGAAGAGTTAAACACAATGAATTGAATGTGGTCTACGTGTGCTTAATTTTTTTAAGGTTAGTGATTTCCTTTTAGTTGGATACTTTTGTAATGCATGTGTAGAACCCCCTCCCTCCATTATTTCATTTCTTGTTGTTTTTAGTTTTCAGCAAAATTCCTTTGAAATTTCGCCCGAGCAGGCAACTCCAAATTTTGCACTTTTTAAATTATTATTACTTTAGAGTTGTATTCTTAATCCTTAGGCTAGCATTGGATTTCCCTTTCTGAATTATTTTGTCCTAATTTGGCTCAATTTTTAATATAGATGAAATTTGACAATAAGGCATTTTGCCATCATAATCCTAACTGTATTCTGGATTTTGTGCAATTTAAACTGCAATCCTATAAGTAAAGAGCTGGGAATAAGCACCAATGAAATACTGTGTCCAGTCGTGGAAGCAATGGTTTAAGAAGATATTGGCAAGCTGGAATGTGTTCAGAGGAGGGCAACCAAGATGATCAAGGGACTGGAAACCAAACCTTATGAGGAATGGTTGAGGAAGTTGGGTATGTTTAACTCGGAAAAGAGGAGAACACTTAGAAGAGATATAATAGCCATCTTCAAATATCTCAAGGGTTGTTACATGCAAGAGAAAACAAGTTTGTTTTCTCCTGCTCTGGAGGATAGGATTTGAACCAATTATAGCTTCAAATTATAGAAAGGAAATTCCGATTAATCATCAGGAAGAACTTTCTGATGGTAAGAGCTGTTTGATATTGGAACAGACTCCCCTGGAAGAAGAAGAAGAAGAGGAGTTTGGATTTGATATCCCGCTTTATCACTACCCGAAGGAGTCTCAAAGCAGCTAACATTCTCCTTTCCCTTCCTCCCCCACAACAAACACTCTGTGAGGTGAGTGGGGCTGAGAGACTTCAGAGAAGTGTGACTGGCCCAAGGTCACCCAGCAGCTGCATGTGGAGGAGCGGGGAAGCGAACCCGGTTCACCAGATTACGAATCTACCGCTCTTAACCACTACACCACACTGGCTCTCAGGTGATGAACTCTTCACTGGAGGTTCTTCATTTCTTCACTGGATGTTTTGAAGCATCTATCATGGATATTTTAGTTGAGATTCCTGCATTGGAACGGACTGGACAAGATTGACACTTTGAGTCACGTCAACTCTATAATTCTACGATTCTTTGAGCACAATAAGACTTACTTCTGAGAAGAGGTGTGTACAATTGCACTCTTAGCACTGTGTAACTTTTAAAAAGTTCTTCCATCTTTCCCTCTTTCTCTACTAATATTTGAAAACAGAGTGGATTATACAGGTTAAATACTGAAGGAGAGTAAGATCCGTCCCCAAATCAAATGAGTGTATAGGTACATCGGTTATCACAAACAGTAGAGAAATTAGCAAATCTGTGCAAGTCAATGCACTTGACTGGAAATTAGGACCTCCAGGAAGAATGACTCTAGTTATTTTCCTTCTTGACATTCTAGTTTTCTATGTGAAGGGGTTGCTCAAAAGATATATATTTTTTTAATGGCAGTGCCCACTTACAGTTTTAAGTGATAGAATCCAGGCAAGTGATGCTTGTAAGAACTGAATGTAAGCCAGTGGCTGAATGCACGCCATGCATTTTAAGCGCATAACTTTCTCGGGAACTGTAGTTTACCCCTAACAAACTACAGTTCCCAGAATTCTTGGGGAGAACTCGTGTGCTTTAACTGTATGGTGTCTAAATATTTTCCCCCTCCAATGAATCCCTTACTAAACCGCCATACATTAGCTCCTTTGGATTTGTTTTCTTATGGCAAACTCTGCTTTCTTCATGGAACGTCACATGAAAATTAGAGACTAGGACCCTGAAATTACCTGCCTTTCTCGTGTCGGATCTTCATTTCATGTTTGAAAAGCAGAGGAAGGGGCACACCAGCCTCTATGGAAAACAACTTAATTACATGGATCTGGGCAGTTCCTCCTTCCCTGGCTCTAAAACTTTCTGCAGAAAACTGCTGATGGCGGCACTGCACTTGAATTGTAGGACAGAACAAAGCTTGAGCTTTGTTTAAGTTCACACTGAAAAAAATGTGGGAGTGATCTAGAAATTGGGGTGGAGGATGATTTTCGGGGACTTATTTGCCTCATGAGAAAAAAGAATTTATTGGAGAGGGGGAGCTGCAAAAAGTACCCATGGTGCAGAAGTCACTCTTGACAACCATTCCAGATGAAGACAGCTCTAACTAACTATGTGGCATAATGGAGACCGCCCAGAGCGAGGTCAAGAAGCTTTAGCCTCTTTCTGAATTAGCTATGTGGCACCGTCGTCTACAAATTTGGATGGGCTACATTGGATTGTAAGGGACGCGGGTGGCACTGTGGTCTAAACCACAGAGCTAGGGCTTGCTGACCGGAAGGTTGGCAGTTCGAATCCCCACGATGGGGTGAGCTCCTGTTGCTTGGTCCCAGCTCCTGCCAACCTAGCAGTTCGGAAGCACACCCAAAAGTGCAAGTAGATAAATAGGTACTGCTGCGGCGGGAAGGTAAATGGTGTTTCCGTGCGCTGCTCTGGTTTCACCAGGAGCAGCTTAGTCATGCTGGCCACATGACCCGGAAAAACTGTCTGCGGACAAATGCCGGCTCCCTCGGCCAGCATGATCACTGCAATCCCAACAGATTACCCATAAAGGAATGCTGCCCTCGACAGAAAAAACCCCCCAACCTGTTGTCCATATTGGCTTAAATAATCAAAACAAAAAAAAATACAAAAAAGTAATAGATGGATCTTCTAGTCTACATTATATTGCAATCCAGCCAAACTTATGGTATTAAACACAGACAGAACCCAGAGCAAAAGACCCTGACAACAATTTCCTGGGTCAACTGAATGAAAATGGTGTAAAACTTGAGGGGAATAAAACAATGAGTACTTGTTTTCATTAGATCAGGCCTTGTCCATAACAGAGAGTCATACAACTAACATGTACATAGGAAAAACTCCCTTAGAACTACACAACCAATCCGAGGACATCCCACTTTGGCAAAGTTCATGCCACTCTACCTGGAGCAACACCTCTGGCTGTCCCCATTTTGGCTAGTTGACTTTAACTATAAGATTAACCCTTAAACTACAAACTGAATGATCCCTGCTGTTGCACTTCCAACAACCTGAACATTTATAGTTGCTTAATCATCTACCATGGAGCTTAGCCCTGGCTGGGCAGTTCCCAGAATCCTTCACATCTTCAGGGGTTTAATTTTCGGAGCAACCCGAGACAAGATGTCTTTGTCTTATACTTTGTATTTCTGATTTTTCAATTTGTTTCCTATCGTTGTCCTTTGCCCTTAGAACTGTTTGTGTACTCCTGGGAGCGAAAAACTCCACGTGCTATTGTAATGCAAAACATGAAAGCTTTTCTGTAAACAAATGAGAAAAGCAAGAACGTTCCACTTTGAAAGTACAACTACAAGACAGCAAAGTTATGATTAAACCATTCTACAGGGGATTCATTACAAAATCTCATTTCTGGTAAATTTGACAATATTTCCAGAAGATTTTAGAGAGGCAAAACAAACAAACAAAGATCTCTGAACATTACACAGGAAGAAAAGCTATATTACCCTTTAAGCTATTGCAGGGATATTAGCTGGGAGGCAGAGTACAGTCTGTGTGAGACGTGCAACAAGCCCATCTAACAGCAACAAACCCATAAAGTCGATCAAGTCTGGGGGAAATGTACCGCGAGAAAGGAGGGTAGAAACCACACTGGAATCAGCCTCCGATATGCAACGGTGGCAGCGCAGGCCAAGTCAGAAACCTCAGAACACACATTTTCAAAGATGCACAATTAATCCTGGAAACTAAAAGAAGCAATATGCTAAAAGGCTTTTTACACAGTCCCAGCAAGGAGAAGAAAGAAACAAAGGGCAGGAGGAGAGAGTCAGATGAGGTCATACCAGGCACTAGAAGTTCTCTCCAGTTCTACAAACAAAAAGGAGACTCTTGCTGCAGGCAGGTGCACTTGAATGGCAGATGAACCGGCTGGATCAGGCCCATGGCCCTTCTCATCCTGCACCCTGTTCTCACAGCGGCCAAGGAGATGCTCTTGGGAAGCCTGCCGGCTGGAACCTCTGATGAAGGTTTCCTTGTCATGGTGATCGGCCTTACCCTGTGTGAGATCTAGCTCAGTGTTGTCTTTAGATATATATATATTTTATCAGTTTTACATAAAGATTATACATACATAGAAGAAACAGAAAAAAGATTCTCTCAGACCTTCAGCTCTCCTTCCATGGATTCCATTTCTAAATTTTATCCCTGCATCTTTTACTGTAATCTATTATATAATCATACTATCCCAATACTTTGGCCACCTCATGAGAAGACTCCCTGATATTGGGAAAGATGGAGGGCACAAGGAGAAGGGGACGACAGAGGACGAGATGGTTGGACAGTGTTCTCGAAGCTACAAACATGAGTTTGACCAAACTGCGGGAGGCAGTGGAAGACAGGAGTGCCTGGCATGCTCTGGTCCATGGGGTCACGAAGAGTCAGACACGACTGAACGACTAAACAACAACAACAACTATCCCAAATTCATGTTGCTTTACAAGTGTCATTGTATTCCTGCCAACGATTTCAACTGTTCTCAGTTGTCTCTCAAATATATTAAAATGTTATTCCAGTCTTTCACAAATCCTTGGTCTTCCTGGTTTCCAATATTTCCCCATCAGCCTCGCCATTTCTGCATATTCCATCAGCATCTCTTCTCTGGTCGGTACTTTTTCTTCTTTCCATCTCTGGGCTAAGAGCATCCTTGCTGCTGTTGTTGCATAGATAAACAGACTTTTCTTTTGGTAGTTCCGCACCTATAATTCCTAACAAAAACGCCTCTGGTTTTTTGATAAAAGTTATCTTGAACATTTTTTTCAATTCATTGTGTATCATTTCCCAGAATGCTTTTACCACCCCACATGACCACCGCATATGGTAAACAGTATCTTCTTTCTTTTTCTCTGTATTGTCTAGCAGTGGTTCTCAACCTGTGGGTCCCCAGATGTTGTTGGACTACAACTCCCATCATCCTTGAGCTCTGGCCTTGCTAGCTAGGGGTGATGGGAGTTGTAGTTCAACAACATCTGGGGACTCACAGGCTGAGAAAGGCTGAGGGACTGGCAGTGGGGTTTTAGGCAAGGTATCTCTCCCAACCCTGCCTGGAGATGAGAACATGCTGGAGATGCTCTGCCACTGAGGGATCATCTTTTTAGGCTGAGACTGCCACTCTAAAGCTGCTTACTAGAGAGTAAACTAGTGTGGTCACTTAGGCACAGCCAGAAAAAGAGGCCACAGAATTGCATAAACTTATTTGCAATGTAGGGACGCAGGTGGCGCTGTGGGTTAAACCACTGAGCCTAGGGCTTGCCGATCAGAAGGTCAGCGGTTTGAATCCCCACGACGGGGTGAGCTCCCATTGCTTGGTCCCTGCTCCTGCCAACCTAGCAGTTCGAAAACACGTCAAAGGGCAAGTAGATAAATAGGTACCACTCCGGCGGGAAGATAAACGGCGTTTCCGTGCGCTGCTCTGGTTCGCCAGAAGCGGCTTAGTCATGCTGGCCACATGACCCGGAAGCTGTATGCCGGCTCCCTCGGCCAATAAAGCGAGATGAGCGCCGCAACCCCAGAGTCGGCCACGACTGGACCTAATGGTCAGGGGTCCCTTTACCTTTACCTATTTGCAATGTACAGGCAACCCCGTTTTGCCCGGAGGTTGTGATCCAGGTCATCGTGTGTGACAACGGAGCGCCACACATTTCCGGGTTGGCTACTTCCAGGTTGTTGCAGTCGTGCATCAATTGGACAGACATAAATTGATCATTGCCTGCACGAATCAATGTTTAGAAACCATATCCTACAACTTAAAGAGAAATACAATGTAGCTCATTGTATTTGTCTGCCATGCAGGTGCTACAAACTGTTGTTGAGCAGCCGGCCTCGGACCAGACAGCCCTTTGAAGAGATGACACAGTTAAACAGAGGATTGGCCTCACTAAAGTGTGACACTCGGCCATCCGTAGGAAGGCTCACTGAACACAGCTGGGACTCAACTATACAGCTGCAAATAAAACGTTTTAAGCGTGTTTTAAGTGCAATATACAACGTGACACTAGATGGCAATGGTGAGCCTTATGGAAAATTAAATGTGCTTGCTCCCTTGGCAAAAAGTTGTATCAGTGCCTCCTTTAGGGGAAAAAAAATCCCTTTTCTGCAATAACCATATAAGAAATTACAGTAGTACCTCGGGTTAAGAACTTAATTTATTCCGGAGGTCTGTTCTTAACCTGAAACTCTTCTTAACCAGGGAGATCAAAGATACCAAAATAACTGGAGTAAATTTATTGAATATTTAAAGAAGAATTGTAAAGAGGTCAAGACACTAGCAGGATTGACATAATACCTCCAATGTAGAATAGTACTAATATGAGAATGATGTGCGTGATGGAAAGAGGATAAATATACCAGTTGTGGGGAGGGAGGGGGGGTCGCGACTCGGCAGAGTCAAAGGGAATGTATGGTGATATTACAATTTGTTGGAAAAGAATATGTAAGGAAAACAATAAAAATTCACTTGGAGGAAACTCTTCTTAACCTGAGGTACCACTTTAGCTAATGGGGCCTCCCGCTGCTGCCACAGCGCCAATGCACGATTTCTGTTCTCATCCTGAAGCAAAGTTCTTCCCAAGGTACTATTTCTGAGTTAGCGGAGTCTGTAACCTGAAGCGTCTGTAACCCGAGGTACCACTGTACTCAGAGCATCCAGAGTGAGGGTGAGCTGAGGAAGAAGGGTGGAAAAAAAATTGCATGCTGCAGTTTGAGCAAAACAGGAAGCTTTTCCTAGATTTGATTGTACTGCAACATATGTGCCATAGTCTGATAGGTGTTTTCTGAACTGCCCCCTGGGCCTGGTGGGGGCTGGTTTTCCCAAACCCTAAGGAGTGTCCTGCTATATTGAGGGGCTTCTGATTTCTGGAACATTCTTCCAGCCTTGCCTCCAGGTGGCTTCATACATTACCAGGAAGAGGCAACAGAAGAACTGCAAGGGATGAGACGCTCACATCATTTCCGTTGCACAAACACAGATGACCTTTCTTCGTCTCCCAGTGTGCTGCGTGCTGAAACACAGGTGTAACCCGAAGACAGAGCGTTTTGTTTTATCTTTTATTTTAGGAACATAGGAAGCTCCTTGACATCACAACACACTGAGGGATCTAAGCTTCCGGTGGGCTTTCCCCGAGTTGATGTCACAACAGGGTGCTCATTCCATAGGATCCTGCCTTATTTTCAGCGACGAGAAACTCTTCAGTGTTTCCCCCCTCCCTTTTGAAAAATGCTTTTAATGGTTATAAATACAACAAGGTAAGATTTAGGAAAGCAAACAAACATTTTGAACTCTGCTTCTCTTTTAACCTAGTAACAAAACACAAACGCGAGTGCACTTCACAGCAGCCTTTCATCCGCAGCACTTCAAAGGAGGCTACACAAAACGGGAAAATTACCCTGAAGAAACTGGCTGCAGGCTGAGAGACGCAGCATATTAAAATGTTCCGAGAGTGCTTTAAAGTAGCAGCGAGCAAGCGCTCATTCACACAAAGCGCCAGGCGTTTGCTAACATATTCATGAAGGCGCAGTAAAAATAACTCAAGGCTCAAGAATACTTAACATGAGGGCTGAGAGGAGCAAGGTTGTAAGGAAGTGGAGAAACATTCCGTACTTATACTCACAGGACATAGTTCTTTTTCCTTCGTGTGCTGATGACTTGTCTTCCTGATGTTAAAGAGCAAATCTCACAATGGTTTGGAGCCCAAGTACTTACAGGAGAGCCTCCCCCAGCACCACCAACCCATACCTTGAGATCTGAGGCCACCAATAAGTCCAGCTTGTGGGCTGGCAACTCACGAAAGGGGAAAAGCAGTTCACACCATGGGATGGACTGGCTATGCTAGCTTCCTGCCAGGGGGTCGCTGTTGTGTACCAGGAAGGAGAGGGTTGAGCTGGCAGAGAGGCTGGCACAGTGCAAATGCTGATATCCTTGCTGCCTTACCTGCCTTACCTCCTTGGTGGGGATGGGGTAAATCTGTCAATTTTGATTTCACCCAGTCTCTCATTTCCCCTGCCTTCAGTTATCCACATTTCTACATGTCGTGAATTTGGTTTTTTTTAAAAAAGCCCTCATAAAAATCCAGCAGCGTTTTAATTCAAGTTTCTTCAAATAGATGCAGTCTTGCATGCAATTTTGACACATTTTTGCAAAGCAATTTCCCCTTAAAGGTAAAGGTAAAGGGACCCCTGACCATTAGGTCCAGTTGTGGCTGACTCGGGGGTTGCGGCACTCATTTCGCTTTATTGGCTGAGGGAGCTGGCATACAGCTTCTGGGTCATGTGGCCAGCATGACTAAGCTTCTGGCAAACCAGAGCAGCACACGGAAACGCCATTTACCTTCCCGCCGGAGCGGTACCTATTTATCTACTTGCACTTTGATGTGCTTTCGAACTGCTAGGTTGGCAGGAGCAGGGACCGAGCAACGGGAGCTCACTTTCCCCTTACGTATATGCAAAATATATGCAGTTTTCACTGTGAATTTTTTGATGCACACTGTAGCACAGTGAATGCATTTTTGTGCCTATCACCTGGCTGGAAAAAGTCATTTCGAAATTTGCAGAAGTGAGGATTTCAAAGGATAGCTGCGTTTCCGTTCTCACATTGTTTCAGAAAGTGCAGATTCCGGAGGTGCATCTAGAAATGCAAACTGAGTCCCTGTGGTGCCCTTGCAGAACTCAGCAGGAAGATGGGGAGAAAACTAGAATTTCTTGGCTCTGGTACAGCCCATGCTTGACCTCCCTGACCTCCGATCTACCAGCTCCAGTGACCACCAGCCACTACTGCCCAGGACTGCACCAACTGGGACAATCTCTTCCCCTGCCCTACCCCATTTCATTCCCCGCCCCCAATGTGACACCATGCATGGAGAAGCAACTGGCTCACCTGTGCTATTACGTGATGCCCCACACATGCTGTGTGTGTGTGCATTTCTCCTGCACAATGTGAATGATAGCATGGCCCAATGGAGCTATGAAATATGAACCAGATGATACGGGTCTATGTGGAAGCTTTAGTGGAGTGGCAGTTTAGCCCTTCTGTAAAGTTTTTTTTTAATTCCAGAGGGGCAGTGGGGTTTGTAAGCAGCAGTGCTCAGTGCTTGGCAAAGCAAATACCTGTATGGCAAGCATATGTCTGTTTTATAAGAGTTTAATTGTTGTCATTATTTACCTTTCTACCATGTTCTCTGTCGTCAGTGCCATGCCTGAAGCCGTGTCGGACATACTGAAATACCAATAAAACCCGCAACAATAAACCGTTTTCAAATTCTAACAACAGCAATTAAAACCGCAGCCATAAAAGTAGCCGTAAAAGCCATCCAGAAGTTGGAACATGAAACCAGATCAAATCACCTTGAGCCAGCACTGAACCTGTTTCCCGAAGAACCGAGTTTTAACCAGCAGCGCTGGAACTTAACTCATGTGCAAAAGCAGCCGCACATTTCGCACCGAGGGCAGCACCCCAGTGTCCTTCCTTTTGTGAAATTTGGGACGTGGGCAGTGGAATCAGGGCTCCAGCTCCAGATCTGTGCAGGTCCTGGGCAAAGTGTCCTCCTGTCCATGGGACCTGACAATTTTTAGCTGGCTGTGGTGGCGGCACTCTAGGTATCACTGGGTGGCTGGGTTAAGCCACCCACTTAATTTCCCATCATGCCCCAGACTGGTGCTACATCAGGGTCAGTACAGGAAATTAAGAGAGTGCCTAAATGTAACTCCACGATTCTATCATTCTCTTAAGCCACAACGCTTCTCTACAGGGGCGCCATCTAGGGGACCCTGGGAGGCCAAGCCCCTCAATTTCCTTTTTTAAAATAATTTTAAAAATTGGTTTAAAATAATTTTACACAATTTAACGTTAACCATTTCAAACATTAAAAGAAAAGGTTCATTCAAACCTTCGGACCTCCTTCACTCCCTCCGTGGGTTCCATATTTAAAATAAAGTATTCTGCATCTTTTACCCTTATCCATCTATTATATATCCATAGTTACCATAGTTGATTCCACATTACAAGTGTCATTATATCCCTGCCAAAGGTTTAAACTATTTACAGTGGTCTTTTAAATTTACTCCAGTCTTTTAGGAATACTTGATCTTCCTGGTTTCTGATATTCCCCATCAGTTTTGCCATCTCTGCGTACTCCATCAGTTTAGTCTGCCATTCTTCTCTGATCAGAACTTCTCCATCCTTCCATCTCTGGGCTAGCAGCATTCTCACTGCCGTCGTTGTGTACATGAAAAGTATTTTGTTTTCTTTTGGCAACTCTTCACCTATTATACACCCCCCCCAATTTTCAAGGAGGGGGCTGGGTCCCCTCAATATTCTGTGGTCTGTGGTGGGCCCCTCTGGGGCTTCCCACATCCAGGACGGGCCCCACAGGGGCTACCTGCAACCATGGCAGGCCCCATCGGCCCTCCCCATGGCTGTAGTAGACCTTGTCGGGCCTCTTCACATGTGGACATCGCCCCACCCCAGTTGGGCGGAACCCAGTGAGCATGCTCCCCTGTCAGGGTTTCCATGGAACCACATGGAAACTGAGTTTCAGAGAAAGTTAACATGAACATCGCCAAAGCCCTACTCCTGGCCGTGGGGGAGAGGAGGGGAGGGCTCAGCACACTGTTGCCCCCCACCATTCCTCTGTGTCCAACCAGTCCCTGACATCAGGGCGGCATTAACAGGGAAGGCCATCAGTTCAAAGTATTGCAGAGTTTCAGATGTTCAGGCATTTGGATAACTACGCAGACGTGAGTCGGGACTTTCCTCTACCACTTATTTGGTAGTGATCCTAGCAGAAAATAACAAAATAATAATAATAATGGATAATTTCATGGAATGTATGCCTGACTAAAACAAACAAATGCCAGCCATGCTGTGAAAAGCAATTCAGTGTACTGTAGTGATTAAATCTGTAATTATAGTAATCATTAAGAATGGCAATGTTTTCAGAAGGGGTTTTTCCCCCTGCCAAGGTGCTTCAGGCATTAAAGCAAAAAATCATTATAAAGAGCATAGCAATAAAAAAGAAAAGAAAGATTTTACCTGGCAGTCTCCTGAAGTGGAAAATACTGTAAACAGCCCTTAGTTTCATGAGTGTGAATTTTGAGGTACAAGGATTCCACTGTGATGCTCGCATGAGGTGAGAAGGCAGAAACATACCTGAGCATTAAGCATGAATGTAGTTTAGAACAAATTAGTGCATTTGAAAACAAGCTGGCTATAGGTGAAGCCACGGTTCTATTTGCGCTTTATGTTCTGAAATGCCCTGCTGTCAAGCCAATCATATAGACGAGAAACTAATCTCCAGAGAGAGACAGAGGCAGAAAGATAGAGAGACAGAGAGACAAAGAAAGAGAACACCTATAGCTTCCAAAATGCCCTCTCAAGGGCCATAGAATTGTGCCCTATTTTAATTTTGTTTAGAGCTTCTGAGTAAATGCAGAATGAACTTTTCTTAAAATCACCCATGGGCTGGTATAACTATCTTTAATACGTCCGGTTATGGTCCACCCCTCTTGACTTGCAGAACCAAGCTAGCTTTGACATTCATTGTGTGTGATGTTTAAACAGCCAGAGTGTAGTGGGGGTGAGGAGATGAAATGGATCATGGCCATGGTGTGCAAGGGAGGGGATGAACACCATCCCACTCCCCCCCCAAACATCAGCCACCTCCTCCAAAGCTTCTGTTAGCCCTTCCTCCAGGGTCTACTGGCAGATTTATGCTACTTGCGTCGGAGGAAAGATTAACTCTGATCTTCTCATGGGCCGCCATCTCAATTCTGTTTCCACATCTCCTGTGGCTACTTACTTACACAAAATGGCAAATCCTCTTGATCCTGGCCCCTGGCCCTGGGTTTTACCCTGGAGACTGAGGAGGCTTAAACCCTGAAACTTCAGGTCAACTCCCAGACCTGGTAGTCATAATCATGTGTCAGAGCTGCCCAAGGTCCCAGCTCACAAAGGACCAACGCTGCTTCGTTGTTAAGTACAAAAGTCTTTATTGAAGTTCAGTTTCACTTCCAGAGCCGCAGCGCGCAGCTCTACGTCTCAACTGTCAGACCGCTGATGATCCCTCTGAATCTCCTCCCCCCGTACACCAGTTTAAGACCCTCGCCTTGCTCCACCTTTTCCGCTGCTCTTTCCTCCTCTGGTTCCGCCTGGCCGTTGGGGTCTCGCCCTTTCTAGCCTCTTCTGACGCTGATTCCCCTGAGCCTTCTCCCTCCCTCCGGCGGGCTTTAGGAGCTGGTTCCCCATCCGGGTCTCCTGCTGTTCCGCGCGCCTGCACATTTGAACTTGGCGCGCGTGCCCAGCCAGCAGCTTTCCTCCTGACCGTTTCACTGCTGCTGTCACTGCTTCCCCCTTCGGGGGGGCTAGCTGCAACTGACCTCCCCTCCATTCCCCCACTCTCCGATGGAGGCGTGGTCAGCCCTGACTCACCTCCTCTTCCCGCTGGAGGGGACGCTGGCCCTGACACATGTGACTCTTCCCCCCCACTACGCTCTGGTGGGGAAACTGGTCCTGATCCCCCACTGCTGCTTTGGGGTTCCCCTCTGGCTCCTTGTTTCTGGTGCATCCCCCCTGGGACCCCCCTTGCTCTGACCATCGGCGCCCCCTTCTGGGAATCTTCTGATTCGCTGGAGAAGCTCATGGAATCTCTCGGGCCACTGTCATACTCCCCTACGCTTCCCTCGGATTCTTCCCCTTCGCTCTCCAATTCCTCTCTCCCCTGTGCTCCTGCTCCTGATTCCCTGACATCCTGACCCGTTGAACTGGCTTGATGTATCTATTTTGTTGCAGGTGGGCATTCATAGTCCCACCTGGGATATGGGGACAAGCACTTGATTAAGGTCTACTTTATTAAACATGGAAATGCCTGGAGCTATTGGGTTTGCAAAAACCCAACCTGCAAAAGCCTAAGGCCTCAAGTTGACAGCTGTATGATTTGCACAGAGTAAGGGCCACCAGCAGCCTTAGGACCAGATCAAGCCCCCGACGTTTTTCTGTCGGTGGTCCTGCCAAATTTTCATCACATTCACTCAGATTAAGAATGTAAGAATAGCCTGTGGCCCGTCTAGTCCAAGCAGGACTAGAGCACAGCAGTGCTTTCTCCACCTGTGAATCCAGCCACAATAGAAAGCTCATCTTAAATTGCTTATCTTTGGCTGGAACATCGTCCTACTCCTGGCATGTATGCAGTTCCCAGCTATCCGACTGTATGTGTTAGCACTGTTGATTCAAGTGGAAAAATGTGCTTGAGGTTTTGAAGCTAGATTGGTAGACAACAAAAGAGGACTTCACAAGTAGAGGTCAAGATGACTCAAATTCAGACCAGCGAAGATGAGCTGAGGAGTTAGTGAATTAAGTGGGCTTTCTTGGATGCAGCCATCCGAGATCAGGATAAACAAACTCTTCCAGAATCCCCAGAAGACCTTTGAAATGTTTTCAACCAGTTTAGATGCTAAGCCTCCCAAGTTCAGAAATTAAGACTTTACATTGCTACTCAGGAGGTCTGTCAGCAGAGCACATGAGGAGAACCCAGTAGCGCAGGTGGAGGAATGTAAGCAATTTCTCCACCAAAACAGTTAATGGACCCCCCGGGTACAAACATTTCTAAACTTTCCCTTTCCCACATTTTTCCCCCCTGAAAAAACCTGAAAGCGATATAATGCTGAAAATGTTTGAATGCTTGATTTTTCAGTTTACAAATTGCTGGCTCAAATTTTAAACGGACTGATACTTTGATTAACTTGGTGCTTTCAGACTTGTAGGTACATACGGACTGGTCATACACACTAGAGCATTACGAACCACTTTTGCATGCGTTCAGGAGGCATCCATTCCTGTGGATGGGCTTTCATCCCAATCAGAAATCTGATAGGCACACACTCATAGAAGACTTTACCACAGGACCACCTATGACAGGGGTGAGAAGCATGTCACCACCCAGATATTCTGAGACCTAAACTTTTATCAGCCCCAACTGGAATGGGCAATGGTCAGAGCTGAAGGGAGCCCAACGGCATCCAGAGTTCATGGTCTGTTGTGATGCCCATCACTGAAGTGTATTGATGTCCCAAGCAAGGGAGGTCAGTTAGTTCCCAGTACCCCAAGAAACAGGTAGACAGGACAGTGGGGTGAGGCAAGGGTCAGCACCTTGGAGTGAGATCAGGTTGTGGGTTCAGAACCATGGATAGTGCTCCTACAGCTGCGGCCAAGTTATCTCAGTGAGGTCCTGGAGCAACTGGCTGAATTGAAAAGTCTGAGACATCCTTTGGTGATGCCTCTTGGCAAGCTAAAACAGGTTGATGCCTTCTTCTGCAGCTATTTCCTCCTTTGAGCTCGGGGAATCTCTTCTCAGGGCTCTCTCTTTAGTTTTCATGTGCCATGAAAGCACACATCATTATTATACACATCTAAAGGTTTATAATCAATTATGTCATGCTTAAAAAGGTAAAAGGACCCCTGACCATTAGGTCGCGGATGACTCTGGGGTTGCGGGTCTCATCTCGCTTTACTGGCCAAGGGAGCCAGCATACAGCTTCCGGGTCACGTGGCCAGCATGACTAAGCCGCTTCTGGCGAAGCAGAGCAGCGCATGGAAACACCATTTACCTTCCCGCTGGAGTGGTACCTATTTATCTACTTGCACTTCATGCCTTTGAACTGCTAGGTTGGCAGGAGCAGGGACCGAGCAACGGGAGCTCACCCCGTCGTGGGGATTCGAACCACCTACCTTCTGATCGGCAAGCCCTATTCTCTGTGGTTTAACCCACAGTGCCACCCGCGTCCCTATGTCATGCTTAATAGATGCTTAATATTTGCATTAGATTAGTCCCAATGCCAAAGAAATCACTGTTCTTCTTTAAAAATTCTGTCAATTGTTAGGAGCATAGGATGCTGCCTTAGACCAGTGGTCCATCTACCTCACTATTATCTACATTTTCTAGCAGTGACTCCCCATGGTTTCATACAAGGAGTCTCTCTAAGCTCTACCTGAATATAAAACAAGTGCTGTAGCTTGTTTCCTTCCTCCTGTGATGTTTGAATCTTGTGATTTTATTCTTCATCATTATGCCCTAGATCTTCATCTTTGAAACATTTCTTTTTTTCAAATGTTTTTAGATGATCTACATTTTTTCAGATGGTTTTTAGTCATTTTTAAACGACTAATGTTTGCACGTACTTTTGGAAAGTGTGAAGGTCTCTTACCCAATTTAATCCTGAAACCATCTGGCACATGAAAACGTACAGATCCACATGTTCTCGTTTTCGAGAGCAATTGTATGCATTGAAAAAATGGTCACAGGTCAATGTCTACACTGGTGCAGCAAACGGATTAGGGCAGCTGCATCAAATCTGGCAAACTCCCTGCTTTATGATGTTGACTTTTGCAGGGCTCACTGTGAAGCTCATGATGTGTAATCATACAAAGCTCAATTGATTTGCATTCAAAGAGAACACACTGTATGTGGTGGGTGCTGTAAAAAACAACAACCAACAAGTCATGAAAACGTCAAGGGCAAAAGCGGTAGAAGCAGCTCTGGATGCAAATCACAGGGTTTTATGAAATCAGCATAGAGGTAAGGGATATGATCAACTGCGACACTTTCTTCCCATCCTTTTCAATAGGGTTTAATGGGAAGAAGAGTTTTTCAGTGGTGGCCCCACACTTAAGGAATGCCCTCTCCAGATAACCTGGAACCTAAGCTGTGGTCTTTTAGGCATCAGTTGAAGACCTCCATGTTCTCCCATTCCTTTTAACTACAATCTGTTCAGCATGTCAGTTTTCACACCAAGTTTTGTGCTGACCTTCTGCTGGATTTAGTTCTAGCTGTTTTTTTTAATGCTGATTTTAGTGATGGGCAAGGTTTCTGCCACGCTTTCTGCTTTGCGACCCATGTTTTTTCCTTAAGGGTATTTTGTAACATGTATTTTGCAACTTATTGCCTGCGTCAACCACCCAGAGAACTTAGTTGGGTGGACAGCAAATGGATGCCATAATTAAACGTGTGTCAAAAAGTAAACATGGCCCACCCCTAATTCTCCACTGCAAATGCCCCTCCCCTCCCTCCATTGGCCTTGGTTTGGCAAACTGCCAATGCAACGGCAACTTAATGAGCAGACAAATGGGTAGCAAAAAAGGAGGTGGCCTGCTTCGGGCAGAACCTTGAATGGGAGGAGGCGGCTGGATGAAGTTTGGAATCAAGGAAGGTCAGGAGGCTGTGGCTCAGATGCAGAGCACTTGTCCTGCATGCCAAAAGGTCCCAGGATCAGTCCCCAGCATCTCCAGGTTCCTGGATCCTGCCCCAAACCCTGGAGAGCCACTGCCAGTCCATGCCACCAGTCTTGAACTAGATGGACCAATGTCCCGACTCAGTTGAAAAGGCAGCTTCCGGTGTTTCTTTTTCTCTGGAGAGAGAGTGTCATTTGGGCTCCACTTCAGGCGGCAAAATGTCTGAGGTCAGCAGTTGGGTAACGTGCAGCTCTGCCCTGATAAGAGGATAGGTGGAGATACGGGAGGCTTATTATATTTGTGCCAACGCATGCTCTTGTGGCGACAACTAAGCTTTCACTGGCAAAAGCAATAAACGTTACAAGGGGAAATGCTTTATGCTGATAAAAGACCAAGCAGATGACAAGTTACAAAAGCCCCCCTCTTGAGATAACCTTGAGACGCACCTGTACATAAAGATTAAACAGCAACCTGTGTGTGGAGATTTATAGCGCTTATCGAGGGCCCTGGTTTCACTATTTACATTTGCAAAACTCAACTTTATTATTGGTTTCTCTCTGTTAATATTTTGTATGGAAGCCAGCGTGTGCAATAAAAAAAAAAAGTCATCTCAGAAACGAAGTTTTATTTATTCAAGTTTTACAAAGGCATTTTATGGAATGGTGAACTCTCTCTCTCTCTCTCTCTCTCTCTCTCTCTCTCTCTCTGTGTGTGTGTGTGTGTGTGTGTGTGTGTTTGTGTATCCACACATGCACACAAATATACACTAGGCCAGCTTGTGGTTCATCAGAAGCAGAGTACATCAGCCTCGTTTGGTGCCTGCCTGAGACTGTAGTGAAGTATTCATGCGCTTGGCAGGCCAGAGGAAGTGGCTGGAAGGATGTGTTCAGCATGCCAGGTTCTCTCTCTCGCTTTTATTATTATTATTAATATAAAACCCAAAATACAGACAAACATACAAGAAAGCATAATCAAAACAACAAAATATAGGTTCAGCACGGAAGTAATATTTCCCAAATAAATAAAGAGCAGTTAATGAGTAAAAATAAAAGCAGCAAAACATATAATGAAAGCTAAATTTCACAATTTGGTGGGGAAAGAGTTTGGCAATATCTGAATTTGACATGTAAAAAACAAAATGCCACCAAACAGCATAGATCTTCTGGGACTTCCTTACACTTACAGACATGCAATCCGTGAGTTATTTTTTCTGCAATAACCAGAGTCCACATATTCTTATAGCACAATGGGAGGGTTAAGACCTCTATTATTTTCCATTTGGGGGCCGAAAAAAGGTCTTGCTGCAACATCCACATTGGAAGTTTTTTAGACTGGAAAAATGCTGTTTGGTTATCCCACAAGTTCAAAAGAGCGCCTTGTGGGGGAGGCTTGAATGGGGGTGTTTAAATTCTTAAAATGTTTATTCAAAAACATCAGTTCAAAATTTGGATGCCAGAGGGCATTCCCACTGTAAGTGGGAAAATATTCCCCTGTTACCACTGCCAATAACCCTGTGGGGTTTTTGATGGCATGAGAGAAAATTGCACACTAGTGTGGCGTCACCTATGCAGAACTTCCCTGAGCTGAGATTAATTTCTAGAGCTCAGATGCCCATCTTGCATTTCACATGGAATCATCTAGTTCCAACTGTAGTTTCTTCTCCCAGGTAAGTTCAAGCCCTTCTAATGGGCCCACAGAAATATCAAGAAGTTCTCTATAAAGAAAAGATATGACTCCTCTGCCTGGGTGACCCAGATTTAATCAAATTCCTTTAGTAAGGGGTCCAGTAGCTTGTGCCTTAAGGATCAGCCAATAAATGTTGGAACTGACAAATATGCAACCAATTAAGCCCTGGATCTCCTAAAGCTAACCTGATTTGTTGAATAGAAAAAAGGAAGGAAGGAAGGAAGGAAGGAGAGCGCGCACATGCAATATGTATATAAGTGTTCATGCTAAGGATGTGAGCCATCCTCTGCTAAGGAATGAAATAAATGACTCAAATTGTGCACCTTTGCCAATACGCAACACCAGTCTCAGTGTTGCACCAGATCAGGTGTGGTGTTCCTACACACAGTGTGCATGGAAGGCATTTGAGCCACATACAATGGTACATCTGAGCTGAAAGACTCACATACAGAGCCTGTGGCAGCATCCACAACAGTAGAATACCAGACTGTGCAGTTTGGTAAACAAGGGCCTGCAGTCCACAGCAAGGGATTCAGCTACACAGAAAATAGGAGATAGGAGACAGAGCCAAGAAGGTGCTAAAGGTGCCACTGAGCCAAGATGTGACTTCAGGATTTAACCCAGAGGTTGATAAAACTCTGGGGCAGGGTTAGGGTTTTCCAAACTTTCTGGGTGAGCTTGCAGCTTTTTGGGGGGGCTAAATTCAGCCACAGGCTCCCAGTTGCCAGTTGCTACTCCAGGGATAGTTGAGCTCTGTTCCTGCTCCATTTAACTTAAAAACCAAACAAAAAGCAGCACAACTCTGGCATGCTCCTTGTCCTGGACTCTTCACGTTGGATATGAAATCAGAACAGCACGAAGGAGAAGACAATTTCGCCATTGTTTAATCAAATGGAAGACGTAACTTTCCAGACACAAGCAACATGTCAAGTGGGTGTCTCGTGTGGGTGTTCATTGGAGAGCTCAGACTTAGTGGGAGGAGATGCCGTTTGGACTTACAGTACTGTTGGGAAAACAGAAATATTAACTCCAGACAACAGCCTGAAATGGAACAATTAACGTATTGTCAAGAAGGCAATAAAGCATCCTCAATATAAGGGAGCTGTGGGACCGTATCACTTTCGAATATATTAGCAATCTAGCCAGGAAGAATCCCATTACAATCTGCATATGGCTTAGCTTGACGGATGCTTTTGATAAACCCCAAAAGCTTTGCAGCTCAAAAGCTCTGGTTTTTGTTAGAGAAATAATTATCCCAATTAAAAGTAACAGATGGCGAGGGAAGAGGGGAAGGAAACCACACGGACAAATGGAGTTTGCCTGTGACAACGCAACGCTGGGCAATGCTCAGTGTTTTGGCTTCCTTGACAAAGTCACCCTTAAGAGTAGGCTTAGCTTTTTCACACACATCCTGCTGCCTGGGTGGTATTTTCTTGGACTGGTCTTAACACACTGCAAAGGGCAACTTAAACCATGCATATATAAATGAGCAAATACTCGTTTTTCTCACTAAGAGAGAGGTTGGGCATAGGAAGGGCTCGTTCAGACATGTAGACGCATCGCTGCATTTGTCATCACATTAGCTACTCAGTGCTTGATGACTAGCAGTTGAGTAGCTGAACTTGCTCCTTTGATGGCAACACCATGGTTGAAAGTTGACATCAGGCATACAGTGGTACCTCTGGTTACGAACTTAATTCGTTCTGGAGGTCCATTCTTGACCTGAAACCGTTCTTAACCTGAGGTACCACTTTAGCTAATGGGGCCTCCCACTGCTGCTGTGCAATTTCTGTTCTCATCCTGAGGTAAAGTTCTTAACCTGAGGTACAACTTCCGGGTTAGTGGAGTCTGTAACCCAAGGTGTTTGTAACCCAAGGTGTTTATAACTCGAGGCACCACTGTACAGTGGTACCTCAGGTTAAGTACTTAATTTGTTCTGGAGGTCCGTTCTTAACCTGAAACTGTTCTTAACCTGAAGCACTTTAGCTAATGGGGCCTCCTGCTGCTGCCGCGCCCCCGGAGCCCAATTTCTGTTCTTATCCTGAAGCAAAGTTCTTAACCTGAAGCACTATTTCTGGGTTAGCGGAGTGTGTAACCTGAAGCGTATGTAACCCGAGGTACCACTGTATATGGGAGATAATGTTTGGTGCTTCAGACATTAGAACAGAAGAGCTCTGCTGGATCAGACAAAAGACTTACCAGCATCTTGTAAACCCACAGTGGACAAGCAGATTCCTATGGCAAGCACATGCAGTCATGCACTTTCTACATGCGCATGAAATACCTCTCCTATTGCCTTTGCCAAGACATTGCTCCATGAACTACATCCCTTGTATACTGCCGCTTTAAAAGAAACACCACACTCCTGGTTGATAAAGCTCTGGTTTCGAATCACACTCACCTACACAAATCAAACCTCTCCTACGCATCTGTTAAATGGCACAGAGAATGGCTTGAGGGCACATGACACAGTTCTACTGCTGTCATGAAGCCGTCTTCAGACTGGTCCTGTAGTCTGTCTGGATAGGAGACGCCTGGGGCCATATATAAGCTGCTCTGAATTCCTTGGAAGAAATGTGGAAAGGAAGGCCTGCCTCATCCATTGAGAGCCATCGCATGATCAAGTGATGATTTTACTTCTGTGAAACAGGCATAATAGATTAAACCCACAGAGAGCCCATTCTGACAGCATGGCATTTTTATTCTGCCCTTCAGGTATTTGCCACCCAAGGTGGCTTGCAGGATGCAGCTTACACACTGGGCTGCACATTATCAGCAATAAGCCACTGAGTTAGGCACATGCATTAAAATTGCTTTTATAATCACTCTGATAGTGACGACAACAGGGAGATTAAACAGGATCATGGGCTTGCCAATCTTGGGCATACAGCCATGTATGCAGGCAGCTTTGAAAGATCTGGTTGGCATTCACATCTCATACCTTTCAAGAAGAAATTTGCTTTGCTACACACATAATTTGTATACATTTTGTTGAACGGGATTTATGTACCACGTAATCATCAGAACCTCCATAAAACAACACAAAACCTTCACTTAAAAATACTAATAAAGTCAAACTTTTAAAACCAGTTGATCTAAGGTTTCTCAAAATATAAGTAAAATCATCAGGGCTTCTTTAAAAATAAATAAAAGTGCATGTTAAAATTAAATGTCTAGGTTTGCCTAAACAAAAATGTTTTTAACCAGGTACCAAAAGCAATACAGTAAAGGCACCTGCTTAATGTTTTTCTTTGGTTTGAAATATTTACCTCTGATCCTTGCAGAAGGAATTCTTGGAACAGTGGATGTGCTACCATCATTTCTGTATATACCCCAGCATGCCTCAGGGTATTTCCTGTGCAGATTCAGGGACACAGAGTCAGACCATCGGCCCATCTAGCTCAACCACCACTCCCAGGGACTTAGACAGGATTCCCTCCCAGCCCTCCCTAGAGATACCAGGGATTGAACATGGAGCCTTCTGCATTCTAACCACATGCTGTACCAGAGCTGGGGCCTTCCCTAAGCTAGATTAAGAGTGTGCCTCTTTCATAAGGTGAAAGTGGAAGAAGACTCCTTGACCATGTGCTTTTTCTTCCCATCCCATTGCTGTTCCTTCTTCTCAGATACTAGATCGTCAACTCTACTTATCGTGCAGAGTCGCACCATGTGCACTGATGATGTTATAAGGCAGGGGTCAGCAAACTTACTGCGCCTTAGGCTGGTGTCTCCATACGCTTGCACACACACTATTTCCTGCACACTTCCGGGTCAGAGGAGCACTGGAAATAGCTTGTGCGCATGTGCACGGACCCGGATGTGCACCGGAAAGAACGCTTGTGCATGCGCACAAGCTATTTCCGGTGCTCGTCTGACCTGGAAGTGTGGGCGGCAGCAGAGGGTGGCGGGGGTCACCGTGGGCTGGATAAATGAGTCCCTCAGGCCTTATCCGGCCTGCAGGCCTTAGTTTGGGGACCCGTTATAAGGTATAAACCTGGAATAGCAAAATTCATTATAGGTGGACAATAGCTGGCTATATTCATAGAAGGGAGAGAACGAAGAGTGGGGAAACCACCACTGTCCTCCTAAAGTGTGGAGTTTTTCTACTGCTAGGTGGTTCATTCAGATCTTGCGTAGTTTACCTGCAAACAGTAATGCCAGTGGAATTTATCAGAATTCAGGGGAAATAAGCAAGGCATTGAGGAATGCCCCTGCACTTACATGACTCCTTACCTAAACAGTCGAAAGTTGCCGGGGGCTCTGTAAAGGTCTAGCGGTCAGTGATGAGACAGGCGCCAGGCTAAGCGGCCAAGTGTCAGTTGGGAAGCGTCAGATCAGATAAGTGTCATCCATCTTCTGAACAGCATGGAGACATTTTCCAGAAAGAAGGCACCACCAAGACTGCAGTTGCGGAGGAGAAAGCTGTTGTTTCATGCAGGGCTTTCCCATTCTCCCCTTGTACATCTGATGAAGAGAGCTGTGTAGAATACCCTTGAAAATGGTCTCCCTCAGCAACCTCCCCCTCCCCCACTATCTTCTCCGTCTTTCAGTCTCCAGTGCGCTTCTTGGGGTGGAAGGTATTCACCAACATCCCAAACTATGGCTTGGCATTAACAAGCTTCAGCTGGTGATCCTGCTAAACCTCTATTTGGACAGCACAGAATCTGGTGGTCAGGTTGCTCACTGGGGAGAGATGGTTTGGGTACATAACACCAATCCTGGCCCAACTGTACCGGCTACCAATTAGTTTCCAGACTCAATTCAAAGTGCTGGTTTTGATCTATGAAGCCTTATGTGGCTTAGGAACCCATTAACTCCAGAACTGCCTCTCCCTAACCTGAATCCTGATATCATCCTCTGAGGCCCTTCTTTGTGTGCCTTTTCCACGAGGTCCACAGGGTGGCAACATGAGAATGGGCCTCTTCAGTGGTGGGTCCCTACTTGCAGAACTCTCTCCCCAGGAAGGCTCACCTGGCACCATCATTACATATATTTAGGTGCCAGGCTAAAACATTTCTCTTCTGGCACGTCTTTGGTTTTTAGTTATCTGTAGCTGTGGGTGGGTTGTTTTAACGCTGCCTTTTAAAAATAGGAATGTGTTTTAGATGTTTTCTATGTTCTGTTTTATGCTGGCTTTAATGTAAATGTTCTTGTGGTTATTGCTGGTTTGTGTCTGTGGAGTCTTTTCATGCACCACTTTGGAACCAGGTCTGTCTATATGTTTGAGATGCCCATCAGCAGATTGCTCTCTGTGGGGCTGCTTCCTGCGCTTGTGGGTCTCACATTACAGACATAGCTGTTGGGAAGCTATGAGCCAGCATTAATATTTCCCACAATGCCCCTGGTGTAGTGTTGCTCTGTGTCACTGTGCAAGGCCTAAATGGCTGTCCACAGTGGAGGTTTCCAGTTAACTTTTCCACAGCGTTTCGGAGCATTGTTACATCAGGGGGATTGCAAGAATTTAAATGGTAATTCAAAGACTGGGCCACTTGGAGCAGTGGGCTCAGGGCACCAGGGAGTCAAGAGTCACAGCAGTAGATTTTCGGCCTAATGGAAACTGTCTCCCTTTTATATCTACTCTCAGTGCGTAACAATGATGTACTATCTCCACAACCACCAAGATCCAAAACCACACACACTTGTTTCTTCAAAGAAGAAAATCTATTTAAAAAAAACACAAAAGAACTCCACCCTATTTGTGGTAAAGGTTTTGTGACAAAAACTTCCATATCAAGTAAGTCCAGAGCAATCCAGAGTAATAATAAGGGGTTGGGGTGGGGGTTGTTCCATACAAAATGCTTTATTTATCCTTCATGCCTCCACTCAGATATTTATACCAATGCATACATTTAAAGGTTTAAACTCTATTTCAATTCACAGCTCAATTCATAGGAAAGTTGAATACATAAAAGCAATGCACCAACAGAAATATGTCTGAGACAACATTAAAAACGTTAACACTTGTTCATGAAGTAATTGTCCTCTGATGGGGTTTCTTTAGGGGGAACTCCCTTCACAATGATCATTGGGCGAACGGAACAAGAAAAAGAAACCACCCTTTTACAGTAAAGAAGAGGAAAAGCTCTGAGTATATTTACAATACATACACTATACATAAATACAAGAACAACACATACATAATCATTAACCAACTGATAACATAGGCGTTGCTTAACCGCTATGTAGCATATTAAACGCACAGGAAGAAAACTACTGGGAAAGTAAATGCCTTTAAATAAAAAGAAAGAGAAAAAAACATGTTTGCACTTAAAACCATTTGAAACGTAATGAAGAAAAAAATAAGGAACTAGCACTGGTGTACTTAATACTTTGGGGTGTATGGATACTCGGCTCACTGGCTAATGGCTGCCGTATTCGATCAGGAAAGAGAACTGAATACTGCTCTACTGCTACACCCTGGGATGAAGTTACCCTTCTAGTTTGCAGATAGGGCATGAACGCTAGGATATTGCTTCACGAGGATCCGCCATTCGTTAACAACCTGCCCTCTTCCCCTCATCCTCAAAGCACCAGTTGACCTCCCCTTTCAACAGGAACCAGCAAACACAAATGGACCAGCATTTGAACGATTCTTTAGACCAGATAATACATCTAAAGCATATGTGGGGAAACAATGCATGGCGAATCCCCTCATCCCTGGCCTCGGTCATGCTCGTTGGGGCTGATGGGACAGCAACATATGGCCGGCCAAAGATTCCCCACACGTGCTTTTGGCCTGTCATTGGTAATACCATTTGCCTCCCCTCCTCATGGCAGCAAGCAGCAGAGAAGCCTTAAAGGGATGTTTTGGATAGTATTCCTATTTTAAAGAGAGGAGCAGCAAAATAATAATTCAGTTATACCACGCAGGGATAATGTCAAAGGGCGGGCCTGCACAACTTGTGACCCGCTGTCTACATCATGACCTCTGTGCTTAACTTCCCTGCCTTGTTTTTGAGGTCTCATGCAGGCAGCAAAAAACAAGCATGGAATGGGGTCTGGTAGGCTGTGTTCAGACTGATGGGCCCATTACAGGGCTTGTGGACTCGTTTCCAAGCCAGGGAAAGGTCAAGGATTGTTAACTTAGATTTATGGACAAGTAGGGTGTCCCTTTCACAAGCTTTTTTTTTCTCCTGGTCACAATCTGCTTTGTCTTCCCGTACATTTCAATAATGACTGGGCAAGGGAACTTCCCGGGCAATATTCCTCCAAGTACGTATACGTACTTATATTTCTGAATTGCCTCCACTGCTGGTTCCTCCAGGAAAGGGGAAATGCTATTGTATACTGAGAGAAAAGTGAAGAAAACTGAGGGCTACAAGTGATTCAATCTCTTTGCTTGTGTTCATTTACTCCCCCTCTTGGATTAACCCTCGTTCGTGCAAACAAAGCAGAGGCTGAAATTAATTAAGGGGTGACCATTAAACGCTTTGCATGGCAAATATAAATTAAACAATGAGTCGAATATATTTTAAAAATGGGTGTTTTAAAAGCCTGCGTTGATCATGTGTTGTAAGACTAAAGTATAAATCAGGGATTGTTGAAAATCATTTCAGTACCTCTCAAAGTTGTCAAGTGAGCATTCTATTACCTTCTTGCTAGTTCTAAGACAAAACCCAGTTCTTTAAAAATTGAAAAGCCCTGCCGACCCACTCGCTGTGACATTTATTGCCGTTCTAGGGTTATTTCTGAAATGTTAGAAAAAGGGTATTGTTCAGCGAGTTAAAAGGGAGGCATTAAGTCTCATGACTTTTAATCAAAAGAGCCTGTGCAGCTTGATCATCCTGCATCAGCTTACTGGGTAGTAAGGAAAATCTGACTGCACATCAGCTGCCAATGTGGTGTAAAATATATGGCTGGACATGAAGTAGAAAAAATTTACGGACTTCATTTTAGCAGTGATGTCCATGGTTGGAATTATTAGGCAACACTCCAAAAACTATTGGTGGCAGGATTTGGGAAAGAATAGAAATGCTATACATCTACAACAGATTGACTTGATGCTACCATGGAACTTTTTCTAAGTCACCTGTAAATTTATTTCCTCCTCCTGGGCATGGGAAATCCCATCGACATTGGACAGAATAGGTAAATTGAAAACTGAAGAGAGTAGACAAATGGCACTTTGTGATTCGCTGTGTTGCATTCGCATGAACCCAGTGTAACCTCCCTGCCCGCCCCCCCCATTGAAACCAGAATTGTATAACAATTCAATTACAGTTTATTGCTATGTAAAAAGAATAGGGAACACCCCCATCTTCCCTAATGCTCACAGACAGGCACTTTTCAAATTGTTTCACCTCTGGAGATTTATTTGTAGAGTTTCTTACAAAAAAGTATCTGATCATTATAATATTCTTACTTTGGACATTGACCTGTTAAGGATTTTCTGTGGCAGGCAATGGACTGGGTTCACAGCTTCCCCCCAGCACCCAAATGCCTCGGGCTTGGGATTGTCTGCAAATTGATTTATGTCCTTCTTCTTTTTTTATGAAGGATGAATAATGAGACCCGGGGATGCCCTAGGATGCTTGCTTAAGTGTGCAAACCGACTCAGAATCTTTTTAGATCTACAAATATATCTGAAAGGTTAAATTCTGCTGGAATCAGGTAAGAATGACTGCCATTTTTCGCGGGGCAGAGGCATTCTTCTGAAGAGTTTACAGGAGGAAAACCAGAAGAATAACAATTAATGAAAAGTCCACCATATTAAACAATAAAAATAATGCCTTCTTGTATGCGAGATCTTCACCCTGCCACCAGCAGGGAGCTGATCACAAAATAGGGGCCGTTATCTCGCAGCAAATCCAAGTCTCTCGTTAATTGGCCCTAGAGGCCACATCACACATTACTACTTCTGCTTTCCAGGCTAGAAAAATAGGTTCCTCTATATAGTGTATTAATTGCAGGGAGAGTATCTTTCTCTTTTTCTGGCCAGGTTATGGGCACTAGAAGCCATCATGTGCGTTGGCTTCCGAACAGGCGTCACCAGAGTGAAGACATCCATATTTGGCCACCCTGTAAACAGACTGCTTCTGTTACTCCACTTAACTGAAAGTAGTAAGATGTGAAGTGCCCTCTGTCTGAAAGTCTAGATTATTCATTTTCCCTGCTAAAAACTTAAATGGTTACTATTGGGAAGAATAATCAGAAAATCCTGCAGATGAAGGCCAAGTTCCAAAGAACGACATTAAGTATATCCAAGGGCTTGTACAGTATTTTTTTTTAAAACCAACCTTATTTTTAGTTATTTTCTTTGAACTGTAGACCACCCCCACCCATATTCCCATGCCATATTACGGATTGTTAGTGATACACGTGCCAGTTTCAAACGTGGTTTAGCATGCAGCATGGCCGCGCTGCTGGTTGAGGAACCCAAAACGGAACACATTGGGCAAATGGAACTCAGTTATTTGGATTCTGGCCATTAATAATTTCATTTTGCTTCCCCCCACTCTAGCTTTCAGAAATTCAAAGTGACTCCACTGTCTAGTGACACAACCTCAGGTAATACAAAGCCAAGTGTACATGATACAACAGGAACATGCTTTGACAAACTGGAACATTCTTTCCCACCTCTTAAAATTGTTAATTGCATTATGAAAGCTTTACAATGCATTTTCTGAGCACATTTTTTTTTTTTGGTGATGACAACTAAAAGCTTGTTTCAAAAACCATCCTTCATTTCAATTATTTACATCCTGTGAAAAACTGTGAGCTTGAAAATACTTCTTCACTATCACATAATATATTACAGAATATTGAAACTGTTACAAGTACAGTAAAATACCTTCAATTCTATTTTCTTTCTTTCTTTGTTGTAAAGAAGCAGTATCCATATAATTGAGGTCCATACTAAAAAACGGTGTTGGTACTGCAATCGGTTTAATGTCAGCATATTTAAAAGTACCAATGGGCATGATTGGTTGAGTACACATTGCACGGTTACGGATATTTTTTTTAAAATGAAACTGTGAAAATATAGCAGTTTTAACTTTATACATCTTCATCTATAAAACACAGGCAAAGGCATAATACAGTAATACAAGCTGGTTTCCTAATAAGGTAAAATTATTTTAGCCTAAAGAAAAGCTATTTCCAACTCTGTCTCTTTTTTAAAAATTCTTGAAAGCAATACTAGATCTTAGTTCAGATCACACACATGCGCACAATTAGCCATATGCACTTGTGTGGGGACATGTAGGGAAGTTCATGGGGGCAGAAGGGCACTGACGGTTGCTTATGCTTAGCGAACATCATTTTCTATGTGAAAAGAGCGAACAAATCAATGTTTTAAATATAATTATACACTAATATTTATTTTGATGTATTTATTTCCATTACCTCCCCCCCCAAAAAAAACCTGAAAGGGCTCATGAGTTTTATTTATCGTGCAAGAATTTATCGATTATCAAAGAGACCCTCGTACAAAGATATATTTGCAAAGATATACCGGTATTTGCAAATATATATTTGCTTCAATACGGCTTTGGGAAGGCGTGACATACAAGAACTTCCCTTGAACGGATAAATCTCATCAAGGAAAGCTCCCAAAATGGGAGTATCAATATGGCAACACCAGTCACTCAACCTTAATCTAAATAAGATGATTTCATCCAAGTGAATAAAATCAACAGAGGAGGACACAAGGAGCAACTGCATCTGAATTCCGTGTGTGAACTCATATTGCAAAATGCTACTTTCAAAACGGATCACTTGCTTCATCTTTTCAAACAAATGAGTTGGAGGAGATGGTGATATGCTCAGGATCTCCATATTTGCATCGTACTGTGTTCATTATATGCTGGGCTGGTTTAGGTGGGATGCTTGCAGTTTACAACCAAAGAGCATCAGGTGTGAGGCTGGCCAGGAAATGATGTAGGTCGTGCTAGCGAAAGGCCAGTTCACACACTCACTGGGCGTAGTGCCCAATACACACAAATGTGGGCACATACATCCCCCCTCCCACCATGAATATCAGGAGGAAACGAGTACATGAATTGGGACTAAGAGTGAAACAATGTGCTGCACAGAAGAACCCACATCACATTGCGCCGCCTTCTATGTGCATTAGACCCTTGGCTCTGTGAGTGCATTGATCAGTCAATATTTAAGCAATCTTTTCTGTTTCAGTTTGGTTTCTACTGGTTCAGTGTTACTTCAATTCTTCTATCAGAAGAATGAGACTTGGCTGCATTGGATTCACTTAAAGGAAACTCAACCTGGTTGCTGTTTAGTGAAAATATTGTCAGATTTCAACCACCTTGATATGGATTCTATGGATTTCTGCATGAGTTTGAGTGGGCTATGGCTGCATTAGGCAGGGCACAATACCATCACCATCATAACAGGGGAGCTCTTCTGCATGTATCATTTACATGGCACAATTTTAAGGAGAAGAATGCATTACTGCAGCTTATTTGGAAAAGAGAGAGAACCCTCCCCCTTTCTGTTCTAACAAACAAATAAACAGAGAAGAGATGCATCTATGTTAACTTCTTCAATCCTAACGGACCCTTTTCTTTGATGGCAAGCTACTTTTAACACTAGTGCTAAGAACAAAAGCCTCTCCACACTTCCTTTAGGGAAGCCAGTTCTCTTGCCTACTGATTAACGTGGCTCAAAACAGACCAATTTCATTTTTAAAAAATCTCTTCCCATTTATAAGCCGTGAATAAACAGAAGCTCCTTCACAGTGTGACACAATGAAGCTAAGTTAGCAGATTCCTAGCTAAATGCTATGCCAAATGTTTATAAATTTGTTTTGTCTCCACCCAGAGCTCCACAAGTGCAGAGGGAAGCGTTTTCAGATCGTTGCCCACATCAATGGTCTCCCTTCTCACAGAAGGGGATGGGAAGCCCCAGTATGTATCGGACTACCATTGCACAATGAGAACCTCTTGATCTTTATTTAGGCATCAGTTAGGAAAAGCTAAAATACAAAAAGTCGCCCATCTCTTGTCATATTCAGGTCACACTAACAAAGTCAAAACTGCTTTTTGAAATGACAGGGGGTTGGGGAAGCTCATCTAGGAATTCCCCCCATTCTCTGAACATTGTGTCATGCTGAATTTTGTTCTCTGCGTGATGTAGTGAAGGGTTGGCTAATTTATCCTGCACTAAGAGCGACTTCTTGGGAACGATCCAAACACAATTATAATCCTACTTAATGTGAATAGGGGTGTTAAGTACATGCTTAATTCTCATGGAAGCCCATGGAACTTGGAAGTGTCTCAGTTTGCCTGGCTCCTGAAGATAGACTTACGGAATTTGCACTCTCTATGTACCCTGCTTGGTATAACTTGCACACACTTGTATAAAATGTGTGCAATTTCTGTGGGCTTGGGTGAGGGACAGAGCTGGTGGATTGTGTCCTTCGAATCTCTCCTTTTGGCGATAATTTCATCCTCAAGAAACAACTCGTAGATGTTAGGATATATGACACATCCCATTGCCAGCTGAGTATTTTAGACATCTGAGGTGACCAAGAGCTGTGGTATGGCTAATTCTTAAGAAAGCCATTATAAATAAATGAGCAAGCATAGACTCCCTGAATCTCCCTTTGTTTTAATGGTCAGATTTAAATTCTTCATATAGGCTGCTACCTAGAAAGCCAATTTGTAGAAGCTTGCTTATTATGATTTACAATTCTGCTGATCCACCTTCTAGTCACATGTTCCTATCCCCGAACTACCAAACTTCTCCAGCCGAAGACTATTAAGCTGTGTGCCAGTGAGGGAATTAATACCAGCCCTTTTGAAACAAGAGACATACAGTGTGGTCCCATTTGTCCCCTACTGCCCTGTGATGAGAGCCATTCACATATTTCCCATTCAGATAAGCCCACTTCTGATGGTCCTTTCAGCTAAAAATCGGGAGGCAGGTACTAAATGCATGTATTGCTGCTGTGATAGGGGCAACTGTAGGCTTCTTGGTATGTTATCAATAACAGCATCCGGTATGTTCTATACTTATCATATTTTATTCTCTGTTTTGAATGTCCGTCTTACATTTGACTTCATCTAGCAATGTTTTATTTTGAAATCTTTAGGACTAGACTTTAGTTTCCCATTCATATTGCCTTGAATAGGTACTTAACTTTCTCCAGTAATGTTTTATTCCAGATTCTTTTCGCTGACCTTTTAATGTAGGTTGTAAACTGCTTTGATTTTTTTCTTTCTTAAAAATTTTAAAGCAGTATAGAAATGAAATTAATAATAACCATCATTATCATCTTTAAGAATATTTTAAGCCAGTCTGAGAGAAGTCAGGCTTTGTGGCCTGCTCAACGCTTCATTTTATTTCTGCCTTTTTTGTTTTGTTTTTGCAGCCTGTCTCATCTATTATAAATAGGGGCTAGGGGAAGTTCTAGCCATCATTCGAGCAACACAATCAGAGCGAGAGAGCGAGATGGTTCGCCTTTGGTTTCTCAGGGAACTTTCAGGCAAAATCTGCCCATGAGAGCTACTTTCTTCCAGCAGAAAATGTTACTAGAATCAGTGAATCCCACCTGTCAAAACTGCTCCTTGACATACATGGAGCAGATATTTGGCTCCAGATAGTCATTCTCCAGACATTTTTGGAATGTCTACTCACGCTGCCTCAACCCAGCACAACTTGACTAAGTTTTGCCGAAACCAACAGAAGACTTACCCCGACTAGCCGTTGCTTTTAATAAGACACAGCGACATTTTCTGGACTGAGGTTCCATGTTTAGGAAACAGCAAGTGTTCGGAGACCTCACAAAATCTACTTAAAATAGCTTCTTCCTGACTACTCCTGCCATTGATGTTGACGTATTCAGTTCCCTTTCAGAAACAGCTATTCCTAGAGGCTGAAGCTCTAAGCACATTTACACTGAAAGTAAATTCTTCAAGCAAGTTGGAAGGCTGCTTCACACATGTGCATTCAGCATGGTGGCTGTAGAATCGACTCGATGGACCTGCATGTGTGAATGAGCATTGCAGATCAAGCAGTACAGATCCGAAGGTTTTATCCCATCCCGCAATGCTGTGCAATGGAATCAGTTCACACATTCAGTTCAGGAGTCAACACCTGCTGATTAGGGAAGAAATGAGAGATGAAGCAACGTACATGTATGTTTGAACATTACTCACTTTCAAGTAAATATGCAGGGGGTTAATGTGTTGGTTTAGGGATGGTGGGTCGAACTTTTTTTCCCTACTGTGCAGCCAGGATGTTACATTTTAATGGTCTCTTCCTGTTATAAATTAAGCAAACAGATGTAGAGAGGGTTATTTCACACTGAAATGTTACTGGTGCCTGTTTTATAGATTCTAACAAAAACAGAGATTTACTTTAAATAAGGATTAAAAAAAAAATAGTGGCTTCTAGAGTCTGGCATGATGACAGAGGGCTAAATATGTAAAATACCGCCATCTTTATTGCATAAGTGTGCTGAGGAATCCTTTCACTTCAAGGAGATTCGTTTGTATCCCTCCTCTTTCCACTCGCTAGAGCTGGCTTCGTAGATTGTTGATCACTCAACAATCAGGCGTGGTGATATTCTGCCGTGTTTCAATAATAATCTTTAAAAAAAGGCGGTGGTAGGAGAAACAGGTGAAGAGGAGATCCAGGAGGCTTGTTCTTTCCAAATGTTTATGATATCCGGTCTTTGTGATAGCAGTAATTCTTCAGCAGGGAAAAAAAAAGTGTGAGAAAAGGTACAAGCCATAAATACTTTTAAAAGGACATGGGTTAGAAAATAATGCCCACTCTTGTCGCATTCAGGCTATCATCTCCCAGCTGAAGGTGATAACTTTGCCCATGCTGGAAAGCCGACTTCAGATGGGAGACAGAACAGTGGCACTACACTTCCTGCTTCTTTGTGTATATGGGACAACGTGGAACGCCCCCTTTTGTGCTAACGCCATCAAAACGGGATTCAGCCCTGCTGAATTCGCTGTAGTTAAAAGAGACCCAGCTCTTGGTACTTCCTTTTTTTTTTTTTGGTGGGGAGAGGGGACAATGTAGCCTTTTTCAGACAAGCATGTGCCTTCGGCGGTGCAACGCCAAGTGATCCGAACGAGAAAAGCTTCTATCACAGTCCGCGCACTTGAAGGGCTTCACTCCCGTGTGTTTGCGGTAGTGCCTCGTCAGTTCGTCTGAACGGGCAAACTTCCAGGTGCAGCCCTCCCAGGTGCACTTGTATGGTTTCTCTCCTAGGAGACAAGGGGGAAAGGCATAATCATACTGGGTTCAGAAACCTTGGCAAGCTTAGTCTAGGAAAGGAAGATCAACGAGAGAGACTTGGTGCTCATGCAACATTGCAACTCACTTACCTGCCATACCTTGCGAGAACGGATATCATCAAGTCTCTAAAGTGTCAGGATTCAAGCCTGCAATGGCCTTGAACTGGAATTTCCGGGTGGTGACGGTGTCTGTTGTCACTACTACATAACTCAGGCCAAAGGCAATTGGTCATTCCAGCAAGGAAGACTCTTTATACCAAGGAAGGGGAACTTGCTGCCTACCGGATGTCATTGGACTCCAACTCCCAGCAGCCCCAGGCAGCAAAGCCAATGGCCAGGGATGCTGGGAGTTGTAGTCCAAGCCACGCCTGCTTTACAGAAATTGGCCACATTTTACCCCTGGCCCCTAACAAAGGCTTTTGTTTTAAGCTTGGGTACTGGTCTGACCTATTGTTGCTACTTGATGATGATGATGAATTGAATTTATATACCACCCTATACCTGCAGGTCTCAAGGCAGTTCACAGAATAAAATCAAAATATAAAACCACAAAATGCATAATTAAAATAAAAACAACAGCAATCCAACAAGCCCCACCCTCAAATAACCCCCATTTCACCTGGCTAGCCAGTAGTATATGAGAAAAGGATTTAGGGGTCTTGGTGGACCACAAGCTTAACATGAGTCCACAGTGTGATGCAGCAGCAAAAAGTGGCTAATGCTCTTCTAGGCTGCTTCAACAGAAGTAAAATGTCCACGTCAAAGGAAGTGATTGTCCGGCTCTGTTCTGTCTTGGTCAGACCATACCTGGAGTACTATGCCTAGTTCTGGGAGCCAAAAGATGGATATTGAAAAGCTGGTACATGTGCAGAGGAGGGCAATGAAGATGACCACGAGTCTTGAAAACAAGCCTTATGAGGAACAGTTGAAGGAGCTGGGTATGTTGAGCTCAGAAAAGAGGAGACTGAAAGGACAGCCATCTTCTAATATCTTAAGGACTGTCACATTAAAGATAGAGAGAGATTGTTTTCTCCTGCTCTAGAGACCCGAACCAATGGCTTCAAGTTACAAGAAAGGAGATTCCGATTAAACATCAGGAAGAACTTTCTGACAGTAAGAGTTGTGGACTCTCCTTCATTGGCAGTTTTTAAGTAGAAGTTGGATGGCCAGCTGTCATGGATACTTTAGTTGAGATTCCTGCATTGCAGAGGGTTGGGCTAGATGACCCTCAGGGTCCCTTCCAACCCTACAATTCTACGATTCTATGACCCTCTGGCTTAAACTCAAAAGAAGTTGGGTTGTCAACAACTTGATAATCCACATTTCTTCAGAGCTACCAGATTATTGTAGCCAAGAGGATTTGTATCCTTGGCATTGCCCAATTGAAGCAATGGAAGAAGAACAGTTGTTTTACCTGGTTTAGTAGTGTTATCCTAGATTGAAATGTTCACATGTTCACAGTGACAACAGTGAAGGCTGTGGCATTGCAGTGTATCCCACCCTCAAGTTAAATGCCAAATGCTAACAGACAGTTGAAATATTTTTATTCATATCTAGATGGTCATGTTATTGGGCCCCAGGAATTTGGCAGCTGGTATATGGGCACGAACCGAGCGACAGATGGCCTGGCAATTGCTAAAGACAGCATGCATTGAAATGCAGTATGACATACTCTCGCCACAAACAGCTGGCTAGCAATCCCATACCAACACACCAATATATCTCCTCTGACTTGGAAGACAGTCCATAGCCAGAAATCTGGCAACTACAGAGGAAGTGACAGAGGTCTATAAGGAAATGCAGAAAACAGGTCATCTGAGGGATTTAAACTACAGTTATTAATTCAGAAAATAACAAGAACCTGCTGGATGAGGCCAATGGTCCACCTAGTCCAGCATCCTATTCTCAGAGTGACCTGTGCAAAGCTTGCAAGCTGGACATGAGTGCATCAACACAATTCACTGGGAATTGTTGTTGACATCCGTCTGTCTCGAGAGACGATGGAGTGCGCCTCCAGGGGTGAAGTCAAACTGCTGTGTTAGCAGCAAGTGAACTCCTTGGCGTGCAAACCTGGGCAGTGTGTCTGGAGGTCCGGGGCTGCCCAGATGATAAGACCCCTTATTGACCTCACTAATGTGGTCCAAAGCAAAGCAATGTGTTTAGCACCAGCTTGGCTACAGGAGTTTCCGGAAAAAGGCATGCAAGGCGCCATCCATCTTAGGACTCCACTCTGGACTTGTGAAGGGTTTACTTCTTAGCCTTTTCTACTCCCAAAGAGTAGACTTAATTTATTTAAATGCCAATTGCCCATCCACTTGTTCTTAAGCTAGGAATGAAAATGTCAAGGACCCGCTAATCTGTTATGAAGCTAGGGAAATATCTGATCATGCCCTGTTCTCCCTTCATTCGCCAATACATGGAAGGAAAATAAGAAAGTCACCACTGTTCCTCTTGCTTGTCATTCATCCCAGTGCTTTTCTTAAACTGGCACACAACATTGCAAGGCAGTAGCAGAGTCTTCTTTCTTACTGAGCACATGGTCTCCCCATGTCCCATCCTTCTATCTAATCCAGCCTGGTGATCTTCAGACGTTCTTGGACTCAAACTACCACCAGCCCTAGACAATGTTCAGAGATGATGGGAGCTGGAGACATCCGAAAAGCACCAGGTTTGAGAAGACTGCTATAATCTACATATTTTGTATCTTACGAACATAAAAAGAGTCCATCTAGATCAGTCCATCTTTCTCCTTGCATCCTGTATCCAATGATGGGCAGTCAGATTCTTCCCATTTAAGCACAAAGGCCTGACTCTTAAGCAAGCTCAACATTTAGGGAAGAGGATTCATCTTGTCTGGCAAGTCTTGTTTTGTTTTCATGGTGGAAAAAGGGAGGGGTGGCATCAGAAACCAAGAGAACAAAAGGAGAGGCAGAATCTCAAGCTAGTGCTGAGCGCTAGTAATTTATTATTACAAATAAATTGCCCAATGCTTTTCAATAGAAATCCTTTTGAAAGGACATTCTCCCAGTGAGCTGTTTTAGCTGGCGTACTGCACTAAGAATATGTGCACGACCTTTTGCCCCTGAAGAAGAGTTTCCATGCAATAATAAATTACTACTTTTGAGCACCAAGAGCTCCTCCTCACCTTTTGTTCTCTCTCTACCCCCACTCCCCCAATTTCATGGCCACAATCCAAAACAGAGCTTTTGTTTCCAACACATGGGATTCAGAGCGCTTGCATCTGTGCTGGATTGTGGCCTATATGTTTACATGTTCTCTCATTAAGAGTTTACCCCACAGCTAGTGATGGGCGGATCTGTTCATTTTATGTCCTCCAGTCTTCAGTTCTCCACATTTCCACACCAGCCTGCAATTATTATTTTCTAAAGTCTCCATCAGCATTTTTGTGTAATTTTCTCTGAATTTTGCCTAACAAACACATTTTTACAGAGCAATTTCCGTTAATAAAACACATTTTTGTATGCTATTTTCACTGATATATGCATTTCTATGCACACTTTGCTCTATTATATGCATTTTTCGAACCCCTTGCCTGCCTGGAGAATTGCACCAAAAAAATAATATTAAGAGAATTACTAATTCCACAGGACAGCTGTGTCTTTTATTTCTCGTGCTGTTTTAGAAAGTGCAAATTGGGTTGGTTCTCCTTTCAATATGAACGGCATTTAATTTCTCCTCCTGCACCGCCCCCCCATCCCTACCCCAAATTTAAGCACCACTGAATGCAAGCCCATGGCTTTTCATGTGCTTCTGATTTGTTCCTCTGCAACAGGACCAGCATTCGTTGCTGTTAAAATTCATCACCAAACGCAAGACCCATCATTTTCCAAGGGGCACCAATCAACCTGGCGTCATACGACTTAAGGAGGCTGACAGGCAGGCAGACCTGCTCCAACCCACAGAGGGTCGGCTACTTATGGATCCACCTTGCTGAACCAAAGTGGGTCCTCACCTCTGCTCTATTCACTGCTACAGGTAGCCTCAAGACCCACCTTTGTAGCTACTGTTAGTGGGATATCTGCCGCCTCTTCCATGAGTCTCCCACACCAGGTCAGGGCGACGTAAAAACTCACAGGGCTATCGTAACAGCAAGCTTAGAACACCACACTGGGAAAATTGGACTAGCTGAGTTTAGAATTAGCTCCCACCCACCCCCTTTGTTGGTTTTGCTGAATCAAAATGGGAATTAGCATTCCCCGGCTCCTTGAACCACCAGTACACTGCACCCCAAAGCAATTGATGGCTTCAGCTCCACTTTCCAATGCATTTTGAGCAGATAAAGTTGAAGATTAGGTAAAGATAGTTATAGTTGGCAGCCGGAGGGTAAGCTATAATAAACTATAATTTGCAGGTTTGACTCTAACCCAAAGGAGACCTTAGTCATTTTTCAGCAGCTATTTTTAATACAAATATTTAACATTTCCCCCAAACAACCCTTGAACATGCCCACATGCTGAACTCCCATTAATTACTGTTGTTAAATGATTGTTCACCACACCCATAACCTGATACAGCGAAAGGGCGGGAGGGGGGAATGATTATACTTCAAGCATGACCTGGAATCCCAACAAAGTCTAATTAAAGTACATGGCCACCTCGACTACCAAATTAAATCTGAAAGGCAAATCTTTCATGCCATTTATGCTCCCATCCACTTGGCGAGGGGGGCGAGAGTACTTAGCCAGTAGTTATGCAGGTGACTAACTGCATTTTGGGTTGTGCCCAAAATACACATTACTTGGACAATAAAAGTGTTTTAATTTAATGTGAAAACATTGCTGTAATTGACATAACCTCCGAGGGAACATGCAAACAGGGAATTGGGATTCTGTGTATGGAGTGGGACAAAGAGTGGGAACAGCTGCTGATTCTCCTTTGTTGATCTCTGGCCCCTTCCCATGTTACGCTGGTGGCCTGGGAGATGCTGAACCATGGCTCAATCTTTTATTTCCATTTTCATTTAAGAAGGTTTTCATTTTATTCACAAAACATTATTTTATTACCAATTTAACATTTGCACATGCCTATTCTCCCCCCCCCTTCTTTCTATGTCAAAAACACGTATTTTCTTATTCCCCTTTTCTCCTTAAAAAGCAAGACATGCAGTCCAGGCATTTACACACATGTGTCTATTACCCCAAAATTGAAGGGGTGAAGAAATAAACTGTATTCCAAGCAAGATTACAATAACCCCTTTCCTAGAATTTGAATAGTGTGGCCGTTTCAAGCTTGCAAGTTATAACATTTCATGTCCTAGTTTTACATGACCATAGGGCATCCATAGCTGCTACACTGTGGAAAAAATGTGGGACTGGACAGCAGAATTTCCAAAAGCCCATGGAAGCCGCCTGGGTGAGTTTAAAGGACAATAGTTATTTCAGTTTCAGAATGCTTCCAGGTTACAATCAAGTTCTGGTAGAAGAAGCTCATCGTATCCTGCTCAGTGCAGGGATTTCGTCAAGTTCCTCAAACTTGGCATCTATTGATGCAATGTCTGTCATGAGACCTGATGGAGGACACAAAGGCCGCTTCAGGTTATAACTAAGGGTCAAGAATAGGGATAAGAATCCCTACCAGCTGAGCATGTCCTAGTGCCCCCCAAAACAGCAACAGTTCATCTAGTACTGGGCTGGCATGGTAGAGGAGAGGACATTAGAAGAATAGCCTGCTAGATATTTCTGCTTTTAATGCTGAATTGTAAACTGTTGCAGCCCACCCTGGGGCCTGTGAATGAAGGGTGGGTAATAAATTTAATCATCATCATATCTGTATCAAATGAGACATCAAACCAGCTCAGTTGAACTCAGTTGAACCCCGTGATGTGGACTCACATCTTCATATTTTCTTGGTATGCTGAAAACTGGGGCAGCCAGAATTTGTATGATGTATTTTAACTGCACTGCACTGTGTGCTACTGGGACCAGTTCAAGATGTTAGTAATGGCCTATATGGTCCCAAATGACTCAGGGGCCAAGTATACGCAATACCTCCTCCAATACCAGCCAACTCAGTTATTAAGATGATGTTTCTTATGAAAATTCACAGTAGGGGAATGTGCCATAGAGTCTTCTCAGTGGTAGCAATCTAACTCTGGAATGTTACCCCCTTTGTGATAGCTTTGTTTTCTTGATGCTTAGATGTCAGCTGCAGAATTTTTAAACTCAGGCTTTTATAAAGTGAGGTTAGGTTGTTTTTAATACCTAACAGTAGCAGTTTTGATGGTTCTGATTCTCACAGGTATTTTATAGTTGTCTTGGTAACTGTTGCATTATTTATGGTGTTGTGTTTTTACTTTATTTTATTTTTATTGTAAGGAGCAGGTGGCGCTGTGGTCTAAACCACTAAGCCTCTTGGGCTTGGCATTTGGAAGGTCAGCAGTTCGAATCTGCACGACGGGATGAGCTCCTGTTGCTCTGTCCCAGCTTCCGCCAACCTAGCAGTTTGAAAGCATACCAGTGCAAGTAGATAAATAGGTACTGCTGTGGCGGGAAGGTAAACCATTTTCCGTGTGCTCCGGCTTCCATCACGGTGTTCCGTTGTGCCAGAAGTGGTTTAGTCATGCTGGCCACATGACCCGGAAAGCTGTCTGTGGACAAACACTGGCTCCCTTGGCCTGAAAGCGAGATGAGCGCCACAACCCCATAGACGCCTTTGACTGGACTTAACCATCAAGTGGGTCCTTATTTTATTGTACATCACTCTGAACTTCCTTGGCAGGAAGGGAGATTCAGAAATACAACAAATGAATGAATAATAAAACCGCACCTAGGTGTAAATTTTCTTCTTCGGGGCAACAGCAATCAATGATGTTTCACTTCATTGTGCACTTGCCACCCAGATGAAAACACAAAGGTGATGCCAAATTGGGCCTTATCTGAAGTGTGAAAATGAGGAAAGTATATGGCAAGTTAAGTTTCATTGTTATGTGGACTCCCACATGGTTCAGACAACTTCAGCTATGACATTGCAAACCTATAAAAGGACAGTGGCTTCCTGAAGCAGCCATACTCACATAGAGTTGCAAAGCCAAGCAGATTATCACACCACAGTTTGCATATATTGAGCTGCATCAAAGCAGACAGAATATACTGAGTCACAAACTGATCAGAAATGAGTGTGCCTTGAGTCACTTGCTCTCACGAGAGCACTTTGATTCAGTATGATTTAAGTATGCAATATAAGTGAATGGGCTGAATCATCTTTATCTGTTTGGGGGAAGTTATGGAACGTAAGCTTTGTAGAACCATCGTAATAGCAAATTATGCAAATAAATGCTCTCATTAGCACATTGACATTGAGCAAACACATGGGAACTATATGTTCTAAGAACAGAATAACTTATTCATAATCTATTACGGGTCAACTTGGGGCAAAGTCCCAGAAATTGCAACTACGGATTAGTTTCCTTGTTCTAACACTGACTCATATGGACTTTGGGCAAGTTGTGATATGATGTATAATAAATCAGCAAACTTAAGGAAGAATATATATCCCTCGTCTTATTCTTCTGTTGGTTAATGTGTCACTCCTACGTTCAGGCCAAGTTCTCTTCTAAAGTTACCCTTCCCCTATTTCCTCACAAATTGCCTGCTGTTGTCTGCAAACAATGTCGAAAAATGAGGCATAGGTCACCAAGTTGTGGTGAGGATCCTGAAGGAGGAGATTCTAATCCAACCTTCATCAACCTGGTACCCTCCAAGTTGACAAAGGCTGTTCTAATCAATGGTTCGAAGAACTCATTGACTAAGAGGCCAGCTTGAGAGATGTGCCCCAGAATCCTTTGCAGCATCACAGTAGGTCCTGCAACACAGCTCTTGGAATTTGCATAGCTTTCCTGACATCCCAGAGTCTGAGCAATTCTTCTCTCTGGTACCAACTAGGTGTACTTCTGGGCATAATAGGGGCATACAGGAGGTGTATTATGAAAATCTGAGCCAGGAGTGAAGCTTGTAAGAGGGAAGCCCAAGATATGCTGAGAAGGTTTCATAGATTTATCGCGAATCCAGTCCGTATATCATTTAGGACATTTGCACTACAAATTTATGGGAGCATGGTACCAATTTAACTGATCTGGCTTCCGACTCAGAATCCTGGGAATTGAAGTTTTGTAAGGTGCTGAGGATTTTGTTAATTTGGTGGTAAGAGGAAATAAGCATGTATTACCATTTTATAGGTCCGTATAGTAAAAGCTATGGTTTTCCCAGTAGTGATGTATGGAAGTGAGAGCTGGACCATAAAGAAGGCTGATTGCCGAAGAATTGATGCTTTTGAATTATGGTGCTGGAGGAGACTCTTGAGAGTCCCATGGACTAAAAGAAGATCAAACCTCTCCATTCTTAAGGAAATCAGCCCTGAGTGCTCACTGGAAGGACAGATCCTGAAGCTGAGACCCCAGTATTTTGGCCACCTCATGAGAAGAGAAGACTCCCTGGAAAAGACCCTGATGTTGGGAAAGATGGAGGGCACAAGGAGAAGGGGACGACAGAGGACAAGATGGTTGGGCAGTGTTCTCAAAGCTGCCAACATGAGTTTGACCAAACTGCTGGAGGCAGTGGAAGACAGGAGTGCCTGGCGTGCTCTGGTCCATGGGGTCACGAAGAGTCGGACACGACTAAACGACTAAACAACAACAAACCATTTTATATTTCCGGTGTAGTTAAGCACTTGCTGTTCCAGTTCTTTCAGCCCATACCTAATTTTTCTATCGTCTTAAGGAGCACCATTATCTTGGCAATTCTGGTAAGGGATTCACGTTCTAATCCACGTGAGTGACAAGTGATATAGAAACTTAAGTTTTAGTACGGAATCAGAAATGAAAACACGGAACTCAGAAAACAAAATGCTAAGAATCAGCTTCCTCTACTGCTTGCTTAGCTATGCTTTCTAAAGCAGGGTGAAACATGTCCCTTAGGTTACAATGCAAAGTTTATACAGCGTTTTTCTACTACCCAAGGGTCCATAGTCCATTCTTAAGGGAGAACTGCCAAGCTGGCTGTTTGCTCAGGTACAAAGTTGCAAGCGTGTTTCTTTGGCCACAGCCCTTTGGTTACAGCTTGGATGCAAGCAAACTACATCCAGAGAGTTTCCTGTTGAAAAAGACTGACCATTTCTACTTATTGTGAGATTACCTTGAAAGCTACCCATGCTGAAATAATTGTTCTTGCTTAAAACAAACACTGACATCTCTCCAATTGCAGCACCTTCCTTCCCGCGGAAGCTGCTGTCTAAAAAAACCTAAAAATTCCTTGATCGAAAGTTATTTCCCCCTGTTCGTCATTACACAAATATTTGTCCCATTCAACACAGAAAGGCCGAAGCATCATAATGACTTGCAAAAGACAAGAGTCCCACCCCGAGTGCTGGAGGTGGTATGAAGGCGATATCATATTTTTCCGGTCCTGCTATGGTCTCTGGCCAGACAGACTGCAACTTTTTGTAGTGCTAATACCTCTCAACTTTTTCTCTGTTTGAAATGCTGGACACAGAAAACAGTTAACATTTTTAGAGCAAATCACTTGAAGAAAACATGCTCAAGGCAATATTGCAAAACCCTAGATAGAAAAAAGATGTTGTAGTAGGGGTTGGAGACAAAGCGCTGTGGTGACCAGCAAGGGTGGCAATGGGATCCTAGATTGTCTCACTTCTTACCAGGACGTACAACCAGAGCTCCTTGTCTCCTTGAAATTAAGGGGCCTTGAATTACTGTATTTTTCGCTCCATAAGACGCACCTGACCATAAGACGCACCTAGTTTTTAGAGGAGGAAAACAAGAAAAAAAAAAAATTCTGAACGAAACAGTGGATGTTTGATTTTTGTGGTTCATGCTGTGGCAGCCTCCTTTATCGCTAGAGTCCCTTATCTCCCGATCGCTTGTTGATCAGCTGCTAAGCGGCTTTGTTTCAACACCCCCTTCCCTCTTTCTTAAAAAAAAAAAAAAAGCATGATCTGCTTTTCACCCCTGGGCAATTTGGCTCCAGGGACCACGCATTCACTCCATAAGATGCACAAACATTTCCCCTTACTTTTAGGAGGAAAAAAAGTGTGTCTTATGGAGCGAAAAATACAGTACTTGCCTCTGTTTCATGGGACCTTCTGCTCTGGACTGTTACGTTTCACCCACAACACCTCATTTTTATTAAATTTATATCCCGCCATTTCTCCCAAAGGAGCCTAAAGATGGTTGCTATTTGGTTCAACAGAGATCCTATCAAAAAATGCCTGATATGGAATTATAACATAGTCATAAGCATGCTTTTGTAACCCCTGTGATTGGATTTTATAAGAACCCACTTTTTAGGAAGTATTTCTTAATGTTGCTGCAAATGGAGTATTTCCAGTGGTATCATTGGTTTTCATGTCATCTGTGGGTGATCTACAACCTGAAGATTATTCATATTGCTCTGGCAGTTGGTTAGTCATAACGTTATGGCAGAAACAGAAGTATTGATTTCCATGGGGCGAGCACAAGGTTTTGCACTGGCTTCTGAATATGTGTTTGGAGTAAGGTTGACTGGATGATCCAGAGATCTGCTATCCTAAAGGTCTACCAACAACTACAATGGCACAATGGGACCTCTGCATTCAAAGGCAATAAACCTCTGCATTCCAGATGCTGTGAAAAATGGAGGTGGTTCTGCCTTCATGCTTATGAACCTCCCAGAAGCATCTGAGCATCTGACCTTCCAAGGCTCTTCACATTATACAGCTCCATCCTACGCATGTTTACTTGGAAGCAAGTCCTCCAGAGTTCAGCAGGGCCTACTTCTGGGAAAAAGTAGACAAGACTGCAATGTTATGGTGCTTTCAGGCACCATAAAAATCAGCCAATATTAGCTTCCTCCTTGTTACACATGGCAACTTGCAGGGCTGGTCTAAGGACCTCTGGAAAGTTGCTCTTTCATACAGAAGTACAAAATGGGCATTCCACTGGTGGCCAAGCTATAGCGTGGTTTTCACAAGTGGTACAAACAGTGAGGGTCTGTGGAAGTCCCGGAGAGGAGAAGGGAGTTTGTGTGGCTGGGTACAGTGCAGAATGAGGGCTGTTGTCTTGTATGCTTCCTATGCAGCACTGTTGCTTTCTCCCAAGCTCTGGAAAAACCACGTCAAGGCACGCAGCTTTGTAGAAGTATGGTAGCATAAACCGGCATACCTTCCCTCATGCCTTGCATTTTTTTGTGGCACACTACCATATTTTTCGCTCTATAAGATGCATTTTCCCCCTCCTAAAAGGTATGGGGAAATGTATGTGCGTCTTATGGAGCGAATGCAGGCTGCGCAGCTATCGCTGAAGCCAGGAGAGCAAGAGGGATCGGTGCGCAGTGATTCCGCTTGCTGTCCTGGCTTCTGGGATTCAGAATATTTTTTTTCTTGTGTTCCTCCTCCAAAACATAGGTGCGTCTTATGGTCTGGTGCGTCTTATAGAGCGAAAAATACGGTAGGGCCCAGGATGGTTGTTTTGAGATTTCTGCCTAAAAACCATACTGCTTCAGCCCTGAGAAACTGTTTACATGTTTATGAAGATGCAAACACTTCCAAATGGCATTTCATGTTACCACAAATCAACTCCATGGGTAACTGAACGGGGAGCTTACATCTGTCTACTTTAAGTGACCTTAAATCTGTAACGTATATATTCTGCACAGCCCCCACGCAGCTGTAGGGCCCGGTTTTTAATCTTGTTCTAGGAATGCATGTGGGCTGAAGTTCTAGAAGGCACAGTATTAAGCAGTGATTTGGACTTTGGGGAAATCTTATTCTTTGAACATAATGAAATCATCAGCATTCCCAGGTGGCACACACGCAGACATAAACACACACACAACTATTTAGAAAGCCAACAGTCACTGCCGAAAATCTTTTCATAACAACTAAGAGACTGAGCACAATCGAAGGATTGCTTTTCTTCATCCCTCTAACACACTGTTGTGGGAATAACAATTTGGGATCTATTCCAGCTGGGCACCATGTCAGACCTACAGAGCAGAGCAATCATTCTTCAGCATGCATGTGTGTGCATTTGTGGATGCTTTATGATCACACCCTTGCAATCACACCTGCATGTTCAGCAGAATGCTGCATTCATTTGCACCTGAACCCTAATGTAGAAACGGAGTCCTGGGATTTTGATAGAACTTATTTCCACCGTACGTATTTGCTACATTTATATTTATGGTTGCCATATTGAAGACCTGTGCTCTGGCCCTCCTCATGCTTTTGGGACTATCATCTCTCATAGTCTTTGACCACAGGCCATGCTGGCTGGGACTGCTAGGAGTTGGAATCTAACAACAGCCCTGAGCTCTGGAATGGCAAAACACTGGCCGTTATCTAGAAGCACTAGATTGTGGCTCACTAATTTACCATAGGCTCACAAAAAATAAGATTTCCTAAACGGTTCAGTTATCATGTCTCAGGGTCACGGTTGCCTGGTATTCTCTAAGTAGTCTGTAATAATACGGACTCATTGTTAAAACCGTGTTTATGGAAGACAACTTTGCTCGGCTATGAGTGATAGCCAAAGAAGAAGAATTCTCTAAGTCATAACTTTCAGAAACTAAACATGACCGTGTCCATTTAGTGCCTTAGGCCAACGAATTTGACAATTAGAAGCTCATTTTACCTATTCTAACAAGCATCTCAAGTTCTTGGTCACTGTGGCGACCACACAGGGTCCCCAGACATTTCACTGTCTATTGATCCCTGTGCCACCACTTGATTTCTCGCTGCCACCACCCAGGCCCTACCTGGTACAATACTGAGTCCAGTCAGGTTTAAATTGGAACACAAACTTCTGTTTATTTATTGCAATTTAACAAGCGTGTGGTTTCATAAACGGTATCGGTCCATTACAATCATGGGGTGCCTATCCAGTCCTATAACTTCCGCTACCTGCTCTCACTCACTAAACTACCTCTTAGATATTTACTTGTCTTCCTAGCCCCTAACTGTTCCTGACTCAGCTTATTTCGCTACACTAACTCAACCTCCCCACAGACTCTATCCCAATTCACTCCCACTCCAACCAACCACCCAACTCCCAATGAACTCCCCTTTCGCCCCTCCCAGAGCTGGTTTTATAGTCTCCCTGACTCCACTCCCTGGGTTCTGATTGGGTAACCTGTTTAACTATTTCACCTCCAGCACTCTCATATGTCCCTTATTTGTCACTCTGGGTGCTATGTGAGCAGAAGATCACAACAGTAACAACAGCTCAGTCAGTAGAGCATGAGATTCTTAATCTCAGGGCTGTGGGTTCGAGCCCAACATTGGGCAAAAGATTCCTGCATTGTAGGAGTTTGGACTAGATGACCCTCATCCTGGTCCCATCCAACTCTGCAATTTTATGATTCTATTATTCCAGAGCCTAGTCTTTTTGTATTACGAGCTCTATCCTAATATCCTTGAGGTGTTTATTTACAATCAAGTGGCATATAATGTTTTGTTTTTTAGTTAAAGAACTAAATTGCGAGACAGGACTTGAAAGCGGAAAACCTGCTGAAGGGAAGGAGGGAAGTCCTCCTTTGCTTGGCAGAGCAAAAAGTATTTGTGTTTGTTATTGTATTGTCGAAAATATTGTTTAAAGAGGAAAATAATAAAAATAAATTTTATTAAAAATATAAAAAATAATATTTTGGTTTTTTAAAAAATTAACAAATATATAAAAATCATTTAACATCGCAGCAATCCATTTGCTGACTGCAAAAACAGGTAACAAAAATGAAAGTTGAAGAATACGATTCATTTATCTATACTGCAGGCAGAACTGGCTGAGGTTATTTGCTTCTGGAAGCAGAAAATGTAAGTGGTTTTAGTTTTAGAAAATAGGAAATAAATGTCAAAACTGCTACTCTTTACTGGCAAATCAGTTTGCTCTCTGAGGCAGTTGCTTCACTATGTCTTACGAGAGAGATAGCCCTGAAGAGCCCAAACACAGTAGCTTCTAGTGGTTTCCGTAGTGAAATTGGAAATACCCACAGAAAGATAAAGCTCCCCTTGAAGTACTGCTAGTATTGGTATTTCAACCTTAAAGAAGTAAGGAGTTCGGGCTGATGACGTAACCTTTCAGTCTGGCAAGGTTGTTGTGGGACAAATTGTTGTCGCCTGTGGCATAAATGAACGTGGAGAATTTGCCGTAAAGAAAGCCAAAGAGTCTACAGAATGGAGACCAACCCCGAGAGGATTAGAAGGAGAGAATGACTCGTCTCCATTCTGTCAAATGAAGGGATTACTCTAGGCAAGTAAATTTCTCTCAGGTAGAGCAGACAAATAGTATTAAACCATTCTTAACCAAACAAAAGGTACTGAATGGTGCTTAAAGGTCACAGAACAAGTCGAACTTATTTTTCATGTCTCCAGTCATGGGTCTTAGCTGTGCTTCCAACTACTGAAAGGGGAGAAAATATGAACAAAGACTAATGACAGGTGCCATTTCTTATTCAAATAAATATCTGGTGGAGCCTGAGGAATGCAGAGTTTAAACAGGCTCAGACTAAACAAAACACAAAAGTTGTCTGCCACCCTCTCTTCTGCAGGTGTCTCAGATTTATTAAAAAGGAAAATACCTTGGACCACAGGATGCCCTGTAACAAGGCTGCATTTCTGGCTGCATTTAGCAAGGCTGCATTTAGCAATGCCTCCATGTGCAGATCAGCAAACTTAGACAGCATCTTAAAAAGCAGAGACATCACCTTGCCAACAAAGGCCCGTATAGTAAAAGCTATGGTTTTCCCAGTAGTGATGTATGGAAGTGAAAGCTGGACCATAAAGAAGGCTGATCGCCATAGAATTGATGCTTTTGAATTATGGTGCTGGAGGAGACTCTTGAGAGTCCCATGGACTGCAAGAAGATCAAACCTTTTCATTCTTAAGGAAATCAGCCCTGAGTGCTCACTGGAAGGACTGATCGTGAAGCTGAGGCTCCAATACCTTGGCCACTTCATGAGAAGAGAAGACTCCCTGGAAAAGACCCTGATGTTGGGAAAGATGGAGGGCACAAGGAGAAGGGGACGACAGAGGATGAGATAGTTGGATAGTGTTCTCGAGGCTACCAGCATGAGTTTGAGCAGACTGCGAGAGGCAGTAGAAGACAGAAGTGCCTGGCGTGCTCTGGTCCATGGGGTCACGAAGAGTCGGACACGACTAAAAGACTAAACAACAACAACCATGTGCAGATCAGGAGCCCCAAGTCTAGTGAGAGAGGCTTCTCTACTAGCTCAGAATCAAGGCATTTTCTATCAGACACGATCGTGATCCTCTGAAATAATACTAAAGCCCATCGAGGCTGCGTATTGTACTCTCAGTTTTCCTGGAGTTAGTGTCACAAAGTGACCCAGAGCATGAGCTATAAGCTGATCAGCCACAAACTCACAAGCTGGCCTTATGCTCTCTGCCCCCGCTTTGGTCTGAAATGGGACAACGCCACTAGCTCTCCTTTGCAGGATTGTCAACAGGATTAATTAAATAATGTGCCTGAAGTGCTCTGCAAATTTGAAGTGTGCTATCCATCACATCTGAACTGGGCTAATGGCTGCTAAGAGATGGACTGTTGATAGGTCCCCTTCGTTATATTTAAGCAGGCTCAAAGCACTTTCTTTTAATCACACGCCAAGTACTCCGAATTATAACATTATGAACCCTTCAACTCCAACCCTGAATCTTCCAGTGGAGATCATGTGGACGCACAAGACCTTAGATCCAGCTCCAGGCCTTCTGTTGAAAGGCTACTGAGACTGCAAGTTCCCTGGGGCATAGAATCATATTTTGTCACTGCAATGTAACGGGACGCGGGTGGCACTGTGGGTTAAACCACAGAGCCTAGGGCTTGCTGATCAGAAGGTTGGCAGTTCAAATCCCCGCGACGGGGTGAGCTCCCATTGCTCAGTCCCAGCTCCTGTCAACCTAGCAGTTCGAAAGCACATCAAAGCGCAAGTAGATAAATAGGTACCACTCCGGCGGGAAGGTAAACGGCGTATCCGTGCACTGCTCTGGTTTGCCAGAAGTGGCTTAGTCATGCTGGCCACATGACCCGGAAGCTGTACGCCGGCTCCCACGGCCAATAAAGCGAGATGATCACCGCAACCCCAGAGTCGGCCACGACTGGACCTAATGGTCAGGGGTCCCTTTACCTTTTACACTGCAATGTGATGGGACACTAAATAAAAAGAAAGCTACCATTAAAGAACGTGTTAGTGTAAGCCAGTGTTAGAAACAGAGAAATGAAAGCACTGAGCTAAATGGCACCTTAAACCTATGCACAACAATGAAATGTCTAGGCGTCTTTTTTATAACAAGAATACAAAGCTGAAAAGGAATGAACTGCAGCAGTTCATTTTTCACATGGTCTAGTCCTCTCCCTGTCCACCCCCCTGATATTCTTAAGAGGGGCTTTTCTCCAGTCTTCAGAGAGTAGCTGGAAGTGGGGAGGCAGAAAAAGGTCCTCCTTTCCTTCCACTCTGCAGTTTTAATCCGAAATTTTAGGCGCAGTACTGCACCCAGAGCTCAGAAACCGCTTGCGCTAATGAAATTCCCTGTCGCAAAATGCGCCTAGAAGTTTCAAACACTGGTGTAAGTGTAGAGTCATGCATAGTTATCCTTCCCACGCTGTATTTCAAACTGGTAGGAACACAAGTGTGTCATGATTTAAGTTGTGGAAGATACTATTGACTAAACCCATTGAAATGAATAACTATGACAAATTTAGAGCCTTTAATTTCAGTGGGTCTATTCCGAGTAAAAATTACTTTGCTACAACTCTTAGTCATAAGCCCCTTCTCCTCGGTCAAGGATGTAAGGAATTCAAGGGCAGGCTTGTAAATAGCTACTTGCCTGCTGTGGTAAATAAGAATCCTCTCCAGGTGACTGGACAGGAAAGTTCAAGTCAGAAGACTGGGATCTTTTATTCATTTTTAATCTGTTTATATACCACAAATGACTAACACACATAGGTATTGATAGGTCGGCTAGAAAAAGGCTTGTGGGCTAGCAGGTTTGGACAACTTTTTGGAAAACAATGTACATTTGTTTCTTCTATGGCAACCAGTCGCTTTTGCCTGTGGAAAAATGGTCTAGTAAGACAGAGGCCATAATTAGCACGAAGAAGTTGTTTTGTATGAAACTGCCACATAGCAGGCACTATGGTTTTTTGAACTATACATGTGGAGAGACAGACTTGAACAACGGATACATATTTTGTGTATGAGTATACAGTGTTTTTAAATAAAAACCTGCCATCTGATTTTCACAGATTACTCATTACGAGAGTCACTGTTAGCAATTAGTAGAATCTATGCTGACAAATCACAGGTGACATGACCTGTGATAGTTACTCCCTTGAAATAAGACCACACAAATTTATTCATAACCCTGTAATAATTTACATTACACATGATATTTCTCGGCTACTTTAGACGGTTACGGGTGGGAGGCAGGGAATCAGAATTTAATACCTTGCATGTGTGACTCAGAATTCCTAGCTTCTGGTACGGCCACACTTGGGTTTCCAAGGAGCAGTTTATTATTAGAGTTTGCCCTCTAGCGGATTTGATGCTCATACAAAGATTTTTAACCGTAACCCAAGCTGGAAGGCACTAATCGTTGCAAAGCATCTGCACTGTTGCAGATGCTCCCAACTCTCCCCAAACATGTTTGAATCACCAGCAGAAAAAGTTGCACCAGCTCAATGAAGTGGTTCACCTTTCCTTTGCTGATACAGCAGTGCTGCTTCCCATGATATTTAGGCTATGTTTTAACCCAGGAGATCACACAGCTACTTCGCATGTAGTCGGAAAAGGTTTTAGGAGGTGGTGCTGTGGGTTAAACCACAGAGCCTAGGACTTGCCGATCAGAAGGTCGGCGGTTCGAATCCCTGCGACGGGGTGAGCTCCCGTTGCTCGGTCCCAGCTACTGCCAACCTAGCAGTTCGAAAGCACGTCAAAGCGCAAGTAGATAAATAGGTACCGCTTTGGTGGGAAGGTAAACGGCGTTTCCGTGTGCTGCTCTGGTTCGCCAGAAGCGGCTTAGTCATGCTGGCCAAATGACCCGGAAGCTGTACGCTGGCTCCCTCGGCCAATAAAGCGAGATGAGAGCCGTGACCTCAGAGTCGGTCACGAGTGGACCTAATGGTCAGGGGTCCCTTTACCTTTACATACCATGTCAGTCCCACCCACGCTATTTCTTGGCTTCAAATGCTATCGGAATGGACTGGATGGAGTGAAAGCAACAAGCACAGATCTCCTGTTGCGTCTGACCCACAGGATTCTAGGCATCCAAGCTACATCCTTCCTGCTTGATACCTACTTTTCTATGGTCAATGAATGTTTTGGATTTAAGAGCACAGGAAACTGCTTTCATCGAATCATAGAACTGAAGGGTTGAAAGGGACCATGAGGGTCATCTAGTGCAACCCTCCATGACGGAAGAATCTTTCGTCCAACGTGGGGCTTGAATCCACAGCCCTGAAATTAATAGTTTTGTGCTCTGTCGACTGAGCTATGGCAGCACAGTCCATCCCAACCAAATACTATCTCCCATGACTGACACTGGCTCTCTGGGGTCTCAGGCAAAGTTCTTTCCTATCACCTGCTACCCTTTTCTGTATGTGTATAGCAACTTGAACCAGGATTTCTAAATCCTGATCCCTCAGATATGGTCAGCTTCTCAGGAAAATTATGAGTTCCAGGCATATGAAACCATTTAGCAATTTCTACGCAATTCTGCTTGCTTAAGTATTTTGCAAGCATGCCTAATGGTGCATTTGCACTGCATGAAAAGGTAAAATTATGCAACAACAAGTTTCTGTGATCTGGTTTTTTTCCTATTGAAGCCTGCTCATCCTTGCGTGCTGGGCTGTCATAATTCATTTATACCTAGCCAATATCATACACTAATTACCCCGGGGCCATACATAAATAGTTGACTCACTTTGCTCTGGGCAAAAAAGCAAAGGCTCAGATATAAATGCAAGATGAGATTAGCTTGTAAAGTATGTTCACATTCAACACCGCATGAGACTGTGAAAACTTCCCAAAAGGTTCACGAAAGCAATGTAATTACGTTTTGTGGTTGTTGTTTTTTGTGGTTTAAACTATGGGATTAATAGATTGTGTAAGACTCACATAACTTGGTCTTTGATCCATCATTTCTGCCAACTATGGTCATCCATGGAGGCCCATAGTAAACTTCTTGGATTGCAAAAGCAGTGTGTACCTATCCATTCTGAAGGAAATCAGCCCTGAGTGCTCACTGGAAGGACAGATCCTGAAGCTGAGGCTCCAATACTTTGGCCACCTCATGAGAAGAGAAGACTCCCTGGAAAAGACCCTGATGTTGGGAAAGATTGAGGGCACAAGGAGAAGGGGACGACAGAGACGAGATGGTTGGACAGAGTTCTCGAAGCTACCAGCATGAGTTTGACCAAACTACGGGAGGCAGTGGAAGACAGGAGTGCCTGGCGTGCTCTGGTCCATGGGGTCATGAAGAGTCGGACACAACTAAACGACTAAACAACAACAACATCAGACACTCGGAAAGCCACAATACATAGGAACACAGGAAGCTGCCTGATACAAAATCAAACCACTGGTGCATTTGGGTCAGTAGTTGTCTAGGGTTTTCAGACAGGAATCTTCCCAAGGAGATGCTGAGGATGAAGCCTGGGACTTTCTGCATGCAAACCAATGCACTCTAGCACTACATTTTAGCCTTTTGCACTATACAGGGATGATGGGCTGCTTTTGTAGCTCACCAGTTCTGTAGACTTGCCTTAAGCGGTCATTTACTCAGCTCAGTCTTTCATCTATTATATTACTGCATAAAGGTAAAGGTAAAGGACCGCTGACAGTTAAGTCCAGTCGTGAACAACTCTGGGGTTGCGGCACTCATCTCGCTTTACTGGCCGAGGGAGCCGGCGTACAGCTTCCGGGTCATGTGGCCAGCATGACTAAGCCACTTCTGGTGAAACCAGAGCAGCACACGGAAACACTGTTTACCTTCCCGCCGGAGTGGTACCTATTTATCTACTTGCAGTTTGACGTGCTTTCGAACTGCTAGGTTGGCAGAAGCAGGGACCGAGCAACGGGAGCTCACCCCGTCGCGGGGATTCACACTGACGACCTTCTGATTGTCAAGCCCTAGGCTCTGTGGTTTAGACCACAGCGCCACCCGCGTGCATATTATGATAAAAAACCCAAACAAAAGCAATATAGAATCATTTTTGTGCTCCCCACTTACTGGTGCCTTAATGAGGGTGGTTCTCTCCCCCCCCCCAAACTAGCACTTTTGTTTAGGGATACTGAAGTCAAAAGACATTTTGTACCGAAAACACATCTAACCCAAGTGTTGCAAAACATCTGTTTAGGTATGAGCAGCCTGACATCCAAGCACATTTCCTTGGAACTAACTCCCACTGATTTTAACAGAACAGCTTATTTTCCAGTTAATTGGGTTTGGGATTGCCGCCTGCGAGTAAAATTTACAAGCTCAGGTGATTAAAACAATCAGAGACACCCTGTGATTTTTTATTTTTTTTCCAGGAGGGGCTTTCCAGCGAGCTCTTCCGTACGATGGGTTTAATTAAGGCAAAGTTGTGCTGCGAACGCTGCAGTGTGTTCCAACTGCTAAACGCAAAAGCCCATGGCAAATGCATATATTAAACCCCACACAAAATTACACTCCTCCAAAGGCAGTGTGGATTGCAGTACTTAACATCAGTCAGCATCTGGCTCCAAAGGAGAATAGAAGTTATGAAAAGGGTTTGGTTCCTGCGCTCTGATGTGCAACCGTTAGAAGCCACAGGGCTAACCACCAGTTACTTCATGTCCCCCCCCCCCCCGGTGTGGCCACCAGGAGTTCATAACCTCTCTCTGGTTTTGCAAGTCGGGTGTGGCAAACCACCAGGGAGAGATGCTGAGAGCATGCACCACTTCTTGGCCTTGTGCCTTCTACCCTCGGTTTCCAAGGTCTGTTCCAAGTGGCCTTGGGGTTCCTGGGAAAGCTTGTCGTGGGTGATCAGGGGCAACCTTTGCTGAAAGGCAGCTTACCCACCACTTACCCTCCCCTAAGTGTGCAGCCACAGGGCAATGCTGGGTGTGGTCTGAAGGTTCACTCTCAGTTCAGGCGCGGCTACCCTGAAGCCCAAGAGGCTGTGACCTGCCTGAACGAAGAGGGTGGCCTAGAATGCTCCACAGGAACCTCTGCAACAGACTGGGCAGGGGTCTGTGGCAGAGGAACAGGGGCTCCTCCCCAGCAGGCAAGAGAACGCTTTTGGGATCCCTGAGGCCAAAAATGGGAAAGGCGAAGCGTTGGTTAAAGAGGCATTCAGAACAAAGGACACAAGCGTCCGGAAGAGGCGCGTTTATGAGCATTTGCTTGCTAGAGTTTGGTTTGCACCCACCAGATGGCACATATGTGAAGGGGGCTATGGGTTCAAATGGAAGCATCCCTGCCTCCAACATTCATGTGTTGAGCATTGATGTCAAAGTCGGCCCCTGCTTCTCTTTCATTGCTCAGACTCCCTTTGCGTAAGGGGCTTCTATTTTGACAGTAACTTTAATCAGCTGGAAACCTGATTTTTTTTTCCCCTACCCAGCTCCATACATATTCTCCTCTTGTTTTGCTCAGATGGAAGTTCAGGACTTTTATCCAGGTCCTCTGAAGATAGCGAGACAAAACATTTGCTTCGTTATAGGTAGTGATGGATTAATCTGACAGTTCCCGTTGCTTCTTTTTCCAGTTCTCCCTATTTCCACATCAGTTTTCAATTTTTAAAGAAAGGAAAGTTGTACTCATTTTCCTTAACATAATGCATTTTTGTACATTATTTATATAATAATAATAATTTATTATTTATACCCCACCCATCTGGCTGAGTTTCCCCAGCCACTCTGGGCGGCTCCCAATCGAGTGTTAAAAGCAATACAGCATTAAATATTAAACACTTCCCTAAACAGGGCTGCCTTCAGATGTCTTTTAAAAATACGATAGCTGCTTATTTTCACCAATACAAGCATATTTGTGTGTATTTCCCCCTAATATAAGCCATTTATTCTGTATGTTTTTCATTGTGGTTGGAGAACTACATTGCAAAACTTTGAGAACTACAAATTTTGAAGGATGGCCTCATTTCAGATCACATACTGGTTTAGGAAATGTGAATCAGATAGGTTCACATTAAAATGAAAACTGAATTAATTCCTCCCCCATTCACAGTTATACCCTACCTTCTCTTCCCCTAATGATCTAAAGCAGGCTTCCTCGGCCTCGGCCCTCCAGATGTTTTTGGCCTACAACTCCCATGATCCCTAGCTAGCAGGACCAGTGGTCAGGGATGATGGGAACTGTAGTCTCAAAACATCTGGAGGGCCTAGGGCAAAAATAATACTTCTGATTTTTCAGAGTTTGACCTTAACTGAGAAAGAGCAGGAACAACAGAGGTGTGCCCACATGGAAGGAAAACCTCTGACTGTAAAATCACATGATGCTGGGAAACTTAATAACCCCCAAGGCTATATGTTGAAAATAATTATTGTTTATTACACGGTGGTGAAAGCTCATTCATGTTTACTGTGCACTTTCATCATGTCAAAAATAGAACGTGCCCGCTGAGAGACACTGCTGCTCACACTGTCCATCCAGCGAAAACCTTTGGCAAAACCCTTACCTGTGTGTGTCCTTCGGTGAGCCTTCAGGTGGGAGCTTTTCGTGTACACCTTGTTGCACCCTTCAAAATCACATCTGTGGATGCGACGCTTTCTAGAGTCAGGCGATTCGGACCTTCTCTGGCGCCTTGTGCTCTCAATACTAAACGGCGAAATTGAACTGCGAGGCAGAAGAAAAAAGCAGCAGGTTAATGGCCGCCTGTGCCCTTTGCTGCAAATAATGGCAGAATTCAAGAGCTTTCGTTCTTTAATTGAAAATCACAGGAATTATCTCCGAAATGTTGATAGTTAAAGACTGGTTTCAAAACACAACCTTTTTTCCCTTACCATATCTCTGTTCGTAAAGTTCAACGAGATAGGACACTTATTTTTGTGTGGCTAGAAACTCCCTTTTCCCACAGTAGCCTTGCACAACATGTGACCCATGGAATCAAGCTTAGTGTACCAGCTACCCGTAACCTGTTTCTGCTATCTACCTGGGACTGCAAAAACAGGGTTAGGAAGGGTATCACATTGGCTGGTGAACTGAGTTCGGCTCAACAGATCACAAGTTATGCAGGCCTGCTCTGGAGGCTGCTCACAAGATAAACCAATGCATGGATTTCTTTTCCCCCTTCAAGCAACACCATATTTTAAAATCTGGGTGAGCATTTAATAGCCGAGACGGATGGCTAATATAAACCCAGTAGTTAAGCTCAAATACTCAGGCCATTCTATTTTGAGAAAAGATGGGTAAGAAAACATCATTTTCCAATTAGCTGTAGGGTTTCCAGAGATACAATATTTTATGAGTGAAAGCGATGTAAGATATAAAGGAAAACGGGGGGGGGGGGGACAGCCAGCTCCTTAAAAGGAAATAATATCTGATACTACATGCCTGTTCATGCAAGAATCTTGTTCATGCCTAGTCATGTAAGATTCAAACAAGAACTATTTCACTAGTTCTAAGACACTTCTCTCTCTTCTCCCTTAGTTAAGGGATTAGTAAGTGGTTGATTCATGCAAATAACAAATGAATTTTGTCGAAATGACAAATCGGATTATACTAAAGCTAGAAGCAGATCAGTCTTCATGTGCTCCTTCCATGCAAACACGAATTCAGGGGCAGAGAACCTGTTGCCTTCTGGACTAGCTGAAATAATGCTTTAATTGAAACTGCTTTTAAAATGTCATTAATTGTTTTGGGTTGTTTCGTTTCTGAATTGTGAATGTGTTTGCCACCCCAGGTTTCTTCAGGCGGAAGGATCAAATGTAAATAATAAGGTAAAAGGTAAAGGACCCCGGAATGGTTAAGTCTAGTCAAAGGTGACTATGGGGTGCGGCGCTTATCTCGCTTTCAGGACGAGGGAACTGGCATTTGTCCACAGACAGCTTTCCAGGTCATGACTAAACCACTTCTGGTGCAATGGGACGAGTGCCTGAGCGTACAGAAATGGCGTTTACCTTCCCGCCACAGTGGTACCTAGTTATCTACTTGCACTGGCATGCTAGGTTGGCAGGAGCTGGGACAGAGCAACGGGAGCTCACCCCATCGCGTGGATTTGAACCGCTGACCTTCTGATCGGCAAGCCCAAGAGGCTCAGTGGTTTAGACCACAGCGCCACCCGTTCCCTCCATAATAATAAAGAAAGAACTCTAATAAATCCTAGCCAGCGTGGCCAGTGGACACAGATAATGTGAACTGTAGTCCTACAAAATCTGGAGGGCCACAAGCCTTTCCCATCTCTGCACCAGAAGCACGAAAAAGGGGACAGGATTGTGCCCGATGACCCTGCGCAATGTTGCTGACTCCACCCGCAAACATCTACCCACTAAGCGGTAGGCTTCCTCACAGTTGGAAACACCAATGGTTCTCTTTGACGCATCCTGTTCAGTGCTGGGGGGGGGAGCCAGTGGGTGGGATCACATCTGGATGAAATATGGTGATGTCATGGCACTGAGGGTACCCCAGCTGCTGCTCCACTTCAGTGGTGGCTATTTTTTAATCACAGCTGTCAGTTCACTGTTCACCACCTTGAATTTCTTAAGAAAAATAGGTAGAGTAAAAGTTTCAAAAAAGACAAGTGAGTTCCTAAATGGCAGTGGGTTGCCACCGCTTGTTTTCATTTGCTAGGAACTAAGGGAAAAAATGAGGAAGAGGAGGAGGGAAGCGAGTCCTGTTGGTTTCAGCAGAAGCCATGCGATTTCCCAATATTTCCAGCCTTATTCTAATCAAATTTGTCAGTTTGATCAATTCATTTGTTCCTTGCATGAGTTAAAGAGTTACTAACCTTGGGGAATGCTTTCTGTTTATGAGTGATTTCTCCCCTTGGCAACTTTAGATAGCGTTACTGCATATGATATCTGATAATTCGCTTTATAGTTATTACCTTTTCCTTTTTTTGCAGCGCTATCTCACGCAGCTACTACGCGATCACTGTGTTACAGCCCCTGCTTCTCCTGTCCTTTTCAGTGTAGCTAATGATAAATGCCATTCATATAATATTGCTGAAAGGGGGCACACAATCTAGCCGAACAGGAAGCAGCCCAGGGCTGCCCTTCCTTTCCCACAGTGGTTTGAATTAAACACAGTCAAATTATTAGATGTTATTCACAATACGGAAAGGGTGAATTAGAAAGGGCTACGGAGAAGTAGTGGAGCATTTTTGTTTGCTGCCAAAACGTTAAGTTGTAAAAATAAAGAAATAAAAGCCCAGGAGAAAAATGAGAACGTATCAGTGAAGGAGTGATGGAGGAAGTTTGAAATATAACATCAATAAGCAAACCTGTAGCTTAGCAACAAATCAGGCTGGGCGAGATCAACTCTACAAGTTAGTATACTAGAAATGTGGTAACCATTTATGCTTTACTGGGACAAACCAAGACAGAATAACTTTTATATCCACAAGTATTAGGTTATCTAAAATTGTTATCTTTGGTATGCACTGTGATACATTTAACACCTTTCTAATGTTAAAGGGGTCTACATAAAAGGTGATTATGTCTAGAGACTAGGTTCCCCAAATCATTTGATGCCTAGGGCATAACTTGTTTCCGGACTAACATCAGAAGTAGAACTCACTATGACGGTCACAACAGATGTAGATATTTCTTCTTTGCAACACCAGGATAGCACCCTCCACTTCCCCTTGTCCTATCAGCTGGGACTCAAGGATGGAACTGCTTCCTAGGCTGCGGCCCCTGTGTCTGACAGCTGTGGCAGGGGTTGGTGCCACTGACATATCGTGCCAGGGAGGTTCAGCAGTAAAACTGCTAGCACACTTGCAAAAGCTAAGCAGGATCCGGTATGGTTTCAAACTGGACGGGGGACTGTGTGTTGAGATTTCTGCATTGCAAGGGGTTTGGACTTAATGACCCTTTGGGATCTCTTCCAACTCTATGATTCTATGAACTGCAGTGTCTCCCTCCATAATGATGTCACTGCCCAAATACTGGCTCAGGGATGGAGCAATGCTTCACTATGCTCTTATTCATAACTCCATTCAACACAGTGGTCTTCCCGCAACACGCTGAATACACCCCTTAGCCCTTCTAATGGCATACTAGTGTGCCTGGGCACAGCGTTTTGCAGTTGCCACCCTAAACGAATAAATGGCTTTCTCGCAAAACTGAAGGTGTGCATTTAGCCGCTAGGTGGAGTGAGAGATCTTCAAAACGAGCAACCCAAAAGTGGCTTCAAACAGACTGTCAATGTGATCTTTCCCTTTCTGTCAAAGATAAGGTGGTTCACGGAAAGCAAGGTTTCCTCGTCCTCTCCTCCCTACGGCAGTTACCTGCAACCCCCCAAAAGCCTCCCGGGGGGCTGTGGTCAGAGGACCTCCCTTGAGCCAACCCTGCCACTAGGCAGTGAGATAGATGCTGCCTGTGCCCCACAACCGATCCTGAACCCCTTGGAACGTAAGATCATCAGAAGCTGCCTTATACTGAATCAGACCTATTGGTCCATTAAGCTCAGTATTGCCTGGTGTCATGGACTGGCTGGACGCAGAGGAATGGTGGGAGATACCAGCTGGAAAATCTCCAGGGGAAGAAGGCTCAGACCACTCAGGAGTGGTGGTGGGACAACAGTGAGTAGTCAGAGGGAGAAGAGGTAGAAGCCTTGGAAGAGGAGGTGTTGGAAGCTGAAGGAATAACAGGTAGGTAAAGGTAAAGGGACCCCTGACCATTAGGTCCAGTCACGGACGACTATGGGGTTGCGGCGCTCATCTCGCTTTATTGGCTGAGGGAGCCGGCGTACAGCTTCTGGGTCATGTGGCCAGCATGACTAAGCCGCTTCTGGCGAACCAGAGCAGCGCACGGAAACGCCGTTTACCTTCCCGCTGGAGCGGTACCTATTTATCTACTTGCACTTTGACGTGCTTTCAAACTGCTAGGTTGGCAGGAGCAGGGACCGAACAACGGGAGCTCACACCATTGCGGGGATTCGAACCGCTGACCTTCTGATCGACAAGTCCTAGGCTCTGTGGTTTAACCCACAGCACCACCCACATCCCTTGTAACAGGTAGAGCTGTGCAATATTGTCTGACACTGGTTCAGATCGAGGTACCGATTTCAGACCTTTTGAGCTGGCAATACATTGTGGTGGCCAGGGAGCAATGATGTAATCCCAGCTCAGATTGCCTGCAGATGGCAAAGGCGTAGGCAATCTGAGCTCGAGAAGGAGCTCAACTGGAACTTATTGGGCTCTGTCGGCCTCCCTGCCTACGCCCGGGCGGGCTGCCTCTTTCTCCTGGTTGGTCACTCCTGGAGTGGGTGATAATAAATGACACAGCCTTAGTTTGGAGAATTTGTAACCTTGGCTATAGGTCTACTATGCCTAAAAATGAGTTGACCAACAGGGAGGAAAAGGCAGTCCACCTTTGTCTGGTGCTGGGTAATCACAGGCAAAAGCCTATATCTGCAATTGCAATAACATCCTACTTACTCCCATAACATTGTGTTCATTGATTTTGATATACTGAGCAAGGTACACCACAAGGTAAAAATTCTTACTGATCTATGTGCCACAATAGCACAGCACTGAAATAAAAGCTTGTTTTTAGGCATAGTAGACATACAGCCAAGGTTCCAAATTCTCCAAACTACGGAGAATTTATTATCACCCCTGGTTTGCCTCCAAGATCATAGAACCCTGGAACGACGAAGCTGGAACCCTAGACTTGGTTCGATAATTTCATGTACTGCAGTGGAGCAGGGAACAGAACCACCAAGCTGAAAAAACATATCAAGGGTTAGGTAGTCAACCCTGGGCAAAGGCAGGATTTCACAACACCCAAAGCACTTCCTAATAGATGCTGCCCCTATTTCGCCTTACAGAACTCTCAGGAGCGAGCTTTGGCCAAACAGACTAACCACTAATGCAACTTCAGGTCATAGCAGAACACACACCAGGAAGGGCTGAGAGGCAAAATGCAAAAGGGTTGTGGCTGGCAATAAAAGAAAGACCAGCTAATTGGGTAAGCTAAAGGGCAGGCTTGAAAACAGCCACTTTACCTGGTCACCTGTGCTGATTTTACACCTACCCACATGTGGCCGGGCAAAGGAAACGTTGCTTTAAAAAGAGTATTTAGGCCACAAACAACTCATAGAGAAAGGTCCCTGTATGTTTTGTGGGCTTAAAAAAAAATCAATCAACATTCTGCATCAAAGTAATCTAAATTTTGTGCCAAAAGTTATTATTTGGTGTCCTATTTACATTATCCAAGCTGGAGAAACGTGGATCGTTTCTCTTCATTCTGGTTTGGCTATGAAAGAGAGGAGTAAAGACATGACTGACTGATTTTAGGGATCAGGATAGCTGCAAAGTGTTGATTGTTTAACTTATTATTATTGATATTTCATTGCCCGAGAGGAGAGAGTTGTGAGATTTTCTGCCCCAGGGATTCAAATAGGCTAAAATATTACACGCTTCAGTTTGGCAGGTGTGTGCATGCACCATTTTTTGGTCCGCATCAGACAACAAAATTTTTGGAGCAGTCCTGGCAGATGCAGAGGCAGCTCTCAGCAGAATCCAAAACGGCTGGCTTTTCTCTGTCTCATGATGATGATTAACCGTGCTTCGTTTGCAATGAAGGCTTAATTTATGAAGCAGCACAGGAATTATGAGTTAACTATCTTGCTCTTAATCAGGGCATAAATAATTTGCTCTCTTTTTATTACACGATGAGGGAAATATAAATAAGGCAGAGTAAACTGTTATTGGGAACCTTTCTTGGTTTCATATAAAAGCCACCTCAAAAGGACCTTGGGCGCTTTGATTTACGTCTGGCAAAAAATGTACCTGGACTCTCCTCCCACAGGAAGGCTCCTTTCAATTTCATTTGGAGCAGCTGCAGGAAGCCCTGAGGGACAATTGGGTAATAATGTCTTTTGTAGGACGTTTCAAGCCACCTCTCCACTCTTTTAAGATTCTGGATAATCTGGATATTTTCCAGGGATGCCCCTGATTTAGTGAAGCCGTCCCGGTTTCTGATTTGATCCCAGAATGTCCCATTTTCCTTAGGATGTCCCTATTTTCATTGGAGAAATGTTGGAGGGTTTGGAGTTACCCAACCCCAGGGCCGTCTGAAGGCAATCCTGTATACGGAAATGGTTTTTTTGTTTTTTAATGTTTTATTGTGTATTTATACATGTTGGAAGCTGCCCAGAGTGGCTGGGGCAACCCAGTAATAATGATGATGATGATGATGATAATAATTATTATTATTATTTATACCCCGCCCAACAAAACATTAAAATACAGTAAACCATCACACATTAAAAGCTTCCCTAAACAGGGCTGCCTTCAGATGTCTTCTAAAAGTCTGGTAGTTGTTTTCCTCTTTGACATCTGGTGGGAGGGTGTTCCACAGGTTGGGCGCCACCACTGAGAAGGCCCTCTGCCTGGTTCCCTGCAACCTCACTTCTCACAGGGAGGGAACTGCTGGAAGACCCTCGGAGCTGGACCTCAGTGTCTGGGCAGAATGATGGGGGTGGAGACGCTCCTTCAGGTATACTGGGCCGAGGCCGTTTAGGGCTTCAAAGGTCAGCACCAACACTTTGAATTGTGCTCGGAAACGTAAGTAACACAGTAAGATGTGTGGGGTGTAAATAGTAAAACTATCATTATGGAATGGGACATCCCTATTTTCATCAGAGAAATGTTGGAGGGTATGTGCCCCAGAAGATTAAAAAATAATATTCCCTTGTACCAGATTTATATTGCTCAAACTTCACTTCCTGGCTCTCTGACTGGACTCTGGAATAGCCTTTTGAGAGGCCAAATACTCCAAACAAGTTTTGTGGGTCAGGTCCACCCAAGTCCAGGACCTTCTACTCTCTCTACTTTTCCTGACTATGGAAACCCTAACCGCAATTCCCCACCTGTCTTGACCTTCCCTCCTAGGATACACTGACTCACAAATCTGACTCAGCCTCCAGATCACAGCAATGGTGTTCTCTGTGAATGAACTTTCATCGATTTCTTCTGAACGAGTGTCATGAGACAGCATTGAGATGGGACACTTCAGAGTGAAGTTGTGACCACAGAAGAAGGGGCTCTAAAATTTGAACTCAGCTCACAAATCTTCTGTTGCAATAAATTATCTCTGGTTGCTTTCTCCTCCTGTGGGATCCCAGATACATATGCATGAGAATAAACACATATGTCTGGAACATATGAGGAACGGAGGATGGGGACACTGTGAATTGAGAAGCAAAGCAGTAGAGAAGGAAAAGAAATAAGCACCCAACTTTCCCTTCTACTCTTTTCTGGTCCAACTTGCAGCAAGGAAGCAGGCAGATGAGGCTTCATGACACACATTCAAGAATAATGCGTAGTCAGAGCCCAAGAGGACACAGGATTCTGACCACTTATTTATTTAATATATTTATACCCCACCTTTCCGCCAAGATGGGATTGCAATCAACTCCATTAATGACTCTTATGATCAACTAATGTGTGTTTAAACATGATTAAAACCTTTCTTTGGCATCATAGGCAACCGTTATCATGAGAGTTAAAACAAAGCTGGAGCAGAAAAAATGGAATTCAGAACTTTAACACGCTCATAATTATATTCTGCCTCTCTCTTTCTGTGTGTGTATCACTAATGCGATAAATTTAATTCAGGAGATTCTGTACCGTGGGTTTTGCAGTTTGAAAAATTCCACTGTTGCACAGCTTAAGCTATGATCAAGAATATAAGCTAGAGGGATATATGATATGATATTCTGCCACAGGGAAGAGAATGCAATGGAATTAAATCGTTTTCAAATCAAACTTTGCCAATGCTGCACTGCAGGGCCCCATAGATTTTCTGCTCTTTGTAAGAGATAACGTCTCTCCCAGGGGACAGGAAAACACATTTACTCTTTATCCTGTATAACCTCTGCTTTCTTAATTTTTAGAATTTATTCTGTCTCTCTGTCACTGAACACAGAGTTGTTGGCTTGGATCCAAAAAACAGTGTGGGCTGTGCTTACGCAAAGGGGCTTTCTTGATCCTCTTTCAACTAAGTTCTTTACACCCTTGGAGATAAGGGGAGGCTTTCAAGAGTGCCCCCACTAACTTCTGTTGGCAACACCCAGGGATGCTCGGACCCATGGGAAACATAGTTCACAAGGTTCCTGTTGGTGTTGGACTTAAATAAAAAATATAGGAAACGATTGGCTTCCAGGTGGAAAAATCAAAATTGGAAACAGAACTGTTAGATCCCAAAACTAAGATACTTTCAAGAATGTACAACTTGCTGCTGAAATGGAACACGCAGGATGAAACGGTTAAATCTGCTATGATTAAATGGGCACAAGATGTTGGACATAACATTATGTTTGCTGACTGGGAACAGTTGTGGACCACAGGTATGAAGTTCACGGCATGCAATGCCTTAAGAGAGAATATTATGAAAATGATATACAGGTGGTACATGACCCCAGTCAAGCTTGCAAAAATCTATCACTTGCCCGATAATAAATGTTGGAAATGTAAAGAGACTGAAGGTACATTCTTTCACCTTTGGTGGACGTGCCCAAGGATTAAGGCCTTCTGGGAGATGATATATAATGAAATGAAAAAGGTATTTAAATATACCTTCTTGAAGAAACCAGAGGCCTTTCTCCTGGGCATGGTCGGCCAATTGGTGTTAAAGAAGGATAGAACATTTTTTATGTACGCCACAACAACAGCAAGAATACTTATTGCAAAGTATTGGAAGACACAAGAGTTACCCACTCTGGAAGAATGGCAGATGAAAGTGATGGACTATATGGAATTGGCGGAAATGACTGGCAGAATCCGGAACCAGGGAGAAGAGTCGGTGGAAGAAGACTGGAAGAAATTTAAGGACTATTTACAGAAACATTGTAAAATCAATGAATGTTAAAATGATGTCGGAATGAAATGAAGTGGTTTTAGTAACAATGTTAAAAAGGAGTATGTAAAAATGGCTTGTTAATAGATGAAAATATAAGGCTATAATATCTTAAGACAAAGAACCAAGATAAAAACTAAGAGGGAAAGGATTTGCTGAATTAACCATTCGAAATGGAATACAAAAAAGGGAGGTGCGAGGAGGTCAGGGAAACAAGTAAGTGAAAAGTAAGAAATTGAAAGATGGACTTATTTTTCCCCCTCTTTTTACTGTCCTTTCTATTATTTTTTCTTTTATTCTGTATTCTTTATTGTTGGTTTTTTTATTATTTTATTACTTTTGTAATCTGTATTGGAAATTTGAATAAAATATCATTATAAAAAAAAAATATAGGAAATGTGCCAATACCTTCAACTTTAGAAAACATTTTAAAAAAAATGCTTAATATCATTTTGTTGTCCCTTCTGTGCTCTGAAAACTGAAACGGTTCTGCAGGAAAATAAGATGCAATGGTGCCCATTAATGAGAAGTTTTCCAACTTTACATTTCATAATTAAAGGCAATGGGACCAGATATCCATGATTTTGTGGGCCACAGTCCACCACTGGCTGCATGAAGAGTTACCCTGAGTTGCAAGTACATATACAGTGGTACCTCGGGTTACATACGCTTCAGGTTACATACGCTTCAGGTTACAGACTCAGCTAACCCAGAAATAGTGCTTCAGGTTAAGAACTTTGCTTCAGGATGAAAACAGAAATCGTGCTCCGGCGGCACGGCAGCAGCGGGAGGCCCCATTAGCTAAAATGGTGCTTCAGGTTAAGAACAGTTTCAGGTTAAGTACGGACCTCCGGAACGAATTAAGTACTTAACCCGAGGTACCACTGTACACACAGTTGGGTGGGGATTGCAAACAGTATTCTTAATTTGTTAATATTACTTCTTGGCTCTAGGTGGCACCAGAGCCTTAAATTTGTCTAGCTGTAATAAATTCTTTGGCCTTTGTTCTTCCTTCTTGAAGGTAATTCCATACTTCCTGCTTTCTCCACAAGATACAGACCTCACTGACCTGCACAGGGGAGGAAAAATTACTGCAGCGCTTTTTTTGCTAATAGGAACTGGACTATCCCTGCGCATAAGCAGAAAGATGCTTTGATGGGTGGAAACCAAGTGAGGATTAAAAGCCTGGAGAGGGAAGGGAAAATGAACATTCATTCCCTTTTGCTATCAGTTGACTTGTTAAGGATCACTCAGAAGAATTCTTTATCCCCAACACATAAAGCCCTGGAGTAGGTAGACAAAGGATTTTAAAACACACACACACATACACACACAACCATACAACAGGAGGAAACAAATAATAAACAAGGGGCCTAAGAGGATCAGTGAGGACCTGGTGTTAAGATGCTGAATCTAGACTGAAATGAAACTGTACGCTTTGCTTAGAATAAATAAAACGCTGGAGAAGAAAACCAAGCGGACTTGCTTAGATTTGACACAAAGGCGAAAGTTGACACATGGCACAAAACCACGAGAACTCTGGTTTTACTTTGTTGGAAAGGAATGGCATATGGTAAGCACAGCTACTCAAAAGGAAACCTGGGAATGATGGTCAAAATTGTGTGTGTGCAAGTGTAATTTGTAGATTTGCCCTGGATTGTTCAGATAGTGGCAGAAACATGGTCGGATCAAATAGGGATGTGGGGGTATTGTTTTGTTTTTGTTCTAGGTATTTATTTGTGCTTCTATCTTGTATTTTTATCTTGTGAACCGCCCTGAGATCTTCGGACGAAGGGCGGTATATAAATTTAAATAATAATAATAATAATAATAATAATAATAATAATAATAATGTATTCTATACTGCAATTCCACAAAAGCAAAATAAGTAATAGAAGTGATCTTAACAGAAGCTTGGAATTTTGCGTTTCAGCATGGCGTTATAGCATATGCATATGGTATACATATGCACACTGTATTTAAACAAATTATGACAGAACAACATTCTATTTACTCCCTTTTTCTTATGTTAATAAGGCCTTAAGTCCCAACTAGAGAGCAGCTGTTAACTGTCACAAATATTATTCATGGCTATTACTCCAAGTCAGAGAATGACTAGAAAAGGGGAAACCTAAAATGAACTGGAAAATGAAGTTCCGGATTTATTATCAAATCCATGATTTCCTATCAACTGCAAGGCTGATTCAAGCATCTAAGATTGACAGCTGTCCAAGAATAATGCATGTAACAGGGAATGGCAAAGCTACTGAATGTAAGGGCTATTTACTTACATTAAATCAGAGGTGGTAAATTTGAACCTATAAAAGTTGTAGTCCATCGACATATGCAGGGCCATATGCTCTCCACGGCTGCATTGCATCAAATGATGGCTTGTATGCAGATGGAAAAGTCAGAGAACAAGCACAAGAAACTAACTATTCACTTCACATCTCCTGATCAGTGAAGTTAATTTCACATATTCCGCGATGAGCTGTCAAGCGATGGTCACACATGCATGTGTGAACCAATCCAACATTACAAACTCACATTGACTTAAAAAGTTGATTTTAGTTAGCGAAGTTTTAGTACCCCTCATTAAAAGTTCTAGCGACATTCAAACAAAACCCTTTTGAGTTTTTTTTAATTAAATTTTACAACCAAGGGGAATATATTTTTTTTAATGAAATAAATAAACTGTATGCGTTACAAAGCATACATCGGGGCATTCCTTGACACAAGCTTATATCCTCATTATTCTCTGTGGGTTAGTCACATGTTTATTAATGTGATGAAGGTTAGAAGAAATTGCCAATAAGATTTTGCGAAAATATATTTAAACATCAGAAGCAACTGACGTGCAGAATTACGCTAACAGCCAAAACTAATAAATCAAAAGTATCAACTACCAAGCCAAAGGCAGCCGACCGCAAGATTTAGCAGTCAGTTGTTGTGACAGGTGTCTATCAACATATATATTCTTTGTTATATACAAGTGGATTTACTATCTATTATCTGTCCTCACCTGCAGTATATCAAATCTAAGGTGTTCAGCATTTAGACAAGGCTTGTTGATTTGGAAAGAAATCTGAACATTCTGCAGGGACAGAAACTACTGAATAAAATGTATGTTTATTAAGGAAGGTACCATTTTAAGCACAAAAATTCTCTAATTCTATATAGATGAAGCACTATAATTAGGGTTCCTATCTTAAAAGCTGCAGACAGAGAAACTCTTAAGGCTGGTTTTCTCAGACTTCACAAAGCAAACCTTGAATACCTGACTCAAGACAGCGCTCCTTCCTCATCAAGGGAAATATTCCTCTGGCGCAAGAATGCCATCATCATACGGCAAGGAAACTGCCTCTAGACAATAGAGTCTTTTAGATAGACCCAGTATACTAAATTATTTCCATGCAAAGGGAACTATGCACTAACGGGCCATAATTGTTGACTCAAATATTTCTAACAGGAGGCTTTTTAAAACAAGCTTTTTCAAAAACACGGATGGAGGGAGATCTTCCTTATCTACTTCCAGGAAAACTGATCCAGTGCCAGTTAACCCTTTACAGGTGCCAAATTGCTCATGGCGGCTACCACAAAAAGGGATTCCACAGAGCTCCACAAACACCTCTCCTAACTGGGAGAACTGGCAGCAAAAATGGCAACTGTGATATGATGTTAGCAAGTCAAAAGCGATGAGGTAAAAAATAATAATAATCCAATTTCACATATATGCATATGTGGTCTGAACTGCCAGGGAATTGACCAGGAACGAGATACAGATAGCTCCATGAAAGTGTTGACTGAGTGTGTGGAAGTTGTGAATATTGTAAATTTCATGTTAGGGCTCATCAGGAAAGACATTTTAAATAAAATTGCAGCTATCATAATGCCGTTATACAGATCTATGGTGTGACTGTAATCACAAATATATTGTAGAGCTGGAAGAGGTTCGGGAAAGGACAACTAAAACCAATCCCATGAGTGTAGACTTGTGGAGAAAGTAACATACGAGGTGATATGATCACATAGGGATTCCCAGCCTCTGGTGGTGATTTGGGTGAGGGAGGTAGCACATTTGTCAATGGCCCTCCTCATACAAACTGCTGCTAAGGAGTGAGTGCGTTTCAACAAAGGGAGCAACAGGCATACATTCTAAGTCTGGGGTACGCAACCTAAAGCCTGTGGGCCGGGTGCAGCTCAATCACCTTCTCAATCCGGCCCGCAGACAGTCCGGGAATCAGCGTGTTTTTCCATGAGTAGAATGTGTGCTTTTATTTAAAATGCATCTCTGGGTTATTTGTGGGGCCTAGGAATTCGTTCTCCCCCCCCTTCAAAATACAGTCCGGCCCACCACATGATCTGAGGGACGGTGGACTGGCCCATGGCTGAAAAATGTTGCTGACCCCTGTTCTAAGTGTAGTAGAACTGGGATGTTTCCCTGTCCAGAAAACAAAAGCCTTGCAATGAGCAAAACGTGTATTCAAACAGAACATTCAAATTTAGAATATTTATCTCCACCCACAGTTGTGCATCTCTTACGTCAGCCATGTCCGAGTTCCAGCAGGGTGAGATCTACCATCCAATATCAAAAACGGTCAGTGATCTACCACACTCTCCCATTGTCATTCTTCAGCTTAAACATATTATCTGTGGCTGGGGATACCCAGCCAGATGGGCGGGGTATAAATAATAAATTATGATGATGATAAAAATAAGAACAAATTATTACCCTCACAAAAGCCCTCTCCCAGGGCCCTTGGCGCACAGGAAGCCAATGCACCCTGAAATGTCCAATTCCCCCTTTACCAGACGAAGAGCTACGTGGGGAGGGGGGGCAGTGGCTTACTTTCGAGTAAACGCAGCTAGGCTGGAGATGGAAAGGTGGGCGCCTCAGCTGACTGGGCGGTGCAGCCTGCACTCGCTACGGCAAGCTATGGCTTGCAGGGGGTGGTGGCAGGTGCCTCGCGCCTTTCCGGGGCCGGCCAGCTGGCTTGGCATCGCGGCCGCGAAAGTGCCAGCCAGAGCGCTTGCTGCCATGCTGCCTGTGGAGTTGCTCCAGCTGTGGCTGTGCGCGCTCTGAGGGTGCCCAGTGGCCATGGGAGAGGGAGGCGGGAGGAGGTGCCCCAGGCCTTGGTTGGGATCGACCAGAATCCATTGCAGGATTGACGAGTCGATTGTGATTGACGCCTTGGACATGTCTGTCTTACGGTATGTGTGCTACCTGGCTGCCAATGCTTAAGAAAGTATGAACCAGCCCTGAGATTATATTATGGGAGACGACCAAACAATGACTTGCCATGGCGTAATACAAAGTAATGGCTAAATATTACACAACACAGCAATGTTGCTTGCCTTTTTCTCAAAGAGAAAGTCTTCTCAGCCTATGTTCTTGGGTCAATACCAAAACTAGGTGGCATCGTCTGAGCACGACGGGAATTTTGATGTGTTTCTTAAATGTGCTCTCCATTCTAAATTCTGTGGTCTGCAAGAGAATTAGAGCCAGTTTTCACTTTTCTCCAGTTACATCTGGTTCAAGGAAGGCCTAAAAATGGGCCTAGCAGCCAATCCGTTTTCTTTTGCACCTTTGAATCGCAGGAGCCAGCCAGTCAGTCAGCCTGTCTTTTGCTGCAGCTATTGCAGGGAGAGCTAGCAAGATGGGGTGAGGGCAAAGTTAAACTACACTGGATTAGCAATGAAAATGGGTGATCAGTGTAATGAGATAATTCTATTACCTTTGTGTTCAAGCAATTTAGCCTTGACTGTTGCTGACCTTTGGTGATTGTGAGCACCACTGAAGCGCAATACAATCCTTTTAATAATAAAAAAATTAAAAATGTCCCTGTTTTGCCTGGTATTGTTTGTATGCACACCCACACAGTTCTCTCCCTGCCTCTTTTGCCTCCGTAGGTCCAGTAAATGTTATTTTTGCAATATTTATGGACTTTTCACAGTGACAGCCCAGCCATTCTCCAAGGAGCTCAAAGTGACATGCATTGGGTTGTACCATTTTACCACCACCTGTGAGGCAGGGGATTTATATTCAGGGAACATCCTGGCAGAGCGGGGATCTGAACCCAGGTCTCCCCAAGCATAGCCTGAGATGTTGTTGTTGTTTAGTCGTGTCTGACTCTTCGTGACCCCATGAACGAGAGCATGCCAGGCACTCCTGTCTTCCAATGCCTCCCGCAGTTTGGTCAGACTCATGCTGGTAGCTTCGAGAACACTGTCCCACCATCTCGTCCTCTGTCGTCCCCTTCTCCTTGTGCCCTCCATCTTTCCCAACATCAGGGTCTTTTCCAGGGAGTCTTCTCTTCTCATGAGGTGGCCAAAGTATTGGAGCCTCAGCTTCACGATCTGTCCTTCCAGTGAGCACTCAGGGCTGATTTCCTTCAGAATGGAGAGGTTTGTTCTTCTTGCAGTCCATGGGACTCTCAAGAGTCTCCTCCAGCACCATAATTCAAAAGCATCAATTCTTCGGCGATCAGCCTTCTTTATGGTCCAGCTCTCATCTCACTTCCATACATCACTAGCCTGATGTATTTGTCACTTTCACCTGCTTTAAGCAACCAACGATGTCACCTCTGTCTGAGCTGAGGTGAAAGCAGCCTCTGTTTTATGCATATATGCTTCATATGGTCCTCATGTTGCTGTGAGCCAAGTCAGGGTTTGTCCTACTATGTCACCCAAACCTGGGCAAACCATGGTTTGTCTCATTCCAAGCCAATGTTTCTTTCTTCTTTCCTTTTTTTTTTTTGTGTGTGTGTGGAAGTACCGTATTTTTCACTCCATAAGACACACTTTTTTCCTCCTAAAAAGTAGGGGGAAATGTGAGTGCGTCTTATGGAGCGAATGGCACTGCGCAGAGAGGCAGAGCTGCGCAGCGCCCCTTCAGCGAAGCGGGAAGAGGAACGGAGCCCCTTCTGTTCCTCCTCCTGCTTCGCTGAAGGGGCGCTGCACAGCTCTCCCTCTCTGCGCAGCGCCTGTCCTGCGAAGTCACCGGAGGAACAGAAGGGTCTCCTTCTGCCTTCTCCAGGTTCGCTGAAGGGGCGCTGCGCAGTTCTCCCTCTCATAGAGGGAGAACTGTGCAGCGCCCCTTCAGCGACGTGCCTGTCCTGGCTTCTGCCTTAGCCGTGCGCAGCCTCTTCGAGCAGGGGGAGCCTTCATCCCGCTGCCCTGAAGAGGCTTGGCGCGGTTATCCCAGAAGCCAGAACAGCCACACGGTATCCCACACGGTATCTTGCTGTTCTGGCTTCTGGGATTCAGAATAATTTTTTCTTGTTTTCCTCCTCCCAAAACTAGGTGCGCCTTATGATCTGGTGTGTCTTATGGAGCAAAAAATACGGTAATTTTTATTGGATTTCTACAAATTCATTCACACAAATAGTATTATCACAAATGTTAAACTTTACCCAAGATTCTTCCGAATCTCAAGACTTCCCTCCTCCCCTCCGTAGGTTCTTTAACTAACTTTTTAAACGGCATATTGTGAATCTGTCTAATTTATCATCCTCCATTGTATCGAAAGTCTACGTGTCATTGCAAGAGTTATTTAAATCCTGCCAAAGAGTTCAAGTGTTTACAGTGGTCTTTCAAGTACATTATATATTTATTCCATTCCTTGTTGAAGTTTTGATCATCCTGATTTTTGATCTCCCTGGTTAATCTTGTTATCTCTGCATAGTCCAATAATTTCATCTGCTAGTCCACCCTAATAGGTATCTTGCTGTCTTTCCATCTCTGGGCAAGAAGCATCCTTGCAGCTTACTAACCATGGCTTACTAACCATGGTTTATCTGGAGGAGACAAACCATTGAGCCTGGCTTCAGCTGACACACTAAGCTAAACCCTGGCTTAGCTCTCAGCAGTACCATGGGGCTGGAAGAGGAGCAAAAAGGCTATGACCTCTATTCTGGGAACCCTCACACTAATCCATGGTTTGGCTTGGTGTTACATGCAAACCAGGTCAATGAATCAGTGTTCTCCAAAATAACCTTGGATTTTAAGGCTCGATGGGCCAATCTAAGGCCATGTTTGGAGTGAAGGGATGGGACTTCATTTCCCCATGCCACCATTAGCACACGCATAGCTGGCTATACTGAAAATCCTATACTTTTAATTCCAGAACTGGAAGCAGGAGATGAAGTGTGGCAAACATTTTATATATGGCCTAACGACTGTCCCTAATGAATGCCATGGTTTTCCTTCTTTGCCCTCACAGGGCTGAAACCTCGTTCGTTCATAATTTCTGTCATTTAATTCCATTTAATTCTCACGATGGTTCCACAGTGGCTTGTACCCAAAACAATGTGGATTAATTGACTTTCTTTTGAGGGCAAAGAGAAAGGAAAATGGTGCAGAGAAGAGTCTGAATGGAGGGGAGCAAAATTAAGGCCATTAGTTTGGTGAGGTATTGAGGGTGTGCAAGATATTTGGTGCACCTCTGTTTAACGTATCTTATTTGAAGAGCTCCCATTCATACAAAGAAAACAATAAGGAACAAGCGGTCAGTTTTTGTGACCTTTGTTTGCTCAGATTTACAATCACTACTTGCAACCCCAGGAATTCTTATCGTATTGCCCGCTAGTCTCTCTGTTGCCAACTGCCCTGACAAAGAAATCTCATTCCACAACTGTTCTTTATATCCTAATCAGTGATGTTGCACTTCACCGCTTCTAATAACTGCTCTAATATTTCCACTCAAAATTCTACCTAATTATATATTGCGACTGTGTTCTCAACACAAGCCATTTGATACAGATTAACCCGCTGGGATGAATACTTTACAGAAACTACCTTTAAATGCCTTTTCAAAGTAAAATGATACCAGTTTGAAACAGATCTAAGGTTAACTTTTCATCTAAAAGTGTAGCAAACACATAAATAACTGGGGTATCGCTTGGGACAGGGAAGGAAACAGTGGGGAAGGGCGGTGAAATGGAATGGCTGAAAGTTTGAAAAGAAGCCCTCCACAGCAGAGGCCATATTGACTTTTCCAATTTTCAAATTCCAAAAATGAGGGGTGGTAGAAAGTTGTAACACAACTTGGGAATTCAAAAGATATTTTGGTTGAATTAATAAAATCTAGTGGTAAATAAAATGTGTGTAAAATTGCATAGAGATCATTAAAAATGATTGCCAAGTACTTGCAGTTATATTATGTATTCATATTATCACCTGTATTGATATATTATACATCTTTTATATGTGCTGACACTCTCAGAAGGTAAAATGAAAAGCCTTTGGTTTTCTGAGAGCAGTTTATTTGAGGCTTAATCAAACGTAGACTTGTCAAGCTAAATGTTGTCCAATCACAAAAATAATAGCAGATCTGATTCCCCACCCTGCAAAATATGTATTTTAAGACCCCCTCATTGAAGAAATCTGCAAAAATTAAGTTTCACCCTGTAGTCCACATGGCAATGGTATTCTTTCCAATGCCAATTTGAGTCCTTCTCTGCTTTCGCTTATGCAGTCAAAAACATACTGCACATGCGCAACAGGGGAGAGTCAGCCAACTTAGAGTCTACCTATAGAAATTTCAGCTGGGTGGTGGTTACACTGGGGAGAGAGTTCCTGGCTCATCCAGCACACCACTATTGAAGACTGTTAATGACACTGGAGCCAGCCACCACTTTTGTTTTGATGCCCACCAGAGGTTTTTTTTATGAATCTCCTGTTTTGGATGAGGGCTGCAAAATATATCTGCCCTAACCCACATTCCAAATGTCAACAGCTCCCCTAGTGTGTCTTAGCATTCCATGCCAGTGAATAATTATGGGGCTGTTTTGAGCCCTCACCCCCAATGTGAGGTGTCTTGGTCTTCAGATATTTTTAAGTGTACCTCAGGTTAACCCAGAGTTTTCTGGTGCTTTTCTCTCATGCATCAGTGGTGTGGTTTTGGTCTGTATACACGGGAAGACTCAAATCGGTATTACCATATAAGTGATTCATATCGCTATACCCCATTTTTTTGAAAAAAATGAAGCGATTCATTTAAATATGGACATCCTTGGATTCTCTCACAATTCCTGCTGATTCCCTAAGAATACTCTCATCACGTGAGAGTTTTTAAGAAGGCAGGAAATAGGAACATTGCCTACCTATGGGTGAAAGGGGGGGAGGAGCTCTGATCAGTGTTTAGCATCAATAAAACGGCACTGAAGTCATTGATTCCAACATGCAAAGCAGTGTCCTTAATTTCAAGGTGCAAGTTTGTTGAGCCCAAGAGTTATATACTGAAATCCAGAAGATGGTTTCAGTATGTTTTCCTATCTGCAGCTGAATGCCAGGCCACGTCAATTCTGTAAATTAAGAGCAAGGAATCTGGGCAGTTATCATTCACTAAACTACTGCTCTCTTGCAGGTTTTGCTCAGTGACTATATAAATTTGTGCACATTACAAAAACGAATGTCATGATGACAGATGGGATAGGAATGTTCCTCTAGACCAGCGTCATTTGCTGTTCCCATTTATACAACCAATTCACCTATTTACCCCACCACAAAAGACACAAAAAAATGTGCACATTGCCCCCTTATCACACAGTTGCTCATACGCACAGATACACATGTATTGCATGTATTTACTAATTCCATTCATGCTGATCTCACTCATACGCACATGTGTGACATACACACACATATAAAAGCACTGCAGAATTGTAAAACTGGCTTCTAGGCTTAGCTTTTGTTTTAAAATATGTGTTCATCTCTTGAGTAAGCTAAGTCGTAAGAGATAGGGAAGTGGGAAAATATAGCCGGTCAGGTGGATCAGTGTTGAACTGCTGAACAGGGACCCGTATCTCTAGCTATGAGGCTAGATATTCTGAAGTATTTGTTCTTCATTCTAATATTAGATGAGCACATGTAGTTAGTGAGAGCCAGATAACTAGCCAAGGCCCTGAATTAAAACACCCCAGCAACAAAACAAATGAATTGGCCTGAAATGAATTGTTTCATAGTATTAAACCAATTTTAATAATGTGATTTGAGTACGAGTACTCTCTGCAATTCTTTTCCCCCCCTCCTTTTTAAATATCCATAATGGGTAATTGAGCAGATGCTATTCTGCAGCAGCTAATAGAATTTGGTTCCACCTCCTTAAAAGGACCAACTACCGTTTCCCTTGAAGACCGCAGTGCATCTCTGCACTTCAACTGTTCGCCCTCTCCCTGCCATTCCCTTTATCTATATTCTTCTCCAGTGGCTGTTTGGTGTCTGCTGCAGCTGAGCTGCTCTGCACAGATTTTCTTCTCAGTATGTGGGGAGGGGGGGGCTGTGTGTGTTAATTATGCAGAGAGATGGAGACGAGCCAGACAGCCCCTCTGGTGAACTGTCTCATGCATGCGTGGCCTACTTCCTGCTGTTTTGCTGCTAGGGGGATCACCTGTTGGTTTTGGCATCCGTTCAAACTGAGGCCTAACGGAAATGACAGAATCAGCTAGAAATGAGAGAGCCAGCCTCAACTCCAGCTACACCCCACCACCAAAACACGCGCGTGCCAAGGGAAGCGCAAAAACAGATGATTGCTGAGTGACCGAGCCATTTCGTGCAGGAGCTAAAAAGGGAGGAAATGGCAGAGAGAAATGAAACATTTGCAAGAGACGGTACCTTTAGTCTTTGCCTGAGAGACGCAAGTAGCAGCATCTCCTCCCCATCCCCACAATGGCTGAGAGGGTTAATTCCCAACCATCACTGCCACCCCCTCATGCAAATCCTTCCAGGAGCCACCCATCCAGCTTTTACACACATAGGCTTTCTCGCCTTGCTGTCTGAGGGAATAACATCCTAGCTGCCCCAGGAAACCAGCTGCACAACTAATAAGGACTTACTACTGCCATGGTGGAAGGATAAGGAAAACTTAATTCTCCTGAAATGTCCTCATCGGCTCACCTATTCAAGGGTGCAGGAACCCTGTCACCCTGGTTGGCAGAGATCTGGGTCGCCCCACTTGGCACAGAAAGGCAATTACTAAGGACAAGCCAGCGATTATACGCTTTAACTCTGAAAGCCAAGAACGGCAAGTTCCCCAGGATCTGCTCATTAGCCGAAGGTATGAAAACAACCCCGTCGTAATTTTCAGTGCAATTTCTCCAGTCCGCTGAGACACATTTGGGCAGAACAATCAATGCAAACTTTCTGGTGTGGTTTAAGGCGTTTTCAAAAAGGGCTGCTGCACAGTCGACGGTATTTCCCACCCAACACGCCTACATCAGCTTACTAAAAAAAAGCCACAGGAAGATGCCAAAAATGAACGCTTGCTAAAATAATAGGAAAAGGCCAAAATTACTTCTCAAAACAGAAGGTTCTTCTTTCTCTGCAGCAACAGAATGGTGCCCTCGAGGCTGCTTCTTTCAGTGAAAATGCTTCATGAATATTCAATGACTATTCGGTCCCAAGTTTTCGCACTGGGAGCCAATGTAGGTCTTTCTAGACCGGTGTTATGTGGTCCCAGTAGCTGCTCCCAGTCACCAGTCTAGCTGCCGCATTCTGGATTAGTTGCAGTTTCGGGGCACCTTCGAAGGTAGCCCCATATACAGCGCGTTGCAGTAGTCCAAGTGGGAGATAACCAGAGCATGCACCACTCTTGTGAGACACTCTGCGGGCAGATAGGGTCTCAGCCTGCGTACCAGATGGAGCTGGTAAACAGCTGCCCTGGACACAGAATTGACCTGTGCCTCCACGGACAATTGTGAGTCAAAAATGACTCCCAGGCTGCTCACCTGGTCCTTCAGGGGCACAGTTGCCCCATTCAGGACCAGGGACTCCTCCATACCTGCCCGTCTCCTGTCCCCCCAAAACAGTACTTCTGTCTTGTCAGGATTCAACCTCAAGGCTTTACCTTAAGAAGCAGTCTAAAAATGCTTTAATAACTAAATTAAATGAAGGGAACGCTCAATTTCCCTAGGCCTAGAACACAAGTTAAGAACCATTGATCCAGATGATAGATAAATTAGGCAAGCATAGTGCTGTTGCCAAAGATGGCGCAGAATATTGGCTTTACTTTAGTGTGGTTTCCTCATTTAAATTCCTAGCTCTCTGCAGGCCCTGGGGGCGGGACCAGTAGCAGACCTCACGGTAGGGCTGTACCGCTTACCTGACTGCCCTTTGGCCTGGTTGTTGCTGCATACTGGGAATGGAAAGTTGGAGAGGGTGGTGTGATGCAAATACACCAGCTGACCCAACCTGGTGCTTTCTCAAGTGGATGGTATCAGGAACAGATAATCCTCGTCATGTATCAGGGAATGGGGAGGGACTTATGCGGCAAGGTAAACAGGACCCAAGGGATGCAGGTGGCGCTCTGGGTTAAACCACAGAGCCTAGGACTTGCCGATCAGAAGGTCGGCGGTTCGAATCCCCATGAGGGGTGAGCTCCCGTTGCTTGGTCCCTGCTCCTGCCAACCTAGCAGTTCGAAAGCACGTCAAAGTGCAAGTAGATAAATAGGTACCGCTCTGGTGGGAAGGTAAACGGCGTTTCCGTGCGCTGCTCTGGTTTGCCAGAAGCAGCTTAGTCATGCTGGCCACATGACCCAGAAGCTGTACGCCGGCTTCCGCTGCCAATAAAGCGAAATGAGTGCAGCAACCCCAGAGTCAGCCACGACTGGACCTAATGGTCAGGGGTCCCTTTACCTTTAAACAGGACCCAAACCGTAGAACAACACAGGAACAAAACCACTGGGGACAACAAAACCAGCTCTTCTGCCAGCCATGATTACATCTGCTAGCATGCTGATTTATACTTCCTCCTTTCCCAAGACTGCCTTGATCCCATTTGTTTCTTTTAACATTCACCAACCACACCTTGAGCCAAAAGGTTTTAGGAGGTAGCATTAAATCTTAAGATCAAACTTGCACATCTGCCTGGAAATAACATTTTTTCCAGTTTAAATTTAGCCAGCAAAGCAAACGCGAGACCATGTTTTTGCAGCTAAATAGCAAGTGGCAGCCTTCAGGATCGTCAAGGTGATGGTGTTGCCTTTGGGGAACTGATAATGCTTTAAAGACTAGCGTTGCCTGTTGGGATATTTACTGGTTCCCCCACTACTCGAAAAAATATCCTGAGTTTCCCATACTCTCTTCTCACGGGAAAACATTTCCTGTAAAAGGATGCTTCTGTCTACTTCTCAGAAAAGTGGGGAGTACAAAACAATATTCTAAATTTAAAGGGTGATGGGTTTAGTAAATTAATACGCTAATATAGATGTAACTTACTGGGTGATTTTGATAGATGTATGTTTGCTGATATTGCCTGTAATGGTAGGGCAATTTTTAAATTTGATTTTAATAATACATGGAGCCGCCAATTATGTTTGAGAATGTTTGGTCATGTTTGACCATTTGTGATTTAATTATTGGATTCCGGAATGGCCAATTGGCTGGGCAATAAACTTGAGAATAGTACAATGAAGCTCGCAGTGGCAAATCGCAGAGCACAAAACAATGAGCTGTTTGGGCTAAATATAAGGGCCGAACCATCCATTACATGCAAACATGTGTAATAGAACCCCAATAGCGGTTTCTTTCATTTGTTTCTTAAAAAGAGAAGCTTTGGATGTGGGACCTTTGAAATAAACAACTCGCAGCTTAACTCTTTCTCTGTCTTCTTTTTCACTGCTCCAAATTAACACAAAGTTTCCTCACTTCCCTCCCACTTCTTGGTTTCCAAAAATGTGTTAGTTCCTGCAAATGGCCTGCAGTTTCTCAGCTCCAAATCGCTACCTCCCCAAATCGCTTTTCTCCTTAAAATAAATGGTCAGTGAGGTTTCAGTTAAGACAGGTCTGTGTACAACATGCAGTCAGACCTCCTGGGGAATTTGTGGAGTTCTGAGTTCAATCACAGCAGAATTGAGAGTCTCATCTACAATATTGCACCGCTTGCCTAGACATACACACATCTATAGGTCCTGCCAGTTAAGTTGCTAAAACCAGCACACTTTTCAGTTACAAAGTCCTGCTCATTAATCAGGGGTGACTAAGTATCCTTCTTTGATTAGTTGCCGTTACCGATAATGAAATCCGATACGCAGTTACACATAATGAAATCCTTTTAATCTCTTATTCCAGCAGAGTAAGTCAAACACTGGTGTTAAGTATCCAAGATAGTGCAATCAATCCTGATCAAGCCCTCATATTCCTGGATCTCTTTATGCTTAAAACGAGTCAATTCAGGTCTCTTTCAGTGCACAATTGCACGATTCGTCTTGCTTTGTTGCTATCTCTTTCCTATCCAGCAACAGGTTCTTTGGAGTCTTTTGCAAAGGGGGGGGGGGACATGTTTCAAATCAAGCATGTAAATACGTTTTATTCCTTGATGCTTGTTCATGCAGCATCATTAATCCTCAGCATGAAATCAATAGGCTTAAAATGCTTAATCACATCAAAATGCAACGTACAAATCCACACCGATGATTTTTTGTGTAGTAGGGATGGAGATAAACAGCATTCCTAGGAAGCCTGTCTTCTCATCAGAAAAAAAAATACTCAAGGCTATATGAAGAATGTAAATAGATTCTCTTTCTCACATTCATTCTGTAGCATTATCTGTTAAGGCCGGCTCCAGAGACACAACACAACCCTTAAAAAATGGCTGCATTTTCACTGTGGGTGTATTTGTGTAGAGTATTGCTTTGGCTCTACCATCAGAGAACTCTTTCATCTAGGGATGTCCAACATCTGTAGTCTTGGGGACCACTGCACTTTCCAGACAATAATTCAAGATGAGGGGGTTGAGAGGTATATTTTGACAATCTTATGTATGCTTAGTCAGATGCAAGTGCCATTTCATTTAATAGTATTTACTCTCGGGCAAGTGTAAAAGGATTGCTTTTGACTGATTTTACATATAGAATTATTTTCAATTGTTTGCATGTACAGAATTGTTTTTGACATATGGAACTGTTTTCCGTAGTTTTTATCGTTGATGTTTCTGTTACGAAAAGGCTTTGAGAAATCTTATGGGAAGTGATTCATAAATGGAATCAAATAAATAAATAAATAAATAAATACACTCAATATTGATTAATTGGTTAGATTCATTTTCAAAAAGCATGTCGATACAGCCAGACTGAATGTTAAGTACAATGTCCATGCAATTAAAAGCATGGATGAACATGAATGAGTGGATGCAGGGAGGGGGAAGGAAACCCAGCCAGATGGGCAGGGTAGAAATAGTTAATAATAATAATAATAATAATAATAATAATAATAATAATTTAACAAGGGTGTTGAAAAAGGTAAGCATTATCAGTGTGAACAAAAGCAGAATATATATATATATATATATATATATATATATGAATGAGACAAAATGCAAGTAATTTCACCTTAGACTTAGAAAATAGTATTTAACAAGATCATTCAGGCCAAGCAATGCATCTAACCCACAACCATTCCCCCCTTACATGAAACCCCAAAGGCTGTTCCACAGCTGCCAGTCAGAGAGTAAGCTAAGCTGTGATCTAAGAAGGCAACAACAGGCCCTCGTGTCAACGTGCAAAAGCTACATTCTAGAATTTGGCACCTGGATTTTCCAGCTGCCAAGCACAACCCATCTGGCAAAAGGGAGCTGGCTGTGTGGCCAAAGGAGAATCAGAAAGAAAAGGAGGCTGCAAGAGCCAAATGAATGCCAGGCAGAGAGCAGAAAGGGCGAAGGAGAAATATGAACTTGGTGACATTTATAAAGCATTGATTGGGGATTTATTATCATACATTAAAAAAAAAAATCAACCCTAGTGTGGGTCTCTGCAGATAGGAGCAACCTTGCTTCTCAAAAGCTAGAGGTTTGTTGATTTATTCAGAAACATGTAGGAAACTCTCTAAGCTGTGCACAGAATGTAATTATACAAAAAACCAGCAAAACTGTTAAAAAACAAGTGTACATAAAAACACAGATAAAATCAGCAAAACAAATAACTAAATTTAAGGTTGCTGAAATAAAAAGTCCCGAGCATGTGTCTCAAACAATATCACAAGGACACCTGCCTAAGCCCTTCATCCCAGATTGCTACTCTTTACTTTCTTCCATAAATCAATATTTGCCATTCTTATGGAGGATAGTGATCTACTACACTTGGAAATGATAGCTGTGGTTAGGGCAAAATCCGCCCATCGCCCCTGACACTGGGAGACCCAGCCAGTCTTTACTGACAGGCATGTGTGCAATGTATGGGTACACATTGCGGTCCCTGAGGGTCCTTGCAATGCAATTCCTGCTCATGAAACCCTCCTCCATAATGACAAACGTTAGTAATAAATCAGTAGTCCACATCTAACCATACAACTCTGCAAATCACCTACTTTGCTGCCCTACTTGGTGAACTGTTCCCTCTCCTTTAAAAGTAATAATAATTCTCTAACATATTCATTTAGCTTCATCTAATAATAATAATAATAATAATAATAATAATAATAATAATAATAAATTTTATTTATACCCCACCCTCCCTGACCAGAGCTGGGCTCAGGGCAGCTAACACCAATAAAATCACAGTAAAAAACATAATAGGGGAAGGGAAAAAATTTAAAATACAGGTTAAAATGCAATTTAAAATGCAGCCTCGTTTTAAAAGTAGCCGATAAATCAAGACCATAAGGGGAGGGAAACTTAAGGGTCATACTGAGTCCAAACCAAAGGCCAGGCGGAACAGCTCTGTCTTGCAGGCCCTGCGGAAAGATGTCAAATCCCGCAGGGCCCTAGTCTCTTGTGACAGAGCGTTCCACTACATTGGGGCCAGTACTGAAAAGGCCCTGGTCCTAGTTGAGACCAATTTAACCATCTTGTGACCTGGGACCTCCAAAATATTGCTCTGGAAGGGCATTGAAGCTGCCTGGTCAAGAAGAATGGAGAAACTATATTTCAGAAGTCATGAGAGCATGTAAAGAACACGTGCCAGGTACATCTGTAGCAGTTCTAACCACCCTGCTGTTCATTCTCCACTAAAGGATGGTTACTGCACATTAGACCATGGCGCCAGAAAGACATGCTACATCCATGAGCATAATTCTAGTTTTAGCTACATTAAGTTTTTGCAAGTCTGACCCCAGAAATGATGAAGCAGAAGACGTTAAGAAAGAACAGGGCAGACCAGTATTTTAAGGAGAGCAAAACAAAACTGTACTTTCAGCACACTGAAAGTAACGGATTCTCCAAGATGACTCACACAGAATGGGTAGGGTCAACAACTTCTCTATCAAGACCCACTGCAAACTCTCTGACAGGAGCACAGCACCATTGAACACATCTGCCAGTTTTCATGTGATCCATCCATATCAAAGCACCTGATATATTAGGTATTAGCAGAGCACCCATTACTTGAAGGATGACAACCAACCACATCCAAGCAAAGCAACACAAAATGTCCTTTCACTTTTCCCCTAGCAGTATGGACCTTGCAACTAACTCTTAACGAGGCCAAATATTTGCTTATTCTCTGCTGAAAGCATGTACGTGTCAGTCTGCAGAGAAGAGCTGATGGATGGACTCTTCACTTAGTCTTCTGCCTGCTACTTTCTCCCTGCGACATCTTTCAGCTGCTTTTCTCCACTCAACATGGTGAACACACACATGACAACAGAATTGGGGGGGGGGGGGTCCCACCAGGGAGAAGAGTTAAACACTTGCTATTTTTCTTCTACAGATCCCTTCTTTGCATATGTGGCTTTGACGTTCTGCCACTGCAGCTTGGGTCTCAAAGAGAAAATACAAATTCTCTCCCCAACCGGGGGAAAAGATGTATGCATGCATGTGTACACATGAGAGAGCTATATAGATTTAGATAGATAAGATAAATTTATGTTTGTGTGGATGACAGAGAGACTAGAACTTCTAAGCATGCTTCAATAATACATCCTTGTGGCCAGCTATGACAGACTAACATGGATGGTGAACCAACAAAATTTCACTGTCTCAATTCTCACGTTTCTACTCTAATGTGGGCTGGAAGTTTATACATACAGCTGTTCCTCTTTGACCTGGATTTAAACTGAACTTTCATTGGACCTTAACCTGACAGTCAATACTGCAGTCAGCACATTGTCATTTAAAGCATCAAAAGGCAAGAAACATGTCAACAGTTACAGGCATCTGCAGCCACCTGAAGTTATGTTGCTGCTTGCAACACTCCAAGCTACTGAAGTACGAAGGCACCAAACACCAAAACTGACACTTGGCTTCAGTGTATGCCAGTAAGCACCTGCCATTGTCTGTATGCTGTCCGCATGTGTGGCCAGGTTCTGTTGCAATCTCTGCAGCTGTTGAAATTGCAAGGTTGGATTCCTAAGGACCATGCAAGTCCTTGCACCCCAGTGGCCACAAATGGATTAAACAGGCTTAAGTAGAAGAGCAGTTCTACAAGGTCAAAGCACGATGCCAGCCAGACTGAAATAATTCACCTATGTCGGGCATAGGCAGACTTGGCCCTCCAGATGTTTTGGGGCTACAACTCCCATCATCCCTAGCTAACAGGACCAGTGGTCAGGGATGATGGGAATTGTAGTCCCAAAACAGCTGGAGGGCCGAGTTTGCCTATGTGGTGTTCTACACAGCAGTGTTCGCTTTTAAAACTGAGCTTGTGTACTGCCACTGCCATTAGGTGCTGGTCTGGCTTTCTAGCACGATATGTACAGCAGGTAGGGTCCAGATTCAGCACCAACACTGCAGCACTTTTGGGTCTTTCTGATCTCCTGGGAAGTCAAGCACATATGATGACATCAGTTTCAATGAATACAGAGTAAAGGTTAAGGGGCACAGATTCACGGGGTACAACATCTGGCAAAGGCCCACACTTCATACTTTGTGCCAGGGACATTGCTGCCACCACAGGAAAGGGCCAAAGTTCAGTGGCAGAGCACACATGCTCTGTATGTGAAAAGACCGGGCTCAACCTCTGGCATCCCCAGGCAGGACTGAGAAAGCCTCATCTCTGAAACCCGGAAGAACTCCTTCCAGTCAATGGAGACCAGGAGTGGGGAACCTGTGTTGCTCCAGAGGTTGCTGGAAGTCCAACTCCCATTATCCTTCACCACTGGCCACGTTGGCAATGGTTGATGGGACCTGGAGTCCAGCCGCATCTGGAGGTCGACAAGCAAGTCATCCATTGTGTAGACCAGGGGTTGTCAATCTGGTCTCTACCGCCCACTAGTGGGCGTTTCAGGATTCTAGGTGGGCGGTAGGGGGTTCTACGACACAAGCTGAATCCTCCTTCCATCGAGCACTGGCGGGCAGTAAGGAAATTTTACCATCAAGAAAGATGCATTAGTGGGTGGTAGGTATAAAAAGGTTGACTGCCCCTGGTGTAGACAGACTGATGGAGCAAGGGTCTGGCAGACAGCTTCCTTTGTTGCAAGAAGACAAACGGTGGGTTCTATTCTGGATAGGGATCCATTCATGTGAAGCAGCTCCTGTGTGGTTTATACTGGTTCCAACCATCCCAACAATGTCATCCCAAAACAAGGCTTTTGCTGGCATGGGGGAAACCAGCCCTATCCCTGCTGGACATGCTTCACACAACTGCCTTCCCATGCGGACAGAAATACATAGTATTTGCTTTCTCAATGGCAGTCATGTACGATGTGTGAAGCAGCCCTCCGGTGGGCAGATGAAGTGCAAATGGAAGAATTGTAAGTGTTGTGTACCTGGTGATAAAAATACTGAATGTAAGCTGACTGGCAAGCAAGGCGTCCTTCTCCCATCTATTTGTGTTCAGTGTCCACAGATGCAGAGTTTGGCCACCTATCGGGACGGCAGCAATTTTGACACATCAGGCCTGCCGAACCTGCTACCCTCCGAGATGAATGTAGCCCACCAGGTGCTTAATAGGCTCCCCCCCACCTGTTTCTGCAGACTCAGGCAGGCTGTAAGAATTGGATATTTACCATGCCCCAGAGGGCTGCTTTTGACTAGGTGAATCCCAAGCTGTTCATCTAAGGCAGGGCTAGCCAAAATGGTGTCTCCCAAATGTTCTTGGGTGCTCTCACCACACATGATCAGTGGCCAGGCTGGCTGGGGAAGTGTAGTCCAACAATATCGGGAGGATATAATGTTGGAGCCCTTAGAGATTTTTGGATACCAGTGGCCCCCACACCCGCTTTCTAGTGAAGAGGGAAACAATGGAGCAAAATACGGAAGTGCTGACTTTGCACCTTCCCTCCAGAAATCCTTTGTTTTATTTTGCAGTGGCCAGCCACGTGACAGAGGGAAATAAAACAGAAGCAAACTGCTTCCCAGAAATTTCAAGTACACAATATCAACATTATATAATGCACAATAAAATACTTCATACCTGGAGTTGAAAAAACGAAAAGTGTTAACAGCTGACCTGGCACAGCCCCACATGCTCTCTCTGGAAATTGAACACAGACAATTAGCAATTTTAAGATACCCCAAAGAACGTCAGAGGGGGGTAGACAACAGGGAGGGGAACGTACAGAGGGGAAAAAACCACAGCCCCAACAACAAGCACAGACAGCCTACACCTAAGATTTTGCATTCTTCCAGCTGAAATTCACCTGGAGCAGCATTGAAACAGTGATGGATTTAATCTTACAGGGACAGAGTCCATCACTGGGTAATTTAAAGTGTTTTTAAAAAACGATAGCTATGACTTCTTTTTCAATGGAAACATCTGACATTTATTTCAACTACATTTGCTGTTAGGATTTAGGGCTGTCGTCAGCTAAGTCCTACTTAGAGTAGACCCACTCCATTTAATCTGCTAGGAGCAGGAGTACACTTCGAACCAGATAACCAAAATTAGGAATATAAGGGCACACTTCCTGCAAGGTCAGGATAAGTCCCACCTTTTTCTCTTAGTGCTCCACTGTGCTCCAGCTATTGCAGAGAATGGAAGGTTGTCTTGCTTCCAGTTACATTCCAGCCCATAGCTCCTGTGAGGAGTTTACTTGAGCTTGAAGCTCAAGGTAAATTATGAGCTGGGACCTGGGATGGGTGAAAAACAGGAAGCATGCCAGCTTCCCATTCTGGGTAGTGGCCAGGATCCTACTCTGCATGCTTGCCAAGGAGGTATTCTGGGGAGGCCCTGTGACCTAGTTTAAAAAATTTATTTCTCAGGTTGGCAGAGTTTATGCAGAAATTCACAAATTCAGAATTTCAGCAGCTCTGAGGGAAAAGGCAGAAATAATGAAGCATAATGACAGGCACTTAATGAATAATAATAAAATGATATCGGCACTGAAGTGAAATACCGGACCATGTTTGCTTTTCGACACACCGATGAAAATGCTAGGAGTAAAGCGTTTTAGTTTAGAATTTAAACGTAGCGATTTCACAGAAAACAGTAGTCTAAGGTGTACAAATTTCAACAATAAGTATTTCAGAACCAGGCTCCTGCATTAACTAAGATGTATGAGATGTCCCTTCCAATTCTATGATTCTATGGTATCTATGATTCTGGAAGAATTTTGATCATCTGCATTATTGGCTAGGAAATGGGATTCATTCAGTGGCAAAAACAAACAGTTATACCATTTAAAACAGTAGCAGCAGCAGCAGCAACAACAACAACAACTTGCAACTGGTCTGCAAAACCTCGTGCCTATCTGCTTGGAATATTCCATGATATTTTTCTGAAGAAGGCATGCATTAAGCCACTGGAAACTACATGGGAGATTTTGAAGATATTATAGAAATAGGGCAGCATGGGGGTAGGCTTGCCATACGTCAGGGAAATGTCCTGGTTTTCGGGTGTAAAAATGGTGTCAGGGAAAACCCGAATGTATGGCAATGCGATGAAAAAAGCAACGGAAACAGCGTAATTTTACATTTTGAAATATGGCAACCCTACATGGAGGCTATTATGCTGCATGAATTCTAATGTACTGAACAATGAAAAACACAAAAGGTGCTATGGATTAAGAACTGCAACCTGATGAAAATTTGCTTGGGAGTATGTCCCAAGTATGGGCGACATACTTCTAAACTAGTGCTTTCCAAATTTCTGAGAGCTTAGGTGCACACATTTTTATCTAAAATTGGAGGCACTCGCGTATATCTCCCCCCAAGTTTAGTTTTAGAAGGTAAAAGAGTAAGTAGGCGCACCTTCTGATTTGAAGATGGGAAGCTCACATTAGAGACATGTGAGGCCTGGTTTGGACACATGTCTAAACTTGTACAGTGACGCTCGGGTTGCAAATGTGATCCATGCGGGAATCACATTCACAACCTGCAGCGCGTGCCTGTGCACACACAGGTTGCGAGTTGGCGCTTCTGCGCATGCACAAAATGCGATTTAGAGCTTCTGTGCATGTGCCGAAACCCGGAAGTAACCCGTTCCGGTACTTCCAGGTTTGGCACAGTGCGCAACCTGAAATCGCACAACCCGAAGCATCTGTAACCCGAAGTATGACTGTATGCTCCCTGCGCCACCCAAAATCCTCTCCTACAGCTGTTAGAAACTGGAAGCTTTCACTATCTCCTCTCTGAAATAACTACAGTTTTGTGTGACCACTGAACACGAAACTGTAGTAATTCTAAATGGCAGTAGGTCAAAACGGAAGTGAACATTTCTGATTTCATCTTCACGGCTGTTCTGAAGGAGGGAAGGGAGGAGCAACAGTAAATCATGGAATAGCATAATGTCCGAATGCAATCACTCATAAAAACAAGCGGCAGGTTTCTCTGATAGCGGGTGATGTGTGGCTGCATGAGGGCATGATCCACTCATATCTAATGCACCAGTGCTCCAGAATTAACTAACCCCAAAGGAGGCTGACAGGAAGCTGGGACACCCAGAGGTATGAATCATATACAGTTGTAACTGGTAGTTTTACCATGAAGACTGGTGTTCTGGACAAAGAGGACCTTCTATTATTTAATGCTTTTCTTGTGGTAAACATTTTCGGTATTATTACATGGCTATGGTCTAGCTAATGTGAGATACATGCAGAATGTGGGATGCAAAATAACTTCCCCCATTATTTTCACGGGACAGGGGCAATGACTAGGGGTAGGACTAGGGAGGGGCATTCATTCAAAACAAATGAAAAATCAAACTCAACAGGAAGCCTTCACTTAAAATTTCATTTGTTACGGAATGAACGCAATCACTTACTAACGGGATACAAATGGGATTTGTTTTCATTGCACTATTAAACACAATTGAATACACAGGCACAATACAACTGGGGAAATAAAATGGCAGGAGGAGGAAGCCACTGAAATCAGCTCTGTTGCTGTCGCCACAAATGGCAACGGCAGCAGCAAAAGAAAAGAACACCTTCCTCATAAAGGCAAGGGGGAAAGGGTCATGTAATTAATGTAAGCAACAGAAATGGGAAAGAACTATTCAATTTGATGTGTTTAAGATCACCCCACCTTCCATCCAAGGTGCTCAAGTTGCCCATGGCAGACACACTCATTATTATTTTTTAATCCTTACAAGGTAATTATTATTATTATTATTATTATTATTATTATTATTATTATTATTATTTATACCCCGCCCTCCCTGGCCAGAGCCGGGCTCAGGGTGGCTAACACCAGTAAATTTACAATAAAAACATAATAGGAAAAAAAACAACAATTTAAAATACAGGTTAAAATACAATTTAAAATGCAGCCTCATTTTAAAAAAAGCCCATAGATCAAAAACATAAGGGGAGGGAAACATAAGGGTCAGACTGAGTCCAAACCAAAGGTCAGGCGGAACAGCTCTGTCTTGCAGGCCCTGCGGAAAGATGTCCAGTCCCGCAGGGCCTTAGTCTCTTGTGACAGAGCGTTCCACCAAGTCGGGGCCAGTACTGAAAAGGCCCTGGCCCTGGTTGAGACCAATCTAACCACCTTGTGACTTGGGACCTCCAAAGTGTTATCATTTGTGGACCTTAAGGTCCTCCGCGGGGCATACCAAGAGAGGCGGTCCCATAGGTATGTGGGTCCTAGGCCTCATAGAGCTTTAAAGGTCAAAACCAGCACCTTAAACCTGACCCTGTACTCCACCCTGTACTCACGTAGGTTAGGCTGAGAGGCAGTGACTGGCCCATGGTCACCCAAGTGACCATCATGGCTGACTGGAGATTTGGACCTGGTCTCCAATGGTCCCAGTCTAATGCTCTAACCACTACAACGCCCTGGCTCTAAAATGAATGGGGTTCTAACAAGTGAACAATGAAATAGACAGGGTCCTCAAAAGTTTTAAACATAACTTATATAAAATTATTTACAGGCCAACCTTTGGGCACAGCCCATCCAAGTCCGCTTACATCTCATATAAACCACATTAACATTCAAAAAATAACATTTCAAAAGCAGCATTACAAGCAAGTATTTAAAACACGGGCTGGTTAAAATAAATAAAGGAGCAAAATAGAAATTCGATCCAGTCAATAATAGGCTATTAAAGTAACAGCTTTCAAACAAGTGGGCTTTCAAACCCTGCTTACAATCTGGAGAGTTCATAATCTGGTGGGAAACATAGAAAGGACCCTGTCTCTTGTGCCTGTCAACTGAACTGACCTTACTGGCAAGCTTATAAGCAGTTCCTCTGAGGCAGATTTTAAGGCCTGGGCAGGTTCATATGGGTACAGACGGTTCTTCAAATAACTCTATCCCAAATAAATAAGAGCTTTAAAGATCAAAACCAGCACTCTTAACTGAGCCCAGAAACATGACTGAGCCCAGTACACAATTGCTCAGTTGATTGATTATTGCTCAATCTTAGTGGTTGTTGGGTGATGAATAGCTCTCTTCTCTTTTTTAAACTGTCATTGCTGAAATCCAAAAGGGGAATTTTGTTTTTAAGTGTCCTGTAGGAAACTCATAGGATGCAGGTCTGATCCTGAACTACAACTCCCATCACCTCCTAGCTAGAGCTCAGGGATGATGGGAGTTGTGGTCCAGCAACATCTGGGGACCCACAGATTGAGAACTGCTGGTAAGCTTTCCTGAACTCTGCTCTGAACTGTTTGGAAGAAGAGTGAGGTATAGATATTTTAAAAAATCAAAAGGCACAGATACATAAAGCCAAAGTAAGCAAACTACACACGATTTCAAGCAACTGCAAGCACATTTCAGTCCTACCGATTTCAACAAGAGAGTGAAGCATGCACTTAATTCTCCCACTGAAATTAATACAATGCAAAAGCGGTTCAATTGTATCCATTTCTGTTTACTAAAAGATGAAAACAACTGTACAAGCTAATATATCTTATATATGGGATGAAAAATGAAAAGACACAAAATATCCAGATAACTAATAATCTAACACTTAAGAGCGCTGCAAACAAGCTCATAATAATCTAGGTAGCTGTGGAAAACTGTTCCAGAAATTGAGAAAAAGGCTGCCATGTCATTTCAAAACTACTGGTGAAATGCTGCCCATTTTGTGTCTTTGTTAGATTTGTTAATTTAACCTAGTGTTTTAATTATTGGGGATGGGAGCCCTTGATTTGCCCCTCCTGACCTCTCCCCACCCAAAGGAAAGCTTTCTAAAAACGCTAGCTATTCTTGTAGCCCTATTGGAATTCAAGCACTGATTTTGCCTTCTCTGTTCCATTCCATTTTCAGTCCCTTAAACACCCAACAAAAGAATCAGTTTTGTTAGAACAGTCCTGCCAGTTTAATTCTTATCTCTTCCTTATCCCTTCAGCTCTCCTTAATAAGTTATAGATCTTTACTGTTGTCCCCTGAACCAACCAGTTTTGGGGCTCATACTGATACATACAGGTTAGCTTTTAACCTAGAATCAGGCTGTGGGGAGAAGATTTATTCTTTTTCCAGTGTGGGGATGGGGTGATCAGACTGATCTGCTAAGTCCATGGTCCAGGATTGAAAAATTGATTTTAAAAATGTGAACTGATGCTCTTCCCACCTATATTTTACTGGAGTTTGGGGCAGCACGTCAACCTCAGTTATTAATATTCTGGCTTCTTAGATATACCCCTTCACTGTTTGGGCTTGAGTCATTTTTTTCTTCTTAGCTAGCCTGGAACATGTTTAGAATTTAGAATTAAATATATATTTCTAGGAAGGTTTGCTGCAAGACAGTGAATGGGATAGGGGAATTTTCAGGGAAGAAGGGGGGGGGGACAAGAATCTGTACTTAGTTCATTCTGCCCTTGTCTCACGCACACAGAAACACACCAAAAATCCCACCCACAAATCTGGTTTTTGCTGGACAAAAAAAAAAAAAAAAGGGTGGTATTTGGGGATTGACAAGCAAGCAGGAGAATTCCACCCACAATTCTCTCTTACAAATCTCTAACCCTGAGTGTTATGTAACATTGGATTAACAACCCGGCATTGTAGGGCATGTCATTTTAGAGGATTTTTTTTTAAAAAAATTATTCAGCAAGGGGTCTTAAAAACATGTTTTTGTGTGTGAGGAATTCAATTCTGCTATTATTTTTGTGCTTGGACGACATTTATCTTGGTAAGAAGCACAGAAGCTACCTTTAGAAAACCAAAGAATTTTAATTTCACCTTCTGAATATGTCAGGTAATACTAAGTAATATTAATAATGGATAATAGAAACTATATAAATATACAACTGCAAGCACTTGGCAATCATTTAAAATGATTTCTATGCAATTTTACACACATTTTACGTACCAAGCAAAATCAAATTATGTCAATTTAACCAAAATATCTTTTGAATTCCCAAGTTATATTACAACCTTTTAGCACCCCTCATTTCTGGATTATTCAGCTGGTATTGATCTTTTACTATTTAGTTTTCCTGTAGGTATATAAGTGCATTCAGGGTGAAGTGTTTATTGTTGCCACTCATATTGCTTACATATTTTGGAAGAAAACCAATTTGAAATAAATACATACATAAAGCAGGGCAGCTTCATAGGAATTTTCAGTTTTCTAAGAGATGCACTAGCAGACAAAAGCTAAAGGCCATTATGAGCAAATACGATTGCATCATCTTTTATTTGAAGAGACTACAGTGGTACCTCGGGTTAAGTACTTAATTCGTTCTGGAGGTCCGTCCTTAACCTGAAACTGTTCTTAACCTGAAGCACCACTTTAGCTAATGGGGCCTCCTGCTGCCGCCGCGCCGCCGGAGCATGATTTCTGTTCTCATCCTGAAGCAAAGTTCATAACCTGAAACACTATTTCTGGGTTAGCGAAGTCTGTAACCTGAAGCATATTTAACCTGAAGCGTATGTAACCCGAGGTACCACTGTACAGCAGAATGGCCCTACACAGACACAGGTTGAACTTGCATGTTACATATAGCCAAAGAACAGCTTAGCATGTTTGTGCTGGCTCCTGAATAGGAGATTGCAGTCACATTGCTACTGCCCAGGCTTTTTTGATCATCACCTGCCTGAAGTCATCGTGAAACCATCACTAAGCAAGTATCACATCTCGAATGGGAATGTTTTCAGTTCTAAGGTTCCTTTTCCAGCAAACAAGCATGCAGAGGAAAAAAGCAAAACATCCCTCCATTCTTATCTGGATCTTTAATCTGGAAAGGGCACTGAACACTGAAATGTGGGCAAGTTTAAGGGGAGCCTATTTAATGTGGGAGAGGTCAATGTGGTGCAAACAGGAACTAAACGGCAAGAGTACACAGTCTCTGGTGCACTGGGGATATTTAAATCATGTGATGCTGTAAACAAGACAAAGTTCTTCGCCAACCTCAGATATTGTGACAGAAAGCAACAGGTAACAGATATATGTAACATTCAACACAGTTAGCATTTCTGAAAGTCACAGTATCACTGCAGGAGTTGGAGGAAGGAAGAAGGCCACCACAATCTACACAAGCTATATGTGGTGTGCGTTATAGCTGTCAAGTGTCCAGGTTACAAAAGCACAAATTACGGACGTCTCCTAGTTTTATTAAGCTGGTGCCTAACAACAGATCTGGTGGGAGTTTGAAATCTATAAATGGTGGCTGCCCTGGTTTTGACTCAAGAAGACAATCGCCCTGGACCAGGAATCCTTGGTGCCTGAACCACCTGGCAACTGCAGATCCATGATGGATTCAAACCCTAGTCCATCTTGTGTTGTTCTAAAGGCTATCCTGAGCCCCAAGGAGATACCTCTGCCTCCAGATTCCAACGGCTGACCCACAGATTCCTCAGGGAACCAAGGAAGTCCTGAGGAGAGATCTCCACACCTGAAAACACCATTACCTCAAAAGACCCAGCAGCTGTAAAAGAAGGCACCAGCCCTTTAACTGACCAGGAGACAGCACTTAGGGCACAGAGCCTCTAAACTGCTATAAAATCCACTTAGTTGTTCCAGGACCTTGCTAGATAACTTGGATGTCCACAAACACCACCTATGGTCCTGAATTCACATTGTCATCTCTCTCCAAGGTGCTGATTTTTGCTTTGTCTTGCTCTGATTTTCACCCCTACTCACAGCAAACCAGGAGCTACTGACCTCCCCTAGTCTGGGCCTCAAACAATCCCAGAAGAACATGTCCAGAACCACCTACCACCACTTTCCGGGATGCATCTGACATGCACATGCAGACATTCAAAAGACATCTCCTGAATCCTATACCAGATCAGCCAGGTTCCCTGTCTAAAGGATAGCATCAAACAATCCCAGCTAACCCTGTTCCCATCTCTGCCACACTGGGTTGTGCAATGGGACACTTAAGTTACCCTGAGCAATATACATTCCTTTTCATGCCACGTTGGAGGCAATCTATGAGGGGGGAAATCCTAAGGTCTCCTGCTGCAATCTACTGGCCTATTTGCCACATGGTTAAAAAAACAAAACAAGAAAACCAAGAACAAAACACCAACAACCCACAGTTGCCATGGAAACAGAAGAAGAAGGTGGGAGCCAAACATGAGCCTGGATTGTTGGAGGAGGCATGTAACTTGCATATGTAAGTTCTCAAGGTTTGGAAAGACTTGTGGTTGAGACCTTGGAAAGCCAATTAAGAGTATACAATACTGAGCTAGATGGATTAATGGTGTAACTCCGCAGAAGACATATTCAATATGTTGCATGTCAAAGTTCTCTAGAGCAAGAAGCGCTGTGCAACTTCAGCAGTCTCTCCAAAACAAAGGGCCTCAGGTAATGGAATGCATTCTATACAAACAGGGTTCACAGTCGAGTGCCCAGCTCAATGCAGACCACTGGGAGCTCAATAACCCCCTCGCCTTTTGCTGCTTTCCCGGAGCTGCAAAAAATTGGAGTGGAGGCTTCAATCCATGCTGGTAGACTGTGTTGGCTTGGTGGAATGGCCTGTATTAGGCAGTGGATTTGGATTCCTCTGAGGAGGTAAAAACAAACCCCATCCTAACAATATTCTGCCTCGTCCTTCTCCAGCAATCGCACTCCTGAATTAAAATACAGAGGCCAAAGGCCTTCCAATAGATCTTGTCTTAAAAACAGCAGCATAATGGCTGGTCTTGACCCTCATCTAATTCCAAATCATTATGAGACAAGAAGACCAATGGATACTAATGCCAAAGGAGTCCTTCACCTACCATCTTCAGTAAATCACATCAGAGCTGCTGTAGTGTATAACAACCTCTCACTTTCTCAGCCGCACTCTCTTTTGTGCTGAGAAAATCTGAATGAAGTAAGGAGCACTTTCTGCACCAACCTCTGAGCTAGGGAAGAAAGACTCGTTACAGAGATGGAGCCTCTTCTGCCAGAACGTGGAGGTGTGAGTGTACTTCATCCATAGTAGACTGTATGGCACACTTCTCTGTTGATTTACATGCATTTAGAGAGAATGTGAAAATAAAGGAGCCTTCCCCCCACTGTTTGTCTGCCAACACATTAGTGCTTGCATATACCATGTACCTTTTATGAAGGAAGTGATATTTTAGTATGAGTATTCAGCTGAAGCTCACACCATTTCCCAGGAAAATTGTCAACCAGATTGAAAAATGTTACTTCTTTGGTCACTTTCCAGCCCGTCTTGGGAAGATGCTAGCTACTTTATTTAGCTTGCCATCACCTGTTCTGAGTTGTGCTTGTGCCCTTAGAGACATGCACGCCACTAAAACTGACTGCTTATGACTGTACATACTGACATCCAATAACATCATTGCATATACACTGCCCAAATGCCACCCTGCTTATTACATCATCCCTGATTGGGTAAGATCACCCACGTGATTAATTCAAGAAGAGGAAAAATTAGCACCCATGGTAAATCCATGCTACTGAAAAGGATTTTTAAAGGGATGTTTGTATATTTTCAAAGTGTATAGCCCAAATCCAGATAAAGTCCACCATGATTAAGTCCCACTGAAATTAATAGCAAGTTGGGGTTCATTTATTTCCCATCAATTTTAGTGGAACTACACGGGTGGCGCTGTGGGTTAAACCACAGAGCCTAGGACTTGCCGATCAGAAGGTCGGCGGTTCGAATCCCTGCGATGGGGTGAGCTCCCGTTGTTCGGTCCCTGCTCCTGCCAACCTAGCAGTTTGAAAGCACATCAAAGTGCAAGTAGATAAATAGGTACCGCTCTGGCGGGAAGGTAAATGGCGTTTCTGTGTGCTGCTCTGGTTTGCCAGAAGCGGCTTCGTCATGCTGGCCACATGACCCGGAAGCTGTACGCCGGCTCCCTCGGCCAATAAAGCGAGATGAGCGCCGCAACCCCAGAGTCGGCCACGACTGGACCTAATGGTTAGGGGTCCCTTTACCTTTACCTTTAGGGTAACTAAGGTTGCAATACATGCACTCTTACCTGGGATTAAGTGCCATTGAGCTTAAAGGGTCTCATGTCTGAATGGACATGTTTAGGACTGCACTGAGAATTTCTTTGGATCTGAGCCTAAGTTTTTTTACTACTGCATTTCCTTGAGATATCTACTGGCAAATATTCAGTGGAGCCCTATTTAGGTTACGTTTCAATCAAAGTATTGTAAATAAGAGCAAGGGTAGGAGCCTAACAGCAAGAAGACACAGCATTTTGAAATTCAGTGTCAGTAAGGTAAAAGAAAAACAATTTCTTTCATGAATCAAGATAATAATGCCAGTTTACTGGAGGACTAGACTGAAATAGGCACAACTAAGAAGCGGGTGGTGCTGTGGTCTAAACCACAGATCCTTGGGCTTGCCGATGAGAAGGTCGGCGATTCGAATCCCCGTGATGGGGTGAGCTCCCGTTGCTCTGTTCCAGCTCCTGCCAACCTAGCAGCTCAAGAGCACTCCAAAAAATGCAAGTAGATAAATAGGTATCACTCAAGCGGAAAGGTAAACGGTGTTTCCGTGCGCTGCTCTGGTTTTGCCAGAAGTGTCTTAGTTATGCTGGCCACATGACCCGGAAAAACTGTCTGCAGACAAACGCCGGCTCCCTCGGCCAGTAAAGCGAGATGAGCGCCGCAACCCCAGAGTCGTCCACGATAGGACCTAACGGTCAGGGGTCCCTTTACCTAGGAAGCCAACCAGTGTGGCACCCACAATGCTTCATGTGGCATATGATTGCTGGTTCTGACAAGAGTCGGATCCCTGAAAAAATAATTCTAAAAGGTCCTCCCAGGATTCTCTGTGATGACCTGGGATTCTGCACCCGAGTGCTAGGAATCACACCTCATCGCTGGTCTGCTTTAAAATGCAAGTTCATCGGAAGCCACTGGGATCTCCCCGCTTTTCTTGGATGGTGTGTGTCTGTGTGTGTCTCCAGCCTCCTAGCAGGTCACATAAAAGGGAGAACAAAATACCGATGGGCTACTGGACTCCTTCTGCTTATAGATCATTGGTTGTAGAACTGTTTTTTCTCCTCTTTGGCTTGCTCTGCCCTTGACCTTTTGTGAGTCTCTCCCCCTCTGTCACTCCCTCTCTCCAACTTGTTTTCCTCTCGCTTTCCTTCAGTGCCCCAAGACACCCATGTCTTGCCTTGTTCCCTAATCCACAGGCTCAGTTCTCATGGGGACAGCCTTGCCTAAGGCAGGAAAAAGGCTTTCTATTAGCCCTGGATTATTATGACTGCTTGTCAGTGGCATGCTCTCCCTTCTTTTGCTCACTGATGAATATTTGCTACAATCAGCATTTTTAATGCTTCTCATCGCTGCGCCGCATTAAGAGAAAAAGCAAAAACTCAGCCAGAGCAGGTCAGCTATAGTTCAGCAGCTTCAGAAACAAGAATATATTGCATTTGCATACTTATGCTAAAACTCTGTGCTAGATTTGCGTACTTGGAAAAGTTACTCAATAGATTCCAGTATTAAAAGTCTGGGGGAGCTAAGGGGAAAAGCTGCAGTAGAATACTTTTAGCATCTTGGTTTCATTTTGCCTCTCATCTTCTATGTTTCTCCTGAGGTGCTCCACTTTGTAAACACACATGTGGCCTTTTTAGGGGATTGACCTAGATTCTCTCCAGATCACACAGAGTTCAACACTTCTTTTTTAACCTGCTTTAGGCTCTGCCCACCCAAAATGGACTTCACTTCACCCACGGAGGTGACTACAGTACAAAAACACTCCAAGATTAGTGTTTGAAAACTTGCTTTCTCTGAAGAAGAACCATATCATGGGGAGGGGGAGGGAAATGCTAATTACTGCACTGAAAATAATGTCAAAACCTATTATATTGCATTGGCATCACAAGCAGAGCAAGGATGGCCAATGCCATTTAATTTCTGTAAAATAATTACAGAATTGGGGAATCTTTTTATTCCCTCCCTTCATGCGTTAAGATTTTGCAGGTTGCATTAATCTAGTGTTTTAGTTTGACAGCGGAAACACATCGCCTCTTCTGCAGCATGAAGAATGTTTTTCTTTCCTTCTAAACCCTCTGCACCTGTTCCAACTTTATCATTCTGTTATTCTGCATCCTATAGGGCAGTTTTCACTTTGCTTGGCCATTTCTCCCCTCCTTGTGGTGAAAAAGCTCAACCGTGCATCAAAGGTGACTGGTGATACAGTCCCCCCCTCCCCCAGGGCTGTACGCACAAAGTCCCGGTTTTTTATTTAATTTGTTATTTCCACATTAATATCACTTTTGACCATTTAATCTCAAAAGCAGCAACACAATGAAACAAAAAAGGTAAACTAAAATGTAAACACATGTCTTTTTTAAAAAAATAAAATAAAATAGAAAAGCATCTACAGTAAAAGATAGAGAATCTGTATGAGCAAAAACTCTAGAGGCAGGGCAGAATATTATAATTACCCTTCTAAAAGGGCCAGAACATAGGTGTGGTAGCTTTCTCCTTAAGGGGGAATTGCAGAAGCCACCACTGACAAGGCAGTGTTACTGTTAGATGACCATTTTGGCTCCTAAGCGATGGTGGTAATACAGATCACTTTCATTTCATTTCATTTTATTTTACAAAAAGCTTTACAACTTAACGAGGAGAAAAGAACGAGAAATGGAAAATTGAATTCTAATTGAAAGTGAGCATGTCCACACATTCCCATACAGCAGAAAAGGTAAACGCTAGTAGAACTGGCCCGGTACCTAGACTGATTCAAATGTAGGGTATCTAGAGAATGTCACATGACCAGGTGTTTCCATTAGGAACATCCGCCTTGGCGTCCACCCTGAAAACTTAATACTTACTCTTGAACAGCTCTGGCTATAGAGAGAGCTGTGGATCCAGTTTCATTAACACTATCCAAGGTCACATTTGGCAGGTCGTCGTCATCACTGTCACTTTTAATTTGTCTGGGAGATAGGCCACGTGGGTCCATTTGTGCTGGGAAATAAAAGATACACAATGGATTAAAGTCAGCTTAGGGAACACCTCCAGCTAATTCTACTATATGCAATCATTGTACTCATTTCCTTTTACAGTCGTACCTTGGTTTAAGAACAGCTCAGTTTATGAACAACTTTAATTAAGAATGCTGCAAACCCAGAAGTAGGTGTTTTGGTTTGTGAACTTTGCCTTGGAATGAGAACATGTTGAGTGTGTTCCATTTGTAAATTGAGTCCCCTGCTGCCATGGGAAAGTGCACCTTGGTTTAAGAACGCTTTGGTTTAAGAACGGACTTCCAGAATGGATTAAGTTAGTAAACCAAGGTACCTCTGTACTTAAATATTCCTACCCCACCTTTTAGGCTCGTGGGGCTCCCAAGCTGGCTCGCAGATACCTATAATCAATCAATTAAGCAAACATGTGGCTAAACACTTTAACTTCCTGATGAGAACAAATGCAAAACATGTGGTGGGCATGCAAAATAGTTAAAGAGTATTGGGAAATCATATATAATGAGATTTTAAAAATGTTTAAAAAACATTTCCCCCCAAACTAGAGGCATTCCTTCTGGGAATGGTACAGACAGAAGTACCCAGGAGTCAGAATTCTTTTTTTTTTTTTAATGTATGCCACCACAGCAGCTCAGATCTTGCTAGCCCCAAAATGGTGGGTAAGGAGGATTGGCAATTAAAAAATGATAGAATATGCAGAGTTAGCAGGTCTAACAAGCAAAATAAGAGAGCAAGAAGATCAAGTATATAATGAGGAGTGGAAAACAAGTGAAAATGCTAGCAGCATTAAGATAAATTCAACAGTATGATATATAATAAAGGAAGAATAAGGGGAGAAAGTGGACTTAAATGGATATATAAGAATATGCAAGAATTGTGGGAAAGATCAAAGGAACCAGGGAAGGGGAAGAAGGGAAGTCGTTGAATTTTTTTTATTATTATAAAGAAAGATATTAACAGTGGAAATTTATTATAAAGAAAGATATTAACGGTGGAAATTTGAATGTGAATGTGATTTTGGAAATGGTAATAATGAAAATTAAAAATTAAAATTAAAAACAAAACAGAAATGCAAAATAATGTTGTGGCATCTCTAGCTAGCCTCCGAGCTCATTCTGCAATAGACACGAACTACCCTCATGTTCCCATATGCTGATATATGGAGACAAGTCCGTGTTGCATAGATAGCTGGTAATGTCACTCCACTGATCTAAGAACTAGGGTTAGGGGGTGGGGTTAAAGAAGCAGGCCTGCAGTTTGACCCTAAAGGAATTTTCTCAGAAGCGGGTCCCACTTTGCTCAATGGGCTGATTCCTATTAAGGCAAAAATGGACCCAGCAACCCCATGTCTCCTCTTTGCTCTCCCGAACACCCAGTAAACAAAGATCTAAGACGTGATGCCATCGCATTGCCATGTTCCACCTCCACACTTCATTGCCGCTGTGGGGGCAGAGGAACTGAAAGCACGATGACCTCATGCCAGGTCTTTTAATTTAGGAGGCATTAATGGGGGAGAAAGCAGGGAGGTGAGCTGAGGCGGCTGCTTCTGGCAGCGGCCCCCACACTTTATGAGAACGTCTCCCTTCAGCGCAAGTATTCTTAGAACTGCAGACAGCAATTACATCTATAGCAATTATCTGTGCTGGTACTACAGAAAACAGCCACCCCTAGGTAACCTGGGCGGTAAGAGTCGTGAGGCTCCTCACAGCAGCAATCTCACGTGACAGGCAAAATACAACACACAGCGCAAATGTGCAGCACCGAAAACAACACCCCACCTTTTAGAAGCCACAAATCACACCTGGAAAGAATGCTACCTTTTTGTGCACATAACTCCTTTCAGATTTAGGTAGCTTGACAATATGGACGATGAAAGCTTAACAAATGACGCAGCATTTAGCTCTGAAGTAATAAGGTTTAAAGGGACACGGGTGGTGCTGTGGTTTAAACCACAGAGCCTAGGACTTGCCGATCAGAAGGTTGGCAGTTCGAATCCCCGCAACGGGTTGAGCTCCTGTTGCTTGGTCCCTGCTCCTGCCAACCTAGCAGTTCGAAAGCACATCAAAGTGCAAGTAGATAAATAGGTACCACTCTGGCGGGAAGGTAAACGGCGTTTCCGTGCGCTGCTCTGGTTCGCCAGAAGCGGCTTAGTCATGCGGGCCACATGACCCGGAAGCTGTATGCTGGCTCCCTTGGCCAATAAAGCGAGATGAGCGCCGCAACCCCGGAGTTGGCCACGACTGGACCTAATGGTCAGGGGTCCCTTTACCTTTAATAAAGTTTAAGCAGGACTTAAATACAAGTCAGGTCAGAAAGAAATGTTAGCAAAGTGCAGAAAACACAGGAATTTCACAACAGATGTATGTATGTGTGTGTGTGTGTGTGTGTGTGTGTTTGTGTGTGTGCACTGCCTTGTTCAGGATTTTATCAGCAGGAAGCCATAGCAGAGTCTACCCACTGAATGCCATTTTATTTTTTTATTTTTTTATAAGATATTTATTAAAGGCTTTTTTTTTAAAGTACAAAAAGAAACATCAAAAAAGAACATCCTTTTAAACAAGACAAGATGAAATACAAAAAAGAAAAAAGAAAAATCACAAAGGAAAAAAAAACCAGAGAATTAACATCCATTAGACAAAAGGAAAAGTCAAGAAAAAAAATACAGCAACTCTTCCCATTTGTTTTCTTTCATTAGCCTATTTCCTTGACCTCCTCACACCTCCCTTTTTTGTATTCTTGGTCACTTTTCCATTTCAGCAAATCCTTTCCCTCCTTTCAAATTTTTGTCCTGTAAATTTATCTTGATATTAATATAAATTTACTTTCCCTCCTTTCACCAATTAACAGTCTGTTTTTTCCTAAACCTTTATAACATTTCTGCTAAAGTCACATAAATTCATTCCAACATCATTCTAACATTCATTAATTTTGCAGTGTTTCTGTAAATAGTCTTTAAATTTCCTCCAGTCTTCTTCCACCAACTCTTCTCCCTGGTCTCGGATTCTGCCAGTCATTTCCGCCAGTTCCATATAGTCCATCACCTTCATCTGCCATTCTTCCAGGGTGGGTAGATCTTGTGTCTTCCAATACTTTGCAATAAGTATTCTTGCTGCTGTTGTAGCATACATAAAGAAAGTTCTATCCTTCTTTGGTACCAATTGGCCGACCATGCCCAGGAGAAAGGCCTCTGGTTTCTTCTCTGGTTTCTTCAGAAAGGTATATTTAAATACCTTTTTCATTTCATTATAGATCGTCTCCCAGAAAGCCTTAATCCTTGGGCATGTCCACCAGAGGTGAAAGAATGTACCTTCAGTTTCTTTACATTTCCAACATTTATTATCGGGCAAATGATAAATTTTCGCAAGCTTGACTGGTGTCATGTACCACCACTGAATGCCATTTTAGAAGCACAGGATTAATTACGGGACTTCCTCTCCTGGTCCCACGGAGGACCTTAAGGTCCATAAATAACAACACTTTGGAGGTCCCAAGTCTCAAGGAGGTTAGATTGGTTTCAACTAGGGCCAGGGCCTTTTCCACAGTGGCTCTGATGTGGTGGAACAGTGCCAGTGTGGTGTAGTGGTTCAGAACGGTAGTCTCGTAATCTGGTGAACCGGGTTCGCTTCCCCGCTCCTCCACATGCAGCTGCTGGGTGACCTTGGGCTACTCACACTTCTCTGAAGTCTCTCAGCCCCACTCACCTCACAGAGTGTTTGTTGTGGGGGAGGAAGGGAAAGGTGGGATCTGGGAGAAGCAAGTTTTGCAGTCTGCTGAATTTTCTAATGGGGCAATTGACATTTTTGGATCTCGGCAGTAATTCTAGAACTAATATATAAAGAAGAGGTTTCATGTGCATGTTTAAGGAAACACGCAGGTCTTCGTCGGGTTTACAATGATGCCAGATTGACACATTCCATTTTGACATTAGAAAGTCACCCTAATATTGCTTACATTGGAGTTCATATTTTAAAATGTTTTATAGTGGCTTTGTTTTTATTGTAATTTTATACTTCAGAGTTGAAATCCCTCTTGAGAGGGCTTAGTTCTAAAGCAGGCATCCCCAAACCTGGCCCTCCAGATGTTTTGGGACTACAACTCCCATCATCCCTAGCTAGCAAGACCAGTGGTCAGGGATGATGGGAACTGTAGTCCGAAAACAGCTGGAGGGCTGAGTTTGTGGGTGCCTGTTCTAAAGGGTGGCCTAAAATATTTTTAAATAAATAAATTCCTGCATTGCAGGAGGCTGGACTAGATGGTCCTTGGGGTTCCTTCCAACTCTCCAATTCTATGAAATAAATCAAATTCTTGGCCATCCTTTCATGGTGAAAATTTATTCCAAGTTGTCACAATCACATGGTATTTTTAAAATCCACTGTATTATTTTTTTTAAAAAATGTTAATTTCCTATCAGTCTCCAAGATATGGTAAAGCTGAGGTCTTCTTATGTGGGATATATATTGAAGAATTCTTCTACCATACAAAAATACTTCCTGAAAGATAAGCTTATTCATCTGAAGTACAAAGGAACAAGTCCCAATCTCGATTTACTGTAGATAAACAGAAAATACAGAAGAACATAAACTGGAAAAGACCCAATGGGAATCACAAAGATTCGATGACAGAGGCTTACATGGTGGGAGAGGGGGGAGGTCAAATGCCTATCTCAAGAGGACTGAGCTCACCATAATCATCATTGGAATTATATTCGCAAAGGCACTCTATATTATCAAATCCTGTTGTGGCTTTATGAGGGCCCTTGAAATGTTTGCTCTTCTGCTAAAAGCTCAATCCACAGATTTCTGTAATCAGACAGTATCAAATGGCATAGTGGCTTTGCCTTCTGTAGCAGCGAACAGCTGGGATATTCAAGCAAGGAATAGGCAAATGCAATTTCTTAAGAGATACTTTAGAATTTTAAGGCAATCTTTTTCTCTCTTTTTTGGTCAATAATGCCAATTGCCTAACTAACCTCTACAACAAATCATGGGTTGTTGTTGCTTTGCTGCGAAGTTGTACGCGGCGACTAGAATCACTTGATTCATAGAACGTAAGAGACCATCAATTCCCAATTCCCCGTTAGCAACCTAAAGGGGGAAAACATCCTTCAGTATTAGAGCCTATTTGCAAATGATACTCCATCAACTTCATCACTTAGCTGTGGCTTTAAAATGGCAGCTATATTATCTTGCCCTTTCTGAATTATGCAACTAATTATGCAGTAAGTTTGCTAATGCGGCAAGACGATCATTTCTTGGACACGGAGGCTGAATATTAACATAGTTCCATGTGCAGGGAACCGCTGGCGGGCTGGGGGAGTGGGACTTCTAACAGAACTGTTGGCATGCTGAGATACAGCTGTAGTGCCTTAATGTTGAAAAAGCAGGGCACACCAAACCTGCAAAACTTGAGAGAGCCTCCAGCTCAAACAGATTGAGGTTGAATCCTGACAAGACAGAAGTACCGTTTTGGGGGGACAGGAGGCAGGCAGGTGTGGAGGATTCCCTGGTCCTGAATGGGGTAACTGTGCCCCTGAAGGACCAGGTGCGCAGCCTGGGAGTCATTTTGGACTCACAGCTGTCCATGGAGGCGCAGGTCAAATCTGTGTCCAGGGCAGCTGTTTACCAGCTCCATCTGGTATGCAGGCTGTGACCCTATCTGCCTGCGGACTGTCTCGCCATAGTGGTGCATGCTCTGGTTATCTCCTGCTTGGACTACTGCAATGCGCTCTACGTGGGGCTACCTTTGAAGGTGACCCGGAAACTACAACTAATCCAAAACGCGGCAGCTAGACTGGTGACTGGGAGGGGCCGCCGAGACCATATAACACCGGTCTTGAAAGACCTACATTGGCTCCCGGTACGTTTCCGAGCACAATTCAAAGTGTTGGTGCTGACCTTTAAAGCCCTAAACGGCCTTGGTCCAGTATATCTGAAGGAGTGTCTCCACCCCCATCGTTCTGCCCGGACACTGAGGTCCAGCACTGAGGGCCTTCTGGCGGTTCCCTCACTGCGAGAAGCCAAGTTACAGGGAACCAAGCAGAGGGCCTTCTTGGTAGTGGCGCCTTTCCTGTGGAACGCCCTCCCACCAGATGTCAAAGAGAACAACAACTACCAGGCTTTTAGAAGACATCTGAAGGCAGCCCTGTTTAGGGAAGCTTTTAATGTTTGATGTATTATAGTATTTTAATATTTTTTTGGAAGCCGCGCAGAGTGGCTTGGGAAGCCCAGCCAGATGGCTGGGGTATAAATAAATTATTATTATTATTATTATTATTATTATTATTATTATTATTATTAATGCAGCCCACAAAATGCCTGGTTTTGCTGCTCTGGTAGGAATCCTGAAGCAGAAGTGTTGCCAAACACCTGGCAGGCCGGTCCAATATGTGGCTGCCTTCAGCTTGGACACGCAGAGGTTGTGCAGGCCTTCATACATACAGTGGTACCTCGGGTTACATACGCTTCAGGTTACAGACTCTGCTAACCCAGAAATATTACCTTGGGTTTACAACTTTGCTTCAGGATGAGAACAGAAATCGTGCTCCGGCGGCGCAGCAGCAGCAGGAGGCCCCATTAGCTAAAGTGGTGCTTCAGGTTAAGAACAGTTTCAGGTTAAGAACGGACCTCCGGAACAAATTAAGTACTTAACCCGAGGTACCACTGTATTGGGCCTCACCTACACTCCAGCACAAGGAAGATTACAGAGAAATCACAAGGTGCCCACGCACATTAAAGGTAAAGGTAAAGGGACCCCTGACCATTAAGTCCAGTCGTGGCCGACTCTGGGGTTGCGGCGCTCATCTCGCTTTACTGGCCGAGGGAGCCAACGTACAGCTTCCGGGTCATGTGGCCAGCATGACTAAGCCACTTCTGGCGAACCAGAGCAGCGCACGGAAACGCCGTTTACCTTCCCGCTGGAGTGGTACCTATTTATCTACTTGCACTTTTGACGTGCTTTCGAACTGCTAGGTTGGCAGGAGCATTAGTGACAGCTAAATGTGTAGTTGTGCTTTGGAGATTTCTTCCCCAAACCCCAAAGAGTTTGCACCTGTCACGGGACTGCCAAGGAACGCCTTTGAATCGGGGGGAGGAGAAGAGTCAGAGTGGGAACAGTCAGAAGGAGACAGAGAGGAAGTGACGGAAGGGGAAGAGGGAGAGAGCCAGGAGGCGGGAAGGCTCTCCACTGCTGAAGCAGAGCCCCAGCACCGCATAGGGAGCTCAGGATCAGACGGAAAGCCTATGCCTGTGCCTTTGGCACAGGAAAGGAGAGGGTTAAAGCACAGGGATCAGAGACGTCCCATGAAGCTCCCCCGCCTCTTCTGTTGGAGAAGAAGCAGAAGACCACTCCCTGAATCTGAACCTGACGATTCGGATGCATGATTGTACTGTGCTGCTTGTACATATGTAAAATAAAGAACTGTAATAGGAATGGAATTGCCCCCAAAAGACGTTAAATTGTTTTTGTATGCCACAACTGCAGCGAGAATTTTATTAGCCCAAAATTGGAAATCACAAGAAATGCCAACAGTGGAAGATGGGCAGATGAAGATGTTGGACTTTTTGGAGCTGGAAGATTCCGTGATCAGAAAGAGGAGAAATATCAAGAAGATTGAAGGAAATTTAAGGAATATCTAGCTAAATATTATAATATAATATAAGTGGAAATACCTGCAAGTATTAAATTGTTTTAGGATTAAAGTATGTTGAATTGCATAATACTATGGATTGAGATTATGATGAAAAGAAAGGAAGTTAGTAATTTGAACTAGTTAATTATATTAGAAAGGGAATATTGGAAAATTGCTAAAATGAGATTTAATGAAAACCAGTTAGGAAGGATTCGAGGAAGTCACTTAATAATGGAAATTAATTTGGATTCTGACTGGAAGAAATTTTATATGTTTGTTTTTCTTTTTATATGTTTTCTTTTTTGTGTTGTGTTGTATTTGCTATAAGCTTGCAAAATTAATTTAAAAAAATTGGAAAAAAAGTAAAATGAAGAACTGTAAATATTTCTCTGAGTGAGCAGAAGGTGCTTATTGCGAAGAGCATACACAAACCATCACAGCACCCCACTGTTGTTTGCGTATATGTTATATAACTGACAGAAAACAGGTAAATGTTTTAAATGTTCAGTTTCTGTTAGATCACACCCAGTATGTTTATAATCCTCAAACAACACAAATGACCTGCCTTGTGAATTGACATAGGGCCATCACAGTTTCTAATCATAAGCGAGTTCTGCTGTCAGAAATATGATGTATTGATTGTGCATAATTAGATTCATGCAACGCCCCAACAACAACAAAACTGGAAGACATCACTTGCATTTGTCTGCACACTGATTCCCTGGCATTCCCGCCCCCTCCACCCCAGTAGCTTACTCTATACCTGGCTTTTCCATGATCTACCATCACTTTTAATTGTGCTGCCCTTTCTGGGGGATTTAGTGAAGTGGACGAACACTTCCTAAATATAGGACGGGACCAGAAAGCTCAGAGACCTAAAGATAAGATGTGACTGAAGGAAATGTTTCGAGGTGAAAGGGGGTGATTTCCTAAATCACTGCTACTGCCCTGTCACTTTCCAATTACTCCAACTTGCCTTCCTGCCCCCGTTATCGGCTGGCAGATGAAAACTCACACCCCCCCAATGCATAAGCTGACATTTCCAATAAATATCTCCACCTAAAGGCACCATCTAACACAAAACAAATACTAACTACTCGTAGTACTACTTCTGCTACTATCGAGGCAGAGTAGCACCACCATATTATGCCACTGCTGAAATAATTTCACTGGGTGCCCATTAGCTACGTGCCCAGCCAAATTCTTCTTTCTTCCTTTCTTCGGGATAGGAAGATGCCATCTTCCTACCCATCGTCATTCCCATTACATATCAGACAGGTGCATTCTCTATGTGTCTTCTTAAACTATAGTTTCAAACTTGGTTTTATATGTGTAATTCTTTTAACTTTTTCACTATATATACACACCGTATTTTTCGCTCTATAAGACGCACCAGACCACAAGGCGCACCTTGCTTTTGGAGGAGGAAAACAAGAAAAAAAATATGCTGAATCTCAGAAGCCAGTACAGCAAGAGGGGGTCGCTGCGCAGTGAAAGCAGCAATCCCTCTTGCTGTTCTGGCTTCTGGGATAGCTGCGCAGCATGCATTCACTCCATAAGACGCACACACATTTCCCCTTACTTTTTTGGAGGGGAAAAGTGAGTCTTCTAGAGCAAAAAATATGGTAACTCTTGTATGTATTTTATTATATTAAATCGCTTCAGGATGCCTCACGGAAAATGATGCATAAATGAAATATTATTGCTGCTGCTACTAAATGTCTCTCAATATGTTCAAACAAACCCATTTTTGTTGTAGGTTGAACCTTGCATTCAAGTTATATTAAGTTTTGAGACAAGGACTAACCTTAAATTGAACCTATGTTTGTTATTTGTTTTGGAGAAGGTTTGCAGCTTCGAAATTAACCCAAAGCAAAAAGCAAAACAAACAAACAAACAGCAGAACACTGTGGGGGTTTTGGTATTGGTTACTGTTTTTAAAATATCCCATTGAGTTTAGAGAACACACATTTGGCAACAAATGGGAACTAATCTCATACAGGAAAAAAGAATTATATCCTGAAGGAACGAACAAGGGTTGGTTTCCCCCCAATGTGTTTGTATAATATCCATATCCATCTATATCCACATCACTGCTAAACACAGCCTTATATCTAGATTTCCTCCTCAACTTTTCTAGACACCAGAACTGAAATGCAAGATAAACATGTGGGGTTTCTATATGCACAATTAATTCTTGTGTTGGCTAATATGTCTTCGTAGACTTATCAGTTGCATGGCTGGATTAAACACATCATGAGTTGATTTGGTAACAGACAGAGACACTTCATTTATTGTAGTAAGAGAACACAGAAAATTGGAGGAAAACTTCTTTCTTGAAGAATAAGGAAGAAAAGAGACTTGGGCTATTCTTTCCCCTTAAATTAATAATGTCAGTATTGGAATACCAATCAATAACAAAGCACCATTATCTTAATAAACTACCCAAGTAGAGGAATAAGTGGTTCAATAACTGGCACTATCTATAATATCCATAGGATGGGAAGTTGGACTTGGGTCCAGGAGTAGCAGGTTTAAGTCTTACAGCCACTATGAATTTATAAGGTGAATTCAATAATATCTGTACTCTCAGTCCCACTTCCCCATTTGTGGAAAGGGAATAATGACCTGTTTCACTGAGAAGTGTGTGGATGAGCAATTTTGGACAAGCAATTTGCAGGTTTTGCCGAAGGCCTGTAATTAATTTTGGGAGGGATTTATGGTTTTCCCTGTTGTAACGGGACAGAGAGAAGGTTTGCATATGAGCATACGAAGTACACTGGTACCTCGGGTCACGAACTTAATTTGTTCCGGAGGTCCGTTCTTAACCCGAAACAGTTCTTAATCTGAGATGCGCTTTCGTTAACGGGGCCTCCCGCTCCCACTGCGCCGCCGGCGCACGATTTCCGTTCCCATCCTGGGGCAAAGTTCTCAACCTGAGGTACTACTTCCAGGTTAGTGGAGTTTGTAACCCGAAGTATTTGTAACCCGAGGTACCACTGTACTAAATCCCATTAGGTAGCCAACATTGGTTCCTTCCAATGTTGCTGGACTCCAGCTCCCATTTGACCCAATCAGCATGGCCATGGTGGGATGAGGCCGTTGTTGCCTCCTGACAGCTTCTTGGAGCCACAGATGACAGCTGAGTGCAGAGTGGGGACCAAAGGTGGACAAACTACCCCAGAATAATAATAAAAATAATAATAATAATTTATTATTTGTACCCCGCCCATCTGGCTGGGTTTCCCCAGCCACTCTGGGCGGCTTCCATAGAAAACCAAAAATACACTAAAATATCACAGATTAAAAACTTCCCTGAACAGGGCTGCCTTAAGATGTCTTCTGAATGTCAGGTAGTTATTTATCGCTTTGACATCCGATGGGAGGGCGTTCCACAGGGCGGGCGCCACTACTGAGAAGGCCCTCTGCCTGGTTCCCTGTAGCTTTGCTTCTCGCAATGAGGGAACCGCCAGAAGGCCCTCGGCGCTGGACCTCAGCATCCGGGCAGAACGATGGGGGTGGAGACACTCCTTCAGGTATACTGGGCCGAGGCCGTTTAGGGCTTTAAAGGTCAACACCAGCACTTTGAATTGTGCTCGGAAACGTACTGGGAGCCAATGTAGGTCTTTCAAGACCGGTGTTATGTGGTCTCGGCGGCCGCCCCCAGTCACCAGTCTAGCTGCCGCATTCTGGATTAGTTGTAGTTTCCGAGTCACCTTCAAAAGTAGCCCCACGTAGAGCGCATTGCAGTAGTCCAAGCGGGAGATAACCAGAGCATGCACCACTCTGGCGAGACAGTCCGCGGGCAGGTAGGGTCTCAGCCTGCGTACCAGGTGGAGTTGGTAGACAGCTGCCCTGGACACAGAATTGACCTGCGCCTCCATGGACAGCTGTGAGTCCAAAATGACTCCCAGGCTGCGCACCTGGTCCTTCAGGGGCACAGTTACCCTATTCAGGACCAGGGACCAGAATGGGAACATGCTCTATGTGGGGCTACCTTTGAAGGTGACCCAGAAACTGCAACTAATCCAGAATGCGGCAGCTAGACTGGTGACTGAGAGTGGCCGCCAACACCTGCCTGATAACAAGTGTTGGAAATGTAAAGAAGCTGAGGGAACATTCTTTCACCTTTGGTGGACGTGCCCAAAGGTTAAGGCTTACTGGGAAATGATCTATAATGAACTGAAGAAGGTATTTAAATTTACCTTTCCTAAGAAACCAGAGGCCTTCCTTTTGGGCATAGTCGGCCAATTGGTGCCAAAGAAAGGCAGAACATTTTTTATGTACGCAACAACAGCAGCAAGAATACTTCTCGCTAAATATTGGAAGACACAAGATTTGCCCACCGTGGAAGAATGGCAGATGCAAGTGATAGACTATATGGAGATGGCAGAAATGACTGGCAGAATTCGAGACCTGGGAGAAGAGTTGATGGAAGAGGACTGGAAAAAGTTCAAGGATTATCTACAGAAATATAGTAAATTGTTTGAATGTTAAAATGATGTGGGATGTAAAGGTAACACGGCATTTGGGATATGGTTAAAAGAGGTATGGGGAAAAAAAGGATCTAAAAAAGAGGGGAAATTAGAGATATAACAAGTGGGAGTACACAATTATAAATGAGATGAAAGAGGGCTAGAATTTGCTGATTTGACGGAACACAAAAAAGGGAGATGTGAGGAGGTCAGGAAAGAGGGATATAGAACCTTGAAATTTAAAAGTGGATTCTTTTTCTTTTTCTTTTTTTTTACCAAGTGTGTATTTTTTGTTTTTTGTGTTGATATGTATTTGTTTGATTTTTATGTGTTGTAAAATCCTAATAAACATTTATCAAAAAAAAAAAAAAAAGAGAGAGTGGCTGCCAAGACCATATAACACCGGACTTGGTACATTGGCTCCCAGTACGTTTCCGAGCACAATTCAAAGTGTTGGTGCTGACCTTTAAAGCCCTAAAATGCCTCGGCCCAGTATACCTGAAGGAGCGTCTCCACCCCCATCATTCTGCCCGGACGCTGAGGTCCAGCGCCGAGGGCCTTCTGGCGGTTCCCTCATTGCGAGAAGCAAAGCTACAGGGAACCAGGCAGAGGGCCTTCTCGGTAGTGGTGCCCGCCCTGTGGAACACCCTCCCATCAGATGTCAAGGAAATAAATAATGATCTGACTTTTAGAAGACATCTGAAGGCAGCTCTGCTTAGGGAAGTTTTAAATGTTTGATGTTTTATCACTTTATTATTATTATTATTATTATTATTATTATTATTATTAATCTGTTGGCAGCCGCCCAGAGTGGCTGGGGAAACCCAGCCAGGTGGGCAGGGTATAAATATATTAGTATTAGTATTACAACCATAGCTGTCAACGTTTCCCTTTTTTAAAGAGAAATTCCCTTATTCCGAATAGGAATTTCCCTTTAAAAAAGGGGAAAGTTGACAGCTATGATTACATTTCCCCCAGAAAAGTGCTCTCCTTCCTATAAGACACCATACACCCCAAGTGCTGCTAAAATGTATTTTTATATAACGTTTGAAGTCACCCATGGTTTCCAACAAATCAATCTGACTGACTAGAGAAGACAGATAAATGATAGCATCATATGACTAAACCACCAAGAGGAGATACCACCATACAGCAACTGTTCATAGGAGACTACCCTTGCTTCTTCAAACAGACTAAAGCAGTATTGCCTCAGATCATCTCGTTTTTCACCTGGAAAGCTAGGGTACATGTTCCTGACAGTGGGGAATTTTTTTAAAGGTGGGGGTGCCCTTTCAAAATCAAAAGATCCCAATGATCTTACATGTTTATGTATGAGGCCAAATCTGTTAACAATGCAATTCATGCTCAAGAATTCAGCAACAGGCCAGGGCTTTATAAGGAAAGCTATTATCGGGATTACATCACTGAAACTTGAAATCCTGGAGATCTTGAATGTCAACATTTTTATGACTACTACTGTACCAGATATCCTGAATTATAATGAATCCAAGGCAGCTTAATGCTTAATACATCTTTGTGGACATCCCTCGCAGCTACCAAAGATGATTAATTCCCATAAACTGGGTTGGTATTATAGAACGGAAGCAAATCTCAGTCTATATTTGGAATAAACTCCCACACTCAAGGTGGGCGTGACTGAATTTCTCAGGATGTAAATTTACTCTGAAGCAAAAGCATTAAAAAAAAATCATACCAAGCAATGAAAACCAAGAGAGAAAGGGCGGAGGGTTGTTTTTAAAGCTCTGTGAGAACACTTGTTTTTCTTTATGCCTGGAAATACAGTCTGTTTGGGGTGAAGTATTGCCATCTGATGGGAAAGAACCAAATTATTGAGTGTAGTAATAATAAAAATAATAATAATACTTCATATTTACTTTTCCTGAATTGCTGGTTCCCAGGTTTTTTGATAACTGGAAAATAGTCTTTTTTTCTGGATTAAAACTGGAGGCATGCTGCGCTCTCTCTCCCTCCCTCCCTCCCTCTCTCTCTCTCTCTCTCTCTCTCACACACACACACACACACACACACCCCTCAGTTAACATTGCTTGCTCAGTCTGCCAGACAGAACCACACTTTCTAGGCAATGGTGATACTTCTAGAATTCCTCTGTGACTGCTGGCTGCATCTGAAAATGCTGGCTTCCTCTGCTAGCTGTTTTCTCTGCCCATTTCTTGTCAGAAAAAGGGGATTAATGATGGGCTAGGCCTCTCAAGCCTGGTCCTGGTTTGCAGGAAGTGTTTAAACCACAGTTTTCTAATTTGGATGTCACAGCACACCGTGGTTTAACAAATCAGAAAGCTTTTCCTAAAGCCAGGCTGGGAAAACCCAGCCAGATGGGTGGTGTATTATTAATAATAACAATAATAACACAGTGGTACCTCTGGATGCGAACAGGATCTGTTCCGGAGCCCCGTTCGCATCCTGAGCAGAATGCAACCCGCGCCTGCCATGATTTGCCACTCCTGCGCATGCGTGTGACATCATTTTGAGCGTCTGCGCATGCGCGAGCGGCGAAACCTGGAAGTAACCCATTCCGTTATTTCCAGGTCACCGCGGAACGCAACTTGAAAATGCTCAATCTGAAGCTACTTTAACCCGAGGTGTGACTGTGATAATAATAATGTGAGGGAAGGGGAGAAGAGTGTTTTCTGGAGGTGATAAATTATAATCCCACTGGTGTAGCAGAAAATAATAGTCTGCCAGTATCTCAACAACAGGATTTTGGAATAAACCACATAGTTCCTGGAAAAGGAAAGCAACATCCTGCTGTTGGGCAGAGAAGTGATGCAGAAAAAAAAGTACAAAATTAAATGTACTGCTTAGCATTTCAAACAAATACAGGGAGACGTAATATACTCCAAATGAAGCCCAGTGAGATTAGACATTGTGCAGAGGTTTATTTAATGTACACAGAGCAGCTGTGCAAATGTGCGTTTTGCGGAAAACATGTAACTTCTCCCAGGCCTCATAATAAAGTACCCTCAATGCAGGGCAGATATACAAGGCCTTCTCACCCCAGCGCCCAACCCGCTTTCCACTAAAGGCCATTACAAATGGTTTGCGCTCTTGGAAAAATGCTCTGAGAACACCAATCAACTTTTAAATCAAAAACAGCTTGCTTTCTGATAGGGGCAGCAAAACTGGTCGATTTATTCCATAAAACTTTATGTACACAGCAGCAGCATCCATGAACTTAATGATCATAATATAGAGTCTACAGGGTAATTTTTATTGCAATTTATAGCAAGATTACACATACTCCACAGTTTTTCAGGCTTTATTGAGATTTTATGGGACTGTGCGGTTTAAGCAGTTAACTGTGTGCGCTTGTGTGATGGGAGAAGGTGGGGTTAGCTCCTATACATGCGTTTCGTTGCTAATCTACCATAGGCTATTAATTACTCTGTCCAATCAAAGTCATTATTTATAGTAATTTCACGAGCAAAATAATTTGCCAGGGGCACGCAGGATTAATAGAGGCTATGGACATCTGCAGAAACCTACCTACGTATAACTCAGATACACATCTATGAGGATGGTGTGTTGTTGTTTTTCCACAGCAAAAACGTTAAACCTTTTTCATTTTAAATTGAACACTGTAGAACTCACACCCATTTACAGGAAATCGAATTCTCAAGAGTGTTGAGACCTAAATCACATCAAGTATCTAATATATAACTGATTCACCATCCAACATAAAACAAAGCCGGGGGAAAGAAAAGCAATTACAGATTTGAACAAGAGCAGGACATAGCTTTTTCTGAGCCCAGGTTTCTAGACAAGACACTTCTACATATCTAAAAGTGACCTTGACTCCTCCATTCTTGCACCCAACCAAACTACCATTAACTTCAGCCCACAAAGCTGGACCTTAAATTACTGTACACTTTCCTCAGCAGTCCACCTTTCTAAACATTCTATGACATCGCACCATTTCAGCCAATAGGTGCCAAAGGCTTCACTGTTGCTACAAAATCCCTTAATGAAACGTAATACTGATTTAAAATAAATAAATAAATCTAAATATCTTTAAAAGAGCTGCCTCTTTATATACTGCTAGGGACAACAAAGTATGCTATGTTCTGCTAGTATCTCAGGTCTTTATTGTGGGTGGGGACACCTATCTTCTCTACAGGGCTGGATTTAGGTTTGATGAGGTCCTAAGCTACTTGAAGGTAATGGGGGGCGGTTATATGTCCAGCTGTCCTTTGTCAACAACAAATTGTCGCTGTTTTTTGTGTTGAATATATGCTATATGGTAATTTATGGACCTAATAGGTATCCAAATCCATTTTCATATAACAAAATATGTATTTTATCAAAGTAATCGTTGAACTGAAATACAATTAAGAAGAAGTATATTAATAGTGAAATACAATTAAGAAGAACCATATTAATAGTGAAATAATTATTCAGCTCTAACTGAAAATGATTTTTTATTCATAACAAACTAGCAGGCGGGCCCATTACTTACATCATAGGAGCCTACACAACACAAAATAAGTAGAAAATAAGTGACATTCACCCAACTTTACAAAGCTCGTGACTATTTGGTTTCCCCCTGTGAATAAACAGGCTAACTATCAAAAGGTGTTTTTCTAGAATGATTTCTTATTTCTGTTTTGCAAAAGCAGCCAGGAGGAATCTCACATACAAAACCAGACAAGGAAATGGTGGTAAGAAATTTTTGTGGAGTCACTTCTGCTCAGACAATACAGCAATAAGGAAAGAAATGTTACCCTGAAAAAAATCTGGCCCAGATAAAACCGTATATGAACATGCTGATTTTATGGAGCACTGGTTTGCTGGATAAAGTCTCTCACCTGCCATCTTCCCTGAGGTGTAGCCCTCCTAATTTCAAGCAGGATCTAAATAGTGGAATGGTGTAGGCAGGGCCAGTCACACGGGTCTTTCTCAACAGAGCATCTTTGTCCTTTGGTCCTTTATGTAACTATTCTCTTTAATTAGCTAAAGAAATCTCCCTAAAATCCATTTCTTCTGAAATCAAATGCAATTCAAGTTGCGGATGGAACAGTATCAAGCTGTACTAGCTTAGGATCATTTGGCTGATAGTTATGTCTAATAAACGGCGTTTCCGTGTGCTGCTCTGGTTCGCCAGAAGTGGCTTAGTCATGCTGGCCACATGACCTGGAAGCTGTCTGCAGACAAACGCCGGCTCCCTTGGCCTATAGAACGAGATGAGCACCGCAACCACAGAGTCGGTCACGACTGGACCTAATGGCCAGGGGTCCCTTTACCTTTATGTCTAATAAACTGTTTTGTTATCACATCCTTAAAGCTCGCTAAGACCAGAGCCAAATCCAGTGTGAGATTTTCCTCTTAGTTTGAGCAGATGTTTGGTGCAAGCAGCATGCAGAATACTAGCTGGGTTCCACTGCTATATGAACCATTTCTCTATGCCGTAGCGTGAATACAGCCGCCATCCCTATCCAAACCTGGAGGGCTATTGCTAACTCTCAATCCTTGAGCTTGCACATGGTGCTGGGTATAGTGGGAATTTTAGTGCAAGCCTGCAAAACTCCTGACCAGACACATTGAATGCAACCCTCCAAGTCACATATAGTGGCGCACTAGGGGCTTGATAAATCTCCCAGTTTTGCAGCTGCCTGGGATTCCAAAAGGGAGGGGGGGGAAGGGTGTTGTCAAGAAGCCAGCAGTTCACAATACATGGCTAGGAGAGTGTGTTTGTCTATCATGGGTGGTCCTCTATCACAGGTGGGGATGGCCACCAAAGTGAAAAGCTTAAAAGGAGGATTAGGCAAATTCCTGGGAGGGTGAGGCGATGAATGGCCACAAGCCACAATAGCTCTATTCTACCTCCCCGTCAGAGGGATTATATGCATCTGAATACCAGTTGCAAGGAATCACAAGTTATGAGAGTGCTCTTGCTCGCAGGTCCCGCTTGTGCGCTTCCCCTGGGAATATCTGGTTGGCCACTATGAGAAGAAGGTGTTGGAATGGCTTGCGTGACCTGGCAAGGGTCTTCTTATGTTCTAGAGCAGGGACATCCAACTTCCAAGAGTCTGCGATCTACTCACATTATTAAAAAACTGGCAGTGATCTACCTGTTGTCAGAGTTGTTGAGCTTTTTGGGGGGCGTTTTGGTGGGGGTTCAAAGATCAACCAGGATTGACCAGAGACACCCCATGATTGACCAGTAGATTGCGATCAACCTGTTGGACAGCCCTGTTCTAGAGCATCCAGAGGCACAATAATGCCTGGCTCACTGACTCCATCATTGCCATCATCACATTCTTAAAAGCACTCTGGAAGTATATACTTGATTCTGACCAAATGAAGCCTCCTGGTATATATTTTGTTCCAGGAGGCTTAGTTTGGTGAGAATTGAATATACACTTCCAGAGTTAACACTGGAATTACTTCTGGTACCTCGGGTTAAGAACTTAATTTGTTCCGGAGGTTCGTTCTTAACCTAAAACTGTTTTTAACTTGAGGTACCACTTTAGCTACGGGACGCGGGTGGCGCTGTGGGTAAAACCTCAGCGCCTAGGACTTGCCGATCACATGGTCGGCGGTTCGAATCCCCGCGGCGGGGTGCGCTCCCGTCGTTCGGTCCCAGCGCCTGCCAACCTAGCAGTTCGAAAGCACCCCCGGGTGCAAGTAGATAAATAGGGACCGCTTACCAGCGGGAAGGTAAACGGTGTTCCGTGTGCTGCGCTGGCTCGCCAGATGCAGCTTGTCATGCTGGCCACGTGACCCGGAAGTGTCTGCGGACAGCGCTGGCTCCCGGCCTCTTAAGTGAGTTGAGCGCACAACCCTAGAGTCTGGCCAGACTGGCCCGTACGGGCAGGGGTACCTTTACCTTTACCATTACCTTACCACTTTAGCTAATGGGGCCTCCCGCTGCTGCCGCATGATTTCTGTTCTCATCCTGACCGAAGTTCTTAACCTGAGGTACTATTTCTGGGTTAGCGAAGTCTGTAACCTGAAGTGTCTGTAACCCAAGGTACCACTGTATACGCTAGAGAGCTGTGAAAAAATTGTGTCCCCGACATTTTATACTTGTCTACCATGTACTGTCTGAAACAAAAGGGGCACATTGGTTGCCAGATGTGAAATAGATTGGCATCATTTCCAGCTCTCCTACCCCACTATTGACTTTATATTACTGGTGACTTCCTCAGGGAGGAAGAAAAGCACAAGATGACAATGGCTGTGACATCTTCCATTTCACGAACAAATTGGGACTATTCACAAACACAAACACACACACAAATACACCCTACTTGTATGAATAGAGGAGCGGGGAAGAAGATCACTACCACTGACATTCACGATGTTCACACGATGAAAGTTGTTGAGTTTTTTTGGTTTACCTGCCAAACCTCTGCTTCCTGGTAACATTCGAGAAAATTCGGACATATGGAAGTCCAAACTAATCCCACCCCCAACATCCACAAGCCACCAACTCTTTATCGCCCGTGTCCACATATTTGGAGCAACATCTGAAAGAGGAGCTTATATATGGTACAGCTGTACACATGTAGTAGGCAGTCTGATCAGGAAGCCTGTATTATCCAGATTTATAATCTGGTGGCCAGCCTATGTCCCTTTCTGGCATTCTGCTAAATACACAGACACTGAGAGAACAATCCTGTGGCTTGATCTGCTGGGATGACTGGGGTTAAGATCCAGCAGATCTTCAGTTGAGCTGGATGGTTCCCAGCGCAATGGTGGAATTTAATTTGGAGTCTCCCCACTTGGCAGTTGTCCTGTAGACACTCTATCATGCTAGCCCTCTGGCTTAATATTTGGTATTTTCCCCATGCTTCTCCAGTTAACAAGTGTTTGTCTCCAGTCTTACATTTCCACATGTAAGATAAGAAGGAAAAGCTCCCATAGGCTTGCAAAACGATTGGGTGTTCTAATAGTAGCATGAGCTACTAGTTAGTCTGGGCTTCACCCTTCTTAAAATTCAAGTACATTTCACACCTGGGGGGAGGGGCACCGTACCTTTGACATGACTTCTCCCGTCCTCCAGTAACGGTACTACGATAGTGTTGTTCACATTCCCTGGTGATCTCACCGCTGTGTAGACCACGGGTACCGACTGCACCACGACTGGGATGCGATGTACGTGACTCATTTTGTTGGTCTGTAGGTTCATGGGGCTGGACGGGGGTACTGGGTGGATTATGTGCAAAAACTGCTGCCCTCCAACACCTGATGCAGATGCCACGAGCGGGCCTGGCGTTAATACTGACGGTGCAGAAGACGCTGAAGAGACGGACGTTATTACTGTGGGTGACGAGGCTGGCCGACTAGAGGATGTTGAAGTGGAAGAAGGAGACGATGCCGAGGCGGTGATGGACACAGGCGAAGACGAAGCAGCGATGGGGGATGACCGGGCCTTGTTTATCGACAAGTCCACTGGCTCAGTTTGCGTTTGGAAATGGTCTGTGGACAAGGAGTCTTCTTCTGGATCTGCCTTCATGCTGTTCAGCAAAAGGGGTACAGCTTCCATATCTGGGTAACTGTGAGAGTTTGGAGACTGTGGAAGGAAGGAAAGGGAAACAGGCCATTACCATCTAGGAGCCAATGCAAAAAAACCACTCGGATGATAACAGTGTGTATGTTTATTTTAAGCATCATCATTGAAACGAAGGGCAAGCAGGCAAGGAAAGGGCGGCTGCTTCAAAAAGGCCCAACGTCAGGTCCTGATAAAGGGTTCACTGGGGATCATGTCAGTCACTGCCTCTTTTTATTTTTTATTTTCAGCTTTTCTATTAGGGAGGTGCACTAATGGCACTCTCAAATGAACGTAAGGACATGGGAAGCTGCCTTAGACTGAGTCAAATCATTGATTCATCTAGCTCTATTGTCTACATTGGCTGGCAAAAGCTTTCCAGGGTTTCAGGCAGGGAACACTCGCAGCCCTCCCTGGGGAATCAACGAGAGACCCTCTGAGTACTCAGTGAGAGACTACAGCTACCCACCACTCTCATTTTCCCAGAATGCTTCTGAGCTGGGCTGAGTACCATTCTCTTGCTGCTCTAGTAAAATGTTTTCTTCCTCTGGAACTGCCGTCATGCTGTCTGGGTATGAAGGGTAACTATAGACGTTACACCCCCCCAAAAAAATGGGGTGCCTGTACTCGCTAATGCTGTCTCTGTTTACAAGGAGGGTACCACAGTGGTGAGGGGGAGGGAACAGATGAAATATTAAATAATAATAATAATAATAATAATAATAATAATAATAATAATAATTATTATTATTATTTATACCCCGCCCATCTGGTTTCCCCAGCCACTCTGGGCGGCTTCCAACAAAAATGAAAAATACATTAAAACATCAGTCATTAAAAGCTTCCCTAAACAGGGCTGCCTTCAGATGTCTTCTAAACGTCAGATAGTTGTTTACCTAAACCCCTTCAGACTGACTTTTGTTGTAATTGTACTGTTTAGCTTATTTGTTTAGTGAATAATAGTGCTTTATAGATTGTAATTGTTTTACTGATGATTTGATAATTATTCTATGATCTGTATTGTATTTGTGATGTTTTATTAGACTCCATTAAGTTATTGCTGTGTATTGTTTGTAAGCTGCTTTGCGATTCATTTGAATGAAAAGCAGCATAGAAATATAATAAAGCAGCCCTGTTTGCAAGTCGAAAACTGTTGCATTTCCATCTCTGAACTAGGTAAGCTCCATCTCACATATTCCACTGGTGGCGCATGGGCACATCAGCCCTTAGCTTGTCACTAGTTTATTTCTCCACTCTGCTTGTTCTTCATTACAATGGAATCTCATTACAGCACAATGTCATTATCCAAACATTACCAGAAAGTTCCGAGGAACAATCATTCATGTGAATTAATATTTGAATATTTCAAATTAATTAAGCCATTGTGAACATCTTTGTTCACAACTTTTTTTTTTACAGAGAAGTCTCAAAACATCAGCAGAGATGTTTTCTTGTACCACCTCACTGCAGATGTGAGCTGATTTTAAGGTGAAGCTGTTTCTGTTGCTGCATTGCTAACGCCCAACTCATATTTACTCAGAAGTCTCTTGTATCCTTCCTTACCCCCTATTTAAACAGTTGATTCATTTCACTTTTACCCATATCTGTACATCATGTTCCAAGCTGAATCACATCCTCATATTCAGTGGGAGGTCAGACTCCTTTCTCAACATTGCAGATGGTGAACGTCAACTCTAGTTTCAAGTATTTCTGCAAGTTTGTAAGGCGTTCTGGGAGGAATTTGGGGCCAGATTTTCAGGAGCGATAAGCACATTAAGGCTGAAATCACAACCCACATAAACCTCAAAGGCTTAGCTTCTCTCCATAACCCGAGCCTACACAAAGCTCTAGAGCTGATGTGAAGATAAACATGAGCTAGACTTCGAACCCCCAGCGCTGTTGCCCAACATGAAATAAACAGAGCTGCCCCCGGTTGCAAATAACTGTGCGTCTAGACTAGAGACTGGGGATCATAGATTTTCAAGGGTTGTAGGTGGTATGACAAAAGCATCCTTGCCTGTGTATGTACACACTCCCATCTCATCGCTATCTCATCATCATTTCTGATGAAACAAGGAATTGAGGGTTTACAGTGTGGTCCACTGATGCTCAATCTGGGGAACCCCAGATGCTGTTGGAGTCCAACTCCCATCAGCCCCTGTCAGCATGACCAATGTTTTGGGATGATGACAGCAGACTCCAACAGCATCTGGGAGCACCACGTTCGCTATCTTCTCTATTACAGTCTTCTCTTTGAAGGTCGTCTAGTCCAAGTCCGGTTTGCAGATAAGGAACCATAATAAGTGGGAGGTCTTGGAGTGGCCCAACAACAGCTATTGGCACTTAGTCTGAGCAAGCACACAAGTCGTCTGGTGTCTATAGTATTCTATGCTTTATAAAGCATAGCAATTATTTCTAAATGTGTGTCTATACAGTGGTACCTCAAGTTAAAAACTTAATTCGTTCTGGATGTCTGTTCTTAACCTGAAACTGTTCTTAACCTGAAGCACCACTTTAGCTAATGGGGCCTCCCGCTGCCGCCGCGTGATTTCTGTTCTCATCCTGAAGCAAAGTTCTTAACCCGAGATACTATTTCTGGGTTAGCGGAGTCTGTAACCTGAAGCGTCTGTAACCTGAAGTGTCTGTAACCCGAGGTACCACTGTACATATAATTTACCATATACAAATTTGATGCAAAATGATGTCCTCCCCACTTTTTTGAGTGGGGAATGTTGCAAATCCTCTTTTTTGGCAATGGATAACTGGCCACAACATATAGGAGCAACCTACCCTGAACTATTAAGGCCGCAATATGGTCTGTAACATGTTTATGTCTTTGTTTTATGTCCTACAGCCTCTGTTCAGGTTGAGGAAGACTCAAGGCCTTGATTCCAACCTTAATTCAGAATCCAGATTCACTTTCTGGACACCCAAAAAACCCCCCTGCAAATCAATCCCATTATTCCATATAAATTATGATGGAGTGCTATTTTCCCATCTTTAATTTGGGTAGCATGTACCTGCATCGCAAAACATGACATTGGGGTGTCTCTGCTTTCACTAAATAGTCCTATGAACAGAAATTAATTATAAGGCATATTTCCTGCCTTTTCTACCCTCCCAAGTATTGCAAATTCTCAGAAGAAGAAGAAAAAGAAGGATCTGAATTTCATAAATTATCATTATTGGGTCAAAAATTAAGACGAGCAAATCAACTACAGTATATCTGTAACAAGACAGATTTAAGTGATCCTCCAGAGACAAAACTGCAGCTACTCCTCATGTTGACATATGCTTCTTATGCCCAAATTACTTTGCAGTGCAAATTAGTACTGTCAAGCCTGAATATATTACAAATTAAGGGGGAGAAATTTATACTTCCTTTTTTCCCCCCACACAGAAAATAATATCTTTACTTTGAGTATACACATAATTGCATATTATAGACTTGAAATTTTAATGGGATAAAACCGAAAGCTGTGAAATGCAGCTGTTTTTATTGAAATGATTTAGTGTCTCATGAATTGGCTTCAATAAATCAAGTTCTTTATGACCCAATGAGATATGATATGATTATTTTCAAAGGAGAGCGGCGAGGAAAGGCGGAGAAAGCAAGCCTCACTTTGATACGATGCTATGGATGCCTGCAGGCCTATTCACTCAATGCTTTCTGGGAATATCCACCTGCTTATGAGACTCTGGCGCTTGTGGGCCTCTCTCACTCCTCTGGAAAGATCGAGGGAGCCATCCTGTGATGCTTTTGCACACCCTCCGACATTTCTCCAATGGAAATAGGGGTGTCCAATTCCATAATCATAGAATCACAGAATTGTAGACTTAGAAGGTACCCTGAGGATCATCTAATCCAATCCCTGGCAAGGCAGAAATAAGCAGGGATAGAAAATGCAACTTTGACATTATCAGCACCATGTTCTAACCAACTGTGCTGCTTTTGAAAACCCTCGTATTCTAATAATTTTATTATTTATACCCCACCCATCTGACTGGGTTGCCCCAGTCACTCTGGGCAGCTTCCAACATATATAAAATCATAATAAAACATTAAACATAAAAAACAACTTCCCAATACAGTGGTACCTTGGGTTAAGAACTTAATTCGTTCTGGAGGTCTGTTCTTAACCTGAAACTGTTCTTAACCTGGGGTACCACTTTAGCTAATGCGACCTCCCACTGCCACCACGCCGTCACCGCACGATTTCTGTTCTCATCCTGAAGCAAAGTTCTTAACCCGAGGTACTATTTCTGGGTTAGTGGAGTCTGTAACCTGAAGCATATGTAACCTGAAGCATCTGTAACCCGAGGTACCACTGTACAAGGTTGCGATCAGACGTCTTCTAAAGGTTGTATAGTTACTTATCTCCTTGGCTCAGTGGAGGGTTGTTGTTGTTTGCATAACTCCATACCCTCCAACATTTCTCTGATGAAAATAAAGACATCCGAAGGAAAAGCGGGACATTCTGGGATCAGATCAGAAGCTGGAACAGCTTCCATAAATCTGGGCCTGTCCGTGGAAAATAGGGACGCTTGAAGGGTCAGCTTTTGCACAGTGCCTGAAGTAGAACAGCGAATGCCACCTCACCCAGTAAAGACTGGTGAGCAAGTTGCTCTGGCATCAGAGACATAAAATCCGACACCCTAAAGAAAGTTTGCTTGGCTTCCTGACTGCAGCTTATTTGAGGGAAACGTGCTTTGCACAAAGCCAGCTTCCGGTTTGTTTCCTCGCCAGCACAGCAGCAGTAGTTTGGGAACTTCTGAACGTTGTCAACTATACCAATACTCATTCACATGAAGAAGAAGAAGAAGAAGAGTTTGGATTTGATATCCCGCCTTTCACTTCCTTTAAGGAGTCTCAAAGCGGCTAACAATCTCCTTTCCCTTCCTCCCCCACAACAAACACTCTGTGAGGTGAGTGAGGCTGAGAGACTTCAGAGAAGTGTGACTAGCCCAAGGTCACCCAGCAGCTGCATGTGGAGGAGCGGAGACGCGAACCCGGTTCACCAGATTACGAGTCCACCGCTCTTAACCACTACACCACACTGGCTCTGACATCGTAGGCTAGCAGTAAAAGGACCCCAGTCTAGAGCAACCTTTGGCCTGATCCAGCACAGCTCTTATCTTAAATTCTTATTTAATCTGATTGACTGTGACATACCACGTTATTTTGTTTATAGGCCTCCATGATGTCATTGTGTCACATGTAGCATTGTGATACATCATGTGGGTAGATCACATTAAATGGAAGATGAGGACAACATAAGAAGAGGATAACATATCGGGGCATTTGGGATTGGGCAGCTTCTGTCAATTCATGATGTTTCAATTTAATCAGGACACTTGAGGAGGCTGGGATAGTGAGGGCAAAGAAAAAAGAGGACCATTGCTCTGTGCAGGAGAACTAACAGGTGTCCGACAGGGGAGGTCTTTTTGACACAAAAACAAACACAAAATTATAAATACAGTTTCGAACCAACCCTGCAAGAAATTTCTATTGGCAGGCTGTTTCGCATGACCATGAAATTTGGCTGTACAAAAAACTCCTCATTGCAGCCTTCATCAACCTGTGTTGTGGTCCAAAACATCTCAAGGATGTCAGGTTGGCCAAGGCACCCTTAACACAATACAGCATCATTTTGGACGGTTTCATTGTCTAAAAACTAGGACTGCAGTTTAGCCCTCCTTCATCTTTTCTTAAAACCCTCATTCACCCTCCTCTTTTTAAAATCTGCTTCTGTTGACATCCAGCAGACTCCTTTAAAGTCCTGGTTGGAATGGAAGTTTGTGGTTGATTTCAAAATGGCCCCAGCTTAACAGAAAAATAACATCATTAATGGGTGTCACATTCCAAAAGCGTTGCATAATACAATAGCTGTTGGGGTATATTGAACAACTCATATTAAGATAAGGGAAAATAAAACAGAAGCAAAAACAAACAATAAATCAGTATTGCAAGATTCCACTACGAGAGTGCCAAGACAAATGACAAGAAAAATCCAGTTTGGAGCAGAATTAAGCCCCTGTTGTGAAATTTACTCTTGGCATCCAACACTCCCCCTCAGCCTTTTTTTCTTCCCTTTATTTTGCTGCACCCAGGAACGTACAGAAAGAAATTTACAAGCACTTAAAAGGCCCATGGGGCAGAACCGTGACCCAAATTTGCATGAAATCTGCATATGGTCATTTATTTGTACAGTTGCCTCTTGGAAATTATGGAGTGAATGGCTGGGTTTCTCCAGCACTTCATTTTGCAGTATGCCCAGCCACCCTATAAAATATGGGTTGTCTCCAATGAAATTCTGCTGAGAGTAGACTCACTGAAAACAACTGGACGCATAAATCTCAGTGAGCCTATTCTGAGTAGAACTAACATTAGCTACGAGCCCCCCCCCAAAAAAAATTAATTTAAAAAAATGGGAGGAGGGGTCAGGAATCCTGGAACTACCACAAAAAGGCTGGGATACCCCCTTAACAGTATCATCTTGCACTCAATTCTGCCTTCAGAGTCTGTTACATGTGGAACCATAATCCACAAAACACTTTTGATGGGGCAAATATTGATGAAATACTCAAAGCAACACATTCAAAACTGCATCTTCAGTTCATTCCTGAAAAAAGAATGATGGTCACAGAGGGACATATCTGTCACTGCAAGACAAAACCAGTTATGCCCTGCATAAAAGCACTCGCTATAGCCTTTCAGAGACATGGAATATATCTTATGAAATGGACGCGAGACATGCTGTGTGGTGTGTACATCAATGCGGCAACCACCCTATCAAAGGTTCCTCTTCGAAGAGGATCTTTAAGTTCACGTTAAGTTCAATAAGGCTCTCGCTTGGAAAGTTATGAGTGATGCTAGACTTTATTATTAATAGAAATCCTTCCCCGATTAGCCTTAACACAGAAATGGCCATAACTTCAAACCGTGATTCATAACTCCCAGGAACGAGGGTGTCTTTCAGAGTGTTTTCAGGAAGCTGTCAGGATGGATCCAAATGACAAGTGCGTGGAATCTGCCCAGCCTGCAAATGCTACCCAACAAGAAGGCAATATTCTGTGCTGTCAGAAATGCAAAGCCTTGTGAAATATGAATAGCATCTTCACTGTCTACACAAAAGCTTCATAGCCAAACATACCATGAGAGGCAAACTGATTGTGAGACGTCTGAGAAGCAGTGCTTACAAATAACCTCTTATGTATACACAGATGAAGTACCGTATTTTTCGCCCTATAGGACGCACTTTTTCCCCTCCAAAAATGAAGGGGAAATGTGTGTGCGTCCTATGGGGCGAATGCAGGCTTTCCCGGGCTTCCTGCGGCTCTGCGCCACCCTCCGGATCCTGGCGCGAAGCCGCGCGGGGCTCCGGAGGGTGGCGCAGAGCTGCCTGCATTCCGAAGCCTGGTGCGCACTGAAGAGCGCGCCCGGGCTTCGCGCACCTCTCCGCAAGCCTGGGGAGACCGGTGCGGCTCCCTAGGCTTGCGGATAGCAGGCTTTCTGGGGGCTGGGGTCGGGGGAAGCTCGGGCTTCCCCCGTGCCTGCCCCGTGCCTGGGGGGGGGAGGGAAATAATTTTTTTTCTTTATTCCCCCCCCCCCAAAAAAAAATTAGGTGCGTCCTATGGGGCGGTGCGTCCTATGGGGCGAAAAATACGGTGCCTTTAAAGCAGTTCACAATGAGATTAGCGGCGCACTCACAGGGCAGGGCTTGGGGGCAGAAGTTCAGGGCCCCACTCAGCAGATTGGATAAGGGGGTCTCTGAATTTTGAAGGAAGAAGAAGTAATTATCATCTAAAGACAGCCCCACCCGCCACTCCCCCATGATACTATTAAGTCCACAGCCTTTCTTGAGTTCCCGGGTGTTCTTAACTACAACTCCCATCATCCCTGATGGGTAGGAATGATGGGAGTTGTAGTCCAACAACATCTGGGGACTCAAGGTTGAGAAAGGCTGGCCTAAAGTTACATGACTGCACCATCTCGCATCCTGCACATGCTGGGCTGTAAGCATGAGCCTCAAACATGCATAGGACCTTTCCGTGAACTGGGGCATTTGCGCATACATTTGATCTGCCAAAAAGGGGAAATAGATTGCCTTAACAAGGCCTACTCAGACAGAAGTGTGCATGTATAGGCTGCCGTTCACACTAAACGCCCTATGACAGAGCAGACCCAAATTAGAGAACTGGTTCCTTCACCTTGATACATGCAGGATATGCAGGTCAGGGCTTTGTGTGAAGGTGTCCTTGGACGCTGATTTATTTATAGCATTTTATACTCTGCTTTTTGCCAGGATGGTCTCAGGACAGCTTACATTTAAAAACCAAACCGAACCATAATCTACAGTAAAATGCAACAGAACAAAAACAAGCAATGCCAGGGAATGCAAAATCAAAACAGCAGATAAAACACTCAGGCCAACATAACCCAGATAAAAAGGCAACTGAAAAGGACCTCAAATTCCATTAAGGGTAGAAAAGAACAGGATGGACTTTGCTTAGCAGATAAAAGATAGTAAAGAAAGTACAAGGCAAATACGTTCCAAGGGGCTTCCATATTTTTTATATCAGTACGGAAGATGTCCTCTCTCCAGTGTCACCCATATCACTTTCAAAGATGGGAGAAAGGCTTTTGAGGAAGCTATTAACTGGCAGGGAACTTCATGCAGAAGGAATAGGATCATGAAGATGCTCTAGACCCACATTGTTGAGGGTTACAGATAGGTAGCCGTGTTGGTCTGCCATAGTCAAAAAAAAATTAAAAAAAATTCCCCCTTCCAGTAGCACCTTAAAGACCAACTAAGTTAGTTCTTGGTATGAGCTTTCGTGTGCATGCACACTTCTTCAGATACACTGAAACAGAAGTTGCCAGATCCTTCTATATAGTGAGAAGGTGGGGAGGGGTATTACTCAGAAGGGTGGTGGGAATGGGTGATAGGCAGATAGCTGTGATGAGCCTGTTGACGACTCTTAACGACTGCAATAGGTCTTACAGGAAAAAGCAAGGGGTGAGAAGGTGAAAAATGGCTTTGTCATGTATAATGAGACAAGAATCCAATGTCTTTGTTCAGACCAGGTCTCTCCATGGTTTTAAGTTTGGTAATGAGTTGCAATTCAGCAGCTTCTCTTTCCAGTCTATTTCTGAAATTCCTTTGTAGTAATACAGCTACTTTGAGATCTTGTATAGAATGTCCTGGGAGATTGAAGTGTTCTCCTACTGGTTTCTCTGTCTTCTCTGTTGAGGGTGTTATAGACAAGACCAATGCTTCTAACTGAGCCTGGAACCATACCAGCAGCTAGTGCAGATCTTTTAACAAAGCTGTGATCCTGCCCATAGGGGTTGAGCCTAGTTAACAGCCCACTTGCATGCCATGGGCTAGTTTCCTTTCCCAAACGTTTTCCAAAAGGCAACCGCCATGTACAACACACTACAATAACCTATCCTGGATGTTGCTGGAACATGGAGATTTGCAAAACATCTCTCTTCAAGGAGAGAAACATACAGTGGTACCTCGGGTTAAGTACTTAATTCGTTCTGGAGGTCTGTTCTTAACCTGAAACTGTTCTTAACCTGAAGCACCACCTTAGCTAATGGGGCCTCCTGCTGCCGCTGAGCCGCCGGAGCACGATTTTTGTTCTCATCCTGAAGCAAAGTTCTTAACCCAAGGCAATATTTCTGGGTTAGCGGAGTCTGTAACCTGAAGCATCTGTAACCCGAGGTACCACTGTATTTAGAATGTGTGTGTGTGTTTGCTTGTGTGTTTAAAGAAGGAAAGTATTCCTTGCCACAGCCTGTGGTAACACCATCAGCAAGTAAAGAGGCAAAAGACCCCAGAAAGAAAAGCTTTCACTCAACTTATTTTATAGCAGAAAAATATATCAGCAGACAAAAACAAATAGAAACACACACACACACGGTTCTGGTTTTCTGTAACTCAGAATGAGACTGCACCAGTGGGTCAAGGAGGCCTTTAGCACAGTTTTCCAGAACGTCAGAAACAGACGGGTGGAAATACACAATTGGGGTTCCCAGATATGCTTCTGTGTAAGAAGGCTGACAGAGGGATGCCAGGGGCTGAATTTATCTGTACAGGGATTCTTTTAAACTTTAATTCTTTAAAGAGACCATACTTCCAAGAAAGCACCTTGGGATCACAACCTTAAGGTGTTAAGTACACACAGAACAACAACCTGTGGAACCCGCAGTGAAGTTACAAGGTACTGAGTCTTTGAACTACATCCATAACTGTCAATTCTGTTTGCATGGAAAATACCTAATGAAGTGTAAAGGCAAACCAACATGCAGCTTGGCCCCTTCAGGACAACAGGTTTCCATTCGACCTTGTTTGAGAAGTAATTTAAGACATCTATGCTAGAAACTGTGAACTTAAAAGCACACATGCAAACTGTGTTCCAGTTATGGAGGCTTTCTGGAAGTACGTCAACTCCTTTCCTCCACCTGAACCATCTTCGTACGGACAGTATTTATTTAAATCAACGAGGAATGAATAATCTCTTTTGCTTAACACCATTTCGCTTTTGGAAAAGTTAGTGAAGCAGCAAATGCATAACCAGGGGAACAGAAAAGCGATGACTCCGTGTTTGTCAGTCCAAAGGAGCAGAGTCCCTATTTTGAATGATGAGTCATTTCTTTTGATCCCCACTAAACAGCATGGGTGCGTTCAATCTTCCGGGAAGTGGGGAAACACTTTTGCTGATGAAACTGGGTGGCTAGATAACATCCACCCTTTTCTTGGTGATGGAGACTGCCCTGGCAATTGTTACACAGGCAGTACAGAGATGTTTCTGCTGCTGTGTTGACAGTGCCTAGTACGTCAGCCCAGGTCTTCAAGCAAACCTCAGTAAACTTTCACCTATAGCAGGATCAACAGTTTTCCCATGATAATCAAAATCCGCAACATACAGGAAACTAACCAGTTAGGAACAGGTGCTTCTCACACAATCGAAAGTAATGTCTCTTGGACCACACATAATATTTTCTGTATAAGAACACCCAGTGTTTTATTCCCCAGTGGGCACTCAAGGGTGCGCAGTACCACCACCTCTTTTGCTGTTGTTAAGAGCGGTGGCTCTTACTCTGTAACAACTTCATGTTGTTTTTCTAGGGGGGGGCATTGAGAACACCCTGCCTCAGATTACATAGCTCTGAATTTCTATGAACCTGGTCAGGTCCACTTCAGTGTGGTTTCAGGATTGCTTTAGGTGCAGAAATTGCCTTTCCCACCCTGATGGCATATTCTAAGAGATGAGGGAAGAGAGGGCTCTAATGGCCTTATTATCAGGCCCTATAGGTGTTTCTGAAATCACAGAATCTTAATTGTGATAAAAAAATAGGGAGCCAATTGATGATGTTTGAACAGTCCAGTATACCTGAAGGAGCATCTCCACCCCCATCATTCTACCCAGACACTGAGGTCTAGCACCGAGGGCCTTCTGGCAGTTCCCTCACTGCGAGAAGCCAAGTTACGGGGAGGTAGGCAGAGGGCCTTCTCGGTAGTGGCACCTGCCCTGCAGAACGCCCTCCCACCAGATGTCAAAGAGAAAAATAACTACCAGACTTTTAGAAGACATCTGAAGACAGCCCTGTTTAGGGAAACTTTTAATGTTTGGACTACTGCATTTTAATATTTTGTTGGAAGCCACCCAGAGTGGCTGGGGAAACCCAGCCAGATGTTGTTGTTGACCAGTGAGTCAACCCTACATCTGCTTGATCAGGAGGAAGGAAGAGAGACTTGTATCTTCTGAATGAGAAAGTTTGGAGGAAGGAAACAACAGAATATGTTAAGAAACACGTTAGAGAGGGTAAAATTAGATAAGACGGAACCTTAAAACACAGTTGTATGTACAGTATTTTTTGCTCTAGAAGACTCACTTTTCCCCTCCTAAAAAGTAAGGGGAAATGTGTGTGCGTCTTATGGAGCGAATGCAGGCTGCGCAGCTATCCCAGAAGCCAGAACAGCAAGAGGGATTGCTGCTTTCACTGCACAGCGATCCCTCTTGCTGTTCTGGCTTCTGAGATTCAGAATATTTTTTTTCTTGTTTTCCTCCTCCAAAAACTAGGTGCGTCTTGTGGTCTGGTGCGTCTTATAGAGCGAAAAATACGGTAATTTGGGTTAGAAACATCCATGTTGGGTTAGTGACAAGTCACTAGTTTTGTTGAATTTGAATATAATTGTTGAGCAACAAATGTAATTTTCTATATGAAGAAAGAGTAACAATATTAGTGAGGAAGCGCTCCAGTTGAATGGGGTGTGCATTTGTGTGATCACAGTCTGTACTACCATGTCAAAAGAAACAGTGCTGCTAAAGATAGAAGCTGCTCTTTATTCTGGGAATTCTCCTTGCTAGGAACACTCTATGATTATATAATAAAGTCAGCCCTGCTCCCTGTACATGCTAAACTGAGTCACAAATAATGTTGCAGCAGCAGCTCCACTGACATTTTAGCTTGACCTTTACATCTACGGCAATGTCAGCCCAGACATCCTACACACTTCCAAGATAGTTAATGGGTCATAACAGTTCTACTGATTTTGCATTATGCTTGCCGGGACCCAGAGGCTCTCCTTCAAGGTCAAAGGGATGTTTTCCCTCCACCACCTCAACAGACGAGCTCATATTTCATACACCTGCAGTGAATGGTAAATAAGCAAGTCGACTGAAGAATTCCCCTTTCAATCTACCTCGCATAAGGATGCGTTCAAGGTGGGCGGACACCAGTGTTTGCTTCCTTTCACATCATCAAAGTAGTCTCAAATTACTCCAATATGGGGCTCCTCTGGGGACAATACTGTGTGGTACATATTCACTGAACCCAGGTGGCATGACCGTGATAGGTCAGGTTTATAGCTCATTGCTTCAGATTTCCGAAGAACAATTAATTGCCCACACTTCCTCACCGGTTTAGCCACCTCCGTGGCTGAGGACATTCATCACTATTTGAAGGGCTGTTGTTTATGCATCTTTGCGGGTCCTCGTTAGTTTGCTCGGCTTCTTTAAAGAGAAAGGACGCTGGTTAAATATGAACAAAGCGGCAGTAGTTATCAGCAGACTCCAGCCTAAAGGCCTGATGTTCAGTAAGTATGTGGGCTGGCTTGGCTTAGGGTCTAGCATGCATAGACAGCTGCTAGGCTCTACCTCTCTCCACAGAGACCGATGAATTATATACCATCTTTGCTTGGCTTTGGGTACGTGAAACAGCAAATCATTTATAGCAGAGTGCAAATGCCTCAGTAGCTTCAATGTTCCAGCAGCCTTCAGCAACCATTATAGGGTCGGAAACACTGGCTGATAGCAGAAGCCTTTTAAAATACTTCTAGTTAATTAATTTATTGAAAGAACTGATACGGTGGCCTTTGGCGGAAGTATTTTTCAGGGCAGCTTAGAAATCAAATAGTAAAATACGAAGTAAAACGCATACCAAAACAGCCATCTGAATGAAGAGGGAGAGGCAGTAAAAAATAAAATAAAAATGAGGTTCTGGTACTCATATATTGAGAAAAACGCCATGGCTGCCAGCACAAAATGGCTGCAATAGGCAGAAAGAAAGAGGTGTTGGTATTCTGTACCAGAGAACACTGTTGCTAAAAAAACACCTCCTAATGTTTTCTTTCTTACCCTAAGAAGGCAAAGATGATAGTATCAGTTTCTTAACGCTCTCAATTACACTTGCCCAAGCAGCAACAGGAAAGCAAACATCTTCTGTATCCTGAACGTGAGGGCAGTGGGGAGGCATGGCTGTGGCACACATAAGTGATAAGGGCCCAGCCCACATAGACTGCTTCACTATGTGGGAAGGCTTGTGTTAGCCTCCCTTTTGCTTGCTTCTGCCTCTGCCAAGGGGAGCGGGCAGTCATGTCTGGCAGATAACACCTGTAATTCTGTTGCTCAAGACCCATACAAACCTGGATGCATGCAAATTATGCTGGGGTAAAATTTAGGAGAAATCAAGATGTTGATGTCAATTAACAGGGTGGTTTGCATGCTGTGTCGCTTTGCCTTTTTTACTTTTGAGTGAAATTATTTCAATGCCGTTCTTTTTGATCTTTGTGAAAAGTGGTGACAGGCATAAGTAAATACTGACTTGATAATGCCTGGGAATTTGTAGACTCCAGCTTAAAAAAGATTTTTTTGCATAGTTTCTATTTGCATTCTTTCTATTATTTATTTGCTATTTTGCACATTTACACTCACTCGTATCAGAGTATCACCGTAGCTGTAGGACTGGAATGTGGAACTTTTCTCATCCTGAGAGTCACAACTCCTTCTGGGCAAACTTCCGAGGCCAGAGCTTTCCAAACTGTGTGTCGCGACACGCTAGCATGTCGGCTGCAGGGTGTTGGTGTGTTGCGCAATCTATATCTGTATCTCTTATGAGGGTTTAATTTAACCTCCGGTTTGCTAGAAAAACCGAATCACTACGCCGTGAAATAACCACATGTCTAAAAAGCGTGTCGCCAACATGAACAGTTTGGAAAGCTCTGTTCTAGGCAGTGACAGGTGCTTTGATATGATGGTGCCACTCATGTAACCTCCAGTACGTCACCCTGCGGCAGCTTACCTAGAGGGAGAGGGGGACGGTGGCAAGGTTGGTGGGGTGCACATGCACCGAAGGAGCCGATTCAGCGCCCCTGCTGGTGCATTAGCACTGTGCCAACCTCTCCCCCCTCCTCCTCTACCTCCCAGTAAGAAGCAGAGCAGGAAACAAGTTGGGCGAGCAGCAGCCCCACTCCCATCACCAGCTATGACTACCCAGGGCCCTGGGTCAGTGGAGGATGCAGCCAGAGGCAGAAGTAGGCAGAACAATGAAAGGAAATTTTACTTGGTGTGCAGTAGACTACTTTCTCCACGCTCACACATGTATCCTCCATCCAGGGAAGGAAGAGACATGATCAGAGTCCAAGGTCACATTCCAAGGCAGGCAGCTCAGGAGTGTGTGTGTGTGTCCTCAGGGGCCAGACAGAGAGGCTGCACTTGGCCCCTGCGCCAGAGGTTCGCCACCCCTGCTGCAACAGCTAGAAACTTACCTTTATGAGCCTGCAACTGGATGAGGCCTGCTCTGTGGGTCTGGTTCCTCGTGGCAGCTCAGGAACTCAGAAAATCTGTGTGATGCCATGCTTGTTAGTTATCTGTTTGGTGATTCTCTCTGATGGGAATTTTATCATTATATTTTAGGATTGTTTCGTGCTACAATCCACCTAGACAGCAACGTTACTGGGTGGATATGTATAAAACAGAGCAGGCGAGCGAATAAATTTAATAGAAAAAGAAAAGTCTCTGGAAGCCAACTTCTGGAGCTAGCGTCAAAATTCTGCACTTTGTCTGTGCCCTTGTGAAATCACGGCAGATGTGCAGCACTTAAATATCTCACGGTAAATTTGGGCAATACTGTATAGTGGTACCTTGGTTCTTGAATTTAATCCATTCTGAGAGTCTGTTCAACTCCCAAAACAGTTTGAAAACCAAGGCGTGGCTTGCGATTGGCTGCAGGAGATTCCTGCACTCAACCAGAAGCCGTGGAAGCCACGTCGGACATTCGGCTTCTCAAAAATGTTCACAAACCGGAACACTCACTTCTGGGATTGTGGTGTTCGGGTTTCAGATTTGTTTGGGAGCCAAGCCATTTGAGGACCAAGGTACCACTGTACAAGAGACTGGTCCCTGGCATATCTAGTATATTAAGTTGGAACATGGTGTTGTGAAACCTCCGCTGGCTGCTGCTGGAAAAGATGTCAGATGCTGTATTGGCTCTGCACATGTTCCCTTTAACCCGCCCCCTCCTCCTTTTGGTATGTAAAGCAGATGTACAGCCGGTTACGCTATTTTGTCTCTGTCACCTCTGGAGAACTATTGAAGCTTATCAGCTGTATTTATGTTGCTGTTGGCTGAAGAATGCACTGGCTTCCCTGTCATATCATTCCTTTGTAAAGCAATCATGTCAGCTTTTAAATTAGAATAAAGGCTCCACTACAAGCACTGTTTTTTTATTTTATAATGTATCTGTTTATCAAATGTAAATACACGCACTCGCTCTCAAAAGTGCTGCATAATACTTCCTAGAATTTCTATCATAAAATATGCAAGTATTCCGTTCTGCAGACAACTCCTTAAATAACATCACTTCCTGAAGGAATAACATAAATAACCAATATTCTAGTGCCAGGACTTCCTTGTTTGTTAAAAAAGACAGTTACAATTAGTGATTTACTGTAATGATGCATGAGACTTTCCTTTACACCTATGAACATTGCCCTCTCCAGATACATTCCTATAGAAAATGCAACTGGGATTTAATAGATACGAGGGATAAATCTCGCAACTGTCAGTGGAAATCAACCTCACCTTTTAAAAATGAGAACAACATCCACTCTATTGCTAGGACAGATACAATGAGTTATGGAGAAGATTAAATCTGTGCCAATGCATTGCGTAGTTGCAAAAAGTAATTCATTCATTTATTTCGCTATTTAACAAAAGTTGGACAATTGGGTGGATAGAACATACAGAAACAGACATTTCTTCATGGTGATGCAAAACTCTTATTATCCACAGTGAAAGATGAACTGTATCAAAATGCAGCTCTCCAAAAAAATAATATAAAACAAAACCTTGTGACCGATCAAGCCAAACATAGTTTTCCATGTATCAACAGGAGGCTCGGTAAACAAAGCCAACCCTATTATTAGGTAAAATGAGACATTGGGCTCAGGCTGCTCATTGCTCAGAGCTGCCACTGTTGCCTCCTGCATCGACTAAGGCATGAAGCCATTTCCTTGCCCTGGAGAGTCCTGGTTACTTTACTGAAGTTGTTCCAACCCCAACCCCATTCCAATATAATGGGACCCAGAGGTGTGTGTGGCTTGTTGGATCAATGTCTTAGCTTGCTCAGCCATGAATAGCACATGCTGTGCCTCTGAACCCTATTTTGCCTAAGCACTGTACTGATTTGGACATTAAATACTTGGGCAGAAACTGTACTCCAAGTCAAAGTTCTTGCTATATATAGCAGATAAGGAAATGAACAAACATGTTACTCGCTTTATGTCACATAAAGATATGGTTATAATGGTGCGTGTACAGCTATGCATACATACACCCCTTTTTATTTAAGGAGCACAAGGACTTGTACATGGTTGTCTGTGGCTCTAGGTAAGCTTTATGGCTGCCCTCCTAGGTCTGCCGAATCTTAGTGTGACACCTTAACCACTTCACTTCACTACCTCTATATAGTTGGGTGGCTGGATGTCTTTTAAAAAACAACACTGCAACCTGCAATGTGTTGGCCATAGCGGACTTTCTTATACTGAGTCAGGCCATTGAATCATCCAGCTTACCATATACCAACTGGAAATGGCTCTTCAGGGTTTCAGACAGGGGGGCATCCCCAGATCTACCTGGAGGTGTTGTGAACTGAACCTGGACCTTCTGCATGCAAAGCAGGTAATCTGTAACTGAGCAACCACCTTTCCCTTAAAAACACATGCAGGTCTTGCTCTCCAAACTCTCATGATGCAAAACTCACTTATCCCAACACAAGGGATTAGTAGACAAACCTCATCATACACACTGCAGATTCACATATCCAAACAACCAGACCTGGATGTAGTAAACAGTAAAAATAAATTAGAAGCCTTACTTTTTGTGTTTTTGCTGGCCACAGAGGCCGTTTCGCAAGAAAACATGGTAGGAGGAAGGGGGTAGGAAAAGGGATAGATTGGACAATTAAGACAGCTTTTTGTTAATTGGAATGAAGTTATTAGAAATCTCATAGGAATCATGGAAATTGTCAGCTTGTTATGTGAATGCTCGGCTTAGAAACAATTCCTGGGAACACATTGTGCTTGGATACTGGGACCCACATGCAGTCAACGTTTACAAGTCTGGAGATATCAAGTTTACAGATGATAGGAGATGCACAGACACCTTGGGAAAGGCACAGTTTTAATATAATAGTTATGGGAAAATTGTATGTTTGTGTTGTTTTTTATTATTTAAGCTGTGCCATATTAGAATGGGTATGGTATAATTTTTTTGGGGGGGGGATGTCAAGGATTCTGTTTGTGTCCATTGGGGGCTTTATAATATTACATCTAATAAAAAATACATAAATGAAACATTCCATTAGTTTCTAATTTTCATGTCTTTTCTCAAATGGGCCAAGTTGATGTCACAACTGACTCCAAACTAAAGGAAATAATAGCAAAAACATTTTTTTAAAAAACCGCAGCAGTGAATCCTCTCTGGGGAACAACAGTGAGAAACTACCAACATTTATAGAATGGTCATTGTACATTGTACATCCTACGTTGAGATCTAAATGATAGTGATTTGTGCTGCCCTGCAAGTAACACACAACCTGCAAACATTCAATCACTCAGCCAGCTCTCACAATAAAACTTTCTTTTTTTTGCAAGTAAAGTTATAAGCTAGCTGAAAACAGAATGACAAAGAATATTGTTTGCAAAGAGCCCTTAATATACGGAGAAAATGAGGGGAGAAAGGAAATCATGGAAGCATTGTATAATCTTGGCCTGCCAATCCCATATACCACCGAGTTGGAAACCTTGTTGTCTCTGTGCAAATGTGCAAAAATTTGAAATTTGAAATTTAAGATGGAAAAGTGTGTGTGTGTCGACCAAGGGACATAATGGAATCCCTACAGTGGTAGCATGAGACAATGGCCTCTCAATCCCTGACTTTTGTCTTCTGGGTTTCTGGGGTTTTTCCTGTTGTTATTGTGTCTCTCACAGCTACAATAAACCTACCATTGCAATTATGGACTGGTCATTTCTTTGTCAGAGGGCAAATGGGCAAATTTAGCAGGGGATCAAATACTTTCCCCCCTCACTGTATTCTGGCTGCTTGAGAGGTTTGCTGTACATTGCATTACTACACATTCGGGTGGAGGATTGCCTCCAAACCACAATCTTCTCTGGGCCACAAAATGAAGGTAAGTAAACAATTCTTTAAGTGAAAAACATGGTAGAAAAATAGGTCTCAAAAATACTGGTGTACAGTGGCTGTTGATGCCATTACCCTATCAATAGGCTATTTGTTCCCTCTTACATCAGATATTGATTGGAACAGGTAAAAAACAAAGAACTATACCTACAAGTGCTATTAGCAAAGCCATATGATGAGACAAATGCGATGTTCTGGTAGGATTCTATACCTTCACAGGGTGTGAGAGTATTTCAATATTCAATGGAAAAGAAAAACAACATTCACATCAGATTCACATCAATTTCAGCCCCAAGTTCAATTTGCAGTGGCACCTTATCTTTCCTGGAGAGGCTGATAATCTATCTGTACAGTCGCACAAATGACCTTCGCATTGTAGATTAAGCAAGACAAGAATTGGCTATATTCACGTCACATTCTACTATCCACAAATGCAGCATGAAAGCAACATACAGTGTCAGCTGCCTACCATCTGGGAGCCTGGCGGTCCATGCAGTTTGTGCGATCTCTCCCAATTAAATGGGGATGCCATGGGGACGATCAGACATGGCAGTCAAAGTTTTCATCATCTTCAGAAATATGGGCTGCTTTATACAAGTTGATGAAATGTGCTTATGGAAAAGAGACTCCATGACAGAAACCCACAGTTGTGCCATGATCCACAACCTGGGAACCTTGCAGTGCACAGCTGAGGACTCGGATGAGGTTCAGCCAATTTCCTTGGGTGATGGTGTGACGTTAACATATGAGTGCTGGAGGTGAAATAGTTAATCAGGTTACCCAATCAGAACCCGGGGGGTGGAGTCAGAGGGACTATAAAACCAGCTCTGGGAGGGGTGAAGGGAGGAGTTCGTTGGGAGTTGGGTGGTTGGTCGGAGTGGGAGTGAATTGGGATAGAGTCTGTGGGGTGGTTGAGTTAGTGTAGAGAAATAAGTTGCGTCTGGAACAGTTAGGGGCTAGGAAGACAAGTAAATATCTAAGAGGTGGTTTAGTGAGTGAGAGCAGGAAGTTATAGGTCTGAATAGGCACCCCATGATTGTAACTGACCGATACCGTTTATGAAACCACACGCTTGTTAAATTGCAATAAATAAACAGAAGTTTATGTTCCAATTTAACCCTGACTGGACTCAGTATTGTACCAGGTAGGGCCTGGGTGGTGGCAGTGAGAAATAAAGTGGTGGCACAGGGATCAATAGACTGTGAAACATCCGGGGACCCTGTGTGATTGCCACAGATGGTGGGGAACAACATACAGACCTCCTCAGCACAGGACACAGCCCTACCACTATCCTGCATTACATCTCTCCTCAGCGTTGCAGAGGTCAAAATAAGATGACCCAGGCAGGTCCTCCAGGGAAGCGGATCCTTCCACACTTAAGGCCTGGTCAACCAACACAAGGATTCAGGTAGACTCTAGCACCTTGAAGAGACAGCATCTTTTGCAGCTGCTTTGGCAAGGTTCCTTGGAGCTGTCCAAGGTCCTGTCTACTCTCAGCTTAACTAGGACTGTTACAAAGCATTGTCTGTTTCCTCTGTGACCCCAAGTGCCCACAGAACTGAGCAGCTTGCAACTGCTCATGGTTACCACGGACCACAATGCATCAGCAACTATTGCATTGGATGCAACAAACCTGTATTCACAATAAATATTTTTGAAAACACAATTCTATTGATTTGGTCGTGTGTGTGTGTGTGTGTACAACTACTGTACTTTCTGTTCTATTGTACGAGGTTGAATGCTGAATACGATTTTAATGAAGAGCTCCTCTACCACAAACATGATTTATTTGTATGGGTTTTTTGTTTCCATTATTTTTGCAATTTGATGCTAACTCTGTATTGTGCAGCTTGTTTGTTTTTATCATTGCTAAGTGTAAAAATAATACATGTTACATTAAAACAATTCATGAATATAAATAAACCTGCTTCTGTTTTATTAAGAATATTCTTTCAATTTTAAGTTTCTTTGACTCCAGTCATAGAAAGTGTCCCCACACATGGTAAAGTTTAGCAACAAAAAAAGTCCACCATGTTTACATGGCTGACATATGAGAATTATGTATTTCCCAAGGCAATTCAACCACAGCTAAAACATCCTTAATTTTTTGCCATTGTGTATTATGAAAACTTAATCAGTTTACAACAAATAAATTGAGCACAGCAAAACACCTCTAGAAAGTTTTTATTTTGGTGACTTGCCTCCACTACTCACACCTGCAAACAAGCTTACATTTGGCAGAGCATATTGTGCTGCACAACTAAATCATTTGTTCAAAAGTGTGTGCATCTATTTCAAAGCCCCGTTTCCACACCTAGGTGTTAAAAATAATAGTTTTCCAAAATAACTCACCTAGAACTACATATGATATTGAACATGGTCAGAGGAAAGGAATGGTGGGATTTCCTGGCAAGACTGGGAAAGACTCCTGTCTGAAATCCTGGATTGCCACTGCTAGTCAGAGAATAGTCTTTCCCAAGCTAGTGTCCTTCAAATGCTCTAGCCAGCATAATCAATGGTCAGGAATGATTGGAGTTATTGTCCAACAACATGTGGAGGGTACACTGTGATGCAGCAGCAAAAAAACAAACAAACCCATATGCTCTTCTAGACTGGATCAACGGAAGTATACTGCCCAGATCAAGGAAAAGTAATAGTACCACTCTATTCTGTCTTGGTCAGACCACACCTGGAATACTGTGTCCAATTCTGGGTGCCACAATTTAAGAAGGATATTGACAAGTTGGAATGTGTACAGAGGAGGGCAACCGAGATGACCAGGGGTGCTGAAACCAAACCTTATGAGGAATGGTTGAGGGAGTTGAGTATGTTAAGCCTAAGAAAGAGTAGACTGAGATGAGAAATGATTGCTATCTTCAAATATCTGTCACATGGAGGATGGAGCAAGCTTGTTTTCTCCTGCTCCGGAGGGTAGGACCCAAACCAATGGCTTCAAGTTACAAAGAAAGGAGATTGTGGACAAACATCAGGAAGAACTTTCTGATGGTAAGAACAGTGGAGCAAATTCCCTTGCAAGGTAATGGGCTCTCCTTCCTTGGGAGTTTTTAAGCAGAGGTTGGATTACCATCTGTCATGGATACTGTAGCTGAAATTCCTGCATTGCAGGGGGTCGGACTAGATGACCCTTGGGGTCCCTTCCAACTCTACAATTCTATGATTCTACGGTACCAAGTTTGGCAAGGAGGTAGACATACAAATGGTCTAATTTGTATATTGGTCCTGCCCTGTCCATTGAACTACTTCCTTTCCCAAGTCTATTGTTTGATCTGAATGATGCCCAGTCTCGCCTGCCTATTCCCTGCCAGTCTAGCTGGGATTTATCTGAATATCAGACTGCCAAAATTTGCCTCCTTCTTCTGTTCAGGCCATGCCAACCACCTCTCAGCTTGCCTCCTGCTGGACTTACAAAAAGCTGGGCTTTTCAAACCACTCTTATTATGCATTTTATTTTCCTTGCAAAAAACAAAGTGTTTTCCAAACCTTGCCTAATACAACATCTGGTGGTTAAGAGCATGTGATAAAGAGTGAAAATCAACACAAAGAAAGCTACAGAAGGTCCCCTCCCATCCCCTTCGTTGGCCTTTGCATGTTATCAGTGGTTATGGCAGAAGAAAGGCAAGTTGTTTTGTAGCTGCAATTTAATCATTGCTAGGGAAAAAATTGAAGATCACTGTTTTACAAGAGCATCCCTTTAAAAAATGCACATAGTGGTACATTATTTGTCACTTCAGATTAGCTAGTCCAGAAAGCGAAGGCCACAGGCTGTCACAGTTCATTACGACATGATGCTTGGTCAGTAGGCAGATTGCAAATTAGCATTTCCATTTTCTTTTGTATGCTTTTTGGTGTAGTAATTTCAATAAAAATCTCTTTAATCATCAAAGATATGGAATAATGAAGGCTGATCTCTTATTTAAAGAGGAACTTTTACGACATCTTGTTAACAGCCGCCAGCTGCTAAAGAGGGAATCATTACTTCAGAGACTCTCCCATTTTCAACCATTACAAACAGGAGAGGAGAGTCTGTCAGGTCACGTCACAACCTGATGCAAACAAACCAATAAGAAATATGGATTGTTTTATTTTGCCGGCTAATCGTTCTGATTAAATACAACAGCATTTCGAATTTACCTTGAAATGATGTGGACATTTTGATTCCCCTCCCCCGCCCACTTCAGACTAACAGCAGCCAAGAATCACCTTAACTGAAAACGACACTTTCTTGTAATATCGTTCTCTGCAATGTTCATGACAAGAGCCTTTCAGCGTGGCTTATAATTAACAATGCCTTTGATGGCAAAATTGGGCCTCTGCTGCTAATCAAAGCACCCAAGACACCCCTCAGCATGCATAATTCTGCCCCTCTTTGTTTCAGGAAAATCTTGACAGCAGCATAATAGTTCCTCCATTCCTTTCTTCTGTGACAGTTAACTAGGGAAAGGTTATTCTGCATGACTCCCCTAAAGACTTTGGCATTAATTAGAGGAAGACCACACACATTCATTATCAAATGTTGCCCCTGATTTGTGCCCTTAATAGTTTCACACATTTGGACAAAACTAGTTGCTTTTCCTCCTGAACTGGTCTCACTCGTCATAATTGGTCGTGCACACACGCCCACACCCTGGCCTGACTCTGGGTCCAACTCTCTCTTTCTATAGAAAATGTCATTTTAACCCAGTGTGACTTCTTGGGACCGCATGTTCTGAGGATTCTGAGCATTCAATGTCGCAAGAAGGAGAGAGGGTTGAAAGAATGATCAAGAGCAAGCAAATGTTCATTTTTATGCTCCTCTTACAAAGCAAACAGGCGATCAAGAAAGAAAATGCTAAAAATATGATTGAGAAATGTACGGTTCATATGTTGTGACAACCCACTCATAAAAAACAATGAACGCTGTTACAGATGTGTCCCATTTAATCTGTTTTAGTGGAAGAGTTGCTCCCTTTTAACAAGGCAAATTACAGACATCCTGAATAATCTCCATATCAGCGATAGGGGAGGGGAAAAGATTTGAGGAATGAACACATGGCTTTTTTCTTGCCAAAAGCCTACTGATCAGGGGGCAAATAGTTTCTACAGAACACAGACTGCTGCCAACAACAAAAAAATCCTGTGTCTAGTTCTCTCTTGCGCATGCAACGTTGAGTAAAACTTGACTTGGTCATCCAGAGACCTTCCTCACCCCTACCAGTGGCAGCTGTGATGTGGGGTGGAGTGTGACAGACAACAGCACCATAGCATGACACTTTGAGGTTCCATATCATAGATGCCACTGGTGGGGAGTGAGGAAGCTCTCAACATGATGATGTTATTTCAGGCAACAAATTTCAGAAAATTTGTGGGTGGGGTGAGGGTGGGACAACTAGACATGGGGATGCTATTTTCAGTGGCACTCGTGCCTTGAGTAATCTAGAGTTCCACCCTCAGATCATGGCGTTTTCAGCAAAAGCCGCTGCTCAGAACACATTTTCCCCCAGCTCTGCTACGTGTAAAGGTTGACAGAAGGCCCAAGGGAAGTATGTAAGGTCTGTAATGAGTAGAGCTGCAGGCTTAAGAGAAGGGATACAGACCTCAGGAAGCGTGAGGACTGCTTTGCACATTAACAGTTAATGACAAGAGAGTCTCTCTGTGCAGGAAAATTATTATGTGGAAATATGGCCTGGAGGGACCATAGAAACTGGAACTCATCCCAGCCTGTATGAGCCTTTCCCACATAAACTCTTCTTTAGCCAAAAAAGTAAGAGCGATTGTTTTTGAAATCTCATATTTCACTGATAACACTGTCTTCATAGGCCCCGAGAAATCAGTTTCCCAGGGCCCTACCCAAAAGTCATGTCTATTCGTTTAAACAGCCACATAAGCACACGCTCACACAACTGATAATACACTAGATGGGCTTTTTTTAGTATTTGGATGTAAATCGGATTAACATTAAACTAAAAGTAGCATTTTAGATTTGGATTGCTGTATTGTTTTCAAAGGGCACAGCTGGATACGCAATGAAAATTACATAAGGTAGGTAGCTCAGCGTCCTAAGTGAACCTATTCACAACTGTGTTAAAATTAAATTCAAAATGAGTTTGTGACTTGGTCTAGGACAGGGGTCAGCAAACTTCTTCAGCAGGGTCCACTGTCCCTCAGACCTTGTGGGGGGCCAGACTATATTTTGGAGGGGGGGAGAATGAATTCCTATGCCCCACAAATAACCCAGAGATGCCTTTTAAATAAAAGGACACATTCTACTCATGTAAAAACACACTGATTCCCAGACCGTCCATGGGCCAGATTTAGAAGGCGATTGGGCCGGATCCGGCCCCCGGGCCTTAGGTTGCACAACCACTTAGCCTACCCTACCTTACTGGGTTGTTGCATGGAGATCTATGTAGGTCACCATCACATTTTTATCTAAAAGTGGGGGTGGGGTGGGAATTACTGCATACGTATCCTAATTCACACAGGTAAGCTCAACTGTGATCTTTTAACAGGCTGGACAGGCTGCTAGCGACAGGAGACTGCCCAGGTTGGAATCTAGACAGGAAGGCAAGGATAGTGACATTGTTGGCTGTCTTGCAGCAGGGAACCAGGCAGGAAAAAAATATGGAAGAGGAAACGGGAAGTCCGGTAATTTCTCTCAGCTCAGCAATCCTGGGGAGCTGCAGGCAATGACATTGGATTGGCTCCCTGGCTCCCTGATGTTTGTACTGATTTGACCTGTATGAAGTTTGCTCATCCAACCAGCAATGCGAGTAGCACAGGCAGAGGGAGTTCAAAGAGAGAGCGAGAGGAGAAGACAAGCAAATTTTCACATTGCTGGAAGAATCCCACCTCAGCCCTGATTTTTGTCTCCTTCTGTAAGAAGGAAGAGGAACAGTGGTGTCCAGGAAGATTTTGAGTTAACTGATTTCAAACTAATTCCAGTTAAACGACCAGCATGTAGTTTTCCAAAAATGAACAGAACACTGCGAAGTGAGCAGAAACTATGCAATGTTTTCAAGGCACTCAGAACTAAGGAGGAATTTATTTTGGACGCACATTAAAGCATTATAGTGGGATACTTGGACGCTTGTTCTATTCAACTTTTGGTATGAATCAAATTCTTTTCTTGTTCAAAATTTATCGTAAATGTGGATTCCTATACGATACTAAAGAAGAAAACAGAAAAACAAACCCACTGCAAAAGAAGTGTTTGGGCAATGAACATCTTAAAAATACAAAGATGTTTACCAACGTTTTTATTATAAAAAAGGCCTTCTAGCACAGCTATTTTTTAATTTATTGCTCTCCTCGTGTAAAGTGGGCCACTCACCAGCACAAGAGAAATTCTATTGATAAAGAGGGGCTGCAGTTTAAGGAGATGTCAACATGAATAGTACATTAGTTTTCCCCTCTGAGTATCTTGCATGATCTTCAAAGAGTGCTTTGTTGTAATTAAGGGATCCTCTGGGGGGGGGGGTCTCCCAGATGAATGCTGAGCAGAGGACACCTTCTCTTCAAGCTCCACAAGGGAGGAAGCCTTGCATTATGATTAAGCTGAATGTCACCCTTCACCTCTTGCCATAAAAGAGTTTGCGTTCTGCTTCTTACAGTGGTACCATTTGATCTAATCTACAAATCTGCTTTGAATATAATAACCTGCTTTAATGTTCTCTGCGCTCTCAGTTCACAGCCTATCCTGAGACTGATGACTCAGCAGAGGAAAACAGCTGGATATACAAACCATTTGTTTTCAGAAGGGGGGGTGGGAATCAGTGCTTTGAAGATAACATTTACAGTTGTTCTCTTCAGTGAGGCAGGTAAAATGAAGGCAAGTGACAATGTTAGCTGTTCACAAGGAGCTCGGAGAGCCTCCATAGGAAGGAGCACATTAAATGCAGAGTATGCGCTCCTGGCAGACAAAAAGGACAGAAACAACTCATGTAATGAGCCTCCTTCAAAGCAGTTAAGAGCAGCCCTGCTGGATCAAACCAGAGCTTCCCTGTGTCCGGAGGACAGCTTTCAAGAGAGGTTAGGCAGATGCATGAAGACAACAGCCGTCCCATATTTGTTCCTGGAAACTGGGATTTATTGTTCCTTCAAATATGGAGGCTCCCTTTATAATGACATGGATAGTAAGTAAAGGATGTATATCAAAGACTATGGATTTATCAAATCCCTTTAAAAGGCTCATCTGTGCTACTGACGTCTCGTGGGCAGTGAATTCCATAATTAGGTTGTTAATGGTTCTGATCATGTATCTGCACATAGGTACAAGTGACAGTTTTGGGGGATTTTATCTGTGTGCCTCAGAGGTTGTTGCAATGGGTACCATTACTTTATAAATACCAATATTGTCTTCCTTACTTGGGAGAACTAATGGCAATATACAACATGTTCATTTACAAACAGCGTTAAGGTTGTGGTGATGTTGACAGTAAAAAAAAAAAAAACACAACACCTGGAAATATCCCTGTTCGAAATTCACCTTTTAGTGCTGTTTGATTTGCAGCTGGTGTAGGGCTGGCCCCAAACATTTTGGCACCTGAGGTGAACCACAAAATGGCATCCCAAGGACGAAGGGGTGTGTGAAGATCTAGATGAAGAACAAGAGGGGAATAAAGAAATACACTGGGATCTGCTGCCCCTGTGGGTCCTGTCACCTGAGGCGATTGCCTCGCGTTGCCTCATCAGTGGGCCGCCCCTGAGCTGTATTTCTTCTTCTATTTTTATTCTGATATTATTCTGATATTTTTATCGTGCTAGCAGAAGAACTCAGGAGCGGCGGCGGTTTCACCAGCGATATACTGCTGAGTGAAACCAACATCATGGTCTGCCCTAATACGGCACAGGGGGAGAAATACTGTATTTTTCGCGCCATAGGGCGCACCAGACCATAGGGCGCACCTAGTTTTTAGGGGGGGGATAAAGAAAAAAAATTATTTCCCCCCCCAGCCCCAAAGAGCAAAGAAGGCAAGACAGCCAGCAGGATCCATCCCGCTGGCTGTCTTGGCTTCCTCTTTAGCCACGCGCAACCTCTCCACCTCTTCATTTTTAGCCGCGAGGCTGGGGCGGGGGAAGCCCGAGCTTCCCCCGACCCCAGCCCCCAGAACAGGTCCAGGAGCAGTGGCAAGATTGCACGCTACCTCACCGCCGCTCCCGGAGCTTGGGATGGGGGAAGCCCGAGCTTCCCCCGACCCCAGCCCCCTGAACAGGCTGCTATCCGCAAGCCTTCGGAGCCCGGCGGGAACTCCCGAAGGCTTGCAGATAACTGCCTGAAGCCTGCATTCGCTCCATAGGACGCACACACATTTCCCCTTCATTTTTGGAGGGGGAAAAGTGCGTCCTAAAGAGTGAAAAATACGGTAAGTTGCATTGGTGAGGCGCTGATACAGCTTGTTCCTCCCTCTGCATCTTTAAAATGCTCAGCTGAAAAGCCTGCAGCTGCAGGAGTTTCACCCTCTCTTGCCAGTTGGGGTCCAATGCAGCTTGTTTCAACATCATAGAATATCGCCAAACCGCGATGTTTGACTAGCAATACATCGCAATGTAGAAAACCTAACTTCGCCCAGCCCTACTGAGCCCTGTTCCTTGCAGCAACTGTCATGGAAAGACCAGAACACACCTTATACCAAATGGAGATTTTGATCAGCCTACGTTTAGTGACAGATTCTTAAAAAGTACGATTTTTCCTGGCTGCCACTTCCATCTCTCTGTTCCATAAAAAAATGGTAAACATCTCACAGACCATGCATGGGACAATAATAAAATCTGAAGATTTTATTGATTCTTTTGAAGGAAGCCAGTGGCATAGTGCCTCAGATACATCGAGCGACACATTTTGCAAAGATCACTCTGTGAGAAAAGTGGCTATGTTGCTTGAGCGTTGCCATCAAGTCTGGCTACCTGTTGGGATATGGGACATGGGTGGGCTTGCTGATCAGAAGGTCAGCGGTTCGAATCCCTGCGACGGGATGTGCTCCCGTTACTCGGTCCCTGCTTCTGCCAACCTAGCAGTTCGAAAGCACGTCAAAGTGCAAGTAGATAAATAGGTACCGCTCTGGTGGGAAGATGAACGGCGTTTCCGTGCACTGCTCTGGTTTGCCAGAAGCGGCTTAGTCATGCTGGCCACATGTCCCGGAAGCTGTATGCCGGCTCCCTCAGCCAGTAAAGCGAGATGAGCGCCGCAACCCCAGAGTCGTCTGCAACTGGACCTAATGGTCAGGGGTTCCTATACCTGTTGGAGTATAGGGGTGTTGCTTGTTTGCAAACTTCTGAAGACCCAGTTGAGGTCTCAGTGACACGAAAAGGCACAATCATTATGTTTTGCACAAAAGAGAGCTATGATGAAAGAAACAGATTTGCTGAGACACCAGGAAAGTTCTAACTGCAGTGTGTGTTCATTACATAAAGAAGTTTTGCAAAACTGTGGGATACTATTGACCCCAATACCATTTGTGGTCTTTCTCACACAAAATGGACAGAACAGATATTATGGGCTAAGCACCTGTAGATGTGACAGATTAATTTGAAGAGCATTTGTTGGGGTCCCTTCCACTCCAAAACACCTTATGTGTGTGTTTTTTCAGTTGTCTCAGTCATTTCAATAGGGGGTAGAATCGACTTTAAAAGGATAAGAGTGAAAACATTGATTTCTTATTCAATGAAGAAGGGGAAAGTCTGAAACATCACATGGAAATTCCAGTCTTCTCTTGCCTTCATTCTACCTGCAACATACTGTGGAAAACTGTCCCCAAAGTTTTATGAATCCACCCCAACCACAATGTACTATTAAGCTGTTTGATTCCACCTGTTGACAGAGGGTTAAATTAGCAACTTAGCAAGCAAAGTCTTTTACTCACAGTGTAAAAAAAACCCCTATCTTTAATACTGTTACAGATCAGGGGTAACGAAGTTTGGGGGTGCAAGTGCAATCATAACTGGTAGCATTAGTGAATGTTGGAAAGTAATAAATGGTAGAATTTAGATAATATTTGGAGTGTTAAAGGCCAGGGACTCACCTGGGATAGAAGTTGCTAAGAATGACAAAAGGTGCTGGAAGCAAGTCATTAACACATCAATGAAAACCCTCTTCAGGGCAAGAGATTCTCTGCCAGTGGAGGGGGGTTTCCATGGTTACCGTGGGTGGAGAAAGCTTTAGGGCAGAGGTTCTTTCTGTGGGGCTCAGGAGCTCAGTTATGTCACCCCTTGCCTGCAAAGCTGGCAGCCTCTCATCCTTTTTCAAACACCCTCCCTTGTGGGGCTTCCCTCAGCCTCCTCTCCTCCCCCCTCTCCTTGGGAGCCCTCCGGGCAGCCATCACAGCCCCGGCCCTGTACAGTGGTACCTCAGGTTAAGTACTTAATTCGTTCCGGAGGTCTGTTCTTAACCTGAAACTGTTCTTAACCTGAAGCACCACTTTAGCTAATCGTGCCACTGCACAATTTCTGTTCTCATCCTGAAGCAAAGTTCTAACCTGAAGCACTATTTCTGGGTTAGCGGAGTCTGTAACCTGAAGCGTATGTAACCCGAGGTACCACTGTATACCTGAAGGAGTATCTCCACCCCCATCGTTCTGCCCAGACACTGAGGTCCAGCTCAGAGGGCCTTCTGGCGGTTCCCTCCCTGCGAGAGGCATAGCTA